>NC_051069.1:32094441-32746941 GCF_004664715.2 Peromyscus leucopus | reverse complement strand
AGGCTGAAGGGACTAAAGAGATGGCTCAACTGTGAAGAGCATGTGTTGTGCTTCCAGAGGCCCTGAGTTCGATTCCCAGCACCCACGTCAAGTCACATACAACCACCCATAACTCCAGCTCCAGAGGGATCTCACACCTCTGGCCTCTTCAGGTAAAACGATGTGCACACGACCACCCTACCCCCTAACTAAAAGTTTAAAATAAAATAAAAGAAGAAAGAAAGAAGAGCAGGCTAGAACCATGGATTTCCCCCAGAGAAGCTGGGTTGTTATGTGATGTCCCCCAGCATGAAGCAGTCTGCAACTGACACTAACCTGTGCCCCACAGAAAGACACTAGGTGTCCTCCATAGAGAGACGTGGGGTTTATTCTTGAGTGGTGAAAACCTACCACTCTGTCTCCGTAGGGAAAAGTAAATCATGCCTGCCTTATTGATAATTATTCTAGAGAAGTTTTAGGGAAACACAGTGAACTTTGAAGCTCCTGGCCCAGATCCGGGGGGTGGGAGGGTGAGGGGACACATTGATCATGCTCCCTGAAGAACTGACATGCAAAATGGTGAGGAGACATGGCCCTTTGGACTGGCACTCCGGGAATATGGATGCATTTATTCACTGAGGGGAGAGATGTCAAACCTTTTTAAAGTTTAAAAGTCTGATTTGGCAATTTAAAAAACATAATTTTGGCCCATTGATTCCATTGCTAGAAACTTATGCGAAGGACATGATCTTACTTAATGTCACTAGGCTGGAGGTGTAGTAGGGGAAGAAACTTACCAATCATGTATGAGGATCTACAGCATTGATAAAAGAAAAAAAATCACAGAGAAAGCCTTACATGACCCAAAAGCTTATATACAAAAAGCAGCAAAACAAAATACCCAGCGTGAACTGAAAACCCCCAGATAGGAAAGCGGTTCAGGGACAGCTAGTCCTGACCCCTGTGCTTCCAGGAAAACAACTAAAAGAGAAATATTGCGACTTGGATAACTACTCGTGATCCAATGCTGATTAATAAGAAGACCTCAGGACTAGAGGTCCAGTATCTCTCTCTATCTTAACAATGCTGAAAGGGATGAAGGAAACCTGTTATTTCATATGAGAAATAAAATATTTTTTTAAATTTAAAGGCTGGAAGGATATGTGTAGTAAAAAGTTAAGAGTGGATGTAGTTGATTATTATTTTGTTTATTATTTTGGCCTTATTATCCAAGTTGTTTAGTAGTTGCTGTGGCCACGTGCCTCCCCTCCTTAAATAGCTCTTTCTTTCACTTGACTTAGTCCAAGAGTCCACAACCACTCTCCGTGCCCTGGGCCCAAGTCCTCTCGGCTCAGTGATCAGGCTGCCCATGGTCTCGGTGCAGACCTTGACTACTTGTTGCCTCCAGAGTTGGAGGTACAGTTCTGGCTTACTCAGTCAGTACTTGCTGTCCACCACACAAGCCAGACCCTTTCAAGTCTGGTCCTCAAGCATGTTCTCCCCTCTGCTGAGAATGCTCTTTAATCCCTCTGCCCACTCTTTTACATATATGAGTGCGTGCGTGCATGCATGCGTGCGTGCATATGTGCATGCATGTGTGCCTGCCTCTGTGTGTGCGTGGGGGGGGTGCATGTATACACACACACACACACACACACACACACACACACACACACACACACACGCAGGCACTTGCATATAGTTCAGAGGTTGATGTCAATGTCTTCTTCGGTTGCTCTGGGTCTTCTGTTTTGAGACATAGTCTCTCCCTGAACCTGGAGCTCACCAATTCAGCTGGAGTAGCTAACCAGTGAGCTTCCAGATCCTGTTTTCCTGCTTCCCCAGGACTGGGATTTACGGCACACACCATCATGCTCAGCTTTTTATGTGGTTATTGGGGATTGGAACTCAGGTTCTTATCCTCGCACAGCAGACACTAATTGAGTCATCTCCCAAGCTTCCTTCCCCCTCTTTTTATACCTAGAAGATGATTAGTTGACCTCTGGGGCCAAGCTCGGGAGTTAGGCCTCCTGGGAAACCTTACTCGTCATTCCCAAGCAGGGTGGTTGCTGTTTGCTGTGCTTCTTTCCTAAAGAAGACTCTGGCTCATCGCTCTATTTCAGCAAACACCGTAACTAGTGAATGTCCCCACACCATATATTTGGGAGGAGAAAGTTTGACTCATTCGTCTCACTTTGCCTGGTGCCTGGCACAGAGTCTCTGTCTGATGATGAACAGACTGGAATTGACCGCTGACCTGGAACGAGGGTGGCATCAGGCTGCACTAGGGAGATGGTCTCTGAGGTGACCGTGTACTGATCTTTCGGGCCCCATGTCAGAGAACAAGAAAAACAAGGCTTCGAGGTTAGCAAAACTGGCCTGTTAGGGAGGGGCTTCCACAGGGTTCAATGGTTGGAAAGGATGAGGGGGCGGGGATCCCCTAGCAATGGGGTCCAAACTCCCTATCTAATAGATGTCAGGCACTGCCTCTTGGACCCTGGGAGATGGACACGCTGATCTCAGCCAGGCCATCGTTGCGGTGCATTTGGCTCTGCTTCCTGCTGGAGCCCCTCTGACTCCACTCTTAGGCCTGGCAGGTGTCCATGTCAGCTGCGCTTCCAAGCTCAGATCTGCAATTTGAACCTACAGCCCTGCACACAAAGAAGCTGATGTGAAGAGTAGACCCAATTGCTCACAAAACCCAGTGGGGCGCTTGGCTCCGCAGCACTCATTAGCATCTTAAGTTCACATAAATATATATGAGGCCAGTGGGTTCCCCTGGGGGTCCCGGAGTCCCTCATAGCCAAAGAGAATATATTCACTTTGTACCTCCCCCTGGACCTCTGAAGTCCAGCTGTGCCCCGGGAGCCCCAGGGCTGTACGGATATTCCCCAGCAGGGGTCCAGCAGCTCATTTTCAGAGTGCAAACATTAGACACATGATCTTTTGGGCAGCCAGACTTCCATGCTGCCCATCCCTTTCTTGTGGTGGGCCTTCACAGTAAAGGTCTCTGAAGACCAGGGAGTTCCCCATTACCATCTCGTATGCCTGGTCCTGGAGGATGCATGGAGGAAGCATAGCCCACAGTAGATTCTGTTCAACCTAACAAGTGCAGGAGCAGGGGAGGGCAGGGGAGGGGCAAGGGAGGGGCAGGGGAGGGGCAGGGGAGGGGCAGGGCAGGGATTGGGGTTTGGGGCGATGAAGAGACCCAGGACTTTATGTTCTTAAAAGACTCCAGGTCCAATGGGACACACAAATCAGAGGGGAACACAATGTTAAAAAGTGTGGCACAGCATCAGCACCAAAAAATTGTAAATGGGAGCACAGTTAGCAGTTTGTGAACCTTGTAAATTTCACAGAGGTGGGGCAGGACCGGAAGGAAGTATCCCTGGACCTGAGCTCATCCCAGAAGGCTCCCTGGAAGAGGAGTACTTGGAGAGAAGGAGTGGACTTTGGAGGGTACTGACTACTAACAGATGGCCAGCTGTCGTACCTACCAGGGCAGTGCAGGGCAGCTGAGTCAGCCCCCAAGTTCCAGATTCCAACAGCCCTGCCTCTGAGCCAAGTAGCTCAACCAGCTCCATGATTTATTTCCACTTCTGGAAAGAAAGAGTCTCAGAGAAAACTCCTGAAAGAAGACATCCAAATCCACTGTAGATGGAGAGGGTCCATCTGATGGCTGCCCCTGGGTGCTGTCTACTGAGGCCAAGGTACCCTGGCCCCAATGTCAGTATGAAGTTACAGCACTGTCTGAGCCATATTGTGGACCTCCCTCTATATTGTGTGCTTTCTAAGGAAAGTGCACAAAACACACAGCGGGCATGGCATAGGGTGGGGTGGGGGCGGGGCGGAGGAAGGAGCCATGGGAGGGCCGAAGTTTTCAGCCAAACTGTTTTTCAGAGCTGGCGCTGCTGAAGGAGAAGGTTTCCCCAGCCCCGATTTCGTTGCTGACCTCAGCAAGTTGGCAGCCTGCTATCAGTTTTAAAAAGAACTTTCTGGAGCTGGAGAGATGGCTCAGCAGTTGAAATCACACACTGCTTTTGCAAAAGACCTGAGTTCAGACCCCAGCATCCACATTGTACACAATTGCCTTCAGCCCCAGCTCCAGGGAATCTGATGCCCTCTTCTGGACACTGTAGGTGTGTGCATGCATACATACATGTGCATAGACACACATATACATATAATTAAAAATAAAATAAACTATAGGTATGAAGGGTTTATATGCTTCTGCTTTCAGAGCATCGTGTTTTTATCAGCTGTCAAAAATAAAGGGATGCCTGGTGCTGGTGGCGCACGCCTTTAATCCCAGCACTTGGGAGGCAGAGCTAGCTGGACTTCTGTGGGTTCAAGGCCAGCCTGGTCTACAGAGTGAGATCCAGGACAGGCACCAAAAACTACACAGAGAAACCCTGTCTTGGAAAAAAAAAAAAAAAAAAGGCAACAAAACAAGGATAAAAATATCTCATTGAATGATCTGTAAGGTAATTGATGAGGGAACCAGGCAGGCATACTGGCGTCTGCCTTTAAATTAGCACATGGGAGGTAGAAACACACAGATCTCTGATTTTCAGACCACCTAGGTCTACATAGTTAGACCCTGTCTCAAAAAAAAAAAACAAAAAACAAAAAAGAAACCCATAATTAATTAAGTTAAAATTTAATAAATATTGAGGGTTGCAAGATAGTTCAATGGGTAAGGTCCTTGCCACCAAGCCTGGCAACCTGAGTTTGAGCCCCAGGACCCACATGGTGGAAGGAGAGAACCACCTCCCACAGGTTGTCCTCTGACCTCCGTGTGTACCATGGCACACAAGTGTGCAAGCGCACACACATATATGCATAATAATGTAATTTTTAAATTTTTAAAAAGATTGTTGATGGACTGGGGAGATGGTTCAGTGGCTACAAGCGCAGGCTGCTCTTCCACAGGACTCATACAGCGGTTGACAACTCTAACTCCAGTTCCAGGGAATTGAACACCCGACACCTGACCCCCAATTCTGACTTCCACAGGCAATAGGACCATCTATGGTACACATACATACATACATACATACATACATACATATATGCAGGCAAAATACTCAGACACATAAAACAATTAAATAAATAAATCTAAATTAAATAATTTAAAAAGATGTTTAAAAATATTATTGATGACAGTAGCTATCATTTATTGAGTACTTCCTGTGTACCAAGTACTAGGCTAAATGCTATATGCCATTATCCCCCAAGTGCTTAGCACCAAGCCTGGCACACAGTAATGTGAGATGTAATGATCACTGCCCTCGGACCCAGGCGTCCCTCTCAGCCGGGAACAGGTCTGACTTAGCAGATAAGGAAACCCTACCGTCCCGTTTCTGAAAGTCAGACCTAAAAGCAGGAAAGCAGCAAGCTAGTCTTCCTGACCTGTTCTCCCACACTGGGGAAAGGTCACTGGCCTCTGAGTGCAAACACAGCCTGCTCTTGTCCTGTTTAAACAAGGCCAGGAGGCAGGCAGGCAGCCTGTGGTTGAGGAGGAAGGAACCATGGCTATTTGGGATTCCTCGCAGACTCTGGGCTATTGAAGCTGTCAGGCTGATACACAAGTTCTGTCAGGCTCATAGCTCTTGGCATTCTGGCTGCCTCCCCTTGATGACCATTTATAGTCAACCCCGCTGAAGAGAGTGGAACCCTGGCATTGGGCAAAGAGACGAAGTTGGAGAAGAGGCACCTGGTGCCTGGGGAGGCGGGCAGTAACTCTGAAAAACCTTCTTATATCCAAAAACCTATTTTGCAGAATGTGGGCCCAGCTGCTCCCCCTTCGGGCCCTCAAGGCAAGAACAAGCCATTTGCAGACTCGGTGTTTTTGCACAAGGAGGCACATCTTGCCTGGCCTGTTGATGTCATTGCAGTCAGGGTCCAAAGCATGACAGGAAGCTGGAAAGTGGGACGAATGGAAGGGTCACACTTACAAATAATATTAGCATATATTAATTATACATAATAATGGGTTTCATTGTGGCATTTTCTTACATGTACATAACATACTTTCATCATATCCATCCCTCTTGTCCTCTTCCCACTAATCACTTTCCTCTTCGCAATTAACCCTTCTTGTGTGTGTGTGTGTGTGTGTGTGTGTGTGTGTGTGTGTGTGTGTTTAGAGTTGCTGTGATGGTTTGAATGGGAATGGTCCCATTGAATGTTTGGTTCCCAGTTAGCAGAAGTGTTCAGGGAGGATTAGGAGGTATGGCATTTGTGGAGTAGTATGGCCCTGTTGGAGAAGGTGTGTCACCGGGAGTGGGCTTTGAACATGGAAAAGCCCAAGCCAAGACCAGTCTCTCTCTCTCTCTTTCTGCCTGCAACTTGCAGATCAGATGTGAGCTCTCAGCTACTGCACCAGCCCCACATCTGCCTGCCTGCTGCCATAGTTCCTGACATGATGATCATGGACTAACCTCGGAAACTATAAGGAGATCCCAATTAATTATGCTTTCTCTTCCAAGTTGCCTTGTTCATGGAGTCTCCTCACAACAATAGAACAGCAGCTAAGACAATTGCTTAGAATTGAGGAGTTGCTTACAGGAACACGGGCAACTTATCAGAGGCTATACCACTGAAGAAAGTGTCTCTCCTTCTCCCTCATCCACCACTAACTGTACATAAATCCTCAGTGCGATTTACACATAGTAGGAGTAGATTAATACACAGTAGTAGATTTACACACTGTAGGCCCCCGTGAGCTCTCCACTCTTCCACAAACAGTGGTAGGGAGACCAGTCCTGTTCAGATCTTGTGTCAGAATCAGAGCCACTGTAGGTTCACGGGCACAACAGCCATGCCGTGGCTGGAAGTCATCACTTCATTCCACACATGCCACCTCCTCTCAGCTCTTGCCTTCTTTCTGCTCCTTCCTCCACAGTGTTCCCTAAGCCTCGGAGGCAGTGACATTGATGTCCTGCTTGTGGCTATGCGTTCAGTAGTTACTGTTTCTTAACATGTTGGCCAGTTAGGAGCCTCTCCAGTGACCACGACAAGAAGCTTCTCTAAGCAAAGCCAACAGCAGTGCCATTCTGCAGGTATGAACATAGCTCTTCAGAAGGCAGTTTGGAGCTGCAGAGATGGCTCAGTGGTTGAGAGCACCGCTGCCCTTCCAGAGGACCTGGGTTCAATGCCCAGCACCCACATAGCAGCTCACAATTGTCTGTAACTCCTGTTCCGTGGAATCCAACACCCTCACACAGACATACATGCAGGCAAAACACTAATGTACATAAGATAAAAAAATACATAAATTATTAGAAGGCATTTTGAGGGACAGGAAATGTGGCTCTGGAGTTAAAAACACCTGTTGTCCCTGCAAGGGACCCCAGTTCAATTCCTAACACCCACATGATGGTTTACAACCACTAATAACTGCAGTGACCCAGAATCTGATGCCATCTTCTGACCTTTGAGGGCACCAAGCACTCATGTGGTACACATACATACACATAGGCAAAACACACATAAAGTAAAATGAATAAGTCTAAAGAAGGAGGAGGAGGAGGCGGTGGTGGTGGTTTGATGGGCACATCGTGCTAATTTAGTAAAACAGCAGCAGCAGCAGCTTCCCACTGGCCTGGGACTAGGCAAGATGTTCTATCAGAATCTGGGCGTGTAGCAAATAACATACGGGTTTGTGGTAAGGAAGTCAGACTTCATGCCTCTTAATGGCTTCTTCCATTTCTCCCTAAATGTAATTCAAGACCCTTTGATGCATATAGGGAGTAGCAAAGCTGTAGCAGAGCCTGGAAAGCAGAAAGACAGCTAAGCAGTGTTAAACAGTCCAGTGTGAGCATCGGCTGGGAGCATGTTCTACCCTTCGCATCTCCTCCATTTCCATGGATTTGAGAGCACCAGGTAGCATGGGATCTAGGTAGAGTCTGTGCTCATGGGTTTCTAGGATGACAAAAGACTAAGGGGAGAGTTTTAAAATCCCCAGAGGCCCGAGGTTGAGTAAAAAGAGGAAACTGGGTAGTGGTGGTGGTACACACCTGTGATTCCAGCACTTGGCATTTAGAGGTACACGAGGTCGGGGAGAGTCAGCCTATCCTGTACTGACTACATCCTGAGATCCTGTTTCGGGAAATAAGGACTGGGGATGATCCAGGGGTGGAGTGCTTGCTGGCCACCGGCAAAGCCCTGGGTTTGATCCCCAGTGCTGAAAACAAAAACAACAAATCACTGTTGAATAAGAGAAATAAAACATTACCCACAACGGTGGATGTCTGGATTTCTAACAAGGTAGGAAACATCAAATAATGCTACTAAAAGGAGAAAGACTTGCTGGCTGCGGAGGCCACAGGGAATCAGGACTTCCAGATTATCACCATGGACACTGCTGTGGACCTCTGGGCACCTGCTAGAACACAGAATAACAGTCAGCGCTTTGTTATTGATGAGCAGCACATCTAGGACTAGGGTGAGGTATAGTGAAAGGCAGGGGTGGGTAAGGTACCAGATGTTGTGTTTGCACACATCGAGGGGGCTTTATAAGGATGAGAAGTTAGGTGAGTTTTATTCTTAGTTTACAGGTGAATAAACTAAGGCTCTGAGAGAAAACTGGCCTGCTCAAGGTTTCAGATTTGTCATACACAGAGCTGGGCTGCAGACAACTTGCTACAGTCCAGCTGTTTTTAGCAGCCTGTTTATACCAAGGTTAGATCCTTGCTTAGGTCATGCCCTCCTGGAAGATGTCATGTCCTCCAGAGGCTGGTGACAGACCAGAAGTTGCTCTGGGAACTTTGGGCGGTCCTCTCATCAGATTAGTAAAAAAGAGAGAAGCTGCCTCTATTTTTGAGGAGGTGTTGGTTTTTGTTAGTACACCCTGTCTCATGCACAGCATTGAGCGATGTTGTCAACATCACATTTTTATAGTTGCTTTTTCTAGAACTTTGCAGCAGTCATGACCCTTCTGTTATGACATCCTCTCTTTCTCAGCCAAATGATAATATATTCATGTCACAAAATTCCCTGGTTGGGGCTGGAGAGATGGCTCAGTGATTGAGAGCACTGGCTGCTCTTCCAGAGGACCTGGGTTCAATTCTCAGCAACCACATGGCAGCTCACAGCTGCCTGTAACTCTAGCTCCAGGGGATCCAACACCCTCACACAGACATACATGCAGGAAAAACACCAACTCACATAAAATAAAAGTAAATAAATCATTCGAAAAAATTCCCTGGTTGGCTTCCAAGTCCAAGGATCCTGAGGTCACTTTTATTAACTTTTAAGGAATTTATTATCATGTTTTAAAAGCCCGTTATTGCAAATATGACTTCATTTAGTCATCCAGATTTATTGTGCAGTTATTATATTAAATAGCTGACACTGTGTTTGATCCTGGGAACAGGAAAATAAAGTCTTCTCTTCTCAGAAGAGACAGATGTCCAAGCAAGAATGACGTGAGGAATCAAAGAGTCAATGCTCCAAGGGTAGTGCTGAGATGTACTCTTATCCAGATCAGCTTTTTGTTCATGAAAAATGAAATCAGTGAGTTACTTCTAACTTTAACGTCTTAACTGAGATACTGAAACCTAGGGGAGTCGGTGGAGGACAGCGAACAAACAACTGAAATGGCCAGAGGAAGCAAGTTATCAATTGCAGTTAAGCACACATGTAAACACAGAATTTTGGGATAGAGTTTCAGGTATTCCCGTTGGCCTGGACTTCAACACGTAGCTGTGAGTGACCTTGAACTCTGACTCCTCCTGCTTCCAGCTCCTGAGTGCCCACCTCGGAGCTTGGTTATTATGGTAGGGATCAAACGCAGGCCTTCATATATGCTAGGAAATGCCATAGCTACCACCTGAACTCCACCCTCAGCTCAAGCACAGTTCTTAATTGGCACTTTAATATTTGTTTGCCTGGAATTATTTCAGAGCAAACATGAAAACAGGGCAGAATGTGTTACCACATCACTGTCAGTGTTAGCAAAGAAACAACGGATAGGACGATTTGGATTTTATTGTTAGACGTGTAAGCTTTGGCCGAGCGGCGGCGGCGGCGGCGGCGGCGGCGGCGGCGGCGGCGGCGCACACCTTTAATCCCAGCATTTGGGAGGCAGAGGCAGGCAGATCTCTGTGAGTTCAAGGCCATCCTGGGCTACAGAGCTACACAGTGAAACCCAGTCTTGAAAAATCAAAAAAAAAAAAAAAAAATAGAAAAGAAATGTAAGTTTTGGACAAAATTGTCATTTCTCTGACAGAATTCTGTATGCCATACAATGTGACTGACATGGCTTTACTGAGCAGTAGTTTGGCATAAAGATACAAAATTAAGCATAAATACCCTTATCCCTTCCAGCTATTATTGGTCTCGGAACTCATCAGTCAGCCATTAGTCTGCCTTCCCAGTACAAACTGTCCTGACGCCCACCAAGCCCTTACACCTACACTTGGCGGCAGGGGATGCTCTCCCCTGCTCCTTGCACGCACAGTAGGCTGTCAGTCCCCAGTGGCCAGAGGGGACTGTGTACTCTCCTCTGCATCACCTAGGGCTTCAGTAAAAATGCAGGTTCAAATTCAGCTGAGTCTGCACGGTGCCAGAGGCTCTGCAGTCTCACACGCTCCCAGACGAGGCTTGTGCTTCGGGTTGTAATACCACACTTGAAGTAGCAAGCTGTAGACGACAACACAAAGTGTCTGTCCCAGCTGTCTTCCGTTCTCCTGTTCCTGCTGTATCCTGCTCAGACCATGCTTCTTTCTCTCCGAGTGTCCAGACCAGTCTCAGTGTCCTAAGAGGTCTCCCTACACACCTCTCTTTCCACTTCATCCTAGGTGTGTCTGCGAAATGAATCTCCCTATATTGTAATTTTCCCTTGTTTTCCCCTACCCCACCCTCCACCCCCACCAAAACACCCACAGTGAGCTTTGCTAACTATCGAGCTGGACTGAAATTCCTACAACTGGAGGTAAGGCCCTCTCAGGATGGCTGTGGCTTTTTTCATCAAGAATTCACTCTATTCCCACTGACTGGGTCTACCCTTCATCTGGCTTGCTGCTTTGCCTTGAGAACTTTAGGGCCGTTTTTTTATCCCACTGATACTCCTTCCTGCTTCAACTGCCACGCCGACCTCTTCTTCCTTCTGAACTCAAACTTTCTCCCCTCCCGGCCCTGGTTCTGCTCTCCATGGCTCAGACCGATCTTGCCTATCTGGAAAGTTCCAAAGCTCTTTGCCTACATGCGGTTACTTATGTACACTTCCGTTCTCCCTGTGGGCTCTTAAGCTACTTCCTCTCACTCAATAAAACCCCCAGCACCTCTGCAGTACCTTGCTCCCAGCCAGCTTTCAATTAATTCATCCCAGGTGCCTGAGAAACTATTCCCCAGAACCTCTTAATGGCTCTATGTTCTATTTACATTACTTATCTTCCTGTTTGGGATGTGTTTTAAACCGCCCCAAATCCTTCCTTGGAAGTCACTGAACTATAAATCATCAATGATCAGCTGTAAAAGCGGACACTGGGGAAATGTTTGTTGAATGAATACTTGAATACCTTCAAGCCCGTGTGAAGAGCAGGCTGTTGTCTGCTCTTCTTGCCCTTCCCTGCCTCTGGCCCTTTTGTTCATCTTTCCTTCTGTGTGGTTTCTCCCAGAACTCTCTGGAATCCTGCTCAACTCTAGTGGGAGCCCTAGCTTCCTCTGCAAACTTCCTCCTGGGTAGAGCTGTCCTGTGGCATCCAGTGGCACCTGGATTACTATCGTCCCACTAAACTGTGAGCCTCTCCGCATCAGGGTCCCTGTTCTTTGCAACTCTCAATTTGCCAGCACAACGGCTCCCCACCCCGGCTCCATAGCCACACATTCTGCACAGCTTTGGGAGCATTCAGGTGCCAAAACCCCCTCCTTGCGCGGCACTTCACTCCCAGACGTGACCTTGCAGACATCCTAGCGCCTACAGGGTCACAGGCTGCTGACACCCGTTCCTAGCAAGACTGAAGCCAACAGTTCACATGCAGAATGAGTTTCCGGATGATCTGTACTCTGAAAACCGCTTTCGGAAGCCAGCTGCGCTGAAGAATGAGATCCAGCCATTTGGTATAAGAAAGACAGATAGAAAGAAAGAAATCAGTGTCTTACATGCAGGCTGAGCACGAGGAGTCTGGCACATGGCAAAGGTATGATAAATATTTAATGGGTTAAATTACTTGTTCCACCTATCTTAGTGGTATCTCCCCAGACAGATGATAAGTCATTCGCAATCGGAGATTTAGAGCGCAGTTTTTGCAAATGCCAGTGGAGCCTTTCACCTGAACTCTGTAACTGCCTCCCCTTGACCCTTGTGTGGTGTTGCTAGTGGAGGAAAGGAAACTTAACCTCAACTGTTTGGTAGAGTAAGAGGAGGGGGGTAGGGGGGGTCAAAAAGAAGAGGCATGAAACAGGATCAAGACGCTCTACTCACCTTAGGAAATCAATAAGTCAAAGACGTTCCTCTGACGTGAACTGTGCAGAATCATTCCACATCATTCAGCCTCTGCTCCCAAGTTACGCTGCGGCTGTGCACTCTGATTTTCTCATGAAATCCACGGTGGTCATGGGAGCTGACCTCTGGGAAGTCACAAAAAGTGTAGCAAAAACATGCAACAAAATGACCTCTCCTCATCAATAATTTACCTCCCTAGGAAAGGCACTAAATTCATGGAGTATAATTGGATTATTGCAAAAAAAAAATTCTTTGCATCAATTTCTACCTCTTAGTTCTCCAAACATTTTTTTTCTTTTTTTCTTTTATAATTTTTTATTTTTAAAAAATTTTCTTTCCTTTTATGTACCAACCCCTGTTCCCCTCCTTCCTCTTCTCCCACTCCCCCCACCACCTACTCCCATTCCATCCCATCCCCTCCACTTAGAGGGTAAGGCCTCCCTTGGGTAGTCAACAGGCTGGCATACCAAGGTGGGGCCGGACCTAGCCCCTCCCCCCTGCATCAAGGCTGAGTAAGGCATGGCACCATAGGGAATGGGCTCTAAAAAGTCAGTTCCTGTACCCGGGATAGGTCCTGGTCCCATTGCCAGGGGACCCACAAACACATCAAGCCACATAACTTTCACCCACATTCAGAAGACCTAGTGTGGTCCCATGCAGGCTCCCCAGCTGTCAATCCAGTTCTCCAAACATTTAAAAAAGAATTCCTAACAATAATAACAATATAGAAAAGTGTTCCCTTTGCAAAATTAAGTTCATCCCCATCAGGAAGGAGATCTTATCACAAATCTGGTAGATGTAAGAAAGACTGGCAAATTCATCCTTTTGAGCTAGACACCAAAGAACAAATTTGAAAGCAGCCATTACCACCGACAGGCTGAGTGTGTGGCAAAGGAAGACATCGCAGCCTTGCAGACTCATGACATCACAGCTGTGCTCTGAAACCGCCCTCTTGTGTGCTCCCTGCACACCTGGGCATCTCACCACCATCTCAGCCAACACTTACCTCAGCACCTTGTCATTGTTGGTCACTGGTCCCCTATTCTGTTAAGTGTGAGGAAATTATCTCCAGATCGAAGCTGTGAAGAAGAGTCAACATGATTTAAAACCGATGTAGCACTCTGACTGATGCATCTGTTGACGTCATCCCAACAAGGGATCTGTTCTCATTTGGATGTGAAACTCATGTAGACGCTTCCCACACCTGCCTGGAGGCCATCATGACTCCTACAGCACAGTGATCCACGGGGACAGCATTTACCCTTCTCAAACCCCTGCCTCCATTTTCCTAGCTCCCCTTAGTGTCAGGTGCAAGCTCTCTTCTTGACAGTCTGGGGCTCCCACTTCCCGGTGGCCTGTAGGCTCTCATGCTGTTCTTTGGTAATCTGGTCTGCACAGATTCTGGGAGAAGCCACACGCTGATGCCTTTGCGTGGAAGGTAAAGATCTAATTCTCTGGGAGAATGGGTTTTGGAAAGACCACCCAGAAACTGTTTTGATCATTATTTTAATAGCACGCGTGCACATCCAAATTGAAACGAATTCCTCTCTTTAACATTTTGGTGGATGTTGAGTCCTCCCCGCCTTTTCCAAATGTCTTAGAACTAAGCCTGCAAAGCAACTGCTTCACAAACTTCTGCAGACTGTCTTTTATTTCTATCCCGGCTCCTCACAGGATATCTGGGCTCCTACAAGGAGGCTCAGTGAATTAGTCACGGACCTCTGATAGTCACCACTAATACTCACAGTGTAAGGCCCTTGGTGTACCATCTTCTTTAATGCTGATGCTACCTCTGTATTGCTAACACCATGTAAGGACTCGCCCTGGGGTAGGAGGGATGAAGCCACTTGCTGGGTTCTAACAACTGGAAGGGATAAGGCAGATTTCAGAACCAGATCTGCCTCATACCAAATCCCCTGCGCTTCATTGAGCAAAATATGAGAAGAACAATTGAATCGAGGGGCTGTAAATATCCGTTTTGGCTCTTGGCTTCATGATTTATTGCGAATTTAGAGCTGTTCACCCAACAGCAAGATGCACGTGAGAAACAAGTGAAGAGTTCTTTTAAGAGAAGGCAGTGAGGCTGGGCGGTGGTGGCGCACTCCTTTAATCCCAGCACTCAGGAGAGGCAGAGCCAGGTGGATCTCCGTGAGTTCGAGGCCAGCCTGGGCTACAGAGTGAGTTCCAGGAAAGGCACAAAGCTACACAGAGACACCCTGTCTCAAAAAAAAAAAAAAAAAAAAAAAAAAAGAAGAAGAAGAAGAGGAGGAGGAGGAGGAGGAGGAGGAGAAGAGCAGTGAGGCCTCAGCAAGAGATGGCTCCACCAGAGCTACAAAGCCCTCAGACCAAGACAGAATGCTCTGGGGCCAAGTCTAGTTTCTAGAAGCGGAAAGCGACAGACAAGTCTTCCACAGCCACCTTTAATTCAGATGCTAGGAAAGCTCAGGCAGATGGATTATGAGACACGACCTCAAATTATGTTTTTAAAGGCTGAAGCAGATCCGGATAAGTACTCTCTGCTCTCTCATGTATGTTGACATGGGCCGTTCAGGTTTTTGAAAATGAAAAGCAGGCCCAGGGAGTGTTAGAAGAGGTCTTAAAGTGGGGGAGATCCAAAGAAATAAAGACCATTGGAGTACAGGTGACATGAAAGTAGAAAGGGGGGGGGGCTATTTGAGGGGAAGAAACAGAAAGAGATGGACAGAGGACGAGGAGGGGGCCGTGGGGGAGGGGATAAACCAGGAGCAAAGCACAAAGACATATATGGATGAAAATGCCAGAACAAAACCTTTTGTCTGTATACTGATTAAAGACAATAGTTTTTAAAAGGAATGTATGTGATAATGCTGAGCATGTAGCTCAATGGCACAGCATGTGCCTCGCATCCAGGAGATCCCACCACCACCGCCCCCATTCAATCCCCAGTAGCATACATACATACACACACATGTAAACCTGCACCTCCAGAGCCTGAAGTCTCTACCATTGTTATTGCTCTTAAGCATTTGTCTAAGAGAGAAGCGTTTTACCAAGACTGCAGCATTGTATTATCTAGGCACCCTGAACAGTAGCTAGCTAACTCATTAGAAGGGATTGCTTTCTTTGATTGATGAGACAGCAGGCTATAATTGGAAGGGCACTTAGAGGCTGGGAAGCACTACGTGACTTGCCTACGATCCCACAGTGGCCCGATGGCTGATGCGAGAGTCCCACTCTAACCCTGCCGGCTGTGGTACTTTCCATTACACCTTCTTCCTGTCCTGCCAAAAGCTGGCTGGACATCAGTACTGGAACCAAGCAGTGTACTTTGAATGCAGGCTGAGTGATCTATGCGAAAGCCTGAGAGAGCAGACCTGGGAGATTTGTGCAAAAGAGACCAAGTAGGAAGAAGTAGAGACCAAGGCACTTAACTAGGAAGGGCGGTTGAGCAGAACTGCTGGGTCCCGGCAGAAAATGCCCCTCACCATCCTCCTCCACCAGAGGGTAACAGAATGCTCTGAAATACAAAGACCAGACAACCAAGCCCAGTGGAGAGGCACATGTCCATAACACCAGCACTTGAGAGGCTAAGGCAAGAGGATATTAAGCCGGGGCCACACAAAGTTCAAGGCCAGTCTGCGCTACATAGTGAGATTCCCTACTCACAAAAGCACACAAGGACAGTGAGAGGTGGCTCAGTGGATAAAGCCCTTGCCGCCAGACTTAATGATCTGTGTGCGATCACTGGAGTTCACACGGTGGAAGGAAAGAATGGACTCCCCCAAGTTATCCTCCGACACATCTACACTCCAGCATGCGCGCGCGCACACACACACACACACACACACACACACACACACACACGCATGCACGCACGCGTTGGGATGGGGGAGTAAAATATAAAAAAAAGATGAAAGCCATCAGACAACCAGCAAAAAGAACATAAATAATGAGAGTCCTAGGCTGTGCTTTCATTTTATTTTCAAGACAGAGTTTCTCCTTCTCCTTCTCCTTCTTCCTTTCTTAGACAGGGTTTCTCTGTATTGTTTTAGTGCCTGTCCTGGATCTCACTATGTAAAACAGGCTGGCCTTGAAGTCACAGAGATCTGCCTGGCTCTGCCTCCCAAGTGCTGGGATTAAAGGTGTGTGCTACCACCGCCCGGCTTGACAGGGTTTCTTTCTTTCTTTCTTTCTTTCTTTCTTTCTTTCTTTCTTTCTTTCTTTCTTTCTTTCTTTCTTTCTTTCTTTCTTTCTTCCTTTCTTTCTTCCTTTCTCTCTCTCTTTCTTTTCTTTTTCTTTTTCTTTTTCTTTTCTTTTTTTGGTTTTTCAAGACAGGGTTTCTCTTGTGTACCTTTGCGCCTTTCCTGGAACTCACTTGGTAGCCCAGGTTGGCCTTGAACTCACAGAGGTCCGCCTGGCTCTGCCTCCCGAATGCTGGGATTAAAGGCGAGCGCCACCACTGTCCACTGTACTTTATTATTTTAGACCATAAACATGTGGGAGAACAGCATAGCTTCTCGGCCTAATCCTTTATTCCCTATAAAGAGGTGGTTGAAAATGGGTTCTAGGTTTGACATTCTGGGATTCTCTTGGACTTGAATTATTTGAAGTGATGTCCTGGGGATGTTCAGAACACCCCACTCTGCTATGAATACTCTGTGACAAGTTATCTCCCCAGGTTCTTCTGAATTTTATTTTTGGGAGCCAGAGCCAGCTAATGAATTCATGCCAGCCACAGAACATTGTAACCCCTCCATTCCCCCATGAATAGATGCGTCCTTGAGGGTTTCCTCTCCGAAAGCTGGTCATGAGCCTCAGCCACTTAATAGAAATCTCAATAAAAATGTATTAGCAGAGTAGAAAACCGAAGTCCCAGGATGAAACTATCTGAGCGAGATATCCAAGGAGACTTTCCCTTTGGTCCCATTCATGCTGTTGGGGATTCTTCACAAAACTTTTTGGGAGAAAAGGAATATCATTTATTGGTTTTTCATCTGTGAGAGGGAGTAGTATACCTGGGCGTTTCTCTAACACATAGCCAATAGGAAGCATTGTTTGTCAGTCTCTCTATCCATGGGATAGAGCATGTCTGAGAAACATTTTGAGTGATGTCTTCAAGCTATAAGCCGTGCCTTTTCTGGTTTTCTTTCTTGTGGTAAATGTCCCTCCCTCATTTCCTCCATCAGTTAAATATTGCTGCATATAAAAGTTACACCCCAAGACAGTGGTTTAAACCAGCAAACACTGATCAGGTCGCAGTTTCTGTGGATCGGAAACTCAGAAGGGGCTTAGCTGAGTGGGTTCTGGCTTAGGATCATCTGAGGGTGTGGTCAAGGTCAGGTGCCGCCGTTCATCTGGAAGCTTGTTTGGGACTAAAGGGTCTGCTTGGGTATTAGTCTGCTCAGACTGTCACAGCAAAGCACCCCAGGCTAGGTGGCTTAAAGAACAGACACTTGTTTTCCCAGAGTTCTATAAGCTCTATGTTGATATCAAGGTGCTAGCAAATTTGCTGTGTGGTGAGAGCCCGCCCTCCAGCTTGTAGACAACTGCCTTCCCTCTGTGTTCTCTCACCTCTTCCATGATGCCGGGAGAGAGAGCTCCTCGTCTGCTCTTCTTATACAGGCATTTGTTTGACTGGGACAAGCTCCCTCCTTAGGATTTCATTTACCCCTCAGTTACTTCCTTAGAGGCTCCATTTTCAAATATAGTTACAGTTGGGACTGCGACTTCAGCGGGTGAACTGGGGCAGGGAACTTAAACCCTCCTCAGTCTGCTGCTTCCCAAAGAATGCTCGCTCATTTATGCAGGAGGTACGTGAGACTCTCCGTGACGGGTTTGTTTTCTTTGTGCTGGGATGTCTGACTCCCCACAAAAGGAACAGTCCAAAAGAACAGGGTAGAGGCCACCATGTGTTATATGACCCAGCTTTGGAAGTTCAACACCATCATTTCTGAAGAAAGAAGTACTACTGACTAAACGGGCCGGGCTTCCTTGGTGGAGGAAGTAGTTACAGACAGTCGTGAATGCCAGGAAGCCATCTTGGAGGCCAGCTCCCACACCACTGTGAAAGATCGCGAGCAGCAGACCCAGAAATACAACAAGATTCTAGTTCTGTCGGTTCTAAGCTGTGGAAAACTGCCTCTCTGAGCTGAGTTCCCCATTGTCAGGACACTGATGACTTCAGTTTAAAGGGCTGTTAAGTAATAAATGAGAAAACAGACGGCATGTCACAAACAGTCGCCATCAGGTAAATACCCTTTTCCTCCTCCAAACTTGTCTCACCCATCACTAGCCCTGTCTGCTCTGACTTCACGACCCGTTCTCATATAACGACAGCACAGGGATTCTGGAGGGTCAGTTAGAAAGGACTTAAATATTAGTTAATCTAATACTCAACACATTTTTTACACATTTTTTTTAACGATCAAGTCTTTTTCTGTTATTTGTTTCCAAGAAGTCCCATATTTTTTTAAATACTTTTCACCACCAAACAAATATAGCAATTACATACTCATCTCTCCCATTCTCTCTATGTAAGCGTCTATCACAGCTTGTCAGAAATTCCTGTCAGTGATCTCTAGTGCTTCCAACGATGAGTTGGGAGTCTTCTAGTGAAAAATTAAGTGATTAAGAGAACCAGAAAGGTGGAAAGATTTCATTTACACAGGTTAGCTTGTAATAGAATTGGAGCTCTAACCTGATCCCCCTGATTCCAAAGCCATAACCATCCCTTAATTCTAAGTGTCCATTGTTATGAATTATTGGGGGGAGGGGAGCGGGGGTAGTGTTTGGGTGGGAGCTCCACCTCAACCCCTGCCACCCTGGCATCCTATATCCAAAGAGTCTGGAATATTCTGGTGGAAGAGCCACCTCAACTCCCCTCTCCCATCTCTTTGCCCAAACCTGCCCCTTCAAAGCCCTCTAAACACAGCTCCTCCCCCAGAGAGGCTCAAGACCACTCCCACAGGGTATTTAAGCTGCATCCCAGAAAACAGAACCTTGGTTTTCCTGTCTCTCGTCCCTGTCTCCTCTGGGAGGGAAGGGGGGGCTGGAGAATCACCCAGGAATGCTTTACCCATTAAACCTGGGCTTTTTCTCATTCAACCAGTCTAATTCAGTCTGATTTGGATTGCTGCAGCGGCCGTGGCCGAGAGGACTATGGGGGTGTTAAAAAAAAAACTTACGGGGGGAAGGAACACCCCCGAGGGTATCCCTCGTGTGCAGGGACACATGCTGCAGCAGGCTGGGCAGATGCATCCATGTGGAGAGTTTATTATAATAGAGAGATGGCCGGGTGGTGGTGGTGGTGGTGGCGGCGGCGGCGGCGGCGGCGGCGGCGGCGGCGGCGGCGGCGGCGGCGGCGGCACACGCCTTTAATCCCAGCCCTCGGGAGGCAGAGGCAGGCGTATCTCTGTGAGTTCGAGGCCATCCTGGTCTACAGAGCAAACTCCAGGACAGGCACCGAAACTACACAGAGAAACCCTGTCTCAAAAAACCACACCCAAAAAAAAAAAAAAGTGCTGTAAGGATGGGGTGAAAAAAAGCCATCCTAAGGAGCCCTCCTTGGTGGAGGAGGCTGTGAGGGCCAAAATTTGCATACCTCCTGCTTTGCCACGGGGAACAAGGGCTGAGAAGTGAAGGCTCCTTGTTTATCTTGGACTGGCCTTCAGCTTCAGGTTTGGGTGGGAAGGTCAGCATTGTGATAGGTGTCTAATGCCATTGCTTCTCCAAAAGGGTCAGAAAAGAACCAAAGAAAGAAAAGCCAGAGAATCAAAGCAAAATCTCTCCAGCCTGCAAATGCAAAACATTGGTGTTTAACAAGCAAGTTAAGTGGACTAGTTATTTAAAAGTCAATACGTCATAATTAGTTTTATGCTCTCTCTCTCTCTCTCTCTCTCTCTCTCTCTCTCTCTCTCTCTCTCTCTCTGTGTGTGTGTGTGGGGGGGGTCCCCAATCAGTTCATAGTAAAATTTCCCATATATGCTCCAGTCTGCCTTAGTTTTATTAAAGGGCACAGGGAATGAGGATTTTGTATTTTCTATTTGTGGCCCAAATATTAAGTGAGAGAGGTATATCCCTGGGGGTGGATACGGTCCTGGTAACAGGGCTCAGAGCTGCTGATAGGGGAGAAAAGGAAGTTCAGAGAAAAAGATCAGATAAAAGTTTCGCTTGGGCCTATCCCACAGAGACACATCTGAAACTCTGATTTGCTCCAACCCTGCAGGCTGTTTGTGCCCGGGGAGAGGAGAGTTCAGTGTTCCAGATGACTGGCAAGCTTGAATGTCATTGCTCACTGCCACGCAAGCCCTGAAACCTTGGGAGCACCATGGAAGGCAGTCCAGAGTGATGCTTAATGTCAATTACACTCAATGTCAATGCACTGTAGTCTCTCAGCCAGATATGGTTCATGGCAAGAGATCATGATTCCTAGGAAGAGGAAAGGAAGGAAGGAAGGAAGGAAGGAAGGAAGGAAGGAAGGAAGGAAGGAAGGAAGGAAGGAAGGAAGAAAGGAAGGAAGGAAGGGAGGAAGAAGGGAGAGAGGAGGGAGGGAGAAAGGGAGGGAAGGAAGAAAGAAACCTTTACAAAAATAATAATGAACTGTTTTTGAGGGTACTTCATATTGGCCCAGTGACTAAAACATCTTTCAACATGTCTCCCCATCAGGCATTTCTTACACAACCTCTGTGCTTAAGATCTTTTCCTGCAGAGTTTGGCTGGGGCATACGTTACAGGCAACATGAACATATACAGGAGGCAATATGGAGTTCAAAGGAAAAGAAGACCAGGTACTTGGCAAATGTTTTCCTAATCTGAGCTATAAAGCGAATCAGAATTAGATGACCTCGAGGGGGTACATTTGTCTGGGTTGTCATATCAAAGTGGCCTTGACTGAGTGACTTAAAGAACAGAAGTTTAGATTCTCACAGTCGTGGAAGCTTCAAGTGTGGGATCCAAGTGTTAGGATGGTTTCTCCCACAGTCTGTATGCGCCTTCTTTCAGGTCTTTGCATGATCTTCTCTGCACCTTTTGGTGTCCCAATCAGTTCTATGTATTTGTCTGTGACACTGGAGCATTCCCTCTGTGGAAGAGAAGAGCTTGAGAAAGTGAATGGAAATCATAAGGGCAGAGGGCTGCGCTGCAGACAGACTTTCTCTTCCGAGCCAGGTAGTGAAACAAATAACGATAGTGAGCACATCCAGGCCTGTGCTGTAATTAAGAGTTTCATAAACATTACCTTGTTTTCATGACTAGAATACCACCCTAATAACCTCATATTAAAAGAGCTTATATCTGAAAGAAATCACCAGGATATAGTGCTTGCAACCAATCCCAGAACTCAGGCTGAAACATTAGGAGTGCAGCCAGTTCTAGGCTCACCTGTCTCAAAATAGTAATAATAGCAAGAGATTGTCGATACATGCAGCCACATTCGGAAGTTAAGACTCCAATGTAAGGACCCTGAGAGCACACAGTGCAATCCCTGCACGTGAAAAGCGATGCAGATCTATCAATAGAGCGTCTGTGCCTCGTGTTTTGTATTGCAGGGCTACTGGGGTGAAGTCAGATGGGAAAACTGCCAGTCGCTGGTGTGGTCTGAAGAAGGCTTTGCCGACCAGTGGGACTGTGTTAGCTAGAGAGGTGTGTCAAGTTTGCATGAGCGTAGAGAGAGGAAGTGGGAGCCAAGAGCATTCTAGGTGGAAGGACGGGCCCAGAAAATGTTAGATCTGCCTCTAAGAAGACATGTTCAGAGGTTGAGTAAAGTAACTTTGTAAGATTGGAGCGTTCGCTTTGAATAAGAGAACCGTTGAGAAAATGATAAACCAAAGAATAGAGAGCTGGGCTGCAGACAGACTTTCTCTTCAAAGCTGGGGTTACAGTAAAACAAAAACAATAATGTGGGGGTTGGGGATTTAGCTCAGTGGTAGAGCGCTTGCCTAGCAAGCACAAGGCCCTGGGTTCGATCCTCAGCTCTGAAAAAGAAAAAAAAAGAGACAAAAAAAAAAAAAAAACAATAATGTGTACTTACAGCCCCGTGCAATTATTAATATTTTTCATAACATTATCTCATTTTCAGGGCTCTGATATTCAATGAAGTCATCAGGGCCTCATTCCAACCATTATATGGTGGTTATAATTTGAAATTGAACTGGAAGGGATTTAAATGCCTCAATCAGCAGACTTTTAAGGGCTACCATCAGGGTGGTATTATAGGCGAAGCAATCTGCTGGGCATTAATTAGGAAGAACATTCTGGAAGGGGAAGAGGCAGGAGAAAGCTATTTACACTTAAATCAGGAGTGAGCTGAGAAAAGGGGCAAAGCGGGTGGTACTAAAGTTAGAAAACTTCCAGCAGACAAAAGATATGCTACAGTTGCTGTTCATTAATAAACACGCTAGAAATGAAGAGTCCATGAAGTAAGCAAAAGTGGCCATGGGCAGGGTTACACATTTGGTTCCCGATAGACTTCTCTATCTGGGTATAACTTAATTAACAAGATTCTCCCCCCACTTTGGTAGGTAGGGCCAGGAGAAAGAAGATCAGCTCTGTATCCATTATACCTCTTATAGGCACTTGATGTATTATACTGTAATTGTGGATTCATCTATCTGTCCTATAGTAGTACGTATTTCTCAACTAGGAAGGTGACAGTATATTATTTATCCTTGTACACCTCATAGCTAGTAAAGTGCTTCAAAAGTTAGATGTTCAAAAAACACCTTTGGAATTCATGAATAAATGAATGAGAGTAAGCAGCCAGGGAAACTAACACAGGAACTGGGTTAAAGCTGAAACCTGAAAGAAAAAAGGCATTTTATTTCTTTTTATTTTTTATCATTTATTTGGTTTTGGTTTTTCGAGACAGGGTTTCTCTGTGTATCCCTGGTTGTCCTGGAACTTACTCTATAGACCAGGCTGGCCTACAAACTCACAGAGATCCTCCTGCCTCTGCCTTCCGAGTGCTGGGATTAAAGGCGTGTGCCACCACTGCCCAGCTGAAAAGAAGCATTTTATAATACATGAGTGAAATGGATGGAAAATATAGAACCAAGTCTAACTAGAGGTAACTCAACAGATCTAAGTCTGCAATCAGCAGGGCAATGGGGTGGAGAAAGGTGAGAGTCAGAGGTGTCCAGGATACAGAATCTGCAGGACCAGGGCCAGGACTGAAAGAAAGGAAGAAATGAGTCAAGCATTAGTCCCTAGTTCTGACTCAGGAAACCAGGTCAGAAAACGGACCAAGTGGGTGGTACTAGAGTCAGAACAGATACCTTCCATCAGGTTCAGAATGCAGGTGGCACAGCACCAGTGTGAGGTGCCTGAGATATTCCGAGAGAGATGCTCTAGCTGGATGTCCCGGCTCTAACAGGAAAGAGGTCTGCATGGTAGAGTAGATTAGGAAGTTATCAGCATCCGTGTGCATGGAGATGATGAAACATCAGGCTAAGTGTGGAGGAAAACGGGATCTGGAACCAATCTTCATGGTTCACGTCCATGAGAAAAAAAGAACTGATGGAGATTTGAGGGAGAGTAGGTGTAAAGAGTGGGTAGGCCTACTCCTTGTGAGCTGAGAGCATATTTGTGTGTGGCCTGTGTCTGCTTTTCAAAAACTTAAGGCTCTTAATATAGAGGAATAAGAAAATACAAGAGCCAGCATCGACTGAGTGCACACATTGGTCAAGCACTAAGCACTTTTCTTGGGGAATCTCATTTATTCTCCATAACCATGCTATTAGTGCATGATCCATGTGTGTGTGTGTGTGTGTGTGTGTGTGTGTGTGTGTGTTGGGAGAGGGAGCTCTCATAGCCCAGGCTGTCCTCAATCTCACTGTATAACTGAGACAAGCCTTGAACTCCTAATATACCTGCCTCACCTAAGTGCTAAGATTATAGATAGACCACACATAGCTTACATGATTCTTTTGTACAGAATATCATTCAGACATAAAAATATAAAATATGCAGAATGAACTTGCAGATGTGATGGTAAGTGGAATAAACCTGTCTGTCATTAAACGACAACATCAGTGACTATGCTTATATTACTTACATAAGGATTCTAAAATAGTCAGACTCAGAAGCAGAGAATGGTGAGTGCAAGGAACTGATGGGCTGGGAAAATGAAAAGCTGCTAATCAACAGGTGTATTAACTTAATCCTACATCTTCTAACTTTAAGTGTTGAAGATATTTCAACTCATAATAACAGGATCTCTTATACTACTTTTCTTATTGCGTCTATTTTATTTTTATGGTGTCTCTCAATTCAGGTGGCCACATTTCAAGTGCTTACTAGCCACAAGCGGCTTAGTCCTAGGAGCTCCAGCCCTGGAAAGCTTGGGCACGGGACTATAGTCAGACTGTGTGATGGAGACAAACCTTGAACCATCAGAGTGATGAGGTAGAAAGGGAACTGTTTCTACTGCTTAACAAAGGTGGACAGTGGGGGTCGGGGAAAAAGACTGGCCATATTTTCTCATCTCGCAGGGGGGACAATCAGGACTGAGGTCCATGTGCTTTGAGTCTACAACCAATGTCCTTCCACCACATAATGACAGTGAGATGTGGATCTTGGCCTTGGGCAGCTTGCTTAAAAACTAGGGAGTGGGGGTTAGAAGTGCTGGAACCCTGCAGAGCCCACCTAGGTGAGAGGCCGGGCTCACAGAAGGGACCGTGAAGAGCACCAGTGGCTTTAGCAGACTTATTTTTATTGTATGTGTATGAGTGTTTCACCTGCATGCATAGATGTGCCCTGCCTATTGGCCAAAACAGCTTTATGTATCAACCAATGAGAGGGACACATATTCACAGCAGAGATCTGATACTCTCAATCACTTATCCATCTCTCCAGCCCCTCCACTTGGTTCTTGATGTGTCTCCCCTGCACCCATGCAGAGGCACAGGTGGGGAAAGGAAATCATGGATACATGTGCAACAGTAAGCTGCTGGTGCTGGGTCTCATGCAGGATTGCGATTGCTGTGATGAAACACCATGACCCAAAGCAAGATGGGGAAGAAAGGGTTTATTTGGCTTATATTTCCACGTCATAGTCCATCAGGGGAAGAAGCCAGAGAAGGAACTCAAACAGGTCAGAAACCTGAGGCAGGAGCTGATACAGAGGCCATGAAGGGGTGCTATTTACTGGCTTGCTCCCCATGGCTTGTTCAGCCTGCTTTCTTATATAACCTAGAACCACCAGCCCAGGGATGGCATCACCCACCATGGGCTGGGCCCTCTCACATCTAGACCCTCCCACATCAATCGCTAATTAAGAAAATGTTCTACAAACTTGCCTGCAGCCCAATCTAATGGAGGAATTTTTCTCAACTGAGGCTCCCCGCTGGCTTGTGTCAAGTTGACGTAAAACTAGCCAGCACAGCTTGTTTTAAAAAAGAGATCCATGAGGGTTCAGTGCTATCCTCAACTATATAGTAAGTTTGAGGATAGCCTAGGCTATGATGACATGCTCTTCAAAGAAGAGATGAGAGGAGAAAAGAATAAAAGAAAAAAAAAGAGAGAAAAGAAAATCCATCTTTTCGCCGGGCGGTGGTGGCGGTGCACGCCTTTAATCCCAGCACTCGGGAGGCAGAGCCAGGCGGATCTCTGTGAGTTCGAGGCCAGCCTGGACTACCAAGTGAGCTCCAGGAAAAGGCGCAAAGCTACACAGAGAAACCCTGTCTCGAAAAAAAACAAAGAAAAAAAGAAAAGAAAAGAAAATCCATCTTTTCAAGACCATCTTCCCCAGCTGTTCCTACCTGGTTTACTCAGGATTCCCAGGGTTCTGGAAGCTTGCCTGGAGATTGTACCCACTCCCTCTGAACGGCAGATGTGGAAATCGATTCCCCATAAGGGAGAATTGACAGCAAGACTGTACAAGTTGCCAAATAGCAAAGCCAACTGTAGGACCTAGGCCCTCTAAGTTACTGTCAGCCCGCATTCTTTTATTTTTGACATCTGATAGTACAATCACTTTTTGAACCTCTTCCCTGAGGTGATTCCTTCTGAGTGAGGCTGGTGGAAAGAGATATTGCTATTTTGGTCCCATAGAGACCCCATAGCTCATCCCTCTATCCCATCTGCCCCTCCTTCTCATGATAAATGAGAAACCCCATCACAGAGTTGAAAGTCTTCATTACAGTGTGGAAAAGCGTTCAGAATCTCTCAAGATTCTGGGGCTGGAGAGAAGTCTCCATGGTTATAACAGCATTTGCTGCTCTTGCAGAGGACCCAGGGTCAGTTCTCAGCACCCTCGGGGTGCTCATGACCATCTGTAACTCCAAATGCAGGACCCTTGACCCCCTCTTCTGACTTCCCAGAGGCACGCACATGATACATGTGCATGTACACATACAGGCAAAAATAAAAATAAATACTTTTAAAATTTACTATGAATTGGTGTGGACTGCAAACAGCACACTTACTGATGCCTGTTTAGTTAAATGTACAGGCTTGCTTTCATCTGAGTACATACATAGGAACGTGTGACTGAATGAAGAAAAGAGAAGGAAAAAGAAAGAATCATGACTACTCCTAGGTATGGTGGAGGAGAAAAGTGTAGCGTGGATATATGGGAGAGCAGAGCCAGAGGCAGGGACGTCTGGGAGAGTCCAGAGTGGACATGACCCTAAGCCATGAGGAGAGGGGAAGAGGAAGGGGGAGTATAGTAGAGGGTGGGATATGCCAGCTCCAGGCATTCCAGGAGGCATAACTGGTAGGGACTGAGGGATGCAGGGAGAACCTGGGGGCCAGTGTGCACTTTGGTAAATAGGCACTTGTCCCAGGTTTGAAACCTAATAGTGACCATACAGAAAAAGTGTAGAAAGTATTTATAAAAGTAATAACAGTTACGGGCTGGAGAGTTGGCTCAGTGGTTAAGAGCACTTCTTGTTGCATAGGACCCGAGTTCAATTCCCAGATCCCACATGGAGGCTTACCACCTCCTTGGGCACCAAGCACAAATGTGGTGCACAGATATACATGCAGGCAAAACACTCATACACATAAAATCTAAAAAAGAATTGCCAGGCGGTGGTGGTTCACGCCTTAAATTCCAGTTCTCCGAGAAGCAGAGACGGGCAGATTTCTGAGTTTGAGGCCAGTCTGGTCTACAGAGAGTTCCAGGGCAGCCAAGGCTACACTTATTTGAGAGGCTTGAAGGGAGTTGGTCAAGGAAGGCCTCTAAGTGTTATAACAACAACAACAACAACAACAACAACAACAACAACAACAATGCATTTGTCCAATGAGTTTGAAACCTTCAAAAAGGCTTAACGTGCGCGCGCGCGCGTGCGTGCGTGCGTGCGTGCGTGCGTGCGTGCGTGCGTGCGTGTGTGTGTGTGTGTGTGTGTGTGTGAACGTGCGTGAGTGTGTGAGTGGCTAACGTCGATTAATTTATTTCAGAACCACAAGTAAAATTCATCCCCTTTGCTGTGTCCTGGGAGGAGAATTAGGGCCTCTTTCACAGCTTCTTGGAATCAGAGACCCCGGGCCTTGGGGGTTTCTAATCATTTTGTTATGGGGAAGGAGTTCCTGCCAGAATGCTTGTGGTCTATCTAGTGCTCTCAGCGGGTCTAGCTAGAAACCCAAGGGACAAAAGAAATGCAAGAGGCCACATCAGCAGCAGCCCGCCGCCAGTCCCTGGTGTCTGCCCCCAGCTGTCGCAGACCTCCGGCACATGTGGTTTCAATCACCCAGCCTGGCGCCTTCCGCCCGCGCAGAAGCCCTGCAGCTCTGCGACTTCTTTGTTTGGGAGGAGCCTAGCCCAGCCCGGGTGGCCGCCCTCGCGGGTGGCTCTGGGCTCCGCCTTGCTGGTCTATAAAACTGCAGCGGTGGCCAGGCAGCCCGGAGCCGCAGGCTACAGGCAGCGTGGGGGAAGCCGGGCTGCTGTGCTCTGGGTCTCCGGGGAGAGCCGACCCTGCTCCCTCTTGGCAGATGCTGGCCAAAGCAAACACCCAGCAGATGACCCTAGCGGGTCCCTGGAGAGACGGCTGGTTCTTAGCAGATGGCCATCTCCCCAGCCTCCGAGGATACCCTAGCCTGTCTATCACCCGGGCCCTCTCTCCGTTCCTTCCTCTGAGTGGGGTACAATTTTGTGAACTATGCAAAGTGAGCTTTCTAGCTTGGTTTTCTAGAGAAGGGTTTGAATAGAAACGCACATGGGGCTCCGGGAGGTGGACACTGACGGTTGGCTTACTCGGTTTGGGAGGAGGACAAAGCCTGACAGCCCCACGTTGGCCGCCTGTCACCCTAGGAGCCAAATGCTGTTCACCAGCCTGTAAACCGGGTCCATTTACTGTGAGTTACTAAAATAACCCTTTGGGCTTCGGTTGCACACATTATTTCTTGAAAGCAGTCACCTGGGCTGCAGCCGGGGAATGTTACGCTGGAAGTAGAAATCTACTGCAGGCAATCATCTTCTTTCACAATCCCATACCTGGTCTGCGGGCCTAAAGTATCTGTTGCCTGGGAAACCGAGGTCTCCCTTTGCGTTCTTAGTCTCATTAATAAAAGAATTTTAAAACGGACTCAGAAGGAAGCTCGAGGACAATTTTATTAAATCTTGAGAGAGAAAACAAGGCAGGTAAGCTGAAAGGGAGGAGGGGAGATCAAGAAAAAGCCTTTTAAGTTAGGAATGGAAAACAGAGAAAGTGAGAAAGCTCAGGATGTTGGAGAAAGCATGTTCAGGATTTGGTCTAGTATGGAGGGGGCTGGCTAAGAAACAGGAAAAACATGCTTAGCGAGGAGCCAGGGACATTCACTGGGGTCTTTAGCCTTGACCATAACACCTATAGTAAGGAGGCATTTGTAAAGCAGGGTTGGCATTTTTACAGGGATAACGAAAAAATTTTTTGAAGGTTCATGTTATTTTTAAGTGTGTGTGTGTGTGTGTGTATACACATGCATAGGAGTACAGGTGCCCACAAAAACCAGGAGAAGCCTTTGGAGCCCTGGTTATGTGGTCACAGGTGATGGTGAACCACCCAAAGTGGGTGCTAGGAACTGTCCTCTGCCAGAGAAGCAAGTGCTCCTGCCCAACGAGCCATGTCTCCAGCCCCAGGCATAACTTATTTTTTAGAATATCTATATGAACATTGCAAACGTGTTTGATCATCTTCCCAGGTCTTCTATTGTTGTTGAGATAATTAAGACACAAAGAAAATTTAATAGGCTCAAAAACTGTTCACTGTTCCTTGTCACCCTTGGATATATTGCAGCTGGTCTCCAAGACACCAGACCTGCCCTGGGTAGCATCTGTGACACCACTAACAGCACACATGCTGGCTTTTCAAACTGAAACATAAAGCACTCCTGCTTTAAACCCCACTGGCTCCCCTTGGCCTGGGTACCAAGAATGACCTAATCCCCTCAGCATGTTATTGCAAAAGAAAAAAGTCATTCGTAACCCTTGTTGGAGGTGGAAAGGATGACTCTTCAAAGAAAGAGGAGAAGACGACAAAAAGCTTTCCTTCTACCCCTCCAGGTTTCCAGCCAGGTCAGGTCCCTGTAACAAAAGACAGATGATCGAGAGAAAAGCATATAAATTTAATGTCTTCTCTGACATCAGAACATTGGTAAGGAAATGAAGACTCGAAGAAATGATTCAACCCCGAGTGTTTTTACAGTGGACTTAATGAGGAGTGGAAAGTCTTGGGGAGGAGGGAGTGAACTGGAAGGTCAGGCTGAGTGAGGCTGTTGGCTGCGACTGATCCCCTAATCCTTTCTCCTCTGGTTAGGGAGGACAACTCTCTCAGGACCTGCCGCAGGGGAAGATCATGGGGGCCTTGGGCTTTTTCTTTACATCATTTCAGCTTAAAATAGTCAATGTGCCTAAGTGGACAGCAGTATGTCCTAAAGCCCTATCGGTGGTCATTACGATGGGGTTTTGTAGGAGAGGAGAGAGATGGAAATCAACTACCAATACAAGAAGGAAAGCAAGGATTCACAGCCACGAAGCAGGGAGGGGAGGCCGGGGGGTGGAAACACTAAGAATGGCCCAATTCTTTGCTAAAACTGACGGACAGGGTATTTCTTAAGAGTAGACCAGAGTGGTAGGATGGATAATGAGATCCAGAGTGGGCTGGGTCACTGAAGTGACTCGGGAAGATTCTTGTTGAAGTAAGTGAGCCAACCCAGCACCCAAGGTTGAGAAGAAACAAAAGGAGGACTTGGAAGGTTCTGACCACGGCTCAGTCAAGGGAAAAGTTTGTCACCACACAGGTCTGGCGCTGTGCTACCTTCCAGCCAGATTTCTAGTCATAACATCCTGTCCATCCTCCAACGAAGTCACCGGAAACGTCTCATCTTTCCAAAAACGTTATTTCCCCGGTTACCCAAAGAGCTCTAGGATTGCGTTAGTAAGTAATTATGACCTAGGGAGTCAGAGAATTAGGAAATATTGTGGAAACTGTCATTTAGGAACTAGCTACCTCTATGTGGACCCCAAATAGCTTTCCTTTGTCAGTAACCATTCATTTTGAGTCCTTAATAGGGATCCTGTGCACCCACAAAGTGGGCCTGGGTGAAGAATTGACCTAAAGACTTGGAAATCATAACTCGCTATTAGCGCTAACAGAAGCTGTGCCCAGCACCTGGGTTCAACCCTGCACTTTCTGTTTGTTGGTTGGTTGATTTGGGTTGGGTTTTGTTTGTTTATTTGCTTGCTTGCTTGCTTGCTTTGGTTTGGCTTGGTTTTTGGTTTTGTGAGACACGGTTTCTCTGTGTAGTATTGGTGCCTGTCCTAGATCTCGCTCTATAGACCAGGCTGGCCTCGAACTCACAGAGATCCACCTGGCTCTGCTTCCCCAGTGCTGGGATTAAAGGCATGCACCACCACCGTCCTGGCTCCCTGCTTCTTTTTTAAAATGTATTTGTCTGAAGAGGCTGGACAGGTGGCTCAGTGGTTAAGAGTACTGGCTGCTCTTCCAAAGGACCTGGGTTTGATTCCCAGCACCCCCATGGCAGCTCACAACTGTCTGTAACTCCAGTGCCAGGGGATCTGGCACCATCACACAGACATACATGCAGGCAAAACCCCAATAAATATAAAAAATAAATTTTAAAATGTATTTATTTATTTATTTATTATTTATTTATTATATGAGTGTGTGTATATATCCAAATGAATGCCATGTCACACACATGCAGGTCAGAGGACAATTCTGTAGAACTGGTTGTCTCCTTATACCTTTATGTAGTTTCCAGGGATGGCTTGAACTCAGGACTCCAGACCTATACCCGTTGAGATATCTCACTGCCTTAATTTTGCAGTTTTGTATGTGTGTATGGTTGTGGTGGTACAGGGAGGGACTTGAACTCAGGGCTTTGGTAGGCAATCATTCTACTGTTGAGCTACATCCAAAAACGCTGTAATTCTTTCTTTCCTCCCCCACGCACCACAAACAGAGTCTTATGCAGCTCACTCACCTTGGCCTCAAACTCATTAAGTAACCAAGAATGACCGTGAACTGATTCTCCTGCTTCACCTCCTAAGTGCTGACATTATAGGCATGTGCCACCATGTCCAGGTCTCCGTTTTTTGTTTTTGTTTTTGTTTTTTTTTCCTTGCCACTCTTTCACAGAATAGTTAAGGTGTACAGTTGGTCTATAACTCAACAATGGATCATCTTAGGGTTTTTGACTTTGGCAACACAAACTCAGTAGAAATCCTACTTTGCACCTGTTCTTTCCCCAGGACTTCGGAAAAGATGACCTGTCCTCTGTCATGACTCTGAGGTGTTGCAGGGAGCCCCGGTCCCAATCAGCCACACAACTGTGATAAAAAACAGCTCCCCCTCTCTAGTCTACTACGTTACTATGCTCTCGTGTTCTGTAGGTTAGATGCAAATGCACTAGAAATTTCTAATGTTTTCAGTTAATTGATAATTTATCAGAAATACAGTCCTATTATAAGTCAAGAAGTTGTTTTGTATGAATACAATGCTCTGTGCTTCAAACAGTGTTCTTAATTTTATGACAGCCACGCTCTTCTGTTCATTGGCACTTATTAAACAGGCTTCAGTCAACGATGGATCTTAGTAAATGGCAGTCTAGACTTCAGTTTGACCACAGCCAGCTCAGGAAACCATTGGTTACACTGGGGTTTATAAATGTCTTGATTTTTTTGTGTTTTGGTTTGGTGGGTTTCTTGATTTTTGAGACAGGGTTTCTCTGTGTACCTCTGACTGTCCTGGAACTCTCTCTGCAGACCAGGCTAGCCTCTAACTCACAAAGATCCACCTGCCTCTTGATTTTTTTTTTATTAATTTTTATGTGTTGTATGTATGTGTATCTGTGACTGTGTGTGTTGGAACAGGCTGTCATGTAGCCCAGTCTAACCTTGAACTCCCTGCATAGGGAAAGCTGACCTTGCCTTCCTGATCCTCTCAACTGTAAGTCTCCTGAGTGAAGCGTAGACCACCGTGCCCAGCTGTTCCTAATTTTAAATGCATACAATTAAACTAAGAAAGATTTCAAAATCACCTACAAGACTCAAAATATTCTTTCCTTTATTTTTTTTCCTCAACCCCTGTGGCTTCTGGGAAATATTTCTCTCGCTGGAACTCATGGGGAAAGTGAACTTTCTATACCCTTTACCTTGGAGGGAAAAGAACAAAGATCGAAGAGGTGACGTTATTCCAGGGAAGGAACAGGGTAGCCTCAAATGATCTACTTTGGAGTGATGCACAATATTTTTGAAATTCATCCCGGGGAAGGAAAACAAAGATGTTCCCCCACCGTTTACACTGTGTGTGAATGTATACACATCCAGGCCCCTGACTATGTTTAGAAGCAGCTTCCTATGAGGTTTTAGACTGGTAAACTATTACCTGTCCTTTTCAACAGCTTGATGCTCATTCCAGGATGCTCATTCTGCACGCGCTGCCTAATGCAGGAGACTGACTGGCTCTGGGGTTGCCAAGGTGCCATTCTCTCCAACACTTCAGACTCATCGGCCAGTGTTAAAAAGGAAAAAGGCGGAGGAGACCTTTCTTCTCTCTCTTGACTTGTCTAGTCAATACCATTTTTCCTCTCTCCGTCTTTGTCTCTGCTCCCCTACTGTCCCTCCATGTTCATGCATGTGCACATGTCTGTAGAGGTCAGAGGTCCATTTGGGGTGTTGTTCCTCTAGTGCCTGCATAGTTTTTTGTTTGAGATAGAGTCTCCTGCTGGACTAGAACTCACCAAGTAGGTTGCACTAGGGACTCGCCTGTTTTCTCCCAGCCCCTTATCAGTTTACAGATAGGCACCACCCCCTGCTGTTTAGGAGGATCAGACTCAGGTCCTCGAGCTTAACAAGGCAAGCACACGTTACCAGCTGAGCCATCTTCTCCAGCCCCCGGTTTTCTTCTTAATTCACAGGCTGGGATGATAAAATATTTTGCTCCCCTTTTAATTTTGCCAAACCCCGCCCAGAAAGCAGGGTAAGAACTCTGGAGTCTTGGTTCCTAAGGGTCCACTTCTCAGGAAGTTAGAAGGGTCTCTCTGGTGACTGTGAGCGAAGACTATGGGAACTGATCCTTGTCCACAAGAAAACAGATTACATCCTTTGAACGCTCTGGCACAGACCCCAGAGTTTCACATTTCCAGATCGAAGAACCATGCTGTGAAGACCTTCCAGTCTCCGCCTGCTTTCGCCTTCTCTTCCCTTTATTTAGTCCTTCACACCATCTACATTCCTAGGAAGAGAGAATCACACCCATTCCTGCTTTAGGAGGCTCTTTTCTTAGAGTGGGTAAGCTTCTCTGTGGCTTAGTGGTTTTGAATGCTAAACATGGCAGGAGATGAAATCCAGTCTCCTTGGCTCTATGAGTTATATTTATTTCTCTAGTATTTCTGGGCTGGAACTTCCAAGAAAGAAAAATGAGTGTTTGGTTAAAAGGAAGGGGTAGGAGGATTCGATGGGAAAGTAACAGCTTCTAAAAGCAAAGACAGTACCTTTGGAGGAAGAGACCTGGGTTCTAGTCCCTGCTTTACTACTAACTTGCATGCTTGCCTGCCACTCAGCTGTCTAGATGAAAGGTAATATGGTTGGCTAGCACAGGGTATGCACAGCTAGGGACCCAGACTCCAAGTGACACAGGTCTTGTATTAAAATATAAGCTATGCCATCCAGCTATATCTGCTTAGCCAGGTTTTCTTCTCTACACCTTAGTATTATTGTCTGTAAAGTGGGAATAAAGGCTTACCTATCTCATAGGGTTGTTGTAAGGATTAAGTAATATTCCTGGAGATTTTAACAAGAGCTCCATAAAGCTAGTCATCAGCGTAGACAGTCCATGAGGAGTCTCGCCATTCCTGTACACCTGAAGATTTGGTGTTTTCAAAAGATCAAATTTTTATGATTCAATATCATATTGATAATTATTAAACTTAATTTTTTTTGCATTTTTCTGCCCATTTTATTGTTTGCTTTTAAGAAATTCCTTTCTTGGTTTACAGGGTTTTTTTTAAAGATTTATTTTATTTTATTTTGTTATATATTTATGTCTGTGTGAGTATGTGTACATGAGTGAGGGGCCCTTGGATTCCAGAAGAGGGTATTGGATCACATGGCATTAGAGTTATAGGTGGTTTTGAATCACTCAGTGTAGGTGCTGGGAACCAAACTTGGGTCCTTGGGAGGAACAGGTGGTCTATTAACCTATAAGCCTTGTCTCCAGCCCCTGAAAAGCTTTTAAAGATAATGAACATATCTTGTATTTGTTAAATGCTCTTTTCTTTTCTTTCTTTCTTTCTTTCTTTCTTTCTTTCTTTCTTTCTTTCTTTCTTTCTTCCCTTTCCCTTTCCCCTTCCCCTTCTTCCCCTTCCCCTTCCCCTTCCCCTTCCCTTTCCCTTCCCCTTCTTCCCCTTCCCCTTCTTCCCCTTCCCCTTCTTCCCCTTCCCCTTCTTCCCCTTCCCTTCTTCCCTTCCCTTCTTCCCCTTCCCCTTCCCCTTCCCTTCCCCTCCCCTTCCCTTCCCCTTCCCCTTCCCCTTCCCCTTCCCCTTCCCCTTCCCCTTCCTTCCTTCCTTCCTTCCTTCCTTCCTTCCTTCCTTCCTTCCTTCCTTTCATTTTAGTTTTGAGACAGGACTGCCTGGAACTTGTTATGTAGCCCAGGCTGGTCTCAAGCTCACAGAGATCAGCCGACTTCTGCCTCCTGAGTACTGAGATTAAAGATGTGCACCACCACCCCCGGCTGTTAAGTGCATTTTCGTCTTCTGAGAAATTGTGGCTTTTCTTCTTTAGTCCACAAATGTGGGGAATTCCAAAAATCAGGTTTTATTGTTTTGTTATTGGTTTGGGTTTTGGGGGTTGGATAGAGCAAGTTGGGACTCTGAGGGTGAAACTCATGTGATCCTGAGCGTCACTCAGTGTCGGCTGCTTGAGCAGAACATATTAATTTTTGATTGTTTCTGTGTTCATGAGGGACAATGGCCTGAAACTTTCTTTTTCCTATTTCTGGTGTCTTTGGCTTTAGGCTTAGAGTTACAATGATTGAAATGTGATGAGAAAGGTTCCCACTCTTTTGTTTCTGAAAGACTTCACGTAGAATTGGTTTCTCAGCCAGACAGTGGTGGTGCACACCTTTAATCCCAGCACTCAGAAGGCAGAGGCAGTCAGATCTCTCTGAGTTCGAGGCCAGCCTGGTCTGCAGAGCAAGTTCCAGGACAGTCAGGGCTGTTACACAAAGAAACCCTGTCTTGAAAAACCAAAAATAATAATAATAATAATTATTATTATTATTATTATTATTATTATATATTCATAATTTCATATACTTTTCTTATATAGTATTTCTCACATTTACACAGCTAATATTTGATTTTATTTAATCTATTCTATTCAATATAATTAAATACTTATAATTAAGTATTTTTCTTTTATTCCTAGGTGTCCTTTTCAATTATAAGCTTTATAGGAGAAGAGACTAGATCTGTTTTCTTTGCTATTACCTTCATAGCCCACCTCAAGAATAGAAAGCTGATAATTAATTCATGAAGAGATGAATGAATAAAATAATTAATGGTTTGGGATGAGCTTTTCAGGCAGTTTGCATGTCCCTCTGAAAATTAATCAGGTCAGCTTATATTTATTGAATGCTTATTGATGACAAGCATTGTATGAATACAAAAGTGCGTGTGAGAAGTGTCCTTGCCTGAGAGGATTAGAATAATATGACATAAGCACAAATTTCCTTCTTTTTTCTCTCTTTCTTTCTTATTCATTCATTCATTCATTTTTGGTATATGTGTATCTCTGTTTATGGACATTTGCATATGTGTGCAGGTACCCTTGGAGGTCAGAGGTGTCTGGTCCCCTTGGAACTAGAGTTACAGGAGGTTATGAGCCATTTGGGCCACCTTAGCCGCCTGACATGGATGCTGAGAATTGGGCTTCGGCCCTCTGCAAGAATAGTAAGCACTCTTAACCACTGAGCCATTCATTTCTCCTGCTCCAAGGATGCATTTCTTTAAAAATACACATGAAGCCGGGCAGTGGTTGCACATGCCTTTAATGCCAGCACTTGGGAAGCAGAGACAGGTGGATCTCTGCGAGTTCTAAGCAAGCCTGGTTCTAGAATAGCCAAGGCTACACAAAGAAACTCTGTCTTAAAAAAAACAAACAAACAAAAAAACAAAAAAACCCAAAAAACAAAACCCATGGATTTTGTATTTGTACATACATACATACATACATATATACACATATATGTATATATATTATACATACATATATACACATATGTATTATAATATGTATATATATTATATACATATATGTGGCCTAAGCACATGCATGCCTAAGTGCACATGTGTCAATCAGAGGACAACTTGTGGGAGTTGGTTCTTTTACCATGTGGGTTATACTTAGGCCCTCAGGGACTTAGCAGCAAATGCCTTCACCCACTGAGCCATTTTGCTGACCCATCTCTCTGCTTTGTATTTTTTAAAACAAGTAATTGAGCTGGGTGTGGTTGACACATGCCTTTAGTCTCAGCAGAGTAGGTGGATCTCTTAAGTTCAAGACTAGCCTGGTTTACTGAGTAAAGGTCCAGGATAGCCAGGGATACACACACACACACACACACACACACACACACACACACACACACACACGCAACAAAAAGACTGGCTAGGAGAGAAAGAGGGAGAGAGAGGAGAGAGAGGGAGAGAGAGAGAGGGGGAGAGAGAGAGAGAGAGAGAGAGAGAGAGAGAGAGAGAGAGAGAGAGAGAGAGAGGAAACTTTTTATTTACTGACCATTCGGAAAACGACACTCCAGGAGAATATGACCAAGGCAATTCTTACAAAAGAAAGAATTTAATTGTGGGATTGCTTGCAGTTTCAAAGGGTTACTCCCTTATTATCTTGGAGGGGGCATGGCGGTGCTAGAGCAGCAGCTGAGAGCTACAGCCTGATCCACAGGCAGAGGGAGAGAGACTGGGCCTGGCATGGGTTTTAAAACCTCAAGTTCCACCCCCAATAGCACACCTATTCTAACACAGCCACACCTCCTAATCCTTCTAATCCTTTCAAACAGTTCCACTCCCTGGTGACTAAGCATTCAAATAGATGAGCCCATGGGGGTCGTTCTTATTTAAACCACCATACACAGATTACATAATCACCCTGTAACACCCAAGTGGTCCTATCATACTGCTCATTACTTGCCTTTGTTTGTTGTTGCTTGAGACAGGGCCTCCCTATGTAGCCCAGGCTGGCCCAGAAGTCATGATCTTTCTGCACCTACCATTCATTATGCCAGATTTGAGCATCCCTTTTGAGAAGGACATAACGAAAAGACCATCCTTTTATTATTATTATTACTAGTATTCTTACACATTTAAAAACTTTTGCTGGTAACCTGACATTTGCCTGATAAACATCCATCAAATGAATAAATGATGGACATAAAAGGACAAGACCAGGATCTAAAAAGTGATAGACAGTACCTAGGTGTGGTGGTGCGCACACACCTGTATTCCAAGCACTTGGGTTGTAGAAGCAGGAGAATCATGAGTTCAAGGCCAGCCTGGGCTATCTGATTAGTCCTTGTCTCAAAACGCGTGCCCTGTCCTCAAGGCCAGCTCCCTCTTCTTTTTCTAAACGTTCTCTTCCCAAGTCCCCCTCAAATGGCTCACCCTTTCCTCCTAGCTCCTTCTTTCCCTTGCAATCCAACCTTGACTGATGGTTCACTCCAGCCAAGCAGCCAGCACCCACTCCTGCCTCTGTGAGTCACAGCCACCCTTCACCTATCACTCTGAAATGCCGTGGTCCTTTGCAGGGAAGCCTTGCTCCCTCTGCCGATTCCCCCGTTCACTCGTTACCATCTGCTGCAGGCTCCTGTGTCCCTCAAAGTGCAATGTATGGCCCAGTTGCTGACTCACTGGCTCACACGGGAACTAAGCTACGCACTTCGACATTTGCCTGGGTATCCCTGTATCCCCTCATAAGCCTCACCACCAACCTCTCATGCACAGAAATATCAGATATCTCCTAGAATTTTGCAGAGTTCATGCCCCAGAAAGGTCACAGCTGGAGATGAATGTGATATGCCCAGAAAAGCTGATTACAAGACTAAAAAACATAGTGGTTTTTAAAGACCACAGAGGGGGGAAAAAATGAAAGATTTAAATAAATATTTTTCCTAAGCAGACCTCCGTCTCTAGAAGGGTTTCTAAGCTGCAGACACAGCAAAAGAGCTGAGAACTGAGAAAGCGCTGTGCTGGGCAGAAAAGGACTTTGCTTACACCGCAGTGATGGCGCATCCAGAGGATTTCTTTACTTTCTTCACATCTGAAAACCGTCATTCATTTCTCTCAGTCTGAACCAAAAATACCTTCAGCCCAGAGAGCCTGCTAAATTGAAAGAAAAGAAGGAAAGAGGAAGTGAGAGCGGCAGGGGAAAAGAAGAAAGAGACAAGGGAAAGTTTAGAAACCCACACTAGTTTTCCTTCCGTGGTTTCTTAGGTAAAAATGACGGTACATTTGGGGAGAGTATGGGTCAGATCCCGGCATGGGTTGAGGAACTAGCAAAGCTAGGCAAAGTTGTTCTGTGTGTCTAAGAGATTGAGGCAGAAAGATCATTTGAACCCGGGAGTTCAAGGCTAGCCTGGGCATCACAGTGAGACCTTGTCTTATAATTAAGTAAATGTGGGAGGGTGAGGCAGGAGGATGATCAGTTTGAGGCCAGCATGAGCTATATAGCAAGACCCTCTCTTGAAAAAAAAAAACAAAATGGGGCCTGGAGAGATGGCTCAGAGTTTAAGAGCACTGGCTGTTCTTCCAGGGGTCCTGAGTTCAATTCCCAGCAACTACATGGTGGCTCACAACCATCCATAGTGAGATCTGGTGCCCTCTTGTGGTGTGCAAGCATACATGTAGGCAGAACACTGTATACATAATAAATAAATCTTTTTTAAAAAAGTCAAAAACAACAAAAATATTTTTTAAAAATGGACTGACTAGGAATGTAATTGGCAGTTTTCTCATTCTGGTTGAGACTTGCTTTCAATTCTTCCAGTATCTTCTCTCAGGCAGGTTCTGGGGAGAAGCAGAGCCTAATGGGAAACAGGGGCTCTTTCTTTTTCTCCTCTGGTCTCACGCTGAGCAGAGGGTGTTGCAACCGAAATGGTTCCCAGCCTGAGTGTGGCCACCCAGGATCCAACAGGAGCTGCTGAGCACAAGGACCAGCTGTCCTTTTCCCTGAGGACTGTCCTCGGTGGTGCGGAGTTGGGCAGCACTACCACGGGCAATCTGGCAGCCGAGACACTGAACTCAGCAAAGACGACTGCCATACAGGAAATGGGAGGATAAAAAGCCACAGGCAGACTCAAGGTTTAGATGTTCTCAAAAACGAAAGAGAGGAGATGCCGATGTTCCCACACCTCCAGATCACTCACTACAGGTACCAGAGGACTGGGCATAAGTGCTTTGCTGTTTCTCTTCTCAAATCCCATTAAAGTAAAAATAAAGGCACAAGATGGACATGAGTCCACACGGACAAGAGAATGGGGAAGGGAGTAAAAGTAGAGGAGATGAGAGCGTGGGAGAGAGAAGCAGCTGATGATGCTGGAGTTCAGCAGATGAAGACACAGTCCTTACGGGGAACAAGCCGGTCCATCACAGGACTGGAATCTACCAGGTTACTGCAGAGAGATGAGCTGGGGCCCGGGACTCATGATTGGGGGTGGGAGACCGGCTTTTAAAGGGGGTGGTTAAGCAGAGTGTGGTGGTCCATTTCTATACTCCCAGGGCTTAGGTGATAGAGGTGGGAAGGTCAGGAGTTTAAAGCCAGCCTGGGCCACAGGAGACCTTGTCTCGAAAAGGGATGGGATACTTAGACATCTCAGTTTCTGTCTCTGCACCTTCCACATAGAAGGGAAGTGTGGGAAGTCAGACGCGGAAGGATCAGGCACAGTGCAAAGCAAGCCAACCTAGAAGCAAAGGCAGGGTCCGTAGGCCGCCTTTCCTCTGAGGCTGCTCTGTGCATCCACGGTTCAGACATCATTGACAGTCCTCACCCACCTCTTGCTGACAAGCAGCTGACTTAAGAATTCTGCTGGGTGCAGTGTCACATGCCAGTAATCTGAGCACTTGAGAGGCAGAGGTAGGAAGATGGGGGGTTCAAAGCCATCCTCGGCCATCTAACAGAGTCAAGTCTAACCTGTGCTTCACAAGAGCCTGGCTAAACAAAAGAGAAGAAAAAACTCTGTTAACAAATGTGCAGCATCAGAGGAAGACAACCCCTCCCTGCGTGGAGGGGGGGGGGACAGACACTGCCGTTTAGAAATTCTACAATGAAAAGATCTACAGAGAAGCCCAGCATGGACCAAGCCCCATGCATTCATAGCATCATCAAACAGGTTTTTGCTCTCTCTCTTCCCAAGACATCTGAGTAAAGAGGAAAACAGAGAGAGACATGCAAGGAATGCTGGTTGATATCCCAGAGACATAAATGGGATGAATCCTTGAAGAATAGAATGTTATTTAAGAGGAACAGGTAATAACAACAATAGCAATATTTACTGAACATTTATTTTGTATCAGACGTGTATTTAAACTAAGTGAATTCTCACAATATACTTTCTTTCTTTAGATAGCTTCTCTTTATAGCACTGACTGGCCTCAGACTTGCAAAGATCCACGTGTGGGATTACAGGTGTATGCCACCACACACAGCCCTAGTTTTTATTTAATACCCATAGTTCTGTACACTTACTTTCCCCATATTGTGGCTGAGGAAACTAAGATTCGAAGATGAAGAGGAATGCACTGAATGTTATGCAACCAGAAAAAGAATGGGTCTGTTATTTGAATGGCCAGTTTTAACAGATTTCTTATAATGCTCCCCAAGAGAGCCCGCAGGAAGATTCTCGGAACAGCTCAACGGAACAACATGAGAGAAAAGACACAAAAGTTGGGGGGCCAGTCCAGGAGGCCTGGCATCTAAAAGAGAAGTTGTGCAGAATTGTTTTTGAATGGCGCAATAACATTTCCTGACACATAAAACAAGTCTTCATGTTAAATGGCTTGGCAATAAATGAGTAAGAAAAGAAAGGAGGGGGCTAGAGAGATGGCTCAGAGGTTAAAAGCACTGCTTGCTCTTCCAAAGGTCCTGAGTTCAATTCCCAGCAACCACATGGTGGCTCACAACCATCTGTAATGAGATCTGGTGCCCTCTTCTGGCCTGCAGGGATATGTGCAGACAGAACATTGTATACATAATAAATAAATAAATCTTTAAAAAAAAAAAAAAAGGAAGGAAGGAAGGAAGGAAGGAACAGAGGGAGGAAGAAAGGCATAGTAAAAGGTTACAACTCTAGAGATGACGATAAGAGCCTAAAACTTTCTGCGCCGGTGGTTCTGCACCCGTGGTTCTGCGCCTGTGGTTCTGCACCCGTGGTTCTGCACCCATGGTTCTGCATCCGTGGTTCTGCACCCGTGGTTCTGCGCCCATGGTTCTGCACCTGTGGTTCTGCACCCATGGTTCTGCACGCGTGGTTCTATGCCCGTGGCTCTGCGCCCGTGGTTCTGTACCCGTGGTTCTGCGCCCGTGGTTCTGTACCCGTGGTTCTGCGCCCGTGGTTCTACGCCCATGGCTCTGCACCCGTGGCTCTGTGCCCATGGTTCTGCACCCGTGGCTCTGTGCCCGTGGCTCTGTGCCTGTGGTTCTGCGCCCGTAGTTCTGCGCCCGTGGTTCTGTGCCCGTGATTCTGTGCACGTGGTTCTGCACCCATGATTCTGCACCCATGGCTCTGCACCCATGGCTCTGTGCCCATGGTTCTGCACCCATGGTTCTGCATCCATGGCTCTGCGCCCATGGTTCTGCACCCATGGCTCTGTGCCCATGGTTCTGCACCCGTGGCTCTGTGCCCGTGGTTCTGCACCCATGGTTCTGCATCCGTGGTTCTGCACCCGTGGTTCTGCGCCCATGGTTCTGCACCCGTAGTTCTGCGCCCGTGGTTCTGTGCCTGTGGTTCTGTGCCCGTGGTTCTGCGCCTGTGGTTCTGCACCCGTGGTTCTGTGCCCGTGGTTCTGCATCCATGGCTCTGCGCCCGTGGTTCTGCACCCGTGGCTCTGTGCCCATGGTTCTGCACCCGTGGCTCTGTGCCCGTGGTTCTGAACCCGTGGTTCTGTACCTGTGGAGAGACAGAACATCAGTAGAAGCCTGTGGCACAGGCTGCTTGCCTCACAGTGGACAAGGTGGAAGGAGGTGGGGAGTCCTGTTTCCAGCCTGTACGGATGGCACCACTCCCATACCCACATTCAGGAGTTCCTCTCTACAAGTGCATTCACAGATGTATCGAGAGTTGTGTTTTACTCATCTCCTGGGCATTTCTCCACCCAACCAAGCTGGCAATCAGCACTAAGGATCAACCACACTAATGGAGCAATGCTGTCTGAAATTTGAGCAAAATCAATATCCAATCTAGCAGTCTGTATCTAGCCAAACCATAAACCCAGCGTGACCCGTAGAGTGCACATGAACTTGCAGTGAGTTACCTGTAGAAGGGAAAATGGACAGCTGTGAAAAGGAGTTTTGCTTTTTACTGTGTTCCTTTTGTTCTGCTGGAAAGTTTACTTACCATATAGGCTTACATTCAAAAACAAACTCTTTTAAGGGATGCTACTAATTAGCTAGATAAGGGGTGCTCATCATCAAGAGAAAACACGTGTGTGATCCCCATGTGGGTGATTTCTCATTCCTCGCTGTCCTTACTGCTCTAGCATGAAGGATGCCAGGTCTGTAGGGAGGGAGGTCAGCCCCAACTGGTTTTCAGCTCTGATGGCATTGCAAAGACATCCTCCTGGCAAGACAGACTCAAGACTCATGGTTAGATCATGTGAAGAGGAAACCCGAGTGGAGAAGGAACAGATGAGCGTGAAGTTGCCCTTTGAGTCATTTGGGTGTGGGTGAGTGACAGGAGGAAAGGAAAGTTCCGGAACCACTGGCCTTTACAAATCCTCCCCTGCCGGGGTGTGCTGCTTTCTACAGCAAAGTGCCCCGAGTGTCGGGGATCGAACTGCAGGGCTCGGGTTGTTCTACCACAACACTGATAGAGAAGCTGGTGTCCAGTTTAGGCTATTTACCACGACACTGTCACTAAGTAGCACACTGACCAAGACCCAGATTCTGATAGGCATTATTATTATTCAGTCTCTGAAAGTAAAGACATTCTAAGAATTTTCCTTTTTTTTTTTTTAAAGCCCTTCCTAATGATACTCTGCTACTACCCTCGTAGATTGGTACCTAGCCCAACTGTCATCAGAGAGGCTTCATCCAGCCACTGATGGAAACAGATGCAGAGACTCACAGCCAAACATTGAGTGGAGCTCAGGGAATCCTGTGGAAGAGGGGGAGGAAGGATTGTAGGAGCCAGAGCGGTCAAGGACAACACAAGAAAACCCACAGACTCAACTAACCTGGGCTCATAGGACTTCACAGAGACTGAGCCGACAACCAGGGAGCCTGCATGGGACTGACCTAGGCCTACACTCTGCATATATGTTACAGTTGTGTAACTTGGTCTTCTTGTAGGATTCCTAACAGAGGGAGCAGGGGCTGCCTCTGACCCTGTGACCTGATTTTGGGAACCTTTCCTCCTACCAGATTGCCTCATCCAGCCTTAATAGGAGAGGAGGTGCCTAGTCTTACTGCAACTTGATATACCATGGCTGGCTGACATCCTTAGGAGGCCTGCCCTTTTCTGAAGAGAAACAGAGGAGGAGGAGTGGAAGAGGGGATGGAGAGGGGAGACTGGGAGGAGAGGGGAGAGGGGAAACTGTGGTTGGGATGCAAAAACAAAATAAATTTTAAAAAAAGCCAGATCTGACTATGACTATGCTTACATCAGAAGTTCTTAATCTGTGGGTCAAGACCCTCTTTATAGGAGTCGCATATTAGATATTTACATTATGATTCATAGCAGCAGCAAAATTACAGCCATGAAGTAGCAACGAAGATATTTTTATGGTTGGGGTCACCACAATATGAGGAACTGCATTAAAAGGTCACCGCATTAGGAAAGTTGAGAACCGCTGTCTTACACACTTACTGTAAGAAGTGTATTAAAGTTTACTAAAGGTTGCAAGAGATTGCTCACTGATTAAGAGCACTTGGTGCTCTGGCAGAGAACAGAAGTTTTGTTCCGAACACCCATGTGAGGTGTTTCACAACTACCTGTAACTCCAGATCCCAGGGAGATCTGACTCCATCTTCTGGCCTCCACAGACACCAGAATATACAACGTGTGTGTGTGTGTGCGCGTGCGCGCGCGTGCGCACGCAAATAAAAATGAAACAAAATTCATTGTAATCTTTAAGAATTTATCAAATATAGAACTTAATGTTTTCTCTTTTATTGTTTTTTTTTGTGTGTGGGTGTTTTTAGGCATATATGTCTGTATACCTTTTTCATGCTTGGTACCAGAGGAGACCAGAGGAGAGTGTCAGATCCCCTGGAATTGGAGTTAGACTAAGACAGTTGTGAGCCTCCATGTGGTTGCTGGGAATCTAACTAGAGTCCTCTGGGGGTGGGGGGGGAGAAAGCAGCCAGTGTTCTTAACCACTGAACTATCTCTTTAGCACCTTATGTGACTAATTTTTAAGTAATTGAAAAGGTCTCTGTTAGATAAGGGACTGTTGCATCTGGTAGCTTCTCAAGAACTCATTAATAAGAGTATGTTCTAACTGTTCCTCCCAAATACTCAGGGACTAGCAACTTTAGCCTTTTAGATTTAAATCTAAATCTTCCTAACAGATTTTAAATGGTGCCTACAAATGGTGCACAGGAAGTGACTGTTACATCCCATTTGCCATAGTCTCTGAAGATGGTTTTGAGTTTTGTGCTCCAACAACAGGATGGCAGCACCTTGTAAGATGTTCCTGACGACATGGGCCAGAAAGACATACAGCCAGAGTGACAGGAACAGTGTGGTAGCTGATGTCACTTACAGAACACAGGTTCCGTGTCACACTGCTGGAGGTAAAATTTTGGTTCTAAGGGTACTGGGAGCGGGAAGGGGATGCGGGGTGGAGCGGGAGGGGGAATGAGAGGAGGATCTATGGTTGGTATATAGAATGAATAAAAGGAAAAATTGGTTCTAACAGTTATTAGCTCTGAGATCTTTAAGCAAATTAGCCTTCCCGAGTCTTAGATTTTGCTCTGTAAAATGATCAAACCCTGTTTTATAGGCTTCTGATAAGGTGACAGTGTGTGTGTGTGTGTGTGTGTGTGTGTGTGTGTGTGTGTGTGTGTGTCTACCTGTGTGTGTACCTTAGCTGCCTAGACTTTAATACACAGATTAGTTCTTTCTTTTTGTTTTGTTTTTGAGACAATACTGCTTTGTATAACCCTGGAACTCTGTAGACCAGGCTGGCCTTGAACTCAGAGATCCACCTGCCTCTGCCTCTCTAGTGCTGGGATTAAAGGTGTGCATCACCATGCCTGGGCCAGATTAGTTCTTTCTTACTTCTATAACTCATATAAACAGAACCATGTACTAAATATTTCTGTTGTACCCACCTTCTCTCAATTGGCATGAAATTTGCCTTGTGTTATTTTGGAAAGTCTGCTATAAAATGTCGTCGTTTAATCACAACATTTAATCTATTCCAAATACTAGTGATGATGTATGAGTTCATTTATACGTACACAACAAAGGGAGCCTAGCCAGGCAACAGTGGTGCACGACTTTAATCCCAGCACTGGAGAGGCAGAGCCAGGGGGATCTCTGTGAGTTCGAGGCCAGCCTGGTCTATAGAGTAAGATCCAGGACAGGCACTAAAACTGCACAGAGAAACCCTGTCTTGAAAAACAAAACAAAACAAAAAAAAAGGGAGCCTAAACAGAGAAGGACTGAGAAGCATCTCTGAATATAGCCAAGAGTAGAGGAGAGTACAAAAAAGCTTTAAGAAGACTCTAGAACAGTGGTTCTCAATATGTGGGTCATGACTTTGTATGAGATGTTTACTTTATGATTCCTAACAATAGCAAAATTATAGTTATGAAGTAGTAATGAAACAATTTTATGGTTAGGGGGTCACCACAACATGAGGAACTGTATCAAAGGGCTGTGGCATTAGGAAGGTTGAGAACCACTGCTCTAGAGAAATATGATTTTTATTAACCAGATATACTGGGGGGAGGTGGAGGGGCTAATATGTTGCCAAGGATGTCTGTCTCTCTCGAAATTGATGGATTAGAATTATGTATCTATTCCTTATTGTGTGGCTGTAGGCAAGCCAGTCTTCCTAGTTCATGTCTATCTGTGTCAATGAGCGTTACTGAAAAGATGGAAAATGCAAACGAATGTTAATCAAGTAACAATGTTGTGCATATACATGCCAAAAAATCATTAGCTAGCTAAGTGTGATGGCACAGATCTGTAATCCTGTCACTCACGGAGCTAACAAAGAGAGTGAATCTTGAGTTAGAAGCCAGCCTCAATAAAAGGAAGAAACATTGGTAAGGGTGGCAGGTTGGTTCAGTGGGTAAAGGCACTCAATGCTAAGCATGGCTATCTGAGTTCCACCCCTGAGACCCACGTGGTGGAAGCAGAGAACATCTCCACCCATTGTCCTGTGAGCTCCACATGTGTAGCATGGCGCGTTCGCATGTGGCTACACACATACACACATAAAGAAAGTCAGAAAACTTTTTAGATTATCAGCTGTTATTAAGCAACATTTCTACACAGGAGAGTTAAAAATATCGAATAGCAAATTTGTATTGTCCTTTTTAATCATTCTGGATGGGATTTACCGGTGAGCAGCAAACACAGCTGTCCTGGTTCATTTTGTTCATCCCCTGCCTTTACTGTCCCTTCTTAGAGAGTGACTGAGGAAGGGGAAGGGGTGAAGCTCAAACCAGTCACCTTCTATTTGTTACCAGCTTTGGTAAGATAGAGACTGGACTGAGGCTCTCATACATCCATGGATATCAGACATATCATCCTCTCCATTCTCTATTGTCATGGATCCCTAACGATCCACTCTCACCCTCGGAGTAGGTGACTATTTTTAAGTTCCCTCTCCTGTTCAGATCTCCTCCATCAGTAATAAAAGATTTAGATTTAGAAAGTGCCTTAGCATTTGGAATGAGACAGAGGCTGTAAATAGATATGCTGATGAAATAAGCCAGGATGAGATCTAGAGCTCTGAAAGTGTCATTCATAATCGAAGACACACGCTCTCCCTGATCTGCGGATTGGCACAGGCATGAATGCAGAGGACTCTGGACCGGGATGGGTATGTATGAGTTCCTACATCTGCGAGCCAGATTATGTGCACAGAGGATGAGGATGCGGCTGAAGGAAGCATCTCAAGGACTGCTGTGTTTCTGAGTGACCTGGTCTTTGTGGGCCAGGTGACATCCTTCCTTTGACCATCATTACCTGAGAAATGAGGATAAAACCTTCTCAAGCTGGGTGTGGTGGCGCACACTAGAAAGCCCGGCAATTGAAGGGCTAAGGCAGAAAGAATGCCTGAGTCTGAGGCCAAACAAACAAAAACAGAAAAGCTAATTCCCAGACAGACGGTCAACCTCCAGTCTGCAGTGGTGAAGCATGTACGTTGTTGACCTTCCCCCATCACATTCTGAGAACTTGTCAGGATGAAGGGTCTAATATGTCTATGTTCAGGTCAGCTTGGTGACTTAGGTCTATCAGTCCGTCCTACTCACAGCTTATGGCATGCCACCACCTGTCATTTACAGCTCTAAAACTCCAGCCAAGTCAAGGTCCAGAGTCGATCCAGCCTTTTCTGCGTTCTTCCTCCTCTGGATTCTTAGCGACCTCCTGACCCACACACCATGCTCATCACACACTGTTGAACAGAATTTGGTGCCTGTGTGTTTTTCTGTTAGACTGTGCTCTTCTTGTAGACAAAAGATGATTCTCCACCCCTGACGCAGTAACGAGAGCGCCACTTGTATTTGTGAGCAACAGTGTGCTCCTGGCCACTCCCCTTTGGGTGCCAACGACATTGTCAAAGTCCTTGTGGGTTTGTATCACCCAGGTAAACAGGGGATTAGGTGTTCGTTTAAGGAAATGTGGAATCAGTATACCTGAGTGTGATGATATACGAAAAATAAAATGCTGGATACTCAGCTCTGCCGCGATTTCAGGACAGTCTCACTGTGGTTCACATTCTCAGAAATAATTATTGTATGTGAACAGTTTGACACAGACTAGCTTGATTCACTGGCCTAAAGCCACAAGTGATTTAGATGACTTTCTACATGCCTGCTCTAGTTTGAGGTTCTAGATTCCAAATAACCGGCATATTCCAGGATTTCGTAGGTAGGATAGGTTATTGGCCTAGAACAGAGCCTAAACTTTAAGGTTGAAAGTGCCTGGAAACACTGACAATCTTGGCATCTTTAACCATCTGAGGCAGATTTTTGTTGGGCTTTGTTCTTTGGTTTTTAATTTATGTGATTTTGTGTGTGTGTGTCTGGGTGTGTGTGTGTGTGTGTGTGTGTGTGTGTGTGTGTGTGTGTGTGTGCCTGTGCCTGGAGAGGCCAGAAGAGTTCCCTTGGAGCTGGAGTGACAGGCATTGGTGAGCACATTGTGTGAGTGCTGGGACCCAAATGCTGTGGTCATCGTAACTGAGCAGTCAGTGCTCTGAACTGCTGAGCTATTTCTGCAGCCAATTCTTTGATGTGGTTTCATTCTGTTTTGAGATAGGATCTTACCCACTCTGCAGCCTGGTCGGCCTTTGCTGTAAGCAATCTTCTTACCCCCACCTCCCAAATGCAGGTATTACAGGCATGCGGCTCTGGCACAGCGTGTGAGTTTTGTTGTTATTGTTGTTGTTCAGGTTTTGTTGTTGCTGCTATTCGGTGTTTTAACACAGCGTTTCTCAGTGTAGTTCTGGTTGTCCTAGAACCCACTCTGTCCATCAGGCCGGCCTTCAACTCAGATCTGCTTCCCAAGTGCTGGATTAAAGGCATGTGCCAGGCTGGGAGGCAGAGCCAGGCAGATCTCTGTGAGTTCGAGGCCAGCCTGGTCTACAGAGTGAGATCCAGGACAGGCACCAAAACTACACAGAGAAACCCTGTCTCGAAAAAAAACAAAACAAAACAAAAAAGGATGTGCCACCACTGCCCAGCTTGGTGGGACAACTTTCCCTCCTTATCCATTTTATTTACTGCACTGAGATAGTACTTTACATCACCTGAGTAATTGTTTTGGTTTTTTCTTGTAATGTATTCTGCAAATAAAATAAGTATTTTTGGACTTAGACAAACAAAGCAAACATCTGTTTAATTTGCAAGAGTAAAATGTTGACCTTAAATTGATAAAATTTATTTAAAAAAAATAAATAACCAGGGGTTGGAGATACGGCTCAGTGTGGAAACACTGGCTGCTCTTATAGAGAACCTGGCTTCAATTTCCAGTGCCCACATGCTGGCTTACAAATGGCTGTCACTCTAGTTCAAAAGGATCCAACACTCACTTCTAAGGCCTCCTTGGACACCAAGCATGCATGTAATATGTCAACATACTTGCAGGCAAAACACTCAAAAACACAAAATAAAACTTTTTTCAATTTTAAGTTATTAAAGCACTATTAATTTCTGTTTCCTGGATAAAGTTCTCTGAACGTCATGCTATTGTCTAAGGTTTCCACTTGCTGCACGAGCCCTTGAGTATTAAGTGCATGTCGTTTTATCACATAACACCAAATGCTGCAAAGTGCTGACCCAGCTTAAGTCCAGGATAGTCTAACACTCTTGGTCAGTTAGGAGCTTTGTTAGGGGAAACCAATGGGGGGTGTTTGTTAATTCTTCCTGGGTGAATTCTGCCCCCGTGTGGATGAAAACCTCTACAGAGCAGAAAAGAACACTGTAGCCCTGAACGTGCTGAGGAAGTCAAGGAAACAAAACCAGACCCTTTGTGTAAACTGTGAGAGGTTAGCGGGGTGAAGAAACACACCCACATACAACAGTACACATTTTGTATTTCTTTTTCTTTCTTTCTTTCTTTTTTTTTTTTTCCGAGACAGGGTTTCTTTTTTTAAATAATTTATTTATTTTTATTTTATGTGCATTGGTGTATGTCCACGTGAGGGTGTCAGATCTTGGTTACAGACAGTTGCTAACTGCCATATGGGTGCTGGGAATTGAAGCTGGGTCCTCTAGAAGAGCAGTCAGTGCTCTTAACTGCTGAGCCATCCTTCTAGCCCCCAGGGTTTCTCTGTGTAGCTTTGCGCCTTTCCTGGAACTCACTCTGTAGTCCAGGCTGGCCTTGAAATCACAGAGATCCGCCTGGCTCTGCCTCTGCCTCCTGAGTGCTGCGACTAAAGGCATGCGCCACCACCGCCCAGCTCCATTTTGTATTTCATATTCCACACGGCGTAAGTACATCAAGTCAGTAAGCCCTACACAATGAGAAACGTTTTGAATATTCAGTTTAACATCCCCTTTGCATAACCCTATGTGAATGAAAAAAATGTGCGATTCTGCGGCTCATTCTGCTGTGTCAGACATTATAGTGAACAACAAGTGAACATATTAACTCCATGTCTGGGTGCGGCTCCGTGATGCTAGAGTACCTTCTTAGCATGTGGCAGGGCCTTGGGTTCGTTCTCCAGCCCTGCAAAACAAAAGGCCAGCAACCACAACATATTCCAACCACAGGCGGAATCGTGTGACTGTATAGGTCATCTGTGATCACAGAACTGAAGATTGAGCTCCCAATCCATGGTTTTCTGGTTGAATCAGTTATGCCGTAAGGATATAATTCTGCCCCAAGGAACAATACGCAACAGGCTTATGATGTACTTGATTTTTTTTTTTTTTAATCTAAAGAAGCCCTTTTTCCTCACATGAAAAATTCATGCATATGAACGGCATACTAAGCTTTTATTTTAAAAGATTACACTGGGACTGAAGAGACGGCTCAGTGGATGAAGTGTGTGCCACTCAAGCATGAGTTCAATCCCGGGCAAACTACAGAAAAAGCTGAGTGCAGGGGGGCACACTTGTGATGCCAGGGCTGGAGGGGTGCAAACAAGCAGGTTCCTGGGGTTTCTTAACCAGCCAGTCTAACCTACTTGGTGAGTTCTGGGCCATTGGGAGACCCTGTTGGGGGTTGGGGGGAGAAAAAGGGTTGATTTCTGACATCCGTGCACATTTAAACTTGTGAACACACAGACATAAAAAACCAGGTTGAAAGCTCATAGGAACTCATGAACTTTAGACCGACAGCTGGGGAACCTGCCTGGGACCGGACCAGGCCCTCTGCATACAGGAGACAGTTGTGTAGCTTGGTCTGTCTGAGGGGCCCCTGGCAGTGGGATCAGGATCTACCCCTGGTGCGTGAGCTGGCTTTCTGGAGCCCATTACTTATGGTGGGATGCCTTGCTCAGCCTTGATGCAGGAGGGAGGGGCTTGGTCCTGCCTCAGATGAACACACCAGGCTTTGCTGACTCCCCATGGGAGGCCTTACCCTTTTGGAGGAGGGGATGGGGGAAGTGGGGGCGCAGTGGGAGCGGGAGAAGGAACGAGAGGGAAATCTGTGGTTGGTATGTGAAATGAATAAAAAAAATATTTTAAATAAATAAAAGAAAGAAGGAAAATCAGGTTGAGTATGGTAAAAATGATACCGGTAGGTATTGGTTCATAAGGAGGTCCCAGTGAAATCCAGCCACAGATGATGTGCAATTGAACTTCCAATGAAAACAGTCCATGGACATTCATGAGCCATGATGCCATGATAAGTTTAGAGGCTAAGAGCTCAATGGAGTCCCCTGTAACTCCGGCAGATTGTCTGGCAGCACCCTAAGCTGGGTGCACTTGGCAGAGGTCACAGGCTAGTCACCTTGGTCACTGCTCTCTCTCTGATCTGGAGCCAGGAGGTAAGATGAGCTACAGACAGATCAGCAAGTCACACACTGACTGACACACACACAAAAAAAACCTGAGGAGCCCTCCTGACACATCATCTGCCCGCTGCCTCCCTGCACAGGAAATCCTGTTACCAGTTTTTGTAGACTCTCTGCTTCCGGTTGTGGGGGTTAGACCTAGGGCCTTAAGCCCCTTAGACAAGAGACCTCCCACTGAGCTCGTTCTCAGCCCTCTTCTTACTCTTTACTGTGACACAGACTCTCACTGAATGGCGCAGTCACTTGCTGGCCCTTGAGCTCACTCTTCTAGTCCAAGCAGACCTTGAACTTGTGAGCCTCGGTGCTTCAGCTCCCCAGTCGCTGGGATTACAGGTCTGGGTCTCCACGCCTGGCTCTTTTGCAACCTTTTTAATGTTGGAAGGCAACTGTCGCACTGCCCTGTAGGACTCCGTCCTGCTGACCTTCACCTATAACTGTACCAACTGTTCTTTATACATGGTTCTCCAGCGTTATCATTGCCTGGCCACATTCCTCTGACGGCAATGCTTTTGTTTCTGTTTTTTTAATCAGTTTCTTCCAGCTTTTAACACCTCGCCCTGCTCACAGATGTGATGAACGTGCTAGCGTGGCTCGTGTGAGGTGCAGTGGGGGCTGCCACTCCTGTGTTTGAAACATCATCCCGCCATGAGTGCAGCCCCGGACTTAATTCATATCAACTAGCAGCCAATGGAGTTCTTACCTGATTGCGGGTTCCAACCCTGTACTTGTGTCTGGTTGTAACTTTCAACATGTCTCTATTAAATTTCTCCCTGTGTTTGGCTCCGAATCCCAGCTAGCAAGACAATTAATGTACCTGCAGAGTACCCAATCGGATTAACTTGGCTACCTAGCTTGGTGTATATATATTTAATAGAAACGACCTGTTTCCCACTGATCTTGCAAGGTAAAGGCAATGCTCTTAGGGGGAGGGGATGATCAGAAGTGAGCTATCTCCATGGTGCTTCCTATAAGCTGCATGGCCTCAGCTATGGTGGCTTCAGTTTTCTCTTCTCTAAACAAAACTGATAGCATTAGCTCACGGTGTGGTCACGGGCCTCACATGGGATGAGGCATTTGAATGAGCTGAGTTAACTATTAAATTAGTGGAAGGGATCATTAACCATCAGCTTTCCAAGGGCTTTAGGGAACAAGAGACCCCCATCTTTGTATTCCCAGTACCATCTTCACTTATGAAGAGAACAGTGGATGTTTTTACTGCGGGTGGACACAATAAACCACATATTGTCTGTTACAGAGGATGGTCTGTCCTCTTCTTTCTTTCTTTTTTCCCCTTTATGAGACATGGTCTCACTATACAGCCTTGGCTGGCCTGGAATTCACTCTGTAGGCCAGGCTGCCTTCAAACTCAGCGATCCACCTGCCTCTGCCTCCAGGTGCTGGGGTTAAAGGTGCGCACGACCACACCTGGCGTGAGTCTTCATCTTTAAGCAGCCTTTGTTGCATCTGAAAACTTAGGGCTGGGGTGTGGCTTTGTGGTAAAGCATGTGCGCACCCTGTAGAAGGCCCAGGACTTTGATCCTCACTCTGCAGTAAGAAAACAGAATGAAAACTATCCTGTTACTCTTTCAATCAACGCTGGGCTCTCCTCCCTGCTCTTCTCTTCCCCTCTTGCTGCCCCCCTTTTTTATCTCCCTCAACATCTTCTCGTCACCTTTTACTTATCTCCCCACACACACACCCCCGCTTCCCTCCCTTCCTTCCTTCTCCCTATTGTTTCTTTAAAACCAGACCACGGACTAGGGTATGAAGAGGCGTGTCTGTGTCCAGTCTCCTGACCAAAGCCTATGGCTTGTCCTTGTGCTCAACCCACTATTTTAGAGAGTCCTGGCGGACTAGGGGTGGGGGTATCCTAACCAGACATCATCCCCGTTCCAGATGTTTGAAATTCCACTGGCAAGCTTCAAGCTCCATTCCTTTAGCTTTAGGCTTTGTCTACATACCAAATATGCATGCATTTCAGCAGTGTATCTGGTGGTTAGCAATTCATAGCCGCGGCAGCCTTCTTCTCTCTCTCTCTCTTAAATAATTTATTTGCTTGTATTTTATGTGCACTGGTGTTTTTGCCTGCATGTATGTCTGGGTGAGGGGTGTCAGATCTTGGAGTTACAGAGAGTTGTGAGCTGCCATGTGGGTGCTGGAAATTGAACCTGGGTCCTCTGGGTTCAAAAAGCCAGTGCTCTTAACCGCTGAGCCATCTCTCTGGTACACACACGTTTTTTCTCTCTCTCTTCTGAAGATCTTCATAAAACAACGATGCTGGGCTGGGCTGGGCTGGGCAGCACATGCTTTGCTTTGTAGAAGAGGAACCTCACTAGCTGGCATGGAGACTGCTAGTGGGAGACCGGTAAGAGAGGGCAGGAGAGCCGCGCCACACGCACCCCACCCTGCTCTGGGTGCTCCCTCCGCATGCCTGTGTCCCCAGAACTGTCTCCTTCCAAACCCCTCACACCCCTGCGGTGCTTCCTCGTGCCTGTCCTGTTTCCCCTTGTCTTTTACAAATGTAGTGTGACAGTCAACAATAACAACCACGGAATGTTGAGTGCATGCTCTGTTAGATCCTTGGCACCAGCCGCGTTCAATCCTTCCAGCACCCTTTGGATGATAGTGTTTTCCTTTTCACTTTGCAGAGAAGAAAAGGCTGGGAGAGATCAGGGACTCTAAATCCAGGTCTGATCCCAAAGCTCTCTCTTGCTGTAGCATCAGAGTGCCTAGATACGGTGTTGCAGAAAGTGCGGGTGTCTCACTCGTGCAAGAGCATGCACATCCCCTTCTCCCTACAGAACTCCACAAACTTGGCTTGAGTCACTCAGAGTCTTGGTCTATGCAATGAGAGGTTGATGGGAAGGTTCCCGAAGTCCTTTTTATTTTCATTGTTTTGTCTTTTGATGGGATAGGTCACTGCAGCCCAGGCTAACTTTGAAGTTGCGATACTCAGTGTTTCTCTCGTCTCAGTCTTGCAAGTACTGGAATGGCCCTTCCTTATGCTTTTCTAACTAAACGTGGTGCTTTCGTTCTCCTGAGGCTTACTCATGCATTCTGGGTAAAGAAAAATATGGGGAAACTCCTCCTACTCAGGATTAGTGAATGCTAAATGTCCCGGAACCATTGAGAAAAGAATTATCACTCAGTTGAAGAAAGGACGCCTACATGACTGTCACCACTAGAGGGCACTCTACTGTTCACTATAAGCGGGCTGGACAGACTTAGATCCCTGCCATGGGAGAAATTACCTACTGTGGTACTCTAACTTTGTAAACTCTGACCTACACAGGCTGATAAATAACTCAGAGCATAGCCCCTACACCAAGCTCTGACTTTCCTAGAGCCTACTGTGACTGTACCTTCAGGGACCATTTCTACTGTTCATTCCCCAGAGCCTGGGGACAAGTAGCTGGGAGCCTGTACTCACCAGGCATTGGAAAAGTGGGCGAGTCCTATTAAGGAAAAAGAGGTTGGAGACTGTTGTTGTCCCTGGCCAGACCACTATCCCTTGTGTAGTATACTCACCAAACTATGGGGGGGGGAGAGAAAGGGGGAGGAGAGTATGGGTTTTGTTAAAAATTTCCTCTTGCCTGATCTTTTTCAAGGCAGTCGGGAATGGTCAAGAGAATCTAATGAAACTCGAGGTTTTGGAGAGCAAAGCTGTAAGCTAACCTTGACTGAATGCAGTTCTCTAAGAACTAGCCCCTTCCTCACTACAGAGGAGCAGGGAAGGGGCTGTTTCCAGGGCAGCTCCTATGGCCGGGCTAGGGGCTTGCTGATAACATCAAGACTGAGAGGTTAATTCCCCCTAACACCTGGGTAATTGTGGGGACTGCCTGTAAAAGCCCCGCAGGGGAAAGCCCGCCCCTCCCAGGAAAGTATTTTGCATATACACAAGAAGCCTCTCTTTGAAACATCCCCTTCCAATACCTCTTCCCACAGACAAATGCTACAGCAAAATTCCAGAAACCTCCCTCTTCCCCGCACCCTTGCCTCTCACTAGTTTAGTTAGGCTGCAATTTCTTCTTAAGTTTAGCCATCTGTAAGGATTTTTTGTCCCTCCAAAATGAGCCTTGTTGCCCAGGGAACCCTATACTAGCCATAGGGTGGTTGGACTGCCCATTCTCTCTCACCCACCAGATGGCAGACACATGCCAAGCAGCTCCCACCAATACTACCAAGGCCCCTGCCAGCTCAGACTGTAGAATCAACATATGGTCATGGCTATTATTTTAAGATCCCAGAAATTTGCAGAAACCCTGGTGGCATCTTGGAGTCTGGGGACTCGAGGTCCAAGGACCACAGCAGATCCGTGGGCTCTGGTTGATGCTCCCTGCCTGGCTTAAGTCATCTGTATTCACGAAGGCACCCTCCTGGTGCTGCTCTGTTTAATTCTGGGTGCGTTATAAATAGAAGCTACAGTTCTGTCAGAGCACACCGCCACCCACCGCCGTGTTCCGGTCCTCTGGGGACATCAGCCAAATCTGAGCCTTTGTTTCCCTCTAGTGGCCTCTTTCGGCAAGTCTCACAGCAAAGCCTCCACACTGATTTATTCTGCATGCAGCAAGGGCCTCCTGGATGCACTTGGGGGGGGGGGGTAGCCGTTCTCTAGCTTTGTGTGAGGCTAGGGAGGCTCTGCTGGTTTCCGGTTTCTGTTGAGATGGAAGCCAGTGATTCCTCCTCCATGCTCACCTCAGCACGATGCAGACAGGCCACTTTCTCAGCTTTCCTGGGGGCTGCAGTGGGGGACCAGAGGGAAATGGATTATGTTATAGAGTGCTTCTGCTCTAAAGGAGTTATCACGACCTGGTAGCAGCATTCTTCTCCCCCATGCCTTAGTTTGCTCGTCAGTAAAATAGGTCTAAATGCTGACTGGATATCTGCCATGTATTCAAACCCACAAGGCAAAAACATGTTAGTTTACAGGAAATCTTTCTCCCACACACGGTAAAAGGAAACTGAAAGTATTATCTCTAAACCGACTGTGCCACATAAGCTGGGCAACACGTACATTGGTTCAAGTACAAGTGTGACATGTGGGTTTCATCTCACAGTCTTGTGTTTTGCACTGACATTTGTTCCAAGAGAACTTGCTGTACACGTGATAGAAAGTGGCAAGAAACAGATGTTGGGTGTGAGCTGCCTGACACGGGAGTTGGGAAACACACTCAGGTCCTCTGGAAGAACAGCCAGTGCTCTTCACTGCCGAACCTCCTCTCTAGCCCCAGCTTCTTAAAGGGTTTTAGCCCAGGCAGCCCCAAACTTTTGGTTCTTCTGCCTTAGCCTCCAAGTGCTGGGGTGGCAAGCACAGGGCGCTGTACTCAGCCCCTGTTTTCTTTACTCTAAAGGCAGGGTCTCCCTGTCATGCCCAAGTTCAAGTCATCTTCTAGCCTCAGCACCCTGAGCACCTGGGATTACAGATGTGCGTCAGCATGGCCAGTGAAACACTTAACAATAACAACATTTCATTCACAAAGTGCTAAACACTATACTAGACAGATGATTTGCATACAGTATTTCTAATATTTACAAAGCCCTTGCTGTAGTCAGTTGCCCACGATTTCTTTTCTCTACATTCATATAATCCTTCTATTGTGAATGATTTCCCTTTTTATTACAATGGCATCTGTCATCTTTTCATCCTCCTAAATGTATGCCACTGAAAAACAAGAGTCATTCTGGGGTTAGAGCAGCAGCTCATTTGAAGAATAAGAACGTTCCCATTGAAAAATAAGAAGGTTCTCATTTGAAAAATAAGAAGGTTCTCACTGAAACAGAAAAGCTAGGGGGTTCTCTCCAGCTTCAGTGACTCTGTAACTTCAGGAACCAGAGCTGCCTGTAGCTCGACGCAGGGCTTGTGTGACTGCCATCCTTCCAGAAGCCTCTAGTGAAGACAAGACATACTTGACTTACGCCATTCAGTTTTGTTTTCCATTGTTTACCGAGGTACTGGGAACCGAACCTAGGTCCTCTCATGTGCTGAGCAAATACCTACCACTGAGCGATAGCCACAAGCCTCTCTTCACTTTTTTTGTACTTGGTCTTTTCAAGACAGGGTCTCCATGTACCCTTGGCTGTTCATGAACTCGGTCTGTAGATCAGGCTGGCCTTGAACTCCCAGAGGTCTGCCTAATTCTGTTTCCCAAGTGCTGGGATGGATCAAAGGCCTGGGCCACCACACCTGGCTCGCTCTTCACTTCTTATTCAGAGACAGGGTCTCACGAAGTTGCCCAGGTTGGCCTTCAACTCCCTCTGTAGCCGAGGCTGGCCTTGAACCTTTCATCCCCCTGCTTTAACCACCCAGATTTCTGGGATTATAAGCCTATACCACTAGGCCCAGCAAGGATCTCATAATTGGTTTTAAAAAGCAAACAACAATAAAACTATAAGAGGAATTGACCATGGTGGCTACTGGGGCAGGAGGGTTGCTAATAGTTTGAGGTTAACCTGGCGTAGATAGTACATTCATGGTCAGCCCAAGCTATGGTGTGAAACCTTGTCTGGGGGAGGGGGGGAGGAAGAAGAAAAAAAGAAAAGAAAAAGAAAGAGAGGGAGAAAGAAAAACAAAAACAACAAGAAACCTGGGGGCTAAAGAGATGGCTCAGGAGCCATGAGCACTGGCTGCTCTTCTAGAGGACCGGGGTTCAATACCCAGCACCCACATGGCAGCTCACAACTAACTGCCTGTAACTCCAGTTTCAGGGGATCCGACACCTTCACACAGACATACATGCAGGCAAAACATGAACGCACATGAAATAAAAATAATTATTAAAAACAAACAAACAAACAAATCACGGCCAACCAACACATTAACGAGGAAAGAAGACAGGCACCCATAGGGTGAAATCCAGGGAGTCTGAAGTGGCTTTGGCTCCGCTCCTGGGAGGAGCCAGTGGCAGGCAAAGGGCTTCTCCTCCTTCCAGCCCGGGATGTCCAAAGCCTTGACCTGCCCCTTCCCTGCCCACGGGAGCTCCTGTGGTTTATTTCTTGGGCTCTCTGCCCTGTGCACGCTGTCCTCCAGCATCTGCATTGCTCATTAGAGGTTTCTCCTCTTTCCAGTATCCTATTATGTTGGAACGTTGGGGACTCACACTGAGATCAAGAGAGTGGCGGAGGAAAAGGTTACCTTGCCCTGTCACCATCAACTGGGGCTTCCAGAGAAAGACACCCTGGACATTGAATGGCTGCTCACGGATAATGAAGGGAACCAGAAAGTGGTAAGTACCCTCCTGGCTAGAGTGGCTCTCCTCTCTACCCTCACATCTGCTTTCTTCAAAGCTTTCTCGTCTAACATTAACCTGAACGACTTCACATACAAAAGTACAGAAAAGAACCAAGGCGCTTCACACCTATAATCTCAGCACTCAGGAGGCAAGGGCAAGAAGAACAGGCAAGAAGCTAGCTTGGGCTACATAGAAAAGAGAGACTAGAAGCGTCTCTATGGTTACGAGAGTAAGAGAGTCTTTGGGGCTGGGCCGACTAGTCCAAAGCCCCTGGCACTCGGGAAAGGAGTCTGTGTCGCCGTCAGCATCTTCACCTAAGACGGGAGCTAAGGTGCAGCAGCTGGTCCCCAGTCTAGTGGGAGCTCCACGCCCAGAACTCTCCTTCTCCTGCTTCCCTGGAACTCTCATCACCTGGCCAGGTTTTGGACGTGCACAGTCATGACGTCCGGGTTCTAAAGACCATAGAATACGACAAACACCTTGTGATGGAGAGGGGCAAGAACAGGACAATGCTGTTCACAAATGTGGCTAGTCCACATGACAACTGCTGCCTCTGAAGTCAAAAAAATAAAGAAACAGGCTTGGGACTTCCACGCTCCGTGTAGGCAGAGCCACGATGGGTTTGGAGGTCCCGTGCTTCTGGCAGTGGGGACGAAAGCTGGGGTGCTCAGGTTCCTGACGATGCCCTGGGCTGCCTGTCTTAGACACTATGAGTGAGTAACGTACAGTTACCATCCTCTCTGCCTTGGCTGCCTGCAGCTGGGTCTTCCTCCTTCAGGTACTCTACAGTTTAGTTATTCTCATTTACACATTGACGACTTACTGTTGTTTTTATTCAAAGACTTATCTTTTTCTTTTTTAAAAACATTTAGTTTATGTATATGAGTCACCTGTCTTTATGTACGCCAGAAGGAACTGGAGTTACAGACAGTTGTGAGCCGTCATATGGGTACTGGGAACCGAACCCAGGTCCTTTGGAAGAGCAGCCAATCCTTGTAACCACTGAGCCATCTCTCCAGCCCTGTGATCTTTTTTTTTTTTTTAATCTATAACTTGGGAAGTCTTTTAAATTTGCCTTCCTTTTTTTCATGGAGCTTTGCTTCTTTCTCTGATTTAATTTTTTTAAAAAAAGAAAGTTAGTCCTTTTTTCTAAATGCCCCGTTACTAACTTCCTAGGATGGTTTGTGCTGGGAGAAGCTGAGGTATGCACTAAAAACCCATCTCAGGATCACACTGGGGGTTTCAGCTGCTTACACGGCAGCCTGTATCACCTTGTTGTGTGATGCTGCTTGTCATCCTGTTCTCATAGCACATCCTCCAAAGACGACCTGTTCTCTGCAGAGCAAGGTCACCTTAACCGGAATGTGTGTGCTCTGGGAAGGTCTTGGTCAGTCACAGACGTGCTATTCTCAGCTCTGAACAGAGGAAACGGGAGCTTCTGGAACAACAGCCAAAGAACAACACTGAAAAGGACTCTCCTCTGACCCGACTGGAGCCCAGCTCCTGAGCTCTTTGCGACCTCGGGCCACCTCTTCTGTCCCGGTGGGATCTGTTTGGAGTGAGAGTCCCGCCCAGGCCGTTCATCGAACTTCTCACGCTGGGCATCTCCAATATCGTATCAACTGGCCAACTTTCCCCCAAAATCCCAAGTCGACAGGGACAGACACTCTTACCTCTCGTGTTTCTTAATAATTCCAGGCCCCACTTAGCCTTTGAGTCAGAGTTGAGCCAATCTCTGCCCCCAACTCACAACCTGGCAGCAAGTCCCTACAGCGGTCACAACTACCCCAATGGAATAGATGTCCCCACCGTCTTTAACACATATTGCTGGATATTTTCTCTTTGGTGCGTGTTGGTGGCTTATCACCACTCACTCAGAACACCTCCCGGTCTTCTCTTTAATCACCACTCATGTAACTTCTGCCTGAAAGTTTTCATTTCAAGTAAAGGGGGGGAAAGAGCTGCTGAGTTATATGGCCGAACAACCGGGAGAGTGGGGTTGTTTTAAGGTAGGGTTAAAAGCTCCGCTCACCTGGCTTTATGCAGTCGTGAGTTCCTAACTTACCTTCGGCTGACGTTCGAAGGATGGCCGTCTATTCTGTCATTCGGACCCCACAGATTTATGTAGCGCTCACTCTATGCCAGTCTACCTGCCAGGGCGACTGTGAGGAGGCTGTCAGATCACTGCCTCCTGGGAGCTTACAGCGAAAGACACTTGATAACTCGAAAGGAAAGGAGGGGAAAGGAGCTGGGGAGGTAATGCACTTGATGAAGTGCTTACCCAGAATGCACAGAGCCCTGGGTTCAACCCACAGCATCCACCAGCTGGATGTGGTAGTGCACACATGCAATCCTAGCTAGCACTCATGAGGTGGAAATGGGGAGATCAGAAGTCCAGGGTCCTCCTGAGCTACATAAAGAGGAGGAGGAGGAGTACAGTCATCGCTACACAAGACCCCGTCTCAATGAACAAGCAAAGATTTAGTCTTCCAGAAACTACAGCGAATTCACACATGGTACTTTTGTTTGTTTGTTTGTTTCCCTTATGAAGGCAAAATTTTTCACCTTTTCACTGAAGGAAGACTTTATGTCTTCTCTTCAGCATATCCAAGTTTTTACCATTTCTCTGAATTAATCTGTGAGTCAGGTTCCTTGAGTATAAGTACTACAACACCTGGACAGCCATCCAAGAACAGCCTCCTGCTGGGTGACTGATGAGTGGTCACCTCATGGACAGCATAGAGAGGCTGGATAAAGGTACGATGTATGGCTCAGGCAGGATGGGATAGGATTGCAAAAACTTCCTCACACTACTCAGAACCGAGCACAATTTAAACCATACATACTGTTTGTTCCTGGATTTGGGGGGTGGGGGCAGGTCAAGACAAGGTTTTTCTGTGTAGCCCTGGCTGTCCTGAGTAGACCAGGCTGGCCTCCAACTCAGAGATCTACCTGCCTCTACCTCCAAAGTGCCAGGATTAAATGCTTTTGGACAGTGTGATAGGCTGCAGGTAATGAAACCCCAGAAAGTGAAACTAGAGATAAGGGGATTGTTACATAAAGCCAGAACCACCCCCCAAGACTTGATGGAGGAAGAGGTCAAGGACAGCTTCCTGTAGAAGGAAAAAAAAAAAGCTGATGTAAAACTTTTGTTTGCTTTTTTGAGACAGAGTCTTGCTATAGCCCAGGGTGCCCTCAAATCCCTGGCAGTCCTCCTGTTCTGCCTCTAAGAATGCTGAGATCAGGGCTGGAGAGATGGCTCAGAGGTTAAGAGTACTGGCTGCTCTTCCAGAGGTCTTGAGTTCAATTCCCAGCTCACGACCATCTATGAGATCTGATGCCCTCTTCTGGCCTGTCTGCAGGCATGCATGCAGATGGAACACTACATTACATCATCATCATCATCATCATCATCATCATCATCATCATCATCATCACAGAATGCTGAAATCACAGGGATTTACTGCCACACCCAGTGTTTTTATTTTTGAGATAAGGGTCTCCATAGCTCAGGCTGACCTCAGCCTTTCCAGGGCTGGAATTACAGGGTTAGACCACAACATGCAGCTTTGGGCTAAGTCTCTGAAACATTCCCGAAGGAAACACAGCAGCACAGACTCAAAGGATGGGAAACCCTAAGCAGCTGGAGTGGTGGAGTTAAAGCCGTAAGCCTGTAGGGGCTGCGAGGAAGATCTCCCAGCCGGCCGTACTAGGGAGGTGAAAAACGGTCCTATAATAATATCATGGCGTTTTAGAAAGACTGGAGGAGCGCTAGGGACAGGCTGCGTTTTAAGGCAAACCCCTCTGACACAGGTACTGGGAGTTAACAACTGCCGGGCGGTGGTGGCACACACCTTTAATCCCAGCACTCGGGAGGCAGAGCCAGGCGGATCTCTGTGAGCTCGAGGCCAGCCTGGTCTCCAAAGCGAGTTCCAGGAAAGGCACCAAAACTACACAGAGAAACCCTGTCTCAAAAAACAAAACAAAACAAAACAAAAAACAAAAAAAGAGAGAGAACCTCAACTAAAAGCAGGCATAATTTCATACTATACAATAAAGATTTCTCTTCCCTCCCTCCCCCACCTCCTCTTCCACTCATTTCACGCCTTAGCAAGTGCACAACTATGCACAGACACACACACACACACACACACACACACACACACACACACACACACAGAGACAGAGAAATTTTTGAAATACTTTTTTAATCTCACTTGTATATCCCAAACTGGCCTCACATTCCCATTCCTCTCCCATCAAGCTCCCGAACGCTGGTTCTGCAGGCATTCACCACCACACCCAGTTCACAATAATTCAAACCACAGTCATTCGTACTTGGGAATCTCAAGACAGAGATAAGAAATAAATAGTGGGTAAAGCTGCCAGGACTTTACAACAACTTCCAGGGTGTGGAGAACGGAGCGGGGCCGAGGGTGGCTGCAAGGGACGGGAAGGGCTGAAATAGACGCGGTGTGTAGCGTGGGCTGAGCAATGACGTAAATCGCAAGTTTAGCTTTGCATTTCAATGTGAGAAATGTTTTCATCTGTTTGTCTCGGATGCTCAGAACAGGCAGGGAACATCTGGGGGTGAGTAGGCAGTCCTGGGGACTCGTGTATTTCAGTCTTGGTAGGATAGCCAAAGAATTCAAGTACTTTTTTCCTTTGTCCTAAGGCTGGATAAATTTCAAAGGGGAGACGGACCACCCCCTCCCACAAGTCAGCTGGCAACCTGCGATAGAATTGTTCTCTATGTTCTCAAATTAAGAAATCAAAACAGGAAGCTGGAGAAATATTGCTCAGTGGTTAAGAGCCTTGGCTGCTCTTCCAGAGGACCCAGGTTCGATCCCTAGCACCCACGTGGCAGCTCACAATTGTCTGTAACTCCAGTTCCAGGGGACACCAATGAACGTAAAAATTTAAAAAAGAAAAGAAAAAAGGAATTAAAACAGCAATTGTCCAGTTGCCATAGTAACATCTTACACGTCACTCTTTCCTCTCCCCTTCGGCTTTGAGCAAGAAGACCCCTGATGGGAAACAGAACCCAGGCGGCTACAATGGCTCAGAGGGTGATGGTGCTTGCAGTTCCATCCACGGGACCCACACGGGGAAAGGAGAGAACTGATTCCCACAGGTTGTCTTCTGACCTCCACTCACATGCCGGGGCACGCACAAACACACAAATAAACAAGTAAAAATGAAAGAGACAAGCAATTTTGCAATTGCTTCCCAGGCCACAGCACAGCAGAGAGAGGAGCTGCCAGGCTGCTGAGCAGATTCATCTGTTCCGTACAAGTCGGAACAAGTTGACCCAGGTCCTCCCGGAACTTCATAAACACAGCCTCACGACGGCTGTAATTCATATAGTTACTTCTTTTCTTTACAAAATGGTTAGATTGACTTTCATCGTTCTGTCGGACGACAACATACAGTCTACTCTCGTCACTACCTTTTTCTACGCGTAAAATAATCAGGCCAGCCAGCTGACTCAGTGGGTAAAGGCACTCGCAGCCAAGCCCGACGACCTGAGTTTGATCCCAGGGACCAACTTGGTGGAAAGAGAGAATCTGCGCCTACAGATTGTTCTCTGGCATACACTGTTATTTGTGTGCCTACAAATCATGTGTGCATGCATACCTATACACAGACAGAAACACACACGCACACTAAATACAAACAGCCAGGCAGGTATGGTAGTGCACACTTTTCATCCCAGCACTCAGGAGGTTGAAACAGGTGGACCTGTTCCAGGACAGTCAGGGCTGCATAGTGAAACCCTGTCAAAAAAATTTTTTTAAGATTGAGGGTACTCTAGTGATATATTGTGTACCCTAATAAACTTGCCTGGGGATCAAAGGACAAAGCCAGCCACTGGATTAGACACAGAGGTCAGGCAGTGGTGGCACACATCCTTAATCCTATCACTCGGGAGGCAGAGATCTGTCTGGATCTCTGTGGGTTCAAGGTCACACTGGAAACAGGGCCAGGCAGTAGTGGCACATGCCTTTAATCTCAGTACTGGGAAGCACACACGCCTTAAATTCCAGCAAGTGATGTCTGGGCAGAGAAAGGTATATAAGGCATGAGGAAACAGGAACTCACTCTCTTTAGGCTGAGGATTGTGTACAGGTAAGAACTAGTGGCTGGCTGCTCTGCTTCTCTGACCTTTCATCTTTCACTCTGATATCTGGCTCTGGGTTTTTTTTTTATTTTAAGACCATATAAGAATCGAACAACAGGGTACCATACTAACTGGGCGACAAGAACAGCTATATACAAAAGGCAGCCTATGTGAATGTTTTTGAGCAAAAATAAGAGAAGAGGCACTTTGAAGGAGAAGACTCCATGATCATGGCCAAAGACACCGGAGACAAGCAACACCAGAACTAGGTATAGTGGCTATAGCACGAATCTTAACAGGTCTTATTAATAAAAACAAACCCAGAGCCAGGTATTGGGGTGAACGCTGAAAGGTCAGAGAAACAGAACAAGCCACAGCCACCTCACCTCGCCAATTCCTCAGCTGATCCTGTTTCCTCAGACTGGCAGCCTCTGTGTCTTCATCTGAATGGATCTCAGCTGAACTGCTGTTCAAAGCCTAAAAGCTTAACCAGCTCTAGTTCCTGGTCCTCACACCCTATATACCTTTCTACTTCTTGCCATCACTTCCTGGGATTAAAGGTGTCTGTCACCATGCCAGGCTATTTCCAGAGTGACATTGAACTCACAGAGATCCAGACGGATCTCTTCCTTTGGAATGTTAGGGTTAAAGGTGTGTGTGCCACCATTTTCTGGCCTCTATATCTAATGGCTGTTCTGTTCTCTGACCCCAGATAAGTTCATTAGTGTTCATAATATATTGGGGAACACAATATCACCACAAGTGGCAGCTCTCAGAATCCCAGGGCTTGTGAGGCTGAGGCAGGAGGATCATGAGTTAGAGGCTGATGGTAACATTTGTGAGCTACAGCAATGAAAGTCACTGTCATTTCCAGAGAAACCAATCAGTGCTGTCCAAAGGAAAACATACACTTTTAGTCCTAATTCTCATGTGACCTGGTTGTAACATCTTCCTGCTTTGGTTTGTCGGTTTGTGTTTTTATTCTAAGACAGGTTTTCATAGCCTGGCACTTGCTTTGTAGCCCAGGCTGGCTTCAAACTAGTGACCGTTCTGCCGTGGCATCCTGGGTGCTGAGATTATAAGTGTTTGTTAGCACATGTTTCTCTCCTTGCTGGTTTTCAGTCATTTACTGAGTAAAGATCAACATTCCTGACACCGTCCTCTTTTTTCATGTAATGAGTCACAGTTTTACCTCTTTTTCAAAAGTTATCTTTTAACGTTTCTCGACACTTATTTCCTTTGTGGTGGATAATTTCCAGCACAGTACCAAGCAGACGGTGTGGGGGGTTGTCTTGTTTTGCTTTAAGACAGGTAATGCAGTAGTCCAGGCTGGCCTCAAACTCACGTACCTCAGCTTCCCAAGTGCTGGGTTTATGGGCATGAATCACTGCACCTGGCTCAGAGTGTGATTTTAATAAAGGCATGTTGAGTGCAGAGCTGGTAAGTAGCCCGGCTAAAGATCACAACTCTACATAAAATCAGACCGCTGCACAGGGGTCCCCGGAAGTGCCCAACATGATAGAAAGCAACCTGTCTGCCCATTGCCAAAGTCTTTTCACAACTGTTCTTCCCAGGCAAATGGTTAAGGGACTGAAGTGTAACTCGATGGCAGCTTGTGCTCAACACGCACAAGGCCCTGGGTTCAACTGTCAGTCCCCAAAAGGAATTTAAAACAACGGTACGAGGAAATGCTAGAGATAGAAGCACAGTGAAGAAGCCCTTCCCGGCCTGTCATATCAGGAAAAGTTTCCTGAGACGTTGACATTGACTTCAACCTTCAAGGAACGAACAGAGCTTCTTTATGTGGAGACAGAGAGAAGGGAAAATTACCTAAGTGGGGCGGCGACACTGTCGGCAAAGGCCAGGGTGGGCCACACAGATAGCACAACCCATATTGATGCCAGGGTGTGGTGATATATTGTGTCCCCCAATATATTGTGCACCCTAAGTAACTTATCTGGGGTCAGAAAACAGGACAGCCACTAGATAGACATAGAGGCCAGAAAATGGTGGCACACACACCTTAAATCCTATCATTTGGGAGGCAGAGATCCATCCGGATCTCTGTGAGTTCAAGGCCCCACTGGAAATAGCCAGGCATGGTGACACACACCTTTAATCCAAGGAAGTGATGTCAAGAAGCAGAAAGGTATATAAGGCATAAGGATCACAAACTAGAGGTCTTGTTAAGCTTTTAGGCTTTTAGCAGCAGTTCAGCTGAGATCCATTCAGATAAGGACTCAGAGGATTCCAGTCTGAGGAAACAGGATCAGCTGAGGAAGTGGCGAGGTGAGGTGGCTGTGGCTTGTTCTGTTTCTCTGATCTTTCAATGTTCACCCCAATACCTGGCTCTGGGTTTGTTTTTATTAATAAGACCTTTTAAGATTCGTGCTATGTGGTGGTATTGTGTTCCCCAAAATATTGTGCACCCTAATAAACTTACCTGAAGTCGGAGACAGAACAGCCACTAGATACAAAGGCTAGAAAATGGTGGCACACACACCTTTAATCCCAGCATTCCAGAGACAGAAATCCCTCTGGATCTCTGTGAGTTCAAGGCCACATTGGAAACAGCCAGGCATGGTGACACACACCTTTAATCCCAGGGAGTGGTGGTAGAAAGCAGAAAGGTATATAAGGCATGAGGACCAGAAACTAGAAGCATTTGGCTGGTTGAGCTTTTAGCTGGTTAAGCTTCAGACTTTCCAGCAGCAGTTCAGCTGAGAGCCATTGGGATGAGGGCACAGAAGCTTCCAGTCTGAGGAAAGAAGACCAAGCTGAGAAGTTGGCCAGGTGAGGTTAGCTGTGGCTTGTTCTGTCTCTCTGATCTTCCAGCTTCACCCCAATACCTGACTCTCAGGTTTGATCTTATTAATAAGAACTTCTAAGATTCCTGCTACAGTGCTACACCAGGGAAATGAAGCAAGCTGCTGGTCCTCCGCTGTGTGACTGAGCCAGTTGGGGAGGGCATTGGGACAGTAGTGTGGCGGTGACTTTGAAACCCCTAGGCTGAGTCTGGCCATCTCTCAAATGTGGTAAGGAAACTCCATTAGAGTTTTGAACCAAAGGAGAGAATGCACATTTCACATCAGTAAGATTAACTTGACAGCTTTTTGTAGCATAGATTAGATAGGTCAGAAATACACCATAACCAGGAAGAAGCCAGACTTAGGGATGAGCTCACTCCAGATAGAGTGGTGTACACCTATATGTAGTCCCAATTATCTGGATGCTGAGGCAGGAAGATTGCTAGACCTTGTCTCTGCCTCTCAAACGCTGGGATTCCAGGCCCATGCCCACACCTGCCCCGACAGTACTTGTATTTGAAGGTAAAAGGACAGTACTGAATAAACACAAATATAATAAGACATAGTGTTTAGTATTCTCTCATTCTTTTCTCTCTTCCCCCAAGATCTTGAGCTAGCTCCTTAAGAGTAGGAGCTGTGCCTTGCCTCTCTTTGATTTCTCTGTGTTGGGCAGCATCTGACATAGAAGCCTTGAGAAAGATGTTTTCTTCTCTCTCTGCATTTTGTTTTTAACTCAGCAAATATTACTAAGCTTCTGTGTTTAGAAGACAGCACTGAGGAGTCCAGATAGAATGGATGTTTTACTGGTAGCTTTGACTTCTCAGGAAAGCCTCTGCTGAGTGGCAGAGCCGCAGCATGTGGCTGGGGCCGGTTGAAGGCTCTTGGGTGAGACAACTCGGAACAGCTGTGTCCAGAAATGTGCCTGGGAGATCCCCATATGCTTCCATGCTTACTGCGGGGCTGTCCTGTGGGTCCGGAATGCTTCCCCCCCCCCCATCCCTTATGTAGCCTGATTATCTTTCAGATTCAACCGCCACCAACTTTTCTGGCACATCCTTCCTGCGGTGTCCTGAGTAAAGCAAGGAAATGTGTTTACGTTCCTCTCCTTGCTAATCTCACTCCCTTGTGTTTGGGATCAAGAAAAGGGTCTGGTGGGAAGCAGTCATGTTTGCTGGTGACCGAAACCAGACAGGATGGCAGAGCGGCAGTTAAAGGGCCCAGGTGTTGGTGGACTCCATCAGCGTGGCTCTTGTCACCAACAAGAATGACAACTGAGATGATCCAGAGAAAGAGCAAAGACCTGAGGCTGATGGGCAGGCAGAATGCACTGACTAGGAGGGAAGTGTTTTCTGTTCTTAGGGAAATCTAAAGTGTGTTTTCCCTAACTGGGGAAACAAAGTGGAAGAAATGGGTTTTTTTCTAAGTAACTTTTTAAAATGTTTAATGATTTATTTATTTTTATTTTATGCACATTGGTGTTTTGCTTGCATGTGTATCCTAGATGAGGGTGCCAGATCCCCTGAAACTAGAGTTACAGACATTTGGGAGCCACCATGTGGGTGCCAGGAATTGACCCCACATCCTTTGGAAGAGCAGCCAGTGCTCTTAACTGCTGGACCACCTCTCCAGCCCTCCGTGTAACTTATTCTTATCTGTGGGGAAGGGGGGGGGCTGAACAAAGGCTGCACAGGCCAGGTAGAGTGGCGTGCACCTTTTGCTCCCACACTCCTGAGGCAGAGGCAAGTGGATCTCTATGAGTTTGAGATTAGACAAGTCTACATAGTGAGTTCCAGGCTGGCCAGGTCTACCACAGTGAGACTCTCCCTAAAATAAACAATCAGTAAGTAAATACTACGCAGATAGATATAAAGTATTATTTTTGGAAGAAACAGCAAAGCCTAAGCAAATACATTATACTCGGATTCTAATAACAATCTCTTGAGCTTTTAGAATCAACCCAAACTTAATTGCTTTGTGTCACTGAGAATAATCTCTTTCTTCCTCTCCTCCTCCACTTCTCTCTCTCTCTGTCTCTGTCTCTGTCTCTCTGTCTGTCTGTCTCTCTGCCTCTCTCTCTGTGTGTCTGTCTCTCTCTCTCTACCTCTCTCTGTCTCTGCCTCTCTCTCTCTCTCTCTCTCTCTCTCTCTCTCTCTCTCTCTCTCTCTCTCTCTCTCCCCTCCCTCTCTCTCTCTGGACAGGATTTTGTTGGCCCAGGCTGGCCTGGAACCTGTGATCCTATTTCCTCAGGCTCCCTGGTGCTGGGACACTGGATGTGCACTACCACACCTGGCCCTTTCCTCATCCTGACAGCAGAAGGGAATGGGGAAGGGTCCCACCCCCTGACGCTGCCTCTGTCTGTCTCCCCAGGTTATTACTTACTCCAGTCGCCATGTCTACAATAACTTGACTGAGGAACAGAAGGGCCGAGTGGCCTTTGCTTCCAACTTCCTGGCAGGAGATGCCTCCCTGCAAATTGAGCCTCTGAAGCCTAGCGACGAAGGCCGATACACCTGCAAGGTGAAGAACTCAGGACGCTATGTTTGGAGCCATGTCATCCTCAAAGTCCTAGGTAAGGTAAATGCCTGCCAGACAGATCTCTCTCTGAGTTTGAGGTCAGCCTGATCTACAGAGTGAGTTCCAGGACAGCCAGGGCTACACAGAGAAACCCTGTCTCAAAAAAAAACACCTGCATCTTATGAGGTGTCAAGGGGGGCCTAGCAAGCTGCAGACGGCAGAAAAATCACCTATTTAATTCTTGTAGTATGCACGTAGACATCACCAGGTCCAGTTCCCACAAAGAAACGTTTATGTTCTAGATTTTAACCATAATGAGAGGAGAAAACATAACTATAATTTTCCTTTTTAACTTTATTTTAGTGTGTGTGTGTGTGTGTGTGTGTGTGTGTGTGTGTGTACGTACATGTGTGTACTACTGCCTTTGTGCAGAGGACAGAGGACAACTTTTAGGACTCGCTCTTCTCTTTCCATTGTTGGTTCCAGGGTCTGAACTCAGGACTCCAGGCTCACAGAGCAAGCACTTTTACCCACTGAGCCATCTTGATGACCCATAATTATGATTTTCCCATGGCAACTTATTTATAAAATTTAAACATCCTCTAATATTTGGATAATTGTCTTTGAATACTTGAATAAGTACTTCCAAACTACTGATCTTCTGTCCTTGTTTCAATATCAGTAAAAATTAATTTTCTTAAAATTCCCAGTAAAGCCAGGTAGCAGTGGCGCATGCCTTTAATCTCAGCACTCAGGAGGCAGAGCGAGGCCGATCTCTGTGAGTTCGAGGCCAGCCTGGTCTACAGAGCGAGCTCCACGACAGGCACCAAAACTATACAGAAAAACCCTGTCTTGAACCCTCTCCCTCCCCCCCAAAAAAAGAGAAATTCCCAGTAAATAACAGCATCTGCTTTTTGAGAAGTGGCATGGGGGTTTCTGAGGCGCGGCAGGTTCCACCACTGCGGGTAGCTGCTGAGGGATGCTGGGGAGAGGGACTGGGGAGAAGATGATCGGGCTTCAGGAGGTGAAGCATGGCTGGGTGAGTTTCAACTCAAAACTGAACGAAAGTCGGCAAGATGGATGACTAAATAAACACCCAAGCAGGGTGCAGTTCTTCCTCTGAACCTGGCATTAGGAAAATTTCTGCATGATCACACTTTTTCAAAATTTTTTTTTCGCCAGTGAAACCCTCCAAGCCCAAGTGTGAGCTGGAAGGAGAGCTGACGGAGGGCAGCGACCTGATGTTGCAGTGTGAGTCTGCCTCTGGAACCAAGCCCATTGTGTATTATTGGCAGCGCATCCGGGAGAAGGAGGGAGAGGATGAACACCTGCCGCCCAGATCCAGAATTGGTAAGTCATCTTCCTGTCAGTCTCCGGGGCCAAAAATATAATACAGTGGCCACGGCTTCCAAATCTGCCGGGCCAGCAGCGTGCCAGACGCCCTTGACCAGGCTGAGGAGTCTCCTTTCGATGCATTGTCATGGGCTTGTGCTGCTGTCATTAGTTTGTTTTGCTCTGTTTGGTTTGATTTAGGGTCTCATCTAGCATCCTGTCCTAGATTGCTTTTCTGCTCTTGTGGTAGAACACTATGACCCAAAGCAGCTAGGAGAGTGTTATCTTACACTCCCCGGTCACAGTCCATCTTTGAGAAGTCAGGCAGGAAGGCAAGATAAGAACCTGCAGGCAGGAACCATTAATGAACCAACTTGCTCTCTCTCTCTAGATATGCTCAACTAGCTTCCTTTCTTTCTCTTTCTTTCTTTCTTTCTTTCTTTCTTTCTTTCTTTCTTTCTTTCTTTCTTTCTTTCTTTCTTTCTTTCTTTCTTTCTTTCTTTCTTTCTGTCTCTCTCTCTCTTTCTTTCTTTCTTTTTTTTAGCTTTCATGTATTTATTTTATGTGTATGAGTATGCTATCTGCGTGTGTGTCTGCCGGAAGAGGGCATCAGATCCCATGATAGATGGTTGTGAGTCACTATGTAGCTGCCGGGAATTGAACTCAGGATTTCTGGAAGAACAGCTCCCTCAGCTAGCTTTCTTACACAGCCTGGGCCCTCCTACCTAGGGATGTTGCCACCTGCAGTGACCTGGGCCTTCCTTCCATATCAACCATCAATCAAGACAACCTTTCACAGACACACCCAGAGATCAATGTAGTTGGGAGGTTCCCTCTTCCCAAGTGTGTCAAAGTGACCATCAAAAACTAAGCAGCAAAAAAAATAGCCATACAGTGGTAGTGCATGCCTTCAGTCCCAGAGGCAGGTAGGGAGACAGAGGCAGGCAGATGGGGTGATATTGTGTTCCCAAAAATATTGTACACCCTAATAAACATATCTGGGGTCAGAGAACAGAACAACAACTAGACATAGAGGCCAGAAAATGGTGGCACACACACCTTTAATCCTAGTATTCCAGAGGCAGAGATCTGTCTGGATTTCTGTAAATCCAAAGCCACACTGGGAACAGCCAGGCATGGTAACAAGAGCCTTTAATCCCAGGAAGTGATGACAGGAAGCAGAGAGGTATTTAAGGCGTGAGGATGAGGAACTAGAGCTGGTTAAGCTTTTAGGCTTTTGAGCAGCAGTTCAGCTGAGATTCATTTGGATGGGGATTTAGAAGCTTCCAGTCTGAGGAAACAGGAACAGCTGAGGAATTGGTGAGGTGAGGAAGCTGTGGCTTGTTCTGCTTCTCTGATCTTTCAGCGTTCACCCCAATGCCTGGTTCCGAGTTTGTTTTTATTAATAAGGCCTTTTAAGATTCGCTATAAGCAGATCTCTGTGAATTTGAGGCCAGACTAGTCTATAGAGCAAGTTCCAGGACAGACTCCAAAACTACACAGAGAGACCCTACCTTGAAACCCGCCCCCCCCCCCCAAAAAAAAAAAAAAAAAGCAACCAGCAGAGGTCTACTCTCAACCTTTGGCCAAGATCAGATGTAAGGTCTTACATAGCCCAGGCTAGCCTCAAACACCTGATCCTTCAGCCTCCACCTCTCAGGTACTGGGATTACAGATTATGTTACCACCAAGTCCAGTGTGAACCGTTCCTGCTGTTATTGTTTATTTTTTGAGACAGGATGTCATAGAGCCAAGGTTGGCATGGAACTTGCTACCCAGAGTTCAAGACTAGTCTTGAACTCTGGATTATCCTGCCTCTGTCTCCCAATTGCTGGGATTATAGGGACTTACCTACATGTCTAGGTCACTGTTAAATCTCTTAAACTTCATTTTTTCATCTGTAAACTTGAATAACAAAAAAACCCTACTTCTTTCTTCAAATGTCATAAAAATTAAAATGAGAGGGTTGAGGAAATGTATTATATAAACTACTCTAACTAAGTGAACTGTTTTAGTATTCACTGAATGCTCTCCATTTTTTTTTCTTTTGGCTCTGCAGTGGGGATTAGAACTAGGACTTTGTATCTGCTCCCTGTCCCCTCACATAGTCTCCGGAAGTTGCCCAGAATATCCTTGAACTCACTCTGTAGCCCAGTTAGACCATGAACAGGTGATTCTCCTGCTTCAGCCTCTCAAACAGCCACCAGGCCCGTCGTTCCCAATCTTTTGTAACTCTTGAAGTTGCACGACAATTTAAAATAGTATTTACCCATTTCCCATGTTTCAAAACAAGATCTTTTCTGTCATTTCATCCCATGGAACCATTTGACCTCACAGGTCAGTGATGTGCCACCGTAAACAATATAGACACTGTCCTGGAGGAGACTTACCATTCTGCTTTCCGCTTGTATAGATTACAACAACCCTGGCCGGGTGCTGCTGCAGAATCTCACCATGGACTCCTCTGGGCTCTACCAGTGCACAGCGGGCAACGAGGCTGGAAAGGAGAGCTGTGTGGTTCGAGTGACGGTACAGTGTGAGTATCTTGGGGTTACCCTGATCAGTGTGAGCGAGTGTCTTGGGGTTGCCTTGTACAGTGTGACTATCCTGGGGTTGCCCTGTACAGTGTGAGTGTCTTTAGAATGGAGATAAAACTCAGCGCCTTGGGCATGCTAGCCAGCATTCTACCACTGAGCTAAACCCCCAACTTTCCATAAAGGATTTTTTTGTTTGTTTCATTTACATTTTTTATTGTTGCATTACAGTTTGACATAAAATGTTTAAATCATGAGTAAAAATAAGGTCAAGGTCAAAGTCTTCCTTTCCAGAAGAACATGACTCTGACTGGTTGTATGGTTACCAATGTGACTTAGCCAGTCCTCCGAACTGTGGAGCTGGGGATTGGCTCAGTGGGCTAGCACTGGCATAGCGTGGGTAGCACCCTCAGTTGGGTGCCAGCACCATGCTTCTGTACACACACACACACACACACACACACACACACACACACACACACCTACACACACACACACACACACACACACAGATGCATACAGACACACACACATATACACACACACACAGACACACAGACACACAGACAGACAGACAGACAGACACACACACACACACACAGACTTGGGTGAGGTCAGAGATACATACACAGTCCTCAAGTTTAGAAGGTGAAGGCAGGATAATCTGGAATTCAAGGTCATCCCCCACTATACACAAGAAGTTTAGAGCCAATCAGGGCTACATAAGACCCTGTCTCAAAAAACCAACAACAAAACAGAAAAGTAGAGTCAGGTGTTTTGATGCATCCTGCAATCGTAGCACTAGGGATACTATGACAGGAGGATAGTGAATTTGAAGCCAGCTTGGACCACTTGATGATAACTTTTTTTTTTTAAGGAAAGGAAAGAGTCAGGTGTACTAGTACACTCCTTTAATCCCAGCACTCAGGAGGCAGAGGCAGGTGAATCTCTGTGGGTCTGAGGCCAGCCTGGTTTACAGAGTGAGTTCCAGGACAGCCAGGACTACACAGTGAGACCCTGTCTCAAAACAAACAAATAAACAAATATGACAAGAGAGAAAAGCAATTAACGGTCTTAACCAGCTCTAAAGCTCATAGACCACAGAAATGTCAGCCGGCCAAAACATCTTCAATGGTGCAGTAGCAGCACTTTTATCATGGGGATTACCAACCACTGTGGGAAAAAAAAAAAAAAAACATGACATCATAAACCAAGCCACAAAATAAAACCAGCCTGAATACTTGTCTCTATTTCTGTGTAACAAATTGCCCCAAATTTAGCCACTTAAAACTTCTTGACTCTCTTCTTGACTTACTTCCTGTAAGTCGGAAATTCAAGAGTGGTCTAGCTAGGAAGTCGGGCTCACTCTCTCCTCAGGAGAGGTTGCACAGTGAGTCATCTGGGCTGCATACATTATCAGACCTGGATGCTGGAGGCTAGCCCTCTAAAATGGCTCCCTGTGGCTGCTGACCAGCCTGAAACAGTCATTGGAGATCTAGAGACTTGAGAACCAAGACTTGCAGTGATTCTGTAAAAGCAAAGCCTCAGAGGTGTGTTTTATTTACTAGAAGTGAGTCATGGGCAACCAAGAGTGGTCAGCAGGTAAAGGCTCTTGGCAGCAAGCCTAATGGCCTGAGTTCCATGCCCAGGACCAACATGGTGGAAAGAACCAGCTCCCTCTAGCTGTCTGTCCTGTGACCGCCAACCAAGGGTACAGTGGCACGTGCATGCCCCCCCATACACACACATACACACAAACTACCTCACTAGTTAATGAAGAAGCTGTTAGGATGTTAAAACCAGTCCAAAGAGCACTTGAAACCTTAGGTTAGGGACAGAGACACTTTAACTTGGAGATTGTGAAGATCGCTAGGGTAGGCAGCAAAATAGTTAATGTTCTACACAATGGCAGGTGTGATCTCTGGGGTCACCTGTTTAACCGGAATGGGAAGCCTGTGTCTTCCTGCTGTGCAGAGGTCTGTCAGCTGTGTCTGAGTTACAAAGGGTCAGGAAGTGGACTTCTGTCCTGTCAAGCATCAGTTGTCCTACGAATTTAACAAGGTCTTCACAGAGAAACTCTGAGCTGCCTGTCATGTCAAAAGTCCACCCTTTTTATTTGAAGCTATCAAGCCAGTGAAACTAAACTAAACTAAAATAAAATAGTACCAACTCATACATATAATCTCAGCAATAAGGAGAACCATGGACTCAAAGTCAGTCTGGGCTATAAACCAAGCCGTGCATGTGCACACATACACAAATAATAATACCAATTCTTAGAAAGGTCATGTATTGAAACAACAACAATAAAATGGTTCTTTAGCCAGCTCTGGTAGTCCATACCTGTAATCTCAATACTTGGGAAGTGGAGGCAAAAAGATCAGGAGTTCAATGTCATTCTCTTACATAAAGAATATGAGGCCAGTTTAAGCTTCATGAAGCCATGTCTCAAAAGTCGCTCTTTAACCTGTCTTGGTAGCGCACGCCTTCAATCCCAGCACTCGGGAGGCAGAGACAGGCGGATCTCTGTGAGTTTGAAGCCATCCTGGTCTACAGAGTGAGTTCCAGGACAGCCAGGGCTACACAGAGAAACCCTTTCATAAAACAACAACAACAAAATTGTTTAAATAAAGTAACAAATGGGGAGGGGGGAACTCAAGTACTTTATATTCTTGGCCAGAGAATAATTTCAGTGCCTTTTATTATAACCTTAGATTTGGAAAGAGGAAATATAGTGTAGTGAACTTTCCGAGAAGACTGCAAAACCCTGATTGCACATTGCGATAGAATATGGATGTGTCCTTATCAATGCTATCACAGACGAAGACCAATCATTGCCGCCTTCAGCCTCTAAGATTTGAACTCGACAGATTACCTTTCCTGTGTTAGATCCCGAGTAAAGAGAATCATTCTGTTTATCTTGACTTCTTCTAGGTCACATTTTGTTTCTGAAATTCTTCATTGTTTCATTGGTGCTCGTAGCTGTAATATGTTGGCTGGTGTTGAGGTTCTCTGGGTTTAGGGGAAAGGAAGGTATGGGGAGATGGAGCTCAGAGCCTGGCACATCCTTTTTTTCTTTTCTTTTCTTTCTTTCTTTCTTTTTTTTTTTTTTTTTTTTTTTGTTTGTTTGTTTTTGTTTTTTGGAGACGAGGTTTCTCTGCATAGCCTTGACTGTCCTGGAACTCATTCTGTAGACCAGGCTGGCCTTGAACTCATAGAAATCTGCCTACCTCTGCCTCCCAAGTGCTGGGATTAATGATATGCACCACCACCACCCAGCAAGTCTGGCACATTCTAAGCAAGCAGCCTACTACTGAGTTACATCCTTAGACTTTGGCTTTTGTCTTTCTAAGAAAGAGTCTTGCAGTGTACCTGATGCTGGCCTTGAACTTGCTAGAAAACCATACTGACCTGAAACTCAAGACGTTCCTCCTGCCTCGACTTCCCAAATGCTGCAATTATAGTGATTCCCACCAACTGGGCATTCTCATTGTTCTGTAGTGTTTTGTTGTACAAGTATGCCACAATTATTAATCCATTCTACTCATATATTTTATATATACATATATATACATACATATATATATATATATATATATATATATATATATATATATATATTACTTATTGAGACAGGGCTCACTGTGCAGCCCAGGGCTTCAACAGACTTTTTATATAGCCAAGGATAGCTTCACACCCATGGAAGTTCTCCTGCCTTTGCCTCCCAAATTCTGGGATTACAGGCATGTGCCACCATGCCTGTTATTTATCCCATTCAAATTTAGACAGAAAAACACATTCCATTGTATCCAGCAACATTTTCGTGAATTTATCCTTTAGAGATATTCCAAAAGTATGCAAACATACAGGGAAATTAATGAAATGTTATTTTAATTGTGAAAATTAAAGTAAGAAACAACTTCAATTTCAGTTAGTAGACAATCCATTCGGATGGTGGATCAGTGGTGTGGCCACAAGGAAAAGAACATTCCTGAACTGAAGCTGTCCGCAGAGAGTACACCCAAAGCCAGCGAGATGGCTCGGCAGTAGGTGCTTCCTGCCCAGCCTGATGAGCTTAATTTGATTGCAGGAATCCACAAGGTGGAAGGAGAGAACCGGTTCGTGCAAGCTGTCCTCTGACCTCAGCATACGCTCACAAAGGCACACATGCATATAAAATAAATAAATAAAATGCAATGATAAAATAAGGTAAAACCCAACCTTTCAAGAACCTAGAGCTATCTAAAGTCCAATTTTTTTAAAAAAAATTAATTTTTTTTGCCAGACAGGCATGGTGGTGCACACCATAAATCCCAGCACTTGGGAGGCAGAGGTAGGAGGATTTCTGTGTGAGGACAGCCTGGTCTATATAGTGAATTCCAGGTCACCCCAGCCCCTGTCTCAGGGGAAAACTGGATGAAGGGTAAATCCTTATAGTAAGAGGCCATTTAGTTTTCAAAGATAAGCAGGACAAGAGTAAACAGCACTTTCTGTCGACAACACTTTCCAAATAGAAGTGGTACCCTTCTACCTGCTTCTACGCACGTTACGTCCAGCCTCGCCCACTCGCCATCGTCTCCAGCTTGCACAGTTAGAAGCATCCTAACTCGTATCCTTGCCTCCTCTCCTTCCCTTGAGACCCTCCATGTCCCCTAGAACTGATGTAGTGTGCTTTCTTAAATGTGGCCTGAAGCACACAACTCTTCTATTGCCTCTATAATACAATGGTTGTCTGGCCCATTAGGCCCCATGGGAGACAGTCCCTTCCTGTGACTTCATGTCCCTGCACTTTTCCTTCACACTGACTCACGTCCATCACACCCACTGTGCCTTCTGCCTGGGGCGCTCTACGTCTAGTTCACCACAAGACAGTCCTGTCATTATATTTCGACTTAAACACCATACTTCATCGGAGTCCTGTGTGCCCAGACTGAAACTGTTCTCTGTCCTCCCTCCACATGGCCAGTCATCCACTTTGGCTCTCACATCCACTGCCTACAATTATTTGTATTGACTTCTTTATTTGTTTCAAACTCACGAAGAGAAAAACTCTTATCACTCTTTATCAGACCTAGAACTGCCTGGCTTAAGGCGGGCACTTAATAAATTCTTGGCCTAATTCATATTCAAATGAGAACATTTGTGTTACTAATGTGCAAGCCAAATTTACCTAGAGTTCTGAGTTTGAAAGCCACAAGTAATCACACACAGAACTGTACGCTGTAGGTTATATTCTATTTTATTTTACCAGTAGAGGAGGGAAGTTAGAGAAAGGGGCATGGGCAGAGCTAGAAGATTGCCCAAAGGTATCTTATTAGGATTAAAACGGTTTTTTAACATGACACAATAACTTTCCCCACCCATTTTATCATGTAAACCAAGGCAGACTTAAAATCTGAGCCAACTGGGTGTAAAGTCGGTGGTTCCGTGACTACAGCTGGCGAGAATATGCAAAGGCACAGTCGCACAAGTGAGGGTCCCGGGGTGCGGTGCTATAAGCCGTCCTGTCCAGGGCTTCTGTCTTTAGAGCTCGTGCGTCCCCTAGCTTAGGCTTGACTTGACTTCTGTCTGTGCTTCTGAGAAAACAGATGTGCAAAGCATCGGCATGGTGGCAGGAGCAGTGACGGGCATAGTGGCTGGGGCCCTGCTCATTTTCCTCCTGATATGGCTGCTGATCCGAAGGAAAAGCAAAGAGAGATACGAGGAAGAGGAGAGACCCAACGAGATTCGGTAAGCTTCCCTACGCCTAGGAACTCCCTTTACAGGCCAGGCCCATAGTAACTAGTCAGTACAAACATCCCTCATTCCCTCCGCACTGGGGATCCCTTCAAAGGATTATTCTGGCAGGTAGGAAATTGCAGTCTAGGGACGGAAGATGTGACTCACTTGACTGTGAAACTGTCCTTGTTCTGGCTTGTGTTTCTGCTGCTGTGATAAACATCATGACCAAAAGCAGCAGTATGGGGGAGGAAAGGACTTATTTCCCCTTCCAGCTTACAGTCCAGTACAAAGGGGAGTCAGGGCGGGAACTCAAGCGGGAACCCGGGGTGGGGGTGGGGTGGGGTGTAACTGAAGCAGAGGCCACGATGGAGGGGTGCACCTTACTGGCATGCTCCTCACAGCTTGCTCAGCCGCTTTCTTATATAACCAACATCATCTCCCCCACCCCACCCAGGGCGTCCCCACCCACGGTGAGCTGTCCTCTCTGACATCACTCATTAATCCAGAAAATGCCCTACAGACTAGCCCCAAGGCCAGTCTGACGGAGACGTCTTCTCAGTTAAGGCTCCCTTTCCACATGACTCTGCCTTGAGTCAAGCTAACAATCAACCGGCATAATTTTCAACTTTACTTCTGATTCATTCCCACTTAAAAAGGGTATATGATAAAGGACGGTATGACCTACAGGACATGGAAGGCTTTGAGTACACAGACCCCAAAATCAAGGCTATTCTATGCAGACCATCTCATGTTGATCCGTATCCTTCTGGTACACCTGGCTCACCTCCAGCTCTCACATACCAAACATTTTCCTAAACTGAGCTCCAGTCTTACAAAACAGGAAGTGTTTAGTTCCTTACCTGGCTGCCTTTGGAGGTTTTTTGGCTTGAGGGATTTATTTAAAAAAAAAAAAATTTTTTTTTTTTTTTTAGGAAGCAACTTTTAAGAGTCACCACCACATCCCTGGCAGTACTAAAGTTTATCTTTTCTGTCTGCTCATTTTTTTCCCTTTCAGAGAAGACGCGGAAGCCCCCAGAGCCCGCCTCGTGAAGCCCAGCTCCTCTTCCTCAGGCTCCAGGAGCTCCCGCTCTGGCTCTTCCTCCACCCGCTCCACAGGGAACAGTGCCTCGAGAAGCCAGAGGACACTGTCCAGTGAAGCGGCTCCCCAGCCGGGGGTTGCCACTCAGGCCTACAGCCTGATTGGACCAGAAGCAAGAGGTTCTGAACCAAAGAAAGTGCACCACACGACCCTGACCAAAGCAGAAACCACACTCAGCACAATCCCTAGCCAGAGCAAAGCCTTCCAAACTGTCTGAATCACAGCGGACTTGACTTGCGCTCTTCCAGAAGTCAGGATCCTAGCCTAGCCACCGGAGCTCCGTTCACCAGCCACACAAGCCCCTCAGCCAGATGAGAACTCACTTTCGTAGCTGCCATCATGGCACCGGCCAGTTCTGACGAGCACCTTCCTTACCAGACACCAAACAAAGGGCATGGATAGGCTGGTCACCTCTAGAAAGGCACCTCACTGTGCCTTCAGAGTAGAGGTGGAGGCAGGGGGGGCCCAAACTAATTTTGCTGACCAGGACTTGTGGTGAAAATCAAGGAGAGGTGAGGTTGTGTACACCTGAGCCATCTTACCTAGGAATGTTGCGAGTCACCACAGTCAAGAAGAAATGGGAATCTCATAGATCAATTTTCTATTCATTTCTGCAAATTGATTGGATTATCGTGATTATTCAGATAGTCAAAACAGAAACCCACAGCCTTATATTAACACCTCTCTGCAACATGTACTGGGACAAATGCTTCTAAGAAACTCACATTAAAAAAAGAAGGAAACACTTTTTTTTTTTTTCTACTTTGACTTGACTTCATGTATCCTAAGGTCTGAACATTAATTTGTGGGAGGATTAGCAGGAGACAGAGAAACGTGATTTTCTCTTTCCTTATCTACAACCAACCTCCCGATTTCCATGGAACCCTAGAATAATAACTAAGAAAAGAGTCCAACCAAGATGGGACATGGGTCTGTGAAGAACTTTCCATTTTGATGTTCAGAGGATTACCAACAGATATCAAAAATAAATCCTGGGGCAGTTGCTGGTCATGACTCAAATCTGACGCCCCCTAAAGACTTCTCTACTAGATTTTTCTAGAAGAAACAAGTATTCGCTACAGGTCACTTAATGAATGTCCTTAGGGAAAGAATCCTCTAGAGAAAGTCTCTTAGGGAAATTGGAAGGTCCCCTTTGCATACCATTTCCTGCTCCTCTTGCTGAGAAGCCGTGAAACCAGAATTTCAAGACTGATTGGAATAGAGAGGGAAATTAGACCTTTCCCTTAATAGGTCAAAGGACATTTAATACTGGCCCAAACTTGGAGATTCCTGTTTCTTTCCTTTTAGAAGGATGTGGATGTGGGACCTTTGATGATTCTAGGCCTTAAATTTTCAAAGATCATTTCCTAAAGGCATTGAAAATACATGCCCCGTCACTCCCCCACGAAGAGGCTGAACCAGAGAGAACCTCAGCGTCTCTCTTCTCAGCCTTCGCCTCCAAGAAAAGTGTAGCTGTGGGCTGGAAGGCACACAAACTACCATTAGGGAGCAGGTGGTGAGAAAAACAAGTGGGTGGCAAGAGAGGGTTCAGCTAATGTCTGTTAATGTGTGTGTGTGTGTGTGTGTGTGTGTGTGTGTGTGTGTGTGTGTGTGTGGTTGGCATTTGGGAAAGAATTAGCAAAAAGGATTCACCAGCAAAACTATCAAAACAACTCATACAAGGGAAAAGAAAGAAATTTAAAGAGGAAAAGGAAAAACAAAGCAGTCCTTCCTCGATAAGGATAAGTAACTCGCCTTTTAGACAGCTGTGACAAATAGGGTTCCCATGGTCTAGCTGCTAAGCCTGAATTAGCCGTTCAAGGAACTAGGCAAAGTCAGCAGGTCCTGGTGGGTGGAGCACAGCATTTCCTTTTCTTAACCAGGGCAAAGGCTGGAGGAAAGAGGAAGTGGCCGCAGCTGCTGTGATGAAGCGTTCTCTGAAGTGGTCCTCAGCCGGGGACAGGGAAAAGGTTGATGCTCAATATTGCCCCATTCCTCTGGCTTTTTATCCCTACGTTTAATGTGCAGAAGAGTGTCCTCACCGAATATACATACATTTCCTTCTAAAGTGCCTGGGAAATGATGCTTGTGTTAAGGTGTCTAGGTTCATTTGGGTGGACTTCCTGCATGCTAAAATGACGGTCCTCACCTGAGTTTTGTCTTCCTTTGAAAGAGGTACAGATAAGAGACACTGGGGGAATAACAGGGATGCCTGTTCATTTGAGAGAATAGGCATATTTGAAATGCTCCTTATACTAACTCTTATCTCATTGTAAGATTTTTTTTTAAAAAGCCCTTTACTCTGACTACATTTTTATTCCTCCTGGAGGATGGTATCCAGGCAACATGTCTCTTCTGCTATGTAATTCTGAGAATTCGCCTTCCTGGAGTCCCTGAGCCAAAGGAGCTCACAATGAAGGCTGCAGCTGGGCCTCACTGGCAATCTTCTCACTGTTTCCTGCCTTTGAGAATCAGGTTTCCTGTCAGTGCTTCCAGAGCAGGGATCAGTCCCCTTTGTCTGAAAAGGAAATCCCGGTTATTTGAATGTGTTATCGGAGACTAATCCCATTGAATACCCAAGTGACTTTGGAAATTCATTCCTAGTGGAAAACTACAATAAATATACAAAACAGATTGTACTAGGAGCTGAGGAATTCTGGGAGATGCGGCCCTGAGCCCCTTCCCTTAGAATCAGGCTTCCAGGTTTCAGTAAGACGGAGTGTGGGCTGGGGACAGAGTGAGGGCCATGACCGGCTCCAAACCTTATTCCATTGATTTTGCCAACCAAGCTGACTGAGTCTTTACTGTGAAACAGAGGAAAAAATTACTGATGGACAGAAGCCCAAATAAAAGTTTGTAGGAAGAAAATGCAGATGGAAGAATGTGGACATTTAAAGAGTAACCGTTTCAATAAAATACGTAAGCCAAACTGAAATCTGTAAATTAGTAAAACTGATGTTTTTGTTGTTGTGTTGTATGCAAAGCGTTTCAGAATTCTGTTCCGAAAGGTTCTTATAGTTTGCCTCATTTCCGGTGTTAAGCTGTGTATCTGTCAGTCTGCTTTGTCGCCTTGTAAATGGGACAGAAAGTGTCACAAAGGCAGTTATTGATTATTGATTGTAACTCCATCTGTATCAGCAATGACAAAATAAACAAAGGAAGACACCACTGCAGGAGAGGCTGGGCTCCTGGAACCTGCCCTGGAGATGTAGCTACACCTTGCTGCCAAAATAACAGAATGGAGGCCAAGTGCGATCTATCAGTGAGTGAGTTCATTCACAAGTTATTGTTAATCCCCAAGATTCCAGGAGAAAGACCACTGACCCAAACCATCATCCAAATGAATTAAAGCAGGCAATTCGTGAAAGCAGGCCGGCTCATCAGTATATGAAGTATTTCTTCCTCTCAAAGCCAGATGTTAGGTGTAAACGGCACAGAGACAGCTGCCCTTAAAGATTTTGTCACAATCAACCAATACTCATTGCGAAGCGAGTATTTTGTGCCAAGGCTAAGTACCAACTGAGGGATCTGGCAAGAGAAGTAACCCCTGAGAGTCTCAGAAATCCGAAAACAACTTCATAGACGTCCACGGAAATCTAAGAGCAAAAAGTAACAGGCTGGTGGTACATCCCCGTAATCTGATCACTCAACTGGAGTCAGGAGTTCACGTTCACCCAGACTGGCATACATGAAACCTGTTTCAGAAAGACAGAGAACAGTAACGGTAGCTATCACTTATTGAAATATCGTGTGACTAGCACTATTTCTTTGAAGACAGGGTCTCATGTAGCCCAGGCTGGCCACATACTTACAGCTAAGGATTACCCTGAGGTCCTGCCCCTACCTCCTAGAGTGCTGACATTACAAGCAAATTTCACTATACTTAGCTTTTTCCTTCCCTAACCCCAAAACTCTAACTATATTATACATTTTATCTCAGCTTCATACTCATATTAGCTCTATGAAAAGATGTTTGCATTCTCATTTTATTTTAATTTATTGTTTGCTTTTGTTTTTTGAGACAGGGTTTCTCTGTGTAACCACATTGGCTGTCCTGGAACTCACTCTAGACCAGGCTGGCCTTAAATTCACCGAGAGTCCACCTGTCTCTGCCTCCCGAGTGCTGGGATGAAAGACATGCACTGCTACCACGCGGTGCATCCTCATTTTAAAAATAAGAAATCTCGGTGTTGGAAAGATGGTTTGGCAGTTAAAAGCATTGCTGGTTTTGCAGAGGACTGGAGTTTGGTTCCCAGCACTCACATGGTGGCTCACAATTGTCCGTAAACTCCAGGTTAGGGGCTCCGATGCTCTTCTCTGACCTCCTCAGGCTTCTGCATCTATACGGTACATATACACTCATGCAAATACACACATATACACATAAAAGTAAATACAATTGAAAAACAAATAAGGCTGGGAGATGGTGGCACACGCCTTTCATCCCAGCTCTCAGGAGGCAGAGGCAGGTGGATCTCTCTGAGTTAAAGCCCAGCCTGGTCTGCAGAATGAGTTCCAGGACAGCCAGGGCTACACAGAGAAACCCCGTCTGGAAAGACAAAATTAAAAACAAACAGAAAACAAATGAGAAAACTAAAACACAGCGAGTTTAAGTCAGTAGCAGAGCTCCAATTTATACACAGCTATGTCGGTGTAGTAACATGACATGGAATCCCAGCACTTGGGAGGCTGAGGCAAGTAACAGCCTGAGCAACATTAGCAAGACGTCATCTCAGAAATAATAATACATGCACCCAGACGTACACCATTGTGTTCCATCAGAACTGATAGATCTTGACTAGCTGCTCTTCTTATCCCTAAAATTCTTATAGCTTTTATGAAAACCCATGGACTTACCTTCCTTCTGCTTGCTTTCTCTTCTCTACCCTCTTCACTCACACAACAAAGATCATTCAAACAGTACAAATTATTTTGTAAACATATAAATATATATATCATGCCGGGCAGCGGTGGCACATGCCTTTAATCCCAGCACTCGGGAGGCAGACAGGTGGATCTCTGTGAGTTTGAGGCCAGTCTGGTCTACAGAGTGAGTTCAGGTCAGGCTCCAAAGCTACACAGAGAAACCCTGTCTCGAAAAATAAATAAATAAATAGATAGATAGATAGATAAATAAATAAATAAATGTAATCATGGATATAGATGAAATAATACGTACAATTCTGAGAGAATGTTGAGCACAGAGTATCTTGAACACACTGAGGTTAAGTTGATAATAATAATTAAGGTACATTAATTTTATTAAAAATGTTTATAGAGCTCAAACATTCGAGGGGCCCCAGATTTAGAAGTCATTATGGTCACAGGTGGGTGTGGTGGCGCCTGCCTCTAATCTCATCACTTGGAAAGCTGATGGATGGCAAGAGGGCCACTGAGAGTTCGAGGCCAGCCTGGACTACAAAGTCAGGTCTGGTTCCGGAGAGATGGTTCAGCAGTTAGGAATACTAGCTGTTCTTCCAGAGGACCCAGGTTTGATTCCTGGCCCCCACATGGTGGCTCACAGATATCTGTAACTCCAGTTCTAGGAGATCTGACACCCTCTTCTGGTCTCCACTGTGTTCATGTGCTACACTAACATACATACAGGCAGAACACCCATACAAATTAAAAAAAAAAAAAAAAATGGAGCTGGGCATGGTAGCACACATCTTTAATCCCAGTACTCAGAAGGCTGAGGCAGGCAGATCCCTACAAGTTCAAGGCCAGCCTAGTCTATAGAGCAAACTCCAGGCCAACCAAAGCTTTATAGTAAAGCTACACGTAGCTACAAAGCTAAACAGACACTGTCTCAAAAATAAGGAAATAAACAAATAAATGAGTAAATCTAAAAAAGAAAAACAAGTTGAGTTCCGCCAGCATGGGCTACCCAATGAGACCCTGTCTCAAAAACATAATGAAACAAAGCCGGGCGGTGGTGGCGCACGCCTTTAATCCCAGCACTCGGGAGGCAGAGCCAGGCAGATCTTTGTGAGTTCAAGCCCGACCTGGTCTACAGAGTGAGATCCAGGACAGGCTCCAAAGCTACACAGAGAAACCCTGTCTCAAATAAATAAATAAATAAATAAATAAATAAATAAATAAATAAATAAATAAATAAATAAATAAATAATAAAAAAAACCATAATGAAACAAAACCCCAGTCCAAGAACTGTGTTTATAATTATTTAAGGCTAACTTTCTTGTCCCTCTTTTCTCTGCCTGCCTGCCTGCCTGCTAGGACTGAAACCCACGACCTAACAAAACTAGGCAAAGGCTCTACCACTGTGTGACATCTCCAGCTCTCTCTGGGTTTTTATCTCATCTTTGTCACCATTCCCAGACGGAGAAGTCAGAAACATGTTTTTGCTTTTTGTTTTGCTTTATTTTATTTATTTATTTATTTATTTTTTGTTTTGGGGGACAGGGTTTCTCTGTGTAGTTTTGGTGCCTGTCCTGGAACTCTCTTGGTAGACCAGGCTGGCCTCGAACTCACAGAGATCCACCTGCCTCTGCCTCCCGAGTACTGGGATTAAAGGCGTACGCCACCATGTCCGGCTCAGAAACATTTTTTAAATCAGTTTATCCACTAAGCACCTTTGACAACGATTTCAATTTATATTAAAAACAAAACAAAACAAAAACAAAAAACAAAACAAAACAAAAAACCCAGCACACGGGAGACATGGAAAGCAGGTCTCTGAGTTCAAGTCCAGTCTGCTCTACATAGTAAATTCCAGACCAGCCAGGGCTTCATGGTGATACCTCTAACACCCAATAATCGTAACAATAACAACAATTTATGGAGAAGATGGTTCCTACAACAGCATCTCTTTTCCATACTACAGGATTAAACAAGATGATTTACATGGTGGAATTTGAAGCCAGCCATAGTAGCACCTACCTTTAATTGCAACACTTAAGAGTTCAAGTTCATCCTTTGCTGTAGAGTGAGATCAGCCTGGACAACAGAAGACTCTGTCTCAAAAATACTTTTTAAGAGTGTGTGTGTGTGTGTGTGTGTGTGTGTGTGTGTGTGTGTGTGTGTGTATGTAGATCCTACTCCATCCACAAAGCTGTCCTGATGTCCACATACATGCCATGCACTCTCCAGATAACAAATTAAGTATTTTGAAACTTCATAAACTGCTGACAATCTTGGCTAAGAATCGAAGCACACAAAGCAAAGCATATGCTGTGGAATAAGGCTGATCTGACTTTGAAACTAGGTTGAGGTAGAGCAGATTGTTTATTCTTTCAGGAGCCTTTCTGTCTGTATCTGAAGACAGGATACAATCTGCCTACCACAAGCTGAGCACTGCAGTACCCTGCAGCTTTAATCCCAGCACTCAGGAGGCTGAGGGGCGGATCTCTGTGAGCTGAAATCAGCCCAGTCTACAGAGTAAGTTCCAGGCCAGCCAAAGCTACACAGTGAGATCCTGTTTCAAAGCAAAAACAAAACAACAAAGATCTGTGTAAAACAGTTGACATTCGAGTCACATAAGGAAACACAAGTGTTTCCTGGGTCCTTGCTCCACACACAGAGGCTGTAGAAAAAGAACTCAATAGTTAGACAGCAGGCTGCTTTTAATGTTCAATGTGGCTAAATATTTTCCTTAATTTCCTTTGTGTAGTATAATTTAAAAAAATGATATTAGGATGACTTACATGTATGTCTTCATGTTTAAGTGAAATAATTTATACTTTGCTACAGTTAGAAAGGCAAAATACTAATATCAGTTTGGATCATTCTGGTTTCAATTTTCCTGAAGGAATGCAGTAAACACATTCAAGTCTTGGACAATCAGGCCACATACTGCAGTTTTTAGTCATGTCATTGATTCTAAGAGGGGCTGTTTCTGATGGAATTTCCATGTATGTTTATCATTCTTTGATCCTGAATAATAACTTTCCCCACCCCCCACCCTCCCACCCCCAGCTGAGGACGCAGAACCCAGGACCTTGCGCTTGCTAGGCAAGCGCTCTACCACTAAGCTAAATCCCCAACCCCACAAATAAGATACTGCTACCAGAGAGTGCATACACCTATGAATCCCATTTGCACTCTACACACAATATAAATTTGGGCACCCTGGCCTTTCTTTCTTTCTTTTTTATTTTTTAATATTTATTTATTTATTATGCATGCAGTGTTCTGCCTGCATCCCTGCAGGCCAGAAGAGGGCACCAGATTTCATTACAGATGGTTATAAACCATCATGTGGTTGCTGGGAATTGAACTCAGGACCTCTGGAAGAGCAGCCAGTGCTCTTAACCTCCGAGCCATCTCTCCATCCATCACCCTGGCCTTCCTATACTACCTGCCTCATTAGACTCTCATTAAACAGCAAGAGCATGACAAATTTAGATTTTATGGATCTTGGGTCTCTGAGATAAAAAGACCTAAATGTTCTGACACTTCCAGACCTAAGAACCCTAAGGGGAAAAATAGGAAACGAAATGATAGACAAAGGACAGAAAAATAAAGTCCTACACATTTAATTTACCCTCTAAAGCTCTGAAGGCCTTGTACTATAGGAAGAGAAACAGAGGGTTCTGTTTTGTAATCACAGAACTCTTACTTCTGGAGATCTGGGATACATTTTCTGTTGTTCTTCTTGAGACTGAGTCTCACTATTAGCTCAGGCTCAAAGTCATGATCCTCTTGCCTCTCACATTTTGAGTGCAGACAAGTGCCTCATGCCTGACCTTGTAATTAAAAGTAAATGAGTAGTGTGTGCCACCTACTTAAAACAGTGCTTAGCATGTGGCAGGCACACAACAATGTACATCGTTACCCTATTTCCAGGCAGCACCCCAAGCACCCAAACTTTGATTTTTTTTTTTTTTTATTCTTTAGAAAAGGTATGCTGGTTCATTTTGGGGTTTTTATTCGTTTGTTTTTGTTGTCAGCTTAACACAAATTAGAGTTATCTGAGAAGTGGGAATGACAGTTGAGAAATCACTTCTATCAGATTAGCTGGTAGGCAAATCTGTGGGACGTTTTCTTTCTTTCTTTTTTTTCCAGACAGGGTTTCTCTGTGTAGCCCTGGCTGTCCTAGAACTCACTCTGTTGACCAGGCAACCTGGAACTCAGGAAGATCCACCTGCCTCTGCTCTCTGAGTGCTGGGATTAAATAATTAATTAAATAGTTGATGTGAGATGCCCCAGACCACTGAGGGTGGTACCACCCCTGGGCAGGTGATCCTGGTTTCTATTAAAAAACAAACTGAGCTGGGCGGTGGTGGCACACGCCTCCAATCCCCACACTTGGGAGGCAGAGGCATACAGATCTCTGTGAGTTTGAGGCCAGCCTGGTCTACAGAGTGAGTTCCAGGACAGGCTCCAAAACCACACAGAGAAACCCTGCCTCAAAAAAAACAACAAACAAACAAACAAAGAACAAACTGAGCAAGCCCCAGAGAGCAAGCCAGTAAGCAGTGTTCCTCTGGTCTCCGCTTCAGTCCTGCCTCCAGGTTCCTGCCTTGAGTTTCTGCCCTGATTTCCCCTCCAATGGACTATAAACTATATGAGGAAATCAACTCTCTCCTCCCGTGCTGCCTTTGGTCATGGTGTTTATCACAGGAATAGAAAGCGAACCAGCACAGAGGGTCTCACTTTGTGGATGTGGTTGGCCTCAGACTTGAAATGAGCCTTAGGCCTCTGCCTCCCGAGTGCTGGGATTACAGGTGTGTACAAGCACCCTGGTCTTTTTTTTTAACAGTCTCCCTGGGTAGCCCTCGTTGGCCTAGAACTAGTGCCTTTCCTGTCTGCACCTCCTGAGTGTTGGGGTCTGCATCACTCTGCTTGGTTAATCTCAGCTCTGTAATAAGTAAATTTGCTGTTTGAAACCCTGAGCCGCTAGAAGCAGACACAACATTCACTTTATTTTCTGCTTTTATTTTGTCTTAGTTTTATTTTTTATAGGGGAAGGGGCATTCATGCCACGGCGTGCATGTGGAGGTCAGAGTGCCACCTTGTAGGACCAGTTTGCTCTTTCTTCCTTTACATGACTTCCAAGACTCAAACTCATGTCTTCATGTCTGCATGGCAGACAGTTTACCTTCTGGGCTATCTTGCTGGCCCTTTGTGATTTTTTGTTTTTGTTTTTGTTTTTTTTTTTGGTTTTTCCAGACAGGGTTTCTCTGTGTAGCTTTGCGCCTTTTCTGGATCTCGCTCTGTAGACCAGGCTGGCCTCGAACTCACAGAGATCCACCTGGCTCTGCCTCCAAGTGCTGGGATTAAAGGCGTGCGCCACCACTGCCCGGCCCTTTGTGCTTTTAATAGATAGTAAGAACATGATTCAAATCCTGGAACACACTTTGAGCGACCAGAAGCTGATGCTAATTGTTCTGCTGTCTAAAAACTATTTCTGGAGTCGGGCGGTGGTGGCGCACGCCTTTAATCCCAGCACTTGGGAGGCAGAGGCAGGCGGATCTCTGTGAGTTCAAGGCCAACCTGGTCTACAGAGTGAGTCCCAGGAAAGGCGCAAAGCTACACAGAGAAACCCTGTTGCAAAAAACTAAAAGAAAGCCGGGCGGTGGTGGTGCACGCCTTTAATCCCAGCACTCGGGAGGCAGAGGCAGGCGGATCTTTGTGAGTTCCAGGAAAGGCGCAAAGCTACACAGAGAAACCCTGTCTTGAAAAACCAAAAAAAAAAAAAAAAAAAAAAAACTAAAAGAAAACCCAAAAAAACCTTTTTCTGTTCATGTGTGTATGTATAGTGTGGTATATGTGCAGTTGTGTGTGCCTGTAAGCTTGCAGAGCTCAGAGGAAGGTGTCGGGTATCATAACCTTATCCCCTTGAGACTGGAACTTAGCAGTAATTAGGCCAGAAGTCCCAGATACATTTAATGCATTCTGGTCACACTGGTTCCCTCATGCCCCCTGCCCCATTGAGAATCACAAAAGTTTACTTAGCAAAACATTTTATATGAAAACACGACCCAATTCTACACCACAGTCAAACAGTCCCTCTGGGGAAGAGATGTGACCCCTGTGCTGAACAGCCATTGCTTAGACTCTTTCCAAGGCTTCCTACATGATGATGCTGTTTCCTCGTGTGACCACCATTCTGATATTCATCTGTTGCCCACTAGTTACCATCCCCACACACTCATGAATCAGGAGACTCATAAAGGGATCAAAGTCCCTCTAGTATTCCTTGTACATGTCGGCCACCATTTAACTTCAATGGTAATTCTTGTCCATAAATCTCTTCAGTTTGGGAGGGCGGACCTTGCTCATGACAACTCCTCAGCTGAGTGGGCATGACATGATGGTGAAGGAGAAGCCCCCTCACCCACTCTTATCCCCTTGGCAGCCCCCTCCCCCCCCATTGGTCTCTCATTCAACAAATCCCCATTCTGGGTTGGCTAGATGGTTCAGTGGTTAAGAGTGTTTGCTGCGCCGGGCGGTGGTGGCACACACCTTTAATCCCAGCACTCGGGAGGCAGAGCCAGGCGGATCTCTGTGAGTTTGAGGCCAGCATGGTGTCCAAAGCAAGTTCCAGAAAAGGCGCAAAGCTACACAGAGAAACTCTGTCTCGAAAAACCAAAAAAAATAAGTTCTTCTGTGTGTGAATATATGTCCCTGTGTGGGGGTGCCCGAGGAAGCCAGAAGAGGCTTTTTTAAAAGGTCCCCAACTCCCTTTCACGTCTTTTGTTTTTACTTTGGGATCCACTGGGCTTAATCAAGGCTGCCTTTGTGGGCCGAGTATGGAGTTATATCCACTAGAGCATGGCTTATTCACCAGTGGTTACCCACTAAAGACTTTCTCTCCATCAGCAATCAAACCATCTGCTCCCTGGGTGAGGCAGGGCTCCTTGAGCCCCTCCCCCAGCTAGACTGAATGTTCGGAGGATCAGGCTTGCGCAGATCCTATGCTGGCAATGCCAGCCACCGACTTCATGAGTGCCACTGCTATGCCATGCCCAGAAACATTTCATGATCCTCTGTCCCATCATCCGGCTCTTACTTCTCTCTACCCCCTCTTCCCGAATGCTTCCTGAGTCTTGGAGGAGGTGTTATGATGTCCCTTTAAGGTTGAACACTCGACAGTCGCTTGTTCTCAGCAGTCTGACCAGCCTTGAGTCTCTGCATTAACCACCATTTGCTCCAGAGGGAAGCCTGTTAGAGATCAAGGCTGAGGCAGCTCAGAACTCCCTGGACTGCAGGTCCTGACATTTCCCTGCCCCCTTTCTCTCTCTTGATAGTGGGATTATAGGTTGGCTCCAGAGATGCCTTGGCTGGAACTGTCATCCGATAAGATGAAGTCTGGAGCCATTAGGATTTCACCAGGGGGTTAGTTAAAGTTTTTTCCCTGTGAATGGGGTTTCCAGTGAGATTCCTGGAAAGGGAGGGCATTGAGCAGTTGTTAATTTTGCTGGAATGCTTGTTTTTCCACAGGCAGGAGGCTTCAACTGGATTCCTGGGGGGGGGCTTCTTCCCTCCTCTCCCATCCTCAGGATGTCCTGTCTTCTAATCGGGCCTCGCTTTTACTTCTTATTTTGAGACAGGGTTTCACTAAGTTGCTCCGGTTTGCCTTTAACTCACGCTCTAGTCCAGGCAGGCCTTGAGCTCCCTTCCTTGTTTCAACCTCTGTAGTAGCAAGGGTCATAGGCCCTCACCACCGGACCTCCCAGAAAGAACACTTGTCAAACAGACTCAAGCTCCTCATTTTTCAAATTTCATTTTACAGACTGACTGACCGTCTCATATATTCCAAGCTGGGTCTAGCAGAACTCCTGATCCTCCACCTCCGGAGTGCTGACTCTAAGTGTAAGCCACCACACCCCGTGACACTGAACCTTAGAAAATCGGCCAGGGGTGAGCCTAAGACAAAGGAGTTGTGATGTCTTTGTGCCTCTCGTTTCTGATATGGGGGTGAGCGATACATACTTTAGAAATGCCGTAAGAAATAAGCACGTGTGTTTACATTTACACGAAAAGCACCGTATTAAAACGACCTTCTTGGACAGTCACAAAAAGTACATACATCCCTCCAGGAACTCCATGCCAAGATTCAAATACGGGGGGGGGGGGGGGAGTTATTCCTTTATGACTTTGGTTCGGTAATTACTGGCTTTGATAAGGACAAAGAGTCTTCGGATAGCCTTCCTCACGTGGTCTGGAGACCTTCCAATTCAAACAGCCTAACTCCGAGTTGCTACAGTACTCTTCTTTAAAAAATAAACCGATGTGGTGCAGCTGATAAGCAGCCGCCCTGCCCATCGGAGAGGACACGTGGCCGGGCAGGCGAGCCGGGCTCGGTGGGAGCGGACCCTGGACGCCCTGCCTGCCTCCGCGCACTGCGGTTCCGGGGTCGGGCGCCCGCGCCGGCGGCCACTGTCACGTTTGCAGGGACGCTGCGCGCTCGCGCCCTTCGGTTTGGGGCAAGTCAAGTCGGGGGAGACATTACCTCATGTTACTGAAAATAAAAGGTCGAGACGGCTCCATCAAGGACACAGGGCTGCCGGAAACGAGGACTGCCAAGGCCCGGCTCACCCTCGGGAGGGGGGAAAACAAAAAAACACCCTTTTGCACATTTTTCCTTCCCCCACGGAGGGAGCGGTCTGGAGGGACCGGGAGGGGACAGAGGCCACGCGGCCCCAGTCCCGAGGTGGGGAGGGGCGCTCGGCTGCGGCCATCAGCCAGGACTGGACGCTTCCTCTCACTGAGGGGTACGACCGAGGGTCCTGGGGACCCCGGTCAGGCACGGCTGGGCCTCCGCCCTGGGGGCTGCAGGCCGGCACGTTCCATTCCTCCGGGGCCCGCGCGGCGGCCGGGCCACCTCCGAGGCGGCACGGCGACCCGGCCACGCCAGCGCGGCCGCCCCGTCCGTCTCAGGGCGGCGGACCGCGCCACGCCTGGCGGAAGCCGGTGGCCCGCGGGGCTGGCGGAGCGAGCGGGCCGGGCCGGAGGAGCGGGCGGGCGGGCGGGGGAGGGGCGCGACAACCTTCGCCGCCATTTTGTCCTCGGCCCACTTCCGTCTTCTCTTCCCGGACTCCCCCTCCCCTCGGGCTACTCTCCCCCCCCTCGGCCCAGGCTCCCGAGAGGCCCAGGTCGCGGAGAACACGGCCGTCATTGGTCCGTGGCGAGTCGACCCGCCTTCCTGCGTCCGCTTCCTTCCGCTCCCCGCCCGCGCCCGCGGACAAGGGCGCGCATGCGTACACTCGGCCGCGTCCCTCCCCCTCCCCCCACTCCCCCGCCAGCCCTGAGTGACAGAGGACTCCCGCGCGCGGGCTCCCTGCGCCCCGCCCTCCCCTTCCCCCCCACCCCCGGGGCCGTGCGGAGCGCGGGGGCGAGCATGAAAGTTCCAGAACGCTGCGGGCGTGCGTCATCGCCAGGTGGGGCGGGGCGGAGGCGGGCCCTGAGGGAAAGTCCTGGTTCCTCATTGGTGCGTTCCGACGCGACCCGTCTCCCATTGGCTGAGGGGCTCTGATGGGCAGCGGGACGGGGCGGGATCCTTCTGGAAGGTTCTAAGACAGGGTATAAGAGACAGTGAGGCGGGCGGAAACCGGTCTCATTGAACGCGGAGGCAGCTTTCGGGGGGAATTCGTGCGGTCTCGTCGCTAGCGCAGCACAGGCCTACACGCCAGGTGAGGCCTGGGACTCGGGTGGCTGGGGGGCCGCGGCCGGGCTGGGTTGCAGTGGGCGGCGAGGCGCTCGGGCGGCGGGCGCGGCGCGGCTTAAGGCCGCCGTCCCCGGAGACCGCGGCTGCAGCTGGAGAAGGGGAGGATGGGCTTAGGCAGGGCGGCGCCGCCATGGCCCGGAGGCTCCGCGCGGCGGCGGCGGGGGAGGGGTGCCGCGGCGGCCCCGGGCCGCATCCACGACTCCGGTCCGCGGATTGGAAGAGGGAGGCTTTCGACGGGCGCCCGGGAGCGAGCTGCTTGGAATAGTCGAGGAGGGCGAGCCCGGCGGCCGCAGTGCGCGGTCCTGACGGCGCGGGGAGGGGGGGCTGTGCGCTCGGGGCCGGGGCCACGTGCTCAGCCATTGTCGCAGACCTTCAGGACAGATGGCTGCTCCAGCCAGGGGCGGGCGCTGCCAGCGCTGGCACGGCCACCGGGACTGCAGCAGTGCCGTCCTGAGCCTTGTGCGCCGCCTCAGGTGATCGGTTAGGGCTGGCAGGAACCCACAGCCATTGCGGTCCGGACTCCGGGGAGGGGAGGAAGCCGCTTAGTAACCATTTTCTGCTTTATGCCGTTCTCTTGCAGCAACCATGTCTAAGGGACCTGCAGTCGGCATCGATCTTGGCACCACCTACTCCTGTGTGGGTGTCTTCCAGCATGGGAAGGTGGAGATAATTGCCAATGACCAGGGAAACCGAACCACACCAAGCTACGTTGCTTTCACTGACACAGAACGGCTAATTGGGGATGCCGCGAAGAATCAGGTTGCAATGAACCCCACCAACACAGTTTTTGGTAAGTAGCCAATTTTTTATGAGGGCTGGGAAGCTTTTTTTTCTAGGCTGCCGCAGCCTGAGAAATTAACGTTGCAACTGATAAAATGGGCAGTGGTAGTGTGTCGCAAGGTATTGAATATGGGCCATTGTGCCCCGGATGTCAGCTTTCCCCACCCCCCCTTCGGTGATAAGGGACCACTCCTTTTAGTGTGCTAAAGTACAACATACTTCTGGGCTCCCTTAATTTGTGATTTAGTGGTGTAGTAAAATGAAATACATTTATTTTACAGATGCCAAACGTTTGATCGGACGTAGGTTTGATGATGCTGTTGTTCAGTCTGATATGAAGCACTGGCCTTTCATGGTGGTGAATGATGCAGGCAGGCCCAAGGTCCAAGTAGAATACAAAGGAGAGACAAAAAGTTTCTACCCAGAGGAGGTGTCCTCTATGGTTCTGACGAAGATGAAGGAAATTGCAGAAGCCTATCTAGGGAAGGTGGGTTTTAGCAGGTGTCAATTTGGGGTGCCTCTTGATTCTGAAAAGAAGCATTCTGTTAAGTGCTGGAATTTGCTAAGCTAACAATTGTGCAAATTACTCATTGTATTTTCTAGACTGTCACCAATGCTGTGGTCACTGTGCCAGCCTACTTCAATGACTCTCAGCGACAGGCAACAAAAGATGCTGGAACTATTGCCGGCCTCAATGTGCTTCGAATTATCAATGAACCAACTGCTGCTGCTATTGCTTATGGGTTAGATAAGAAGGTATGTGTTAAAGCACAAATTTGGCTTAGGTTAATTTGCACACCAGAAGTATATGAGCTAAGAATATTTTTTTTCAATGACAGGTTGGAGCTGAAAGGAATGTGCTGATTTTTGACTTGGGAGGTGGTACTTTTGATGTGTCAATCCTCACTATTGAGGATGGAATTTTTGAAGTCAAATCAACAGCTGGAGACACCCACTTGGGTGGAGAAGACTTTGATAACCGAATGGTCAACCATTTCATTGCTGAGTTTAAGCGGAAGCACAAGAAAGACATCAGTGAGAACAAGAGAGCTGTCAGGCGTCTGCGTACTGCCTGTGAACGGGCTAAGCGTACCCTCTCCTCCAGCACCCAGGCCAGTATTGAGATTGATTCTCTCTATGAGGGAATCGACTTCTATACCTCCATTACCCGTGCTCGATTTGAAGAATTAAATGCTGACCTGTTCCGAGGCACTCTGGACCCTGTAGAAAAGGCCCTTCGAGATGCCAAACTAGACAAGTCACAGATCCATGACATTGTCCTGGTGGGTGGTTCTACCAGAATCCCCAAGATTCAGAAGCTTCTGCAAGACTTCTTCAATGGAAAAGAACTGAATAAGAGCATTAACCCCGATGAAGCTGTTGCTTATGGTGCAGGTAAATAAGGCCCTACATACTTGTCTTTACAGTCCAATAAGTCCCTCTTTAAAGAGGCCCTTAAGATAAATTCGCTGTGATGATGGATTCCAAAACCATTCGTAGTTTCCACCAGAAGTTTTGTGTTGGCTAGTTCCTTCCTTGGATGTCTGAGCGAATGAAATGTGTTGAAGTGATTGAACTTAGTAGGGGCTTGTTTCTAACCTTTATTTTCCCTTTTGTAGCTGTCCAGGCTGCCATTCTGTCTGGAGACAAGTCTGAGAATGTTCAGGATTTGCTGCTCTTGGATGTCACTCCTCTCTCCCTTGGTATTGAAACTGCTGGTGGAGTCATGACTGTCCTCATCAAGCGCAATACCACCATCCCTACCAAGCAGACACAGACTTTCACCACCTACTCGGACAACCAGCCTGGTGTGCTCATTCAGGTATGTTAATGGAGTTTTGCTTTGGTTTGTATAGAAAACCCAGGGAAGTCTTCGCTGTGATGATGGATTCCAAAACCATTCGTAGTTTCCACCAGAAATGCTGTGTTGGCTAGTTCCTTCCTTGGATGTCTGAGCGACTGATCTTCCCCTAATTGAGGGTTTTTTTGGATCTTGCATTCTAAATCCAATGTCTTAATTACTGTGTTTTTACTTTTCCTCAAGGTGTATGAAGGTGAAAGAGCCATGACCAAGGATAACAACCTGCTTGGAAAGTTTGAACTTACAGGCATACCTCCAGCACCCCGTGGTGTTCCTCAGATTGAAGTCACTTTTGACATTGATGCCAATGGCATCCTCAATGTTTCTGCTGTAGATAAGAGCACAGGCAAGGAGAACAAGATCACCATCACCAATGACAAGGGTAAGTGTGGCCATAGCAACTACCTTCCAATAGGATTCAGCCTAGTGGTCTATCTAACTTTAATTCTAAGACTGCTCATGATTTTGTCTTAACCAGGCCGCTTGAGCAAGGAGGATATTGAGCGCATGGTCCAGGAGGCTGAGAAATACAAAGCAGAAGATGAGAAGCAGAGAGACAAGGTTTCCTCCAAGAATTCATTGGAGTCCTATGCTTTCAACATGAAAGCAACAGTTGAAGATGAGAAACTTCAAGGCAAGATCAATGATGAGGACAAACAGAAGATTCTAGACAAGTGTAATGAAATCATCAGCTGGCTGGATAAGAATCAGGTAGGTGTTCTGTTGCCAATAAGAGGGAGTAGTATATGTAGAAAAAAGGATGCTGAGTAGGGGTCACTGTGATGAATGGTCCAAAACATTCGCGGTTTCCACCAGAATGCAAAGCAGTGTTGGCAGTTACCTTCCTTGGATGTCTGAGTGACTCTTAAGGCTAAGGAATGGGTTCCTGTAATGTAGGCTTTAGTTGGCAGCCCCTCAGAATGAACTGTTTGAAGACCTCTTTAGTAATTTGATACTTTTCTCTTCATAGACTGCAGAGAAGGAAGAGTTTGAACACCAGCAGAAAGAACTGGAGAAAGTCTGCAACCCCATCATTACCAAGCTGTACCAGAGTGCTGGTGGCATGCCAGGAGGAATGCCTGGGGGCTTCCCTGGTGGAGGAGCTCCTCCATCTGGTGGTGCTTCTTCAGGGCCCACCATTGAGGAGGTGGATTAAGTCAATCCAAGTAGAGGTGTAGCATTGTTCCACAGGGAAACAATTGAAGGACCCAAATTTAGCAAGTTTCATAGCAGTTTTAAATTTAAGCTGCTACAATAAATTACTGGGCATTCTCAATACTTGAACACGGAACATGTGCACAGGGAGAGGAAGTAAATAAAACATTGCACTTTATAAGCACTGTATCCTAAACGGAAAATGCAATGTCTAATAAAACAGGTGGAAAATGGAATGTCTAATAAAATTATTTAAATTGGCACCATACAGTTGTCCTGAGTGTGTAACTTAATGAACCAGAGGTGATTTTTGAAATGACTCAGCTAGGTCTCTAGCTGACTTGGAACTGATTGCTTCCTAAATGCTGGTTTGAGAAGCCTGTGCCACCACACCTGGCACTGTGAGGGTGGAAATAACACCTCAGTGGGTTTACTCATCAGTTTGGGCTTGGGATGGTGGACATTTACTGTGGGAGAATGAGATTGATCCATTACAAGCAGTAAATTCGGGTTTTAGTTTCAACCTGCAGCTTAACATAACTGGATTTGGTTCTTAAAAATGGCACCAATTTGACAAAGCTGAAGGAGCAAAAGAGTCTCAGCCCCATGAGGGTGTGGGGTTTTGTTTGGTGTAATCTCTTGGCAAAGACAAAATTGGGTTATTGGTAGGTAATGGTAATCTGAATCCCAGGAAATGGTAAATCTTTTTGGGGCTTCCACATCTGAAAAATAGCTGTGCGTAAGTGTTAGGCTGTCACCTAGTGGCGGACTAGCCTAATAGCTTTTGCTGTAGAGCTAATAGTTGGAGTTTCTCTTAGGGTAGTGCCACAAATGACATGAAAGGCAGATTTACTTCAGCTAAGAGTTTATAGGTGAGATTATAGGTGTGTAGTGCACACAGAGTTTATAGGCTGAGATTATAGGTGTGTAGTGCACATATTGCCACTTGGGTTGAACCAGGCAATTTCCAACATGATACGAAGGCACTGTATGAGCTGAGGAACATTTACAGTTTATGGTGCTGCATTTTTCAAAATATTACTTGGGCTCCTTAACTTTCTGACTCCCTGACCAGTACATAATGTACTGCCATATAATTGTTTTGAGGCCACAGTACATTTAGAGCACAGAATATAATTCTTTGCAGATTTTTTTTTTTTTTTTTCCTCGAGACAGGGTTTCTCTGTGTAGCTTTGTGCCTTTTGTGGAACTCACTTGCTAGCCCAGGCTGGCCTCAACTCATCCGCCTGGCTCTGCCTCCCGAGTGCTGGGATTAAAGGTGTGCCACCATTGCCTGGCGCAGATTTTTTTAAACTTCTGTATATATGGGCACACATGGAGGTCAGAAGACAGGACTGGAAGTCTGGGTCCTGAGAACTGAAGGCAGTAGGCTTATTAGCACACAACTCTGTCCTGCCCCATTACAGAGTGAAAATTAGTATTGTTTTTATGGAAAAAGTCACTAAGCAAAAAAACTAGATGTTCTCCAGGGACATCAGTATTCCACTGCCATTCATTTTTATTCCTAAGTCTAATTTACAGGGAAGGTAATTGCTGTTTCTGCAGTTTAGCATGTTAACTTTTCAAGGTGGTCTCAATTTTGCCTGTAAAGTACTGAGGTCTCTGGCATTGACTACCATGCCAGGCTTTAGTTAAAATTTAGCTGTGATGCATTTTTTTTTTTTTTTTTTTTTTTTTGCTATTAAAGTGTTCCTCAAGTAACTTAGACTTTTAATTTACAAAGGGAAATATTTTTGTTGTGAGCCATAGCAATAAAATTCTCAACAGTTCAAATGAATACTGAGTTCAAGACTCTAAGTGTACAAGAAAGTAGTGTCTTAGTCCTGATGGAATGGAGCAGTGGGTGGGGCTGTAACGAGACCTGGTTCACCTGATCCTGTGTAATGATTTTAAGACATCTTTGTCCAGCAGATGGCACTAACTATAAAGCAACTGCTAGGGAATATTTTTCTCTTGATTTTTCAAGGCAGGATTTCTCTGCAGAGCCCTGTTTGTCCTGGAACTCTGTAGACCATGTTGCCCCTAAGCTCAGGTCTGCCTACCTCTGCCTCTTGAGTGTTGGGATTAAAGGCCACCATGCTCAGCTGGAACAGGTTTGTTGGGAGTGCTTTTTGCTTGTTTTCACACGTTGCCTTATTGGCAGCATGACGAAGCACAGGTTAATGATAGACCAAGCCAGCCCCAAATGTCCACATTCATGTCCAAGCACGTGAGCAAGTGCCCCTCCCTGCTGGGGATGGAGTGGGGCATGGCTTGAGGTAGAGAGGTAGTTTAGTGTGTGAATGGGGGTAGAGGAGAGGGGCGAGCAGGGGAGCAAAGGCCCAGTGGCTAAGCGTATGTTCCTGTCCTAACTTACCCTTTGACCTTAAACTCACTTCTGAGCTGACCTTTGCAAAGACAATGCGGCTCAGGTGGTAATGCTTGCCCAGCAGGATTCAGTCCTGGCGACACAGAAAACTCGGTGTGACCCATGACTGTAGTGTAGCACTTCAGCCTCATCTGCAGTTGTATGGTGAGTTCAAGGTATAGCCTTGGCTATAACTCATGTCTTTAAGAAAAGACAACAGTTTTAACAGTTCATATACCATCTTTTATTATTTTTTTGGTCAGTATTTTGTGTATATTTACATATTTACAGAATGATGTAAAACAATTTAGTCAACAAAACTCGATACCGTTACCACTATTTCTTAGTCCCAAACCCCCTTAGCCATGCATCCATTTTGAACATTTTGCAGACACAGAAGCATATAATACATGGTCTTTTGTGACTCCTTTATCATTTCCACCAAGTGGCTGTAGGGGAAAGAACAGAGAGAGATCAAATGGGAGAGAACTGTTACAATATTGGGATGAAGGAGAAGGAATAGGGACAGTTTTTTCCTTCTCACAAGTATCTAAGAGGGGGGGGGCGGGCGGGCGGGGGGGGGGGGGCTGCCTCATGCCTGTACGCCAGCACTTAGGAGGTGGGCAGGAGGAATGCAAGTTCGAGGCCGTGGTGGTATACCATGTGGTTTGATGTATATTTGCAGTGGGGCTCAATTCAAACCAAATAGGTAGGGTAGGAAATAATAGATAGACCTGAAAAGAAGGCCAGCTACAAGCAAGAAACCAACTGAACCTCGGGAAGTTCAACAGAAGCTTTTTTGTTGGTTTAGTATTTCTCCTGTTTCTGTCCAGAGACCTGCTGTGCCCTCTAAAGGTGTGCGATGCTGAGCAAATTACTTTTCTGAAACTACCTGAGAAGTGGAGGTTACAATACTCGACCTTAGGATCATCAGGAGAATGAAGTGAGCTGGTATGTGTAAAACATTTATCCCTGGAGCTGACTTGGGAGAGAGCTCAGTAAATGGGGCTATCATTAGCCATGAGTAAACACTATTTCCTAAGGGGGCCATAAAAGCACCAAACACACATAGACAGCTTAAAACAGCAGATTTATTGTCTCCAGTCTAGAGACTGGTAGTCTGAAGTCAACATCTGGGCAGGAGTCATAGTTGCCTGGGAGGGGAATCTCCTGACTACCGTCACCTGCCTGCCATATTGTGCTTGTCAATGTGTAAAGAAGCACGACCCTAAACATTTGCTGTCCGGGCAACTCTGTAAGGACCCTACTTTCAAATTTGAGGTTCTGGGATTAGGATTCAGTGACAGGTCAGCCCACGACCATCACATTCCTGGTTGTCACGGGGAAAGAATCTTCTCCCCAGTTCTTGAGTAAAAATTGAAAATGAAGCCAAGGACAAAATCCAAGTACCTGTTCTTTACTGAGACCAAATGAAAGCAAGGCCTTTCGATTGTAGTCTTTCTCGGGCGCTGCCCCCACAGCAGGCCATCGGCTCTTTTTTTCTCTTCCTCCTTCATCATCCCTCCATTGTCCCTCCGGATTCCCAAACAATGCCTAATTCTATTATTTCCAGTGATTTCCCCGTGGATGGCAGTTTATTTCTGTCATCAAGTCTCTGATGAAATCTATAGCCATGAAATGTTTAGTCCAATCCCAACAAATCGTGTATAGTGTTAACATGTCACAAGCTGCCCGCGGCCTGCATTATGTGGTAATTTGGAAGCGAGAGGAGTGATAATATAAGGCCAGGCTTCCTTTGTGAGCTCGCATTAATGCTGTAGCTGGGGATGTCAATTGACAGCCCATCGATTTGGGCTAATAGTGCACGGAGGGGGCAGAATTGGGCCAAGGCAGGGAATAAAGGTTATTGACATCCAGTCACCAGGATCCCGGCAGCTTTTAATCTATTATTACCCTCTTTTAATGTAACTTTCCTGTCAACTGCATTTCCTTCTACCAGCTCCACCTGCTGAGCTGAACTGTGAAGCCAGTGGGGTGCCACCCCCAGAGTGGCTCAAAGTTCCCCAGTATTGATTCTCTGATGCTCTGGGGTGTGAATTATAATTATTTCATTAAGCCCTTTAATGGGTATCAACCATGAACCTTCCCCAGCCCAGGCTGAGGAGGCCAGGGCGAGGTCCACATCATTAATCTATGTTCATCTCGTTGCCACCAACTGTCCAACTCTCGACCCTTATTTATTTATTTTTTTCCTCCTATTATCGCGTCTGAGGTTTTAGCTGGAAGCAGGTCGATCTACTCCCAGAGAGGAACTGGGAAGAGGAACTGGGGAGACTTGAGGGGAGGCCACAGCTGAGCAGACTGAAGAGCTGGCTAGTCACACTAAGGTAGCTTAGCCTACCTCAGACCAGCTCTGCACAGCTCTAGTTGGCTTGTGCAGGGAGGTAACAGGAGATCTCGGGGCCAAACAAGAGGGCTGGTAGCCCCGTGTGTGTGTGTGTGTGTGTGTGTGTGTGTGTGTGTGTGTGTGTGTGTGTGTGTGTGTGTGTGTGTGTATGTGTCCTGTGTGGTGACTTAGGAATACTCCATGCCCTTGTTTAAGTCATTCATCCCTTGCTTGCTAGGGGTCTGTAGGTTCAAAGCAATGCCTTGTGCCCGCAAGCAGCGTAGACTCCAGGAAGGGGGAGAGGGATAGAGATGAGGACAAATAGTAGACACTGGTAAGTGTTAGTGAGTCATGGAGTCCAATAGGAAGAACACTAGACCCACACTTGGATGAAGGAGGCCAGTGTCTAAGCCAACCCTAAGGAATGAGTAGGAAAAGCCGGAAGAAAGAAGGGCATCTTAGTGGGAAGTGAAGATGTGCAGGCTCGTGAGATTTGGGGACCTTGAGTGACCTTGGCTTTTCTGCCCACCCCACCCCGTTTTCAGCAGTACTGGGTTGAACCTAGGGCAAATGTCCAACACTGAGCCCCACCCAGTCCTCCACCCAACTTCATCTTCTAACTCACCTCTCTCTGCTGATGAGTGTTATCACAAGTCTTGGGAAAAAAATCCTTGGTGGCGTTTCTAGTCTTTCTTTAGATACTTTTTCATTGTTACCATACTTTCTCTTAGGTGAATTTCATTCCAGAACCCTACCCTTCTTTGTTTTTTTTTTTTTTTTTGGTACTATTTTTTTGTTTGTTTGTTTTGTTCTGTTTTTACCGAGACAGGGTTTCTTTGTGTAACAGTCCTGGCTGTCCTGGAACTCACTCTGTAGCCCAGGCTGGCCTTGAACTCACAGAGATCTGCCTGCCTCTGCCTCCCAAGTGCTAGGATAGAAGGCATGTGCCACCATTGCCTAGCTTGAGTACTATTTTTAAAACACATCTATAACCTCTTTTTTACCTTTCTTTAGTAAAGGTACAATCTAATTGTCTCCCTTGGAATATGGACTGGTTTTGGGGACTGCCTTACCACAGACAGAATGTTGACATTCTGGGAACCTTCCAAATCTAGATTATCAAAGCCCTGCGGCTCCCACCTGCTTCTCTGGATATATTCACTATAGGAGTCTTCAACTGCCCTGCAGGAAGTCTGCTTTTCATGAACCCTCATTTGGACAGACCACCCCGACAGAGAGGTACAGAAGTAGCCTCTGGGCACTAGTCAGAGGCTGGAGGAGTGGTAAGTAAACAGGACTCTGCCCCAGCCACCCCGTCTCTCATGAGAGGCTCCACAGATGAGCATAGCCCCCCCTAGGCCCAGAAGCAAAGTAAATGTCACTGGAGATCCAGGTCCTCAGCACTGTTTGAGGGTAGTCTTGCTGCTGGTTGTCATACAGTAACTGAACTGGGACTGTTAGTTTGGTTAACTAAATTTGGTTCTTCACATTGTTTGTGGTTAAGCTGGATCACCAAGCTGTTTATAGAAAGCCTTAAAGTTAATATGAGCCTCCCTTCCCTAATTGCTTTTCAAGTTTAAAAAAAAAATGATTTCAATCTGCTTTTTCATATAAATATTAAAAATTAACTTTTAAAGTCATTGTTTCTTTTTTAAATTTATTTTTATTTTATGTGCATTGGTGTTTAACCTGTTGTATGTCTGTGTGAGGGCGTCAGATCCCCTGGAACTGGAGTTACAGACACTTGTGAGCAGCCACGTGGGTGTGGGGAATTGAACCTGGGTCCTCTGGAAGAGCAGCCAGTGCTCTTAACCTCTGAGCCGTCTCTCCAGCCCCCATTTGCTGCGGGCCGCAGAAATATATCATAAGAAATCAGCTGGTTATGGCAAAGTCACTACCTGGAGGAATCAGGGAATTCCTCCAGAGGAAGCCAAATCCCAAGGAGTTTTTGGTGTTACTTGGCTTGTTATATATCAGCTGTATTCTGTTATGAAAATCATGTGTGCCTTCATAGTTTTCCCAATTGATTTTTCCCTAAGAAGGGCTAACAATGTGGACTGATCACTCTCTAGACATATACATTCCAGGCATTTGGAGAATAGCCTCAGGAAAGGCTTTCTCTGGAATCAGATATCTCCCCTAGCCACCTTCAAGGACTAAAGGAGACACCGCCCAGGTGGTCGCCCAATTTCCGAGGACTAACAGTGATAACAACCCACAGGTGAGTCTCCTGACTTAAGGTAAATTCCACAAGGAGACACCGCCCAGGTGGTCGCCCAATTTCCAAGGACTAACAGTGATAACCCACAGGTGAGTCTCCTGACTTAAGGTAAATTCCACAAGGAGACACCACCCAGGTGGTCGCCCAATTTCCAAGGACTAACAGTGATAACAGCCCACATACAAGTCTCCTGACTTAAGGTAAATTCCACAAGGGGACACCACCTAGGTTAGGTGGACATTAAGTAATAGCTTTATACAATTTAGCTTGGACCCTCCCTTTATATACCGGGACTTCTAGGGCACAAAGGAGAGAAGAGAAAAGAGAGTGGAAGAACTAGATGGGTAAGAACTTGAGAGGAACAAACTGAGATGGGGAAGAACTAGATTGAAGGGATAGAAGAGAGTACTAGAGGAACGAGATGGAAGATGAGGAAGAGCCAGATGGGGAAGTAGTAGCTGGTAGCTGGGTAAGAACAAGCTGAAAAGAACCTAGATGAGGCCGGGCGGTGGTGGCGCACGCCTTTAATCCCAGCACTCGGGAGGCAGAGGCAGGCGGATCTCTGTGAGTTCGAGGCCAGCCTGGTCTACCAAGTGAGTTCCAGGAAAGGCGCAAAGCTACACAAAGAAACCCTGTCTCGAAAAACCAAAAAAAAGAACCTAGATGTGGCAGAATTAAGGTGAGAGAATTAAGATAGAATTTAGAGGGAGCAATAGGTAAGTATAGAGAGAATTCAGGCAAGAAAGGAGCTAGACATGAGAGCAGAATAGAAGCTGTGCAGAGAGAACTATCACAGAATACTAAAGTGTATGGACTTTTCTTTTCATCAAAGATTAATTATCAGCTGGTTGTAGATTCTTCCCGGACCCTGGGAGGGGACTATCGAGGGGCTGGACCCCCATAGTCTCTGATATCCATTATGTTTCTTTCAAAGTTTGTTTATTTTGATTTAATGTGTATTGGTGTTTGGCCTGCACGTGTCTGTGCACCATGTACATGCTCTACCAATGGAGACCAGAAGAGGGTGTCAGCTCCCCGGGAACTGGAGTTACAGGTGGCTATTAGCCCCATGTGGGTGCTGAGAATTGAATTCAGATCCTCTTTTTTTTTTTTTGGTTTTTCGAGACAGGGTTTCTCTGTGTAACTTTGCGCCTTTCCTGGAACTCACTTGGTAGCCCAGGCTGGCCTTGAACTCACAGAGATCCGCCTGGCTCTGCCTCCCGAGTGCTGGGATTAAAGGCGTGCGCCACCACCGCCCGGCTGAATTCAGACCCTCTTAAAGAGTACCAAGAGCTGATGAACACTGAGCTATCTCATCGGCCCCTCATTCTGTTTCTTTATTGGTGTATAGTTTATTTTTGTTGTTGTTTCACAGAGGGCCTCATGAAACCCAGGATGGCCTCGAATTCACTATTTAATTAAAGCTGGCCTGGAATCCTGATTCCCCTGACTCCACCTCTCAAGTGCTGAGAGTACAGGTCTGTGCTGCCATGTCCAGTAGTCAGCTCAATTTCTGGTGAAATGGCAAGCTGACTTATGATGGGGATGTTATTGACTCTGTAGCTCAAACTGAGTAAAACTGACAGTTTAATAACGATGGTCTGAAGAATATGGTACAGCTCTCCATTACTTAGGGCTTCAATAATCTGCCAATAGGTAGTTTAAAATGAAGAACTCTTGTGTTTCATTTCTTAAATTTAGTCCTAATTATATTGATAGTTTTGTTTTTGATAAATAACTCAAACGTTGAGTTTGAACTAGTATCCCCCATCTCAGCCTCCTGAGAGCTAGGATTACAGGTGTGAGCCACCACATCTGGCTGATTATATTGGTGCTATTGTAAATGGAATGGTTTTCAAATTTCATTTTCTAGTTATTTATTCCTTTTATACAGGAATAGCATCAAAGTTAAATATTGACTATATATTGTATGAACTTGCTAAATTCAATTTTCAATCATAATAATTGCTTAAGGGACTTTTTTATCTGCTATATACTGTGACCTTCAGGTTTTCCGTGAGTGCTGCTGCATGGACGGAGAATTGGTATGTCCTCCATTAAAAGTAAATTGGTTGTGCATGGCAACCCACCCAAGACAAAACTGCAGCACAGGAAACATCAAGGAAAGGGACACTAATTCGAGTAAATGTAAGAGGTCACCATTAAAGGAAATTCCTGGGGCTGGAGAGATGGCTCCGTAGTTAAGAGCACTGGCTGCTTTCCCAGAGGACCCGGGTTCAATTCCCGGTACCTACATGGTGGCTCACAACCATCTATGACTCTAGCTTCAGGAGGATCTGACACTCTCTTCTGGCCTCCGAGTGGCACCAACCATGCGTGTGGTGCACAGGCAAAATACCAATGCACATAAATATAGGTAAATATATTTAAAGACAAATTTGAAGTATGTTAAAAAAACAAGTAAGTATATTTAAAGAAAATTCCTGAAATGGGAGATATTGGGAAATAAATCTTACAGGTGAAACTAGTTTTTGTCAAATGTCTGGAAGAGTTAGAAGTCATGTGAGTTTGTTCAGGTTTCGTTCCTTTGAGACCGGGTTTCACATAGCCTAGGCTGGCCTTGGGCTATGTAGTTAGTGGAAGATGACCTTGAACTCCTGATCCTCCTGCTCCTACTTCCTAACCTCCCAAGTGTTGGGATTACAAGCACAGGCAACAACCCAACCCAGCTTCAGAAATCTCCTGAGCTGAGGCTTTTTCTTTGACGTGAAGGACTTTTGCATGTTGCAAGATGCCAAACATCCCTCTCTCCTACTTAGTCCAGGGGTGTCCTCCAATCATAGCAGCTTCCATAAATGTCCTCTAGGGTAGGACCACATTTGCACCCTCATTCTGGAGTTAGCACTGGGCTTCTTCATTATAAAGTGAAGATGGAGGGGGATGGACATAATGAGGTCACAAGCTGGGGAAAAGGCTAGATGACCGTGTGGTAGTTACCACAGTTTCAAGCACATGGGACCCAGAACTATCGAATAGGTTTCAAACATTGTTGTTGTTATTGTTGTTGTTGTTATGAGCAGTAACAAGCCTCTGACTTCAATGCCATTAAGAACTCATATATTCTGTTATATAGACTCAGGACAAAATGACTTACCCAGAGAAAGGTCACGAAGGAAGTGACATGGTAGGGACTTGAACTTAGGCAGGCTGATCCCAATGCTTGTTTAGTAAACTGGTAAACTGGTACTATCCTGACCACTAGGATACATACCTGATACAAAGAGTATCAGGCAAAACTCTCTCTCTGCACTACGTCAAGACCTGTCCCCTCCCCAAAGCTCCCCACTACTACCAAGGATCTCCACCAGCTGCCCACTCTTCAGAATGTTAATAATACAAGAGAGAGAGAGAGAGAGAGAGAGAGAGAGAGAGAGAGAGAGAGAGAGAGAGAGAGAGAGAGAGAGAGAGAGATAGAGATAGAGAGAGAGAGGACATCCGGGGCAAAGTGAGAGACAGCGGGGTAGGGCTGTTGTGTAACAGTTTCCTCTGAGATTGAAACGTTGGGTCCAGCAGGGAAGCTCCTTGATCAGGAAGATAAACAACTCCAAACAGCTTAGGAAGTCCCTGAAACTGACCAGATTCACTAGATCCTCTCCTTGCCAGAGAAAGCAGTAAAAGTGAGCGTTTCCTAAGGACAAATGAAGCTGAGCAGCAAAGAAGACCGTGAAACCAGACCAGCTACTTAAAAGAAGCCAAAACCAGCTGAGCTGCCTAGAAGAGCTTTAGACCATCGGAGTCACTTGAAAAGGACATTCTCCAAACTCTTGAGCTGCCTGCAGGCTGTGCACTGTGCTCCAGGTTCCCGGTTTTTGTGAGCTGTCACTCATGCTGGGGTGGGCCTTGGTGATACATCCGTCTTTGAGTCATTTCTGCTCCTGTACATGACCCCTCACCCACCTTCCTGTAAGTAACTCCAATAAAATCCACTGGTTCACCAAGTTTGGGCTTTGGTGGTAGCCATAGTTTGATCTGTCATGGGTTCCTTATCTGGGGTCAGTAGATGTGTGTGTGTGTGTGTGTGTGTGTGTGTGTGTGTGTGTGTGTGTGTGTGTGTTGTGTTGCCCCAGGAGAAGCTTTGTCACACAAGGACACAGACCCATTCAATACTGTTTGGACACAAAATGTCCCCAAAGGCCCCGTGCTAAAGGCTTAGTTCCCAGCGTGGCATTACTGTCAGGGGACAGGAACTTTAAGTTTTGTGACCACTGTGTGCATGCCCTTGAAGGGGACGGTGAGGCCCTACCCATTCCCCTTTCTCTCTTTACGCCTGGCCACAAGGTCAGTGGTTTTACCACGTGCTGCCACACGACATGCTGCTTCTTCAAAAGCAACGGAACCAACTAATCATGCACAAGAACCTCCAATTCTGAGCCCAAATCAATCTTTTCTGGGTTCAGTTGGAATGTTTGCGCACTGTTTTAGGGTTTCTGTTGCTGGAATACAAACACCATGACCAACACCAACTTGAGAAGAAAAGGGTTTATTTCAGTTACACCTCCATATCACAGTCCATCACCGAAAGAAGGCAGGGTAGGAATCTGGAAGCAGGAACTTAAGCAGAGGCCCCAAAGAATCACTGCTTACTGGCTTGCTCATCCTGCTTCCTTGGACCCTGGACCACCAGACTAACATGGCCCCACCTACAGGAGCTGGCCCTTCCTTTCACATTAATCATGAATCAAGAAAATGCACCATAGGCTTGCCCCCAGGCCAATCCCCTGGGGACATTGTCTCAATTCAGGATCCCTTTTCCAAATGCCTACAGCTTTTATCAAGTACACACAAATTAGCCACCAACCCCCCTCCCCCCCCCCACAAAGCCTTGGGTTCAGTCTCCAGCACTGTGGAAGTTGGGCATGGAAGTGTACATTCGTAATCCCAGAATTTGGGGAGTCGAGGCAGGAGGATCAGACATGAGATTTTGTCTCAAAAAATAAATAAAATCAACATTTCTCCTCATCCCTGATGGAGACATAACGCAAGGCTTCATGTTTGCTGAGCAAACCCGAATTATACTCCCAAGTCCAACCTTTTCCTCTTTCCCTCCTCCTCTTTCTTCCTTCCTCCTTTCCTGCTCTCTCCCCCTGAAACTCTGCCCCCTCGTCTTTTTAAAAAAATTTATTTATTATATATACAGTGTTCTGCCTCCATGCCTGAAGAGGGCACCAGATCCCATTATAGATGCTCGTGAGCCACCATGTGGTTGTCCGGAACTGAACTCAGGACCTCTGGAAGAGCAGCCAGTGCTCTTAGCCTCTAGCACCTTTCAATAGAAGGTTATTTAGCTTCTAGTTCTAAAAGTTAAAAAACACAGCAAACACATTTGCTTGGCATCTCTTCTGGGTCAAGATGACCCAAAATCCTCCTGTGTTCCCCTCTCAACCAGGTCCCTGGAGTATGGGAATCAGAAACTGTCAGCACAGGAATGCCTATCTCGTTATCATAGCAAAGAAACTGAGGCTTGGAATGGGTGAGGTGCTTGGTTCAAGTTCACGTAGCTGAATTGACCAGCTTTGAAAGAAAGCTGTTTGGGGTTCAATACAAAGACTACAGTTTGCAGCAACTGGAACATTCACAGTCAGCCTGACCAAGCACCTGGCATCACAAAAAACATCATGGTATTGTGCTGCCTCCAGGACGCAGGAATAAGTCCCATAAGACTCCTTGTCCTAGGAGCCTGCGGCAGGGAAATCAATAAAAGGTTTTGAAAGGCTGGAAAAAGGAGAGGGAGCGTGGGGAGGCTGGATAGCTATTTTCAAACAGGTGAAGAGTGTGACTATATTCACTCCAGCTGCAGTTAGAATTGACATCCATGGGGGCGGGCCGGGGAGTGGACGGCATAAGGCTGCTCTGGGCTCTAAGTTACCTCTCTCTCTCTCTCTCTCTCTCTCCCTCTCTCTCTCTCTCTGTGTGTGTGTGTGTGTGTGTGTGTGTGTGTGTCTCCTTTTTTGTTTTGAGACAGGGTTTCTCTGTGTAGCCCTGGCTGTCCTGGAACTTGATTTGTCGACCAGACTGGTCTCACAGGATCCGCCTACCTCTACCTTCCAAGTGCAGGGATTAAAGGTTAACAAGCCCCTATTTACCGTCTCTCACCTGGAGTCGTGTGTAAATGTGCACGTGTGTGAGCACGCAGAGGCCAGGGAACAACCTTAAGTGTTGTGCCCCAGGCACTGTCTGCCTTTTTCTGAGACATGGTCTCTCATTGGCCCGGATCTTGTCAGTAGGCTAGGGTGGCTGGCCAGTGAACCTCAGGGATCTGCCTTTTTCTACCTCCCCAGCGTGCTGGGGTTACAAGTGCATGCCACCACACCTGGCTTTCTTCACATCGACTTTATGGATTGAAATTAGATCTTTATGCTTGCAAGGCAGGCACCAACTGAGTTATCGCCTCAGCCCTGGTCTTGAACTCTTGATCCTCTTAAACCAGCCTCCCAGGGGTGCGGGCTGCAGGTGTGAGCTAGCATAACCAGCCTCCATCTTAATAATGTTCAAGTGCCTGTCGTTCCGGTTAAATACTTCACGCCCTTCCGCAGCTCGTCTCTGGATTGTTTCTCGTTGGCGAAGCTGAAATGCTGCCCTTAAACAAACACACTTCCCTTTTCCTTCCCAGTCGTGGGCAATTACTAGTCCCCTGCCATTTCTGAGTTTTCCTACTCTAGATAGCTCACATATTATATAAAGTATACCTTTTGTTTTTTGAGACAGGGTTTCTCTGTGTACTCTTGGTGGCTGTCCTGGAACTCGCTCGGTAGCTCAGGCTAGCCTCGAACTCACAGAGATCCACCTGCCTCTGCCTCCCAAGTGCTGGGATTAAAGGCGTGTGCCACCTCTGCCTGGCATAAAGTATACTTTTATAACAAACTAACTTCAGATTTTTTCTGTGGTACTAGAGTAAGCAGGTACCACTGAACTACGGCTCCCAGCCTTATTTATTTATTTATTTATTTATTTATTTATTTATTTATTTATTTATTTATTTGGGTGTGTATGTATATTATGTGTGTAAGAGTGTTATGATGCACTCGTGGAGGTTGAAGGATAACTGTATGGTGGGGCTGGTTCTCTTTCCATGTTTACGTGGGGTTCCAGGGATCAAACTCAGGGCATCACGTTTGTGCATCAGTGGCTCTAACCATTGAACCATCTTGCTGTCTTACATTTTATTTTGAGACAGGTTCTCACTAAGGTCCTCAGGCTGGCCTTGAGCTGTCATCCTCATGCCTCAGCCTCCTGAGTAGCTGGGATTACAGGCCTGCATCACTGGGTCCAGTTTAATTTTACATTCTTAATCTTATTTGAATACAGTAATAATTTTAAATGTTGGAAGGAAGGACAGAGCCTCAAGGGAGAAGCCTGGGCCATTTATTTTCATTTTAGGTTCCCAAAATACTAAAAAATGCCAAATCAAGATTACAAAATTGTGACTTTAAAAACATTTACACTTCCTGGGCAGTGGTGGTGAATGTCTTTAATCCCAGCACTTGGGAGGTAGTGGCAGGCAGATCTCTGTGAGTTCGAGGCCAGCCTGGTCTTCAAAGTGAGTTCCAGAACAGCCAGGTCCATTACACAGAGAAACCTTGTCTCAAAAAATCAACAAAAAAAACCAAAACAACAACAAAAATTTACATTTAGTGAATGTATGCTTTTTAAAGTGCAAGCTGGAGCCAGGTGGTGGTGGTGGTGGTGGTGGTGGTGGTGGTGGTGGTGGTGGTGGTGGTGGTGGTGCATGCCTTTAATCCCAGCACCTGGGAAGCAGAGTCAGGGGGATCTCAGTTTGAGATCTTTGTAGGCTAGCCTGGTCTACAAAGAGTTCCAGGACAGCCAGGAATGTTACACAGAGAAACCCTGTCTCGACAAACAAAACAAAACAAACAAAAGAAATTGCAAGCTGGGTGTGGTGGGTCATACCTGGGATCCTAGCATTCAGGAAGCAGATGCAAGAAGATGGCTGAGTTTGTGGGCAGCCGGGTCTACACAGTGAATTCCAGGCCATTGTAGACTATAGCGTCAGACCCTGGCTCAAACAAACAGGCCATACAAAATTTAAATTTAGTTTTTTGTTTTGTTGTTGTTTTTTAAACTACAAGCCTAAATAACAACTGTACTAATTGCCACTGAGCAGGGCTGTCTTTTCCACACCCAACCCCATCCTCACCCCAAGTCTTAGCACATATTTTCAGCTTTCATTGCACTTCTCACATAAGCAGTATGGCATTATGGCTACAATGGAAGCTGCCTGGGTATCTCCTAAGCATGTTGATCAAGATAGGCAGCCTCGGAGGAGATGGGCAACCCCGGAAGTGGTGAAATTACCAGCTCTGAGAGTTGAGTTTTCGAGAAAAGATTTGACAACAGGATTCAGAATTGCTGCTCAGGAGAATGGATGCAGAATGAGAAGAGGATTGCATACTATTATTTCCATCTACCCTCCAGGTCCCTCCCACCCCCGGCACAGGGCCAAGCCCACACAGGCCTATCTCCGATCTCTGGGGGCAGCAGCCTGGGCTACACGTTCATGCCCACCTTTCATTTGCAGCGGGCCGCCTCTGGTTGTTGGGCACCCACAGCTTAATTTATCCAATCGAGCTCTGGGTTCCCGTGGAAAACAGTCCCGGCGTCGCAGCCATCCATCAGTATTCTCTTCAGTCCCCCGACAGCTGCTCACTCTGGGCTGCCTCAACCCGCGCTGACCTCATCTTCTCACACAGAGCAGAGGAGGATCTGGGAAAAATTAGTTATATTAGTGACTCCCCGAAACACTCCGTTTACTTGTGATATGACAAATATTTCAGCCATTAGGATCTCTCTGTCTCTTATCATCTTAAATGCACTCACTTACATTCCAAATCACTACTTAATTTAAAAGCCTATCTGTTGAGATTGTGACAGGCCCAGAGAAAGGGAGAGACAGACACTGCTCTGCTCTGGCTGGAATAGAATGAGGCTAGGGCGTTTGATTGAATCTTTCTCTCCAAGACTTATGCTCAGTCAGGTACAATGTAAACACTTAGGAAGCAAGAGACTTAAAGGGCACCCTCTCTGCAAAGATTGATACGCTCTGCTTTGAAGTGGTCAAGCGTCCTGGTGACCTGGGGCCACGGCTTTATTGATGGTGTTCCCATGTTCCCTGACACCCCCCCTTCCCACACAGTGACTCATTCAGGGAATGTTCACTGAACTCTTGACAGACGCTAGGCAGCGTGATGGATTCTGACGGGGCAAGGATGAGGGAGCCAGGCCGCCATTCCTGAAGCTGTTCTCAGCCCATTAGTAACAGCAAACATTTCAGCCCTCCCTGTGTGCCAGGTATGCTGAACACTACACATGGTGGGTTTTTTTTTTCATTGTATCGTTACACAACACCAAGCCAGTCCACATGTTAATCTCATTCCACAAATGAGGAGAGTAGTCTCTCCTTTTCCTGGCCTTCTCCCAGCTCCTCCATCTTACCAGATAGCCCAGGCTGACTTTAGCCTTGTAATCCTCCTGCCTCCACCTCCTGAGTGCTGGGAGTGCAGCTGCATGCCAACCTGCCTGGCTTGTCCGACTCCAGTTCATATTAGTACACACTGCGTGGTACTGTTACCACTGGAACTTGCAAATGAGAAAATCCTAAGATGGATCCCATCCTGTAGACGTGTGGATGAGCCCTGAATGGACTGTATCAATGACAAAACTCCCTCAGGGATGAGAGGGAAGGACGGACAGAACTCAAGACACTTGCCACCACTGCCTAGCTACCACACAGATGGAGATCTTGTTAATGAAATCATTTTTACTCATTCCTTCTTGGGCTGGAGGGATAGCTCAGCCGTTAAAGGCTAGGCTCACAACCAAAAATACTCATTCCTTCTTAACGTTACTATCTGCTTTTGCTGAATTATTTCTATCACCTTGTCTTTTTGTCTGTCTGTCTCTCTCTCTGTGTGTGCGTGTGTGGTTGTAGGGGGTGTCTGTGTCACAGCATGTGTCTGGAGGTCAAGGGAGAACTTTGTGGAGTTGGTTCTCTGCTACTTCTTATGTGGGACCTGGCATTGAACTCAGATTGTCTGGCTTGTGTGGCAGGCATCTTTATCTGCAGGGCATCCCTCTGGCCCTGGTGGTGTTTGTGAGTGTGTTTGCAGGTGCATGTACACAGGCGTGCAAGTGTGAGTGGATGTTTGTATTAGTCAGGGTTTTCTAGAGTGTGTCTCTCTCTATATATATGTATATGTAAATATATTCCATATGTATGGGATTTATTAGAGTGACTTACAGGTTGTGGTCCAGCTAATCCAACAACGGCTGCCTCTAACACAAAGTCCAAAAATCCAGTAGATATTCGGTTCATGAGACTCAGCGGGTCTTCAATATACGCTGGACACCTGAAGAAGCAGGTTCTAATGCCAGTGAAGGAATGGATTGCTAGTAAGAGTGCAGGCAAGCAGGCAAAGATCAAAGGCAAAGATCCTTCTTCCATGTCCTTATGTAGGCTGCCAGCAGGAGATGTGGCCCAGATTAGAGGTGTGTTTTCCCACCTTAAGGATCAAGATTAGAAGTGGATCTTCCCTCTTCAAATGATTCAATTAAGCAAAAATCCCTTACAGGTGTGCCCAGCCATTTTTGGGTTTTAGCTAATTTCAGATACAGTCAAGTCAACAACCAAGATAGCCATCACAAATTGATGTTGAATATTTTCCTCAATTGCTCTTCACCTGATGTATGGAAGCAGGGTCTCTTGTTGAATCTGGAGCTCACCTTTATGGCTCGTCTGGCTAGCCAGCTTGCTCTAGGTGATTGTATCTGTGCTACAGCCCTCTGGGATCACTGGTGGGCCGGATGCTAGTTCTGAAGATCTGAACTCTGAACGTCACGCTTCTTGTTGAACCGACTTGTCTTCCCCCACTTTTGTTTTAACGAGGGCCCTTCACTTTTGTGAATCTGGACAACTTCTGTCCCGTAGGCTTTAGCATTTTCAGTTGCAGTAAAGGGAAGCAAAGAAGGAGAACTATTTTTCAGTTTGTTTTTAAACATGACTTCATTAATTAGCTAATTTGTGATAAATTGTAAACACATAATTAAGACATACTCAATGGCACATCTTTCAGTGAAATGGTGACATTGAATTAATGTCACCTTTAGTACCTTTAAACACTTAGGATTTTTTCTTCCTGTTTACCAGTGTCTTGGTGACTTTGTCCAGTACCCCTCCCCCTGTTCTCTATTCTACTCTCTGTTTACTCTCAAATTGTTTTTCTTTCTGGTTTTTTTTTTTTTTTTTTCAAGATAGGGTTTCTTTGTGCTGGCTGTTCTGGAACTCGATTTATAGACCACACTGGCCTCGAACTCACAGAGATCCGCCCGCCTCTGCCTCCCGGGTGCTGGGACTAAAGGCATGGGCCACCACTGCCGCTTACTCTCAAACTGTTAATTCCTCTTATTTGTGCAGTACCAGGGACCGCACATGCTGTGCCAGTGTGTCACTACCCAGCGATCTTCCCAAGCTCCTTTGCTACGTTTTATTCTGAGATGCAGCCTCACTAAGACGCCAAAACTGGCAATGAACTTCTTATGTATCCTGGGCTGCCTTGTAACTTGTGATCCTCCTGCCTCAGCCTCCTGAGTAACTGGGATTAAAGAACTGTGCCATTAGGCAGGGCTAGTCTTAATTTTTTAGGAGATGGGGTCTTTCGGCTACCTGCAGCTGGTATGTAGGATTAAGAGGGCTCCAAACCCTTAAGGGAAGCTCGGAGTGCTTTGGATCTCATGGCCAGCTCCTCCCAGGGTCTAGCCCCATCCATGATCCAGGTCCTCTCACAACCCAGCCCTGCCCTGGGTGCAGGGTGTCTTTCCAAAAAGAAAAAGGAAGTTAGGGGTAAGGTCTCAAGATCTGAACCTTGATGATGATGATGATGATGATGATGATGATGATGATGACGATGATGATTTGTTTGTTCGAGACTACAGTTCACTGCGGAGCCCAGATGGAATGAATATCCCACCTTCTCTCCTCAGCTCTCTGACTGCTGGGATTGATGTTTTTCAAGGGCTACTTAACATTTTTTTGCTTTTGTTTTTGTTTTACATGGAAAGTACTAGTGTCTGACAGCAGTATGACTATTTTGTAGACTTACTCCAAAACCCATAAAATCCCTTTAAATATCCCACAATAGTTTGACTAACAATTTGTCTCCCAGATGAGACTTAAACTGGTTCTTTTTCCCCCCAAAGCTTTGTCTTTAGGGTACATTGCTCTAGCTGGATGTCCTGCACGCAGGAAGCTGAGACCGGAGACTCTCCAGCGGGAGGTCAGTCTGCTGCAGGGCAAACCCCGGTGTAGAAAAACAGTAACGGGAAGAAGCGTGTATTGTCATGGGAAGTCACTGGAAATAATTGTTTTCTCAGCAGACCACACATCAAATTGATACTTTGTCTTTTTTTCTTTAAAAATTTATATTAATGTTATATCTATTTTTTGGCCAATCCAGTAGATGAATATAGCTTTATTTTGATTTCTCTTATTTTCCATGTTTTTGCAATCCTGGGCATTTTGCACAAAGGCTCTTGGGCATGCTAAGCAAGTGCTTTACTGACAATTACGTCCATCACGCTTTTATATTTTATTTTGAAACAGGAGAGAGGACATGCTTTCCTTCTCTCTACCTCTGAGTAGCTGGGATTACAGTGTGCGTCATCACACTTAGCTTCGCATTGCTCTTATTATTAGTGACACACACAGTCTGTCTCTTCATGTTGCTCCAGCCTTTGCATGGACCTTTAAATAGATTGATACATAAAAATACCTAATTTCACACTCACTCATGAGGTAGGGATCGGTTTCACTAGTGCCCATCAAAGACGAGAATATAGCAGATTAGAGAGGTGAAATAATTTGCCCAACATCACACAACTAATATATGGCTGAAGTCAAGCTCCCTGGCTGTTGGGCCCTGTGAATTCTCCAGGGCTCTATTGTCAGGAATGCAACTTGGACCTTCTGTGTTTTGAACTTAGGGGACGGTTGGGGCACAGGTTCACATCTCTGAGTTCAGATTGCTTCAGAAGATGCAGTCGTGATTGGGGCTAGACTAAAGGCAAGGCTGTGTTTGCAAAGAAGAGTACAAGACCAAATATGTCACCTAGCAGCACCCAGCCCGTGGGGCGTTTTGAATCTCAGTGTCAGGACATTGGTGGGTGAGAGAGCTGCAACCTATTTAATTCTGTTAGAGAATCAGTGAGGTGCTTGATGAAGCCATTAAGTGGGGTTCGTGTCTCCATTCTATTTATGAGACTCCAGGAGGGCGGATGCTGATGGAAATGTATTGATTTCTTTTCCTGCCTTTACCGAATGGGTCAAAAACATGGTATAACGCTGCTGGATCCAATTAAAATCACCTGTTAGCTCACAAAGGTTGGCCCTCTCCTCCCGCCCCCTCCTCCCCCATTTAAAAAGGGTTTAAAAGATTTTCATTTAATTGATTTGCTGTAAAATGCCCTTTACAATTACCCAGATAAACTAGGCGTCACCTGTGGAGTAAGAGCCAATTTGAGCTGTTTATCAAGACTTCGCCTCTGGCCACTTCTCACCCTGGGATCTTGAGTCTCTGTATTGATAGCCTGCATCTGTCAACATTGGGTATTCTTAGTGGGCTGCAGAAAGCTTTTAGGGAGATGGGGACGGTGGGGCTGCGTCTTTGAGCAGGTGAAGAAAGGTCCCCCCCCCTTTTCTTTTTGGTGGTTGTTGTTTGAATTAAGAACACTTTATTGTTCAGAGAACAAGCTAAGAAAATCAGCCCTGGACCCAGATGCCTGAAAGTAATCAGAGTTGGCCCCTTAACAACCGGAGAGTGGGCTTCAGGAAGTGGCAGTTTGGGTGCCTGGATAAAACCGAGTAAACAATGTATACAGTTTTCTCTCGGTGTTGGTGTCACGGGTTCGAAGTTGGGGGAGTCTCGTAAGGGCTGTCCCAGAAGTGACATTGGTGTGCTTTTTGCTGATGGGAGAACTGGAAGACAGGAGGAGGACGCGAGGCATTTATTCTAGTCATGTGTATTTCTGACATCGATGTTTGAATCAGCTGCTAGTCCTTGTTAGAGCCACGCTCTTGGCTGTAGGAGGACGCAGTGTGAGACTTGACCAAAGAATTAGGAGCCAAACTGGTGTCAGAACACAACATACAGGATGTGTGGGAGGGTAATTCTGTAAAGTATATACCTGTAATGTCGAAGCTGGCCATGAACAGCTCCCAGATTATGAAATGCTTTGTGAGCCCTCGAGATACCTGGAGTCCGCTAAGAACAAGCTGTGGTTTGCTTTTCGACCACTGTAGTTTGATTAAGAAGTGTTTCTGGTAAACAAAAAACAAACAAACAAACCCTTCCTGCGAGTGTTGAGGGCTTGGTCCCCAGTTTGTGGCACTCTTTCGGGAGGCTCTGGGAACTTTAGAATATGGGACCTAAGTAGAGGAAGTGGATCGCCAGGCAGGGGTGGGCCTCTGCGGCCATTTTGTATCTCTCGCCTCTTTCTCAATCCTTCGCGCCCCTCCCCCACATGCTTCCACCAAGACGTTCTGTCCAAGCACATGGGTCAAGTGCCTTTGTATTGAACTGAAACGGCTGGGCTAAGATAAAACGTGTTCTCCCCTCTTGAGTTATTTCCATCAGGCGTTCGGTCACAGCCATGCAGAAGTAACCATTGCTGTAAACACAGAATGGTGAAGAGAGAGCACATTTCATGCTGGCATGGTGTACCTGCTTGCAATCCCAGCACTTGGGAGGTGAGAGCAGGAAGATCAGGAGTTCAAGACCAGCTTCACTTAGAAAGTTTGAGTCTAGCCTAGGCTACAAGAGACCTTGTTTCAAACAAAGAAGAAAAAAAGGTGACTTTTGGAAATCATATATCTGATAATGGATATAAATAAATCTTACAACTCAATAATAGAAGACAATCCATTTGAATGGATTTTTCTCCAAAGAAGTTATAAAAATGCCCAATGGGCATATAAGAAGATGTTCAGTTTTGCTAGACACCAGAGAATTGCAACTGGAAAGCACAGTGAGGTGGCACTTCCCAGCAATTGAGATGGCTACAGTATTAAACAACACATAATGATTATCAGCAAGGATGTTCAAGAAACTGAAACTTTTATCCTTTGTGTGGTAAAAGCATAAAATAGTATGGTCACATTGAAAAGCAGTCTTGCAGTGCCACAAACATTTTGTAAGGAGAGATGGCTCAGCAGTTAAGAGCACTTGTCCTTACAGAGGACCCAGGTTCGGTTCCCAGCACCCACATGATGGCTCAGGGCCATCTGTAGGCATGAACAATATCCATACACATACGTGCAGACAAAACACTCATACACATAAAATAAAAATCTTTAAAAACAATTAGACACAATCTTCCTTGGCTGGTGAGACGGCTCAATATAGGTAAAGGTGCTTGCCACCCAAGTAACCGAGTTTGATTCCCTGGGTCCCCACATGGATGACTTCTGAAAGTTGTCCTCTGACCTCCACATTCATGCTGTGGCGAGGGTGTGTCCCTTCCATCCTCACGTTTGTACACACACACACACACACACACACACACAGAGGCATGCATGCACATGAAATAAATAAGATGGAAAAAATCCCATATGACCTAGCAGTTGCACATGTAGGCATATTCTCAAGAGAACTGAGAGCATACATCCACACAAAGTGTTAGTCATAACACCCAACCACTTACATATCACTCAGTAAAGGAATAAATTAGAATTGTGATACCTCCCACAATAAAATATTAGTCAAGTACCAGAGTCCATACTGACATGCTGCAATGCAGATGACCCAGGGAACATTTGCTAACTGAAAGAAGCCAGTCGGATTACATGGTCTGACTCCTTTTATAGCTAATGTCCGTAATAGGCACAGCCAACCTGACAGACAGTAGATTGGTGGTTCCTTAGGTGTGGGATAATCGCAATGACTGTGGCATTTTATTCTGGGGTGACAGAATATTCTAAAATTAGCAGAGTGAGGGGTGCACAGATATGTGTATTCTGAAGGGTGCTTACTACTGGAACTCACTATGTAGACCAGGCTGGCCTCAAACTCAGAGATCCGCCTGCCTCTGCCTCTGAGTGCTGGGATTGAAGGCGTGCGCCACCATGCCCGGCTGTAATGGATTCTTTAATTATCTCTGCCGGGCCTGCAGCTTATTGAAGGTAAGGATTATGTCTGGCTTATTCACTGTTATGTTTCTAGTAGGAAGCCTAGTTCCTAGTCCTTTAATTCAGAACACCCACAAATGAACCAATTAATTAAGGTACAGAGATGTCTGAGGAGGACTGTTATGCTGACTCCTGACGATATGCTAAGAGTTCTTTCTCTAATACAAAGACTATGTGATTATTCATGTTTTGGGAGGAAGGGAATATTGAACAGGGTCTTATATAACCCAGGATGGTCTTCAACTGGCTATGTAGCCAAGGATGGCTTGGCTTTCTATTATTCTACTTACCTTTATTAACTGGAATGCTATAGAAAGAAAAAGTTATTTCCCCTTCTTTGTTTATTTTTTATATTTAAAAAATTTTCCTCGCCAGCCAGGCATGGTGGCTCACACCTTTAATCCCAGCACTAGTGATTCATGTCCATAATTCCAGCTGAGGCAGGAGGACTTTTGCAAGCTTTAAGTCAGCCTGGGCAACAAAAAAGGGCGTGGGGGAAAGGGAGAAGAATCTGGATGAAAGGTGCTTAATGTTAAGGGGTCTGACTGTTTCTTTATTCTTTGGATGGCTTCGGTTATCCATGTATGTTCAAACACATCGGTTCCTGCTTGTGTCTCTGTGGCCATAGGATTTATCATCTGTCTGATGAAAACCATGACTTTATGACTTTATACAGAGGGCTCCAATTCCAGCCCAAGGCGAATGGTTCGTTCTCTTAAAAAAAATGGTTCGTTCACCCTTAAAACAACAACAACAAACAAATAAACAAAAACCTTCTAATTTCTTTCTCCAATAGTAAAAGTCTTGCTGACTTTTATTCATAATATCTTGATTTTTTGTTTGACATTACACAGTGTAGTTTCACAGTTTCTAATTTATATTCTGTAACAACCAGCTTTTCCAAATAGATACATTGTTGTGTGCGCTTTACCTTAGAGTACCTTGTTGAATCACTCTTCTGTTACTTACATTAATTCTCCTTCCCTCAACTTATTTTATTGTGGTTTTGTTATTAGTTTATAATAAAATCAATACATGTTTTAAAGGTCTGTGTGTGCGTGTGTGTGATGTGTGTGCATGTTCTCATATGTGTGGGAACGTGTGTGTGCAAGTGAGTGGATGTATTTGTGGAGGTCAGATGTTGACTTTGGGTGTCTTTCTTGGTTATTCTCTACGTTATGTATTGAGGCAGGGACTCTCACTTGAACCTAGAGCTCCTCAATTTGGCTGGTCTGGCCAGTCAGCTTGCTCCAGGGATTCTGTATCTGCTTTCCATGGGCTGGGATTACATGGCGTGGATGTGGGTGTTGGGGATTTGAACTCTGATCCTTATGCTACTGTGGCAAGTGCTTTGCCAGCTGAGCATCTCTAAAGCCCCCATGAACAGTATGCATGTATGTGTGTATGTGTGTATGTATGTATGTATGTATGTATGTATGTATGTATGTGTGTATTTAGGTGGGTAGGTGTATCAGAAGACAGTTTACAGGAGTTGTTTCTCTTACTCTATCAGGTGAGTCCCGGGGATTGAACTCAGATCGTCAGACTTGGCAGCAAGCACTTTTATCCACTGGGCCATCTTGCAGGCCCTGGAAATAGACTTTTTAAAAAGTGTATTGAGGGTGGGCATGGCGGTTCACACCTGTAAGTCGAGTGCTTTGGAGGCAGAGGCAAGAGGATGGCCATGAGTCCACCTAGCGAGTCCTCTCAGGCAGGGAAGGGCAGCATAGGAGACCTGACTTTGTGGTATTGAAAACCGTAAAGTAGAAGAGGCTCACAAGGCCCCACCCTGAGATGAAGAGCTGTTTGTAGAAGGTGACTGTGAGAAGGGAGGGCCGGGTTTCTTCAGGGAGGTGGCTCCTGTCCGGCTGCACAAGCTGCCATACATAACCTTACACCTGTGCCCAGACAGGCAGCATTCGTTGGGTGTAGTAGGTTAAAAATAGGATCTGAAGGGCTGGAGGATGGCTCAGTGGTTAAGAGCACCGGCTGCTTTTCCAGAGGACCCGGGTTCAATTCCCAGCACCCACATGGCAGCTCACAACTGTCTGTAGCTCCAGTTCCAGGGAATCTTAGCACCCTCACACAGACATGCATGCAGGTCGAACACCAACGCACATGAAAATAAATCTTAAAAAAAAAAAATAGGACATGAAGCTGGGAGGGAGATGTGGTTGTAGGGACAGTTGGAAGGAGTTGGAGGGGGGAAGAGGGGTACATATGATCAAAATCCATTGTATATGTGTATGAAATTCTCAAAGAATCAATAAAAACTAAAGACAGAAAATCTCCATGCACATGTAACTGTTTCTATTTGTCCAACACTCAGCTCTGATGAAATAACCCCGACCAAGTGCCCTGGAGCCTGTAGGGAGGGTGGAGCCCTCATCTCTCGCTGCCCTTCCTCTTAACATAAGTTCTGTTTCTCCATCACCGATTTCTTCAGTGATCTGCAACGAAATTTGCACACATTCTTGAAAGTCCTGAACTTCAGTCTAGCCCACCAGCACTGAAGGCTCCTCTTCTTTGGCCCCAGGCCAAATGACATCTTCTTCTGCCTTGGGGACTGGGGTAGGGTGGTAGAGGAATGGGGGTCCCTACCCTACACCTCCCGTGAACCACACTTCTATCAAAACACATTTATCCCTTTTCATTTCCACTTGCTGGAGGAGACCACCAGGTGGCGCTCCAGAGTCTACTGGAGCCGCATTTCAAAATTCAGCGGCTTTGAGTTAGGCTGACTTTAAGAAGCCATTGTGTCCTGAGAAGACAAGAGAGTGTTCTAGTTTCTTTCTTTTTTCTTTCTGTTTTTTACTTTCGTTAAGAGTTTCCTACGGTTTAGGTCATCAGGTAGCAAAATCATAACGGAAGCACTTAGCCTCTGACCTGTTTAGAGACCTTAGGAAGCTTCTGTTTTTCAATGGGTTGCCAGGCCTCACTCTCTGTGTGCCCAGGCTTCTTGTCCTGTTATCGCAACTGCAAAGGAAGCTTCCACTGGACAGCAGGAGGCTGGGGCTGAGCGGAAACTGCACCCCTTCCTTGGGGAACCGTGAACCGGAACGAACTCATGAATTGCTTTTAGAGTATTTTATCACAGCCACGGAAAAAGTAGCTAAGACAACTGCCCGAGTTAGCTTCCTGTGGCCGTGATAAACACTAGGATCAAAAGCAACTTGGGGAGAGAAGGGTGTACTCACCTCACGGCTTACAGCCCACCAAGAAGGGTAGTCAGATCAGGAGCTCTGACATGAAAGGAGGCAGGGACAGAAGCAGGAGCCACGGATCGCCGCTTGGGGGCGTGCTCAGTTTGCTTTCTTTTCTTCTCTTCTCTTCTCTTTTCTTTTCCTTCTCTCTTTTCTTCTCTCTCTCTCTCTGCCTTCCTTCCTTTCTTTCTTTCTTTCTTCCTTCCTTCCTTTCTTTTCTTTTTTCTTTTTTTGGTTTTTTCGAGACAGGGTTTCTCTGTGTAGCTTTGCGCCTTTCCTGGAACTCGCTTTGGAGACCAGGCTGGCCTCGAACTCACAGAGATCCGCCTGGCTCTGCCTCCCGAGTGCTGGGATTAAAGGCGTGCGCCGCCACCGCCCGGCCTTTTTTGGTTTTTTGAGACAGGCAAGGTTTCTCTGTGTAACAGTCCTGGCTGTCCTGGAATTCACTTTGGAGACCAGGCTGGCCTTGAACTCACAGAGATCCACCTGCCTCTGCCTCCCAAGTGCTGGGATTTTTAAAAGCGAGCACCACCACCCCTGGCACTTCAGTTTGCTTTCTTACACAAACTAGGGCCACGTACCTACTGCCCACAGTGGGCTGAGCCCTCCCTCATGGATCATCAATAAGATAATGTCCCCACAAACTTGCCCGCAGGCCAATCTGATGGAGGCATTTTCCCAGTTGACTGCCTCTCTTCCCAGATGACTCTAGCTCCTGTCAGGTTTACAAACAAATAAACCTAACTAGCAAGGCAGTCCTGAATTCCTGATCCCCCTGCTTCTGCCTCCCAAATGCTGGGAGGCTGGCCTTGAACCCTAGTGGATGCTCGAGTCTCCATAGTTCTGAAATTCACATATACTGTGCTTTCCCCAAATACTCATGCCTGTAGCACAGTTTCACTTATAAATTAGGCACAGTAAGAGGCTAAAATCTGTAGCTAAAGTAAGATAAAACGATACACTGTGATAAAACTGTCAGCATCCCCACTGGGGGACTCTTATCAAATCAAATAAGGGGCACTTGAATACAAGCGCTGTGGGGCTGATCTGACGACCAGCGTGGCTGTCAAGTCACTGATAGACAGGCGACACAGCAGCGTGACTCCACCAGCTACAGGAAGGCCACGCCCTGTGCGGGCTGCAGCAGCCGGGCCGGAAACGTCCTCATCTGGCAACTTGAAACTTCTGAATTGCTTATTTCTGGAAACTTTCAATTTAGCATTTTTTGGGGTCCAGGATAACTACAGAAAACTGAACCCATGGATAAGGATGGACTCTTGTGCTCTTGACTATACACACAGTCCAATGATTTCCTTACAGCCATGTAACGTACATACAGAGGCATGGTGCTCTTATTGGCCTCATAGGGACCCTGGGGCTGGACCCCAAAAGTGGGTAGTGTCACGTGTGAATGTGTGCATACACATACGTGTGTATGCACCTGTGTGCGTACTTGCCCTTCCCCACGCCTTTGCCTGCTTCCTGCGTGTGCACCTGCAGGCAGTCCCATGTGTGAATAGGTATGTATGTATACATACATACATATATATATATATGTATGTATGTATGTATATGGACATACATTAGTGCCTTTGACCCTCCCTTCCCCTCCATCCTCAGCAGTGCCAGCTTCCTGTGTGTCTGCACCTGGGCAGAAGCCCCTAATGATGGGAAGAGGCGGAAATGGGTTAAAAGTATCCTATTCAAAAGCACTAAATAGGCCTAATTATAGGTGACTGTAAAACTCTAATCAGCCAAGGACTCATTAGCTATTAAAAAGAAGAGGAGACTGTAGACCTGAAATTAAGGGAGCCCAGTGACAAATGCACTCAGGCCCTGGAGAGAAAGGAACTTAGGGGCTGGGGAAGTGGCTCAGGGAAGAAAATGCTCTCTGTGTGTGGCCCCCGTGGGAAAGCCTGTCTGCAATCCCAGCGCTCGGGAAGCAGAGACAGGCAGAGACAGGCAGAGACGAGGCCAGGGACAAACTGGCTTGTGCAGCCAGCGGGCTCCATGTTCAGCAGAGACTCTGCCTTAGTAAACAAAGTGGGCAATGACTGAGGAAGACATCTGAAGTCACCTTCTGGTCTCCATGAGACCAGACACACACACACACACACTACACACACACACACACACACACACACACACACACACACACGCACACACACGCAAAAAGAAAAGAAAGGGACTAATTTCTTCCAGTTAAACAAGGGTTGGCAAGACAGGAAGGGGAGGAAGCCAGTAACCAAGGAAGGGGAGTCCTGTGAAGACTGGCCTCCCTGGCTGGGGCTAGTGGAGTCCTATGAAGACAGCTTTCCTGGCTGGGCCTAGTGGCAAGGCCTGTGTTCCCAGCAGCCCTGGGGACTGAGAGGAGAATCATAAGTTCAAGGCCAGTCTGAAGAACTCAGTGAACTCCTGTCTCATAATAAAAGGAGTGCTCAGAATGTAGCTTTAGCACTTCCCCGGCATGTGCTAAAGGAAAGGCCCTGGGTTCAACTCCCAGTACCACAGACAAACAAACAAGATTCCTTTCTGGGGAACCCCCACATCCAGGCTCTTCCAGGCTCTCTGTAGGTTGTATGTGAGGAAGCAGGTGCAGTGGGAGGGATTTGTGCCTGTCACTCTGCTCCCTTCCAGCTCTGAGGTGCTTCTGTGCTTCTTCCTCCTAATCAAAACTCGTTCTCTGGGGACCATAAGCCTCACCCCAGGGACAGGGCGCCTCTTCCTGTCCTGACTCAGCTGCCCACTAGAAAGTAGGATGACCTCTGGGAGTCACTCGTGCTAGGCAGAGCACAAACAGGGCTGGTGACATCTGTCCCCTAGAGCTTTGAACACACAGGCTGTCCAATGCTTGGCTTCTGTGAACCAGGTCACATGTTCCCGAGGACAGGACTCATCTCTAGTCAGATTGCTGCCACTCTTTAGTTATCTGGTGGAGTTATTCTCATCTTGGGGCACATAGATTCTGTCTACACTGGCTCACAAATGGATAAAAGCCCTAGCAATGGGATGGAGCTATGGTGGCCATGCCAATAACTTTAATATTTATTGTCCATTTACAGACACCAGCATAAGCATATATTGTGTTTATATATTTGCAGTCCCTGCAATGCCCACAGTATGGAGTATATTATTTGTATCAAGTCTCAGGTTAAGAACTAACTCAACAGCTTGCTGGGAGCAGGCTGGAAGTACCTGAGATACAGCCACACGCCCAGCTGTGGAGTCTAGGTAATGAATGATAAATGGCATTTGCTTTTTAAATTTTCTTATTTGTTTATGGTTGTGTGTGCATTTGCATGCAAAAGCATGCCTCCTACATGTGTATGAATACTCACAGAGGCAGCTAGGCTGGCAGAGAGCAAGCCCCAGTAATCCTCCTCTCTCTGAGCGCTTGCTCTAGTGTTGGGGTTCTGGGTGAATGTGTCCACACCCAGATTTTTAAATATGTGGTGGGGATTCAAACTCAGGCCCTCACGATTGTGCAGCAAGCTCCACGGAGCTGTCTTCCCAGCCAACATCTGGGTCTTTGGAAACCTTTGATTGTGTGGCTCTCTCTCTCTTCTCTCTCTCTCTCTCTCTCTCTCTCTCTCTCTCTCTCTCCTCTCTCTCTCTCTGTCTTCCTTTTTCCCTCCTCCCTCCCTCCCTCCCTCCCTCCCTCCCTTTCCTACTTTATTTTTAGTGTCTCATTTCTAAGCCTCAGCTGGCCTCTAACTCACTCTAGCTCAGGCTGGCTTCAGATTCTAGATCTTCCTGCCTCAGTACCATTGATACTGGATTACAGGCATGTGCCATCACATCTGGCTTTCTGGCCTTGCTTTCCCTCACACTCCTCACTTCTTGCAGTTCTGGAGATGAATAGCCAGCGTTTCTTGAATGTTTATAGCACCTTAGACCTTTTATGATATTTTTACACAAATCATCCTTGATTGCTTCCCCGATACTATGATGTTGGTACTATTGTTCTATTTCTCCACTTTACAGAGGAGGAAATTGGGGTCCAGAGAGGTAAAATAAATCACCCAAACCACAGTAGGAGATAAATATAACCATATGTAAATACAGCAAAACATCACATGGTACCCTATAATTACATGTAATTTTGATTTGTCAATTAAAAATTAAAAAAAAAATCAAAGAATGGCTAGGTATGACAGTGCACACCTGCTATCCCAACACTTGGGAGGTGGAGGTAGGAGGGTCAAAAGTTCAAAACCAGCCTCAGCTACACATCAAGTTCAAAACCAGGCAGGGCTTCATGACCCTGTCTCACAAACAAAACAAAACATCACCCTAACTGGGGAGCCGGGAGTTTAAAAATGAGATTTAACTTGGTTTGTCTTGAAGCGTACATCATGACCCACATAATATTTTGTTTTATTTAGCATAAGCTATTGCCTTTCTTGTCAGAATTTAGAGGCTGGTCCTATGAAGCCCATGCAGACTAGTTCTGGAGTGAAATGAGAGAAGTCTTGTTGGTAGTCATGTCATGGGGGCAGCAGGTGACGATTGAGGTTCAGGCTGTCGGCCCACCTAGTAAATAATTCTCAGGTTGGCAAGGCCCCCGAGACCCCAGACCCCAGAATGTCCTTTGCTTCTGCTCTGCCATTGCATGCTTGCCATTGCTGCTCTCTCTCTGATATCTGGCATGGTTGAATTGGGTGTGGGGAAACTCCCCACTGCCTGTAAGGTAATGTGTTTATGGCATGGAAACATCTATGATTCTTCTTTTGCAGTAGCATCACATTTGAAAGATTTTGCCTATCAAAGCCAAGTCAGCCCAAACAACAAAAAACCCAAGATACATACATTGGATATATATGTGTAAAGAGTAGTGTGTAGTTGGTTGTTTTATTTTTCTCTTTACCCTTTGACTCTTTTTTGGGGGAGCCCAGCACCCAGCTCCCCAATAAGTCACACACAGAGGCTTATTATTGCTTATAAATGCCTGGCTTTAGCTTAGGTGACTTCTAGTCAGCTTTCCTTAAATTATCCCATCTACCTTTTGTCTCTGGACTTTTTCCTTTTCTTACTTCTGTATATCTTACTTTTACTCTTCCTCCCTGGCTGGCTGTGTGGCTGTGTGGCTGTGTGGCTGTGTGGCTGTGTGGCTGTGTGGCTGGCCTCTAGCATCCTCCTGTCCTTGTTCCCTTGCTCCTTGATCCTCTTGCTTCCCTGTCCCTCTTTTTCTCTTTCTATTTATTCTCTCTGCCTGCCAGCCCTGCCTATTTCTCTCTCCTACCTCAATATTGGCTGCTTAGCTCTTTGTTAGGCCATCAGGTGTTTTAGACAGGCACAGTAACACAGCTTCACAGAGTTAAACAAATGCAACATAAAAGAATGCAACACATCTTTGCATCATTAAAACAAATGTTCCACAGGATACACAAATGTAATACACCTTAAAATAATATCCCACAACAGCAGTCATCTTTCTTTCTTGTAATGCTAAGTATCAAGCCTGAAATTTGTGCACACACAAAGTTGCCAAGGAGGTATGCTTGATTTATCCACCAAGTATTTAGGGACTGCTGTGAGTATGGTATCATATTCAGAGTGCACATCAACCAACAGGATCCTGCCCCTCTCAAAACAAAGGAAAACAAAGCAAAAACAACAACAATAACAACAACAACAAAAACCCAAACCAACCAAACAAAAAGACACTGCCCCTCACTTAAGGAATTTCCTTGTTTTCATTTGAAATTGAAGAAACTCAGCATCTCTGCTTAATGGTGTCTTGGGTAGAAAATAGAGTAACGTCTATTATTAGGCATTTTGAGATGTTTAAAAGAAAAAGCAATTAGCATTTATTGAGGCAACTTTGTGGCAGATACAAACAGGTGTATTGTGGGATATTTATTCACTGTGTGAAAATGTATTGCTGTGATTGGTGTAATTAAAAAGCTGAATAGCCAATAGCTAGGCAGAAGGTACAGGCGGGACTTCTGGGCAGAGAGAGCTCTGGGAAGAAGAAAGGCGGAGTTGCCAGCCAGCCTGAGAGGAAACAGGAGGTGCCAGATGGAAGAGAGGTAATGCCATGTGGCAGAATGTAGATTAACAAATAAATGGGTTAATTTAAGTTATAAGAGCTAGTTGAGACAAGCCTAAGCTAAAGGCTGAGCATTCATAATTAGTAAGAAGTCTCTGTGTCCTCATTTGGGAGTTGGCTGGGGGACAGAAAAGACTCGTTACACAGTTACTACTACACAGAGTAAATACTCACGCCACTTCCATCTTGGCTGGATGGCAGCCCCATGGTTTGTTCACCGTCTTCCAGTGATGCCAGCCACTTAGAAGATGCTCAGCAGACACCGTGTCCATCTAACTTTGCGGCAATTCTGCAAAGTTGGTGTTATTATTTTCCTTTGACATGGAATCCAAGAATCCGAGATGAAATAACTCGACCAAGTTCTTGCTACTCAAGTGACAAGGCAGAGGGTCAAACCCTGGCTTTGTCTGACTTTAACAGTTGTGACTCTGGTGCTGGGCGATGGTGGCACACGCCTTTTATACCAGCACTCGGGAAGGCAGAGGCAGATGGATCTCTGTGAGATCGAGGCCAGCTTCCTGGTCTACAGAGCGAGTTCCAGGACAGGTTCCAAAGTTACATGGAGAAACCCTGTCTTGATTTAAAAAAGAAAAAAAAAATTGTGACTCTGAGGCAGGCATGGTGGCCTGCGCCTTTAATTCCAGCACTCTGGAGGCAGAGTCAGGTGGATTTCTATGAGTCTGAGACCACACTGGTTTACATAGCAAGTTTCAGGACAACCAGGGCTACATAGCAGAGAAACCCTGTCTCAAAAAAAAAAAAAAAAAAAAAGTGAGTCCTATGTGCTACAGTATTGACCTGGCAATGAGATGTGGCCATTGGTGCAATAACGATAAGACTGGGTGGGGGTGGGGTTACAAGCCACCTTCTGCTAGAATCTGAGACCCGCCCCATAGGAGGGAACGCATGCCATTACAGTAAATCTAAAGTTTATGACTAAGAAGGTCACATGCCCTAGGAGGGAACTTGGTATTGTTGGTGTGATGCATGGCCAAACTGCCTTCTAAATGCTTGTGTTTCTCTTCATGGACCAGTGTTGCTATCAGCCTGGGTCTGAGGGAGACAATGAGTTCAGAGTCTCACAATTGACAAAGCACCGAGAATGACTGTTGCCTGCTCAGCCCTAAACAGGACATCTACATTACTTCTTTAGGGCTTAAGGAGCCTTGAGGAAGAGGGGCCGGGAAAGACAGTAAGAGAAGTGCCGTGGAGCTAGATATGACTTGGCCACTGCAATCATGAACACTGTGGCTACCTGCACACGACCTAAATGAAAAACAAACAAAAAGGCATGAAAATAGGAGGAAGACTATGGGAAGAAGTGGATCTGGGAGGGGACAGGACAGGGTGATGGGGGTGGATATGATTACAATGCGTTTATATGTACATGAGATTGTCAAAACTAAAAATTTAATCATCAAAACCAGGGAGTCTTCTGCTATTCTCTTCTACTACAGAGGCCCGGAGCCTGGGACTACATGGTAACAAACTCTGAGATGAAATGTGAATATGCAGAATTGTGTCTGAGATGGAGCAGCAGGTTTGGGAGGATTCGCAAAGCAGCTAAGGACTTAGGAAGGCACCTGGAGTGCCAGGCTTTGCTCAGTTAAAATTGGTTCCTGGGAACATTAATCTACCCATAACAGGTAGAGGAGTCTGGAGTTCAGAGGGATTACTCCAGTAGTATTAATTCCTAATTAAGAAGGAGGTGAGTGTGTGTTGGGGGGAGGTGCTGCTAGAGAGATGGCTCAAAGGTTAAGAGCACTGGCTGCTTTTCCAGAGGTCCTGAGTTCAATTCCCAGCACCCACGTGGAGGCTCACAATCATCTGTAAAGGGATCTGACACCCTCTTTCAGCATGCAGTCATACAAATAGAGCACTCATGTACATAAATACATACATACATATATATATATGTATATATATATATATATTTGTTTTTTCAAGACAGGGGTTCTCTATGTAGCTTTGGCACCTTTCCTGGACCTCACTCTGTAGCCCAGGCTGGCCTGTAGCCCAGGCTGGCCTGTAGCCCAGGCTGGCCTCAAACTCACAGAGATCCACCTGGCTCTGCCTCCGAGTGTTGGGATTAAAGGTGTGCGCCACCACCGCCCGGCAGTTTTTTTTTTTTTTTTTTTTTTTTTTAAAGAAGGAGGTGTGGGATATTGGGAGATGGCCCAGTGAGTTTGCCACACAAGCATGAGGACCCAAGTTTGGATCCTCGGTACCCACATAAAAGCCAGATGCAGAGGTAAGCACCTGTATTCTCAGAGGAAGGGAGCAGAGATGGGCAGATTCCCAGAACTCGGTGGCCAGCCAGCCCAGTCAAAATGGTGACTCGTGAAGCAACCGAGGAAGTCATTAACCTCGGGCTTCCACAGGCGCCGGGGGAACACATTCGTACATACGGGTGCACACACTCATATACCACGTGCACACACTGGAAACTATACAAAAGAAAAGAAAGAAAAGGCGGTAATCAGTTTTTGAATAGAGGGGGTGACAGAAGGTGACAACAGGAATGGAAAGGAGGAGTCTGGGGATGTAGTTCCGTGTAGAACAGTTGTGCTGCACATACAAGAGCCTGCATTCCTAAGTTGCCCAAATGACAATCGATTTGCACGGTCAAGTAGGTGAGGTAGCTCCCCGACGGTGTCCTCCCTCTTCCTGGCGTGACCTCCGGGTGGGTGACAGCGGCTGTGATGGAATCACAGCTTCACTTGCTTTTTATTTTATTTGCTGCCTGTGTATGTGTGTGCATGTCTGCCACGGTGTGCCTGTGGAGGTCAGAGAACACACAGACCGGAGTCAGGTCTCTCCTCCCACCTCGTGGTTCCTGGGGATCGAACTCAGGTTGTCAGGCTTGGCAGCAGGCGCCTTGACCTGCTGAGCCATCTGGCTCGCCTCAGGTTGCAGCTTTAAAATCATCTCCTTGGCAGGCAGTTCCTTAGCTAATATTTATAGAGCGCTCAGCATTATGCTCACAGCATCAGCACCACCACTGTGTGCGCTCTTAATTCAGCACAGAACATTAAGCTCATATTGTGTTAGGGTTTGGAGGCACAAGAAGAACAGAGGTGAGGAACTCTGTCAGGCTTCCGAGCCCAGTCTACACGTGACCTCTGCCTTTCTGTTTTTTTGTAGCACAGGGATAGTAAGTGCACCTGTCGTATAAAATTTCTGCGAAGCTTAAATGCGTTAATGGGAAAATGCAAAGGGAACAGTGCCTGGCATGCAGTGTATGTCTGATGTTATCCCGGAGACAAAATTCTTCTCAAGGACAGGCGTGTCACCGGATTGATACAGTCCATCACGGCGTAGCAACGAGACAAAGATACAATGGACAGAGAGAGTTTGAAGGTGGAGCGATTCTTACAGAGACCTCTTCTGTTGTTGGGTCTGATTCTTCCCACCAACTCAGGGTCTCGTCAGTTTCTAAGGCTGGTGCTTCATCCTTGCCCCTCACTCCCCAAACTCCCCAATGAGAAAATGTCAACCCCACCTGGATTTCCCAGGCCTTTGGAGGTCCCCAGGGTGTACAAGAGGCAGCAAGCACTCCCATGCAGTTCTGAAGGTAACCTTTATCCACTTCAAGCTCTGAAGATCTGCCAGGAATTAAATCTTTGCCCGGGACAAATGAGACTATGTTTCTTATGGAGAGAAAAACAAAGACAATTTTCTCCTCTCTCTGGACACAGATACGCATTAGCGCGTGAAACACATGAGCCTCAGTGATACCCTCTTTCTTGTTCATTTAAGGGTAAAAAATTGTCAGCAAGAAATCAATTAGCATCTTCTACAAGCAGGTCCCAAGCCTCTGGAACCAATTCTTTCATCCCCTCCTCTGCATACAAGCAACATCTGTTCCAGGGATCTCGTCCTAATTGGGTCCAACCTGTTACCATTTGCTCACCAGAGCCCCACAGGCTCCTTCCTTTGTCTCCAGCCCAGAGCAAGGCTATAGGGGATGCCAAAGGAACCGGGGTGTGTGTGTGTGTGTGTGTGTGTGTGTGTGTGTGTGTGTGTGTGTGAGAGAGAGAGAGAGAGAGACAGAGACAGAGACAGAGACAGAGACAGAGAGAGACAGAGAGATGTAGGAGCCACATCCATACATCTGAGACACTGATTTGCATGTAAAAAAATAGTTTTTACTTGATTGAGTATGCTATGATTTATGTGGGCTAACCTAATCACCACAGTGGTCCAAGCTAGGGGCTAGCATTAGTTCCATTTAGTTCTATTTGAAAACAAGGAACAGTGGCCCTAAAAGGCTAAGGACTTGCCCAAGATAACGAACAGAAAGAAAGCCAAGACTGAGGCCCTGACCTTCCCGCTTCAGCCTCTGCACTCATAACCACTGTGCTGAACAGGCAGGTCCTGTCCACAGATCCAGCCCAGTCAGACAGAAAATATTTAATTTTTCTCAGCAGTGCTTAGGATGAAACCTGGGGTCTTGTTTCTTCTCGTGTGTGTGTGTGTGTGTGTGTGTGTGTGTGTGTGTGTGTGTGTGTGTGTGTGTGATGGGTGGTACCGGGGCATGTGGAGGTCAGAGGACAACTTTTAGGAGTCAATGCTTCTATCATGGGGATTCAGGAATTGAACTTGGGTCATTGGGCTGACACAGCAAGTGCCATTTTGCTAGCCCAGAACCCCAAAATCTGATGCATGCTAGGTAAGCATGTTACCACTGAGTTATATCCAAAATGATCATATTGAAAAATACTTGAAAAAAAAATCGCACTTGTATAAATACTAAATGTGTTTGAATGTTTTGTTTTTTCCCCACATCACTATTTAATTTTTTAATTTCTCTCCCCGCCCCCCGGCCCCCCATGTTTGTGTGTGTGCCTGTGTATACTACTCCACCGTGGGAGTGCACATGACATGGTTAGTATACACGCGGAGGTCTGAGGACAGCTTGTGGGAGCTGCCTCTGTCTTTGCAGGTCTCAGGTGTCCAACTCAGGCGGTCAGGCTTGGTGGCAAGGGCCTTTACTGGTTCAGCCACCTTTCCAACCTTGGTTTATTTAAAAATTAAAAAAACAAAAACAAAAACAGTTCTAGCCGAGTGGCGGTGGTGCACGCCTTTAATCCCAGCACTCGGGAGGCAGAGGCAGGAGGATCTCTGTGAGTAAGAAGCCAGCCTGGGCTACAGAGTCAGTTCCAGGACAGCCAGGGCTGTTAACACAGAGAAACCCTGTTTCGAAAAACAAAAACATATAAACAAAAATTCTAATTAGCATGCAAGATGTTAGGGATCATTATGGCATTTTCAAGCATAATTTGGTTTTCTTGATTCTCACCCTCCTCTTCTCTCTACCCCATTCCCTGTACCTCTCCACTTCCAGTGGCCTTTTGCCTTCTTTCATGTTGCATACTCTATTTCTTCCTTCCTTCCTCAACTCTTTCCCCCTACCTCATGGTCTCCTTTCTGGTTTCAAGTCTTGTCATTGTACTTTCAGCAATACAATACAACAGACCCACTTGCTTAGCATTTACATTGTGTTAGGCATTGTAAGCCATCTAGAGATAATTTCATGCCATCCCAGCACTCAGAAGGACTATAAGTTAGAGGGCCAGCCTAGGCTAGATAGTGAATGTCAGGCCAGCTTTGTCTATAAAAATGAGAGCCTGCTTCAAAACAAGCAGGCAAACAGCACACATGTAAACCATCTTGGATGTTGTGTGTGCAGGGCATCCAGGAACCAATTTCTCATGGATACCAAGCATCAGTGGATTGCAACTCACTTCTGCGGCCCCTTGGCTGTACTTAGAGAGCTAAGTCAACTGCCTCATTCAATCCAGCTGCTGATGCTGTAGAAAAACTGACAATTCCCAGAGCTGCCTTCTCTGTGGTCTACCAGTTATCTGCTGGGATATGTGTCCTGGAGGAGGGTCCTGATAATACAGACTGGGACCTAGCTGCAGTGGTGAGGTGCCGAGTGACAAGAAGCTGCCCTTTGGGAGCTCTGCCTCAAAGACTCAGGATGAGTACATGACTGAAACGCCGAAGGCTGTTAGAGAAAAGGCCTGAGTCCCAAGCCCAGAAGGCCAAGTAAAGCACACGAGACCTCTCACCCCAGAGACTTTCTAGCCTCCCCAGCTTCAAGGATTTTTCCCTGAATGAGGTCTGAGAGTGTGGAGACCCACAGAGGCTTCCTAGTGAGACCTTACTCAGGGTCAGAGAATCTGAGTTTGCTTTACCTAGCAGAGCAGCATAATAGAATGATTTGGCCAGGGGCGTGTTTGGAAGGGTCTACACTTGGTTGTATGATGTGCTTTGATCTTGCAACGGGGAGGTCTTATGCCTCTTCTCTTGGCATATTATAAAAAGCCCTTTTAAATAAAGTTCTGGGCAACTGGGTATTGATTCAGGGCCCTCCCAAAGCGATTCTGTGTCTCTGTCTTTCTCCTAGTCATCTCCGTCAAAGCCCTGGATGTGGGCCTGGGTGGGAGCTGAGTTGGTTAGCCTGGGCCTCCACTGGGACTGCCCACCTCAGGGAAGGGTGTGACTGGATTGACATCCCACACTCCCAGACACCAGCATGGCCATGGGTGGCGGTCCAGACCCTGGGCATCCGTGTGGCTTTTGGTGGCAACAGGGGCCACGGACATCAGCACAAACCCCTACTATAGGACCCCGGACCCAGACATGGCCCCGGGCAGCAGCCCAGGCCCAGATGGCACCGTGGCCCTTGGTGGCATTGCAGGACACTCAGATCAGCATGGCACAGTGGCAGCATGGCTTTTAGACGTCACCATGGCCTCAGGTGGAGCCCAGTTCCTGGGCATCTGCATGGCCTTCAGTGGTAACAGGAGCCATGGACATCCACATAGACCCTGGCTGTGGTAGGGTCATGGACCCAGACTTAGCCCTAGGCACCAGCCTAGGCCCCGACGTCACCATGGCCCCAGGTGGGAGCTCAGGCCACCCACATCAGCTTGTTTCTCACCACCTTTGATCCCTCATTTCTGCCTCTCTCCATAGCACATGAACTGCTTCTCTTCTCTTTCTCACCCATTTCCCCACTCATCCTAATGGCGCCTGCCTGCCTGATGTGTGGAAACACTGGGCAGCCCTATGGGTGTCTTCCACCTACCTAGGCTGAGCCAGCAGACACTGGGCAGGCCTGTGGGTGTATTCAGCCAGCCTGCTGGGCCTTAGAAATTCTTGCAGCATTTGTTGACAGGTAACAACTTCTTTGGCTAGAGAGAGACTGCTTGGAGCAGAGCAACTTGGGGCTGAGATTTCGCATTTTAAATGATCACATAGCATTTGATATTTTATGAAGGGCTTTCTGATGGCTCGAGATCCTTTGAAACAAGTGACTTCACTTTTTTTTTTTTTTTTGTCTTAAATAACCCTCTACAACAAAACTCTAAGGCAGGGATCACAAATCCCAGACTGGACTGTAAATGGGAAGGTGGAGGCTCACCGGGGTCAGGTGACTTGCCCACAGTTGGTCAGGTGACTGACCCACAGTCACACAGCTAAATGCAAGTTCAGGACTTAAACCCATGCCTTCATCATACCCTGTCTGGCAGCTGGATCCTCACTGCAGCACCTAGAGATCTGGCCTGTAGCAGTAGGATCTGCAAGCCACACTTAGAGCCCCTTGCTAAATGCCGTGGGGGAGGGGACTGGGGTGATGACTCCCCAGGTACTGTAAGCATGAGGACTCCATTCCTCAGAAGCTGTGCAAAACAAGATACAGTACTGCACACCTGTGGTGGGATGGAGGTGGAGACAAGCCACTCCTCAGGAGCTCAGGGCAGGGGTGAGGGGAGGGGGGGTTGGCCCCGGTGGGCGGCGTACTCAGTGTCAGATAGCAAAGAACGCTGCGTCAGACAAAGTGGAAGGAGAAAAAGCTGAGAGCTGAGGTTGTCCTTTGACCTACATACATGTGCTGTAACACACACACACACACACACACACACACACACACACACACACACACACTCACCATGCATGCTGCCATGGGAAGTACAGATAATATCCTGATTAGGTATCCTTTATATTACAAATGAAGAGACGAGACATTCACAGGCTAGTGAGTTCACAATGGAGGGAATTTGGTCCACTGGTTCAGTTGGGAGTGAGGTTTTGTGTGCTCAAACTATGGAGCACACCGACAAAGTAGAGGAAGCAAAGAGAAGTCATATCTGCCCTGCTCAGCTCCATCCCCATTCATTTGTCTTGGATGTCCTTAGTGCCACAGAAAGTTCTTTCTCTCTTTCTTTTACTCCACATGTGTGTGCACGCGCGCGTGCGTGCGTGCGTGTGTGTGTGTGTGTGTGTGTGTGTGTGTGTGTGTGTGTTGCTGAGGACTGGGGAATTGATGCCCAGCTTCTCCCCAGAATTCTCATCACTTTGATTTGTTGAGTTTCCTAATTACCTAAGTACTGGTCAGCAAGCTGAGTAGGGATGTTGGGGCCGGTGTATCACCTTCCTCCTCCTTCCTCAGCACCGCTATCCCCATTTCAATTCAAGGGGCCCAGCAGCCTACATCAGACTATATCAGCTCCATTTCCCTCCAAGATTAATAATTATGACATTAGAAGGGTGATCTGTTGCAATTCAGCCTTTCTATTTGCAGGCTTGCGGCTGCATATCAATGGCGTGATTAGGCAAATGAAATCAGATTGGCACTGTTAGGAAATATTTACATGGCCAGAATGCATATGCTTCAATCTCATTGTTCCCATTATTAAGCCATTTTATAATCTCATAACATTTAGACTCACACTTTGCATTTCTAATTAACTCGAGCAGCGCCTTCGCTGGGAATTAATTGCAACTTGTGCATTCTTATACACACAAACTTGCTGGGGAACAAACTCTGGTTGGCAGTCATGTAACTCACCCCCAACATGGACTCTTGAGCTGACTCCTGCTGCACGCCAGCCTCACTGCCAGTTGGGAAAAGTGGCTGGGGACATTGGTTTTCATTAAAATCGGGCAGCAAATCGCATGCAAGAACAGTCTGAGTGCAAGGGTCCCCATGGAGGGACTTGCCTTCTTCTCCCAGCCGCTCATAAACAAACTGTTGGATGTGGGGCCGTGGATTTCAGCCTTGGGGATTTAATGAATCAATAATACTGCTAAAATAATAACAGCAGCACCAACATCTGGAATGCCTAAGTTGCTGTCCTTCAAGCTATTGGGTTGCCTTTCTCTTTCTTTCTTTCCCTTTTTCTTTCCCTCTTTCTTTCCCTCTTTCTTTCTTTCTTTCCTTCTTTCTTTCTTTCTTTCTTTCTTTCTTTCTTTCTTTCTTTCTTTCTTTCTTTCTTTCTTTCTTTCTTTCTTTCTTTCTTTCTCTCTTTCTCTCTCTTTCTGTCTTTCTTTCTTTCTTTCTCTCTGTCTCTCTCTCTGTGTCTCTGTCTCCCTTTCTCCCTCCCTTCCTTCTTTCTTTCTTCAACTTTAATCTATTTATTTTGAGTCAAGGTCTTATGTAGCTCAAGCTAGCCTCAAACTAGCTGAAGATGACTTTGATCTCCTAGCTGATGATCCTCCTGCTTTTATTTCTCAAGTGCTGGGATTATAGCTGTGCACCACCACACCCAAGTAGTTATTTATTTCTAAAACAGTGTCTAACTATTCAGCCTAAGCTGACTTGGAACATACTGTATGGTTCAGACTGATTTCAGATTGGCCAACCTCCTGTTCAACCTGCTCAAACTCATGAGTCCTGAGATTAAAATCATATACTACCTTGTCTGGTTTGTGTTGTCTCAATTTACAGTTGTCTCTGTATGAAGAGTGTGCTATACATTTCACACCTCAGGGCTGGTCAGTTAACATTTGAATATCTCTGGTCAAAAGTGCATTATCCTTGAAGTGGCTGATGACTGCACTTAGCGCAGTCTTTGTTGATCTTTGTTTTCTTTTTATTTATTTTTTCTTTTTCTTTTCTTTTCTTTTCTTTCTTTCTTTCTTTATTTATTTTGGGTTTTTCGAGACAGGGTTTCTCTGTGTAGCTTTGCACCTTTCCTGGAACTCACTTGGTAGCCCAGGCTGGCCTCGAACTCACAGAGATCCACCTGGCTCTGCCTCCCGAGTGCTGGGGTTAATAGGCGTGCGCCACCACCACCCAGCGATCTTTATTTTCTTTTATCACAGAGTTTTTATTAATATTCACTGTAGCTAGAGTTTTCCTGCCTGGCCCACAGTCAGGACAAGTCTTTGTCACCCGCCAGTCCCACAGCCGCTCAGACCCAACCAAGTAAACACAGAGACTTATATTGCTTACAAACTGTATGGCCGTGGCAGGCTTCTTGCTAACTGTTCTTATATCTTAAATTAATCCACTTCCATAAATCTATACCTTGCCATGTGGCTGGTGGCTTACTGGAGTCTTCACATAGTGCTTGTCATGGCGGCAGCTGGCAGTGACTCTGCCTCAGCCTTTCACTTCCCAGAATTCTCCTCTCTCCTTGTCCCACCTACTTCCTGCCTGGCAACCTACTTCCTGCCTGGTCACTGGCCATCAGTGTTTTATTTATTTATTTATTTATTTATTTATTTATTTTTTTTAAAGATTTATTTATTTATTATGTATACAGAAGAGGGTGCCAGATCTCATTACAGATGGTTGTGAGCCACCATGTGGGTGCTGGGAATTGAACTCAGGACCTCTGGAAGAGCAGTCGGTGCTCTTAACCTCTAAGCCATCTCTCCAGCCCCAGTGTTTTATTTATATAGAGCAATATCCACAGCAATTCACAATTAATGTTAGAAGTTTTTTTTTTTTTTTTTTTTTTTCTGGCCAATAGAATGTTGTTCATGGTATATTGAACAGACATATTGACAAGGCACTTTCATGAATGAAGAGGAAACTTTGAGCATGTCCAGCAGCCTAAACCTTCTACACCAGTGCCCTTAGTATAAATTTTTCCTGGTCCTGTTTGAAGAGGCTTACAGAGATGTGGCTGTCTGGTTCTGTTGAGATGTTATCCGAACCCAGGGGAGTGAACATGGCTTGCAAAGTGCTCATAGGAATAGTTGTCAACTGCAGAGATCTGTGCACACCCTCATCACCCTTCCAGAAACTGCCCACATGTGTGAGGGCGCTACTAGCATCTGGTGGGTAGAAGTCATAGATGCTGCCCAAACTTCTTGCAATACTGAAGGCAGCCTCTGCAACAAAGAATGGCCCAGGGACCTGAGAGATGACTTAGTGGTTAAGAGTACTTACTGGCTGCTCTTCCAGAGGACCAGAGTTCAATTCCCAGCACCCACATAGCAGCTCACAAACATCTGTAACTCCAGTTCCCAGGGTTCTGATGCTCTTTTCCTGGTCTTTGAAGACACCAGGCACCAGAAAGTAAAGGTGCACAGATATACTTGCAGGCAAAACACTCATCTACATAAAATGGAAAAGAAAAAGAATAGCCCACCCTGAAATGTCAGCAGCCCTGAGAACTGGAACCGGTACACAGAGAGCTTCATCTTCATAAGCCACAAAACTGGCTATCTAAGGGTTTTACAGAATTGTTGAGGTTTGTGTGTGGCTGGGTTAATGTCTCTTTCCTCGTAGTATTTATTTGGTGACGAAGCTGTAGATGGAGAGATAAGGAGCCTGTCCCTATCTCAGCTGGAGATGGGAGGGTACAACTGTCTGTCAAGAGAATTTAGTAATGGGACTGGTCAGAAGGTGTGAGACACAATGGTCTGGAATTCACAATGCTCCTGCCTCAGCTCTTGAGTGCTAGGATGTCAGGCTGTGCCATTAGACTTAGCTGTTTTCCATAATCTCAATCAAAGTCATGCAAACCTCAGCGGGAGACACCTGTCATGGTTTCTAAAGATCTTTCAAGTATTTTATCCTCAGTGTCTGAGGGATTACAGACTAAGTGGCCATCGATAAATTATCTAGTCTAGGGCTGGGCGGTGGTGGCGCATGAGGCAGGTGGATCTCTGTGAGTTTGAGGCCTGCCTAATCTACAGAGTAAGTTCCAGGACAGGTTCCAAAGCTACACAGAGAAATTCTGTCTCAAAAGACTTAAAAAAAAAATCTAGTCTAGAGGTTTCTAAATGCAGGCATTACAGATCAACAAATCTTCAAAAATGATTATTTACTTAGATGTTTTCCAATAAAAATATTCTCAAAAATATTATTATTATTATTATCAGTTTATTGAAAAAGGCTATTTTAATAGTAGAAACCAGAAAGGGTACAGTTTATTTCCTTATTCATTCCACATGTATTTATGAATTGCCTATACGTACATGTGTCTTCTGGGGGTTGTGATAAAACAGAGAACAAGGATGTCCAAGTCCTTGCCTTCTTAGAGCTCACAGTGTCCTGCCATTAGAATAAAAGTCTAGTTTGGTATGGGGGCACATGGCTTTAGTCGCAGCACTCAAGAGGCAGAGGCAGTCTGACCTCTCTCTGTGAGTTCAAGGCTAGCCTGGCCTACATACTGAGTTCCAGGCCAGCCAGGGCTACATGATGTAACCTTGTCTGGTACAGAAGACAAAGTTTGAAGGAATGTTCCTGTTGACCACATTGTATTCATTTAGGTTTTCCACTTTGCCATGTGTCAACACTGGTACAGAACCCATTGTCTGGGAACAGGAGCTCCAGCTCACTTGTCTGCTTCTAGGGATAAAGCATTGAAACTGTGGCAGATGGAAGGAAGCTAGAACGAAATGTGAGGGGGTGCTGGAGTCTCCTCAGAGCAGGGTTCAAGGCTCAGGTAAGAAATAAATTAGGATTCACTGTGCACCATGGGGCAGCCTGAGCAGACTGATGGGGACAGCTCTTCGTCTCTTGGTTCCACATGACTTTGCATTGACGACTTTCCCCATACCTCACGGGTGAGTTTAAAGAGTGGTCTAAGAGGTCACCTAGAAAGGCAGAAACAGCTATAGAGCCAAACCCCATCTCCTCGACTGTTCATGCATGGATGTATTCATTGGCCAAGCTCGAGTCATTGCGGTTCAGAACACAAGAGGCCAGAAGCACAGAGTCTCCAAAGCCCCGACAGGAGTGACCTCATTCACCTTTCCCCTAGCTATTGGGGGTCTTGGTCACCTTTTCCCAAATCCTCAGCACAAATCATGTAACAGGTGTGCATGGTGACTGTCTCGTATGTTCAGAATTGCCCACCAGACTTGGGAAAGGAAAGAGAATGTCTCAAACATGGCAAGATTCTATTGTGAGAGGGAAGGAGAGGGAGAGCCAGGCTGGAGAAGCAGGAGCACTAGATGGAGCTCCACAGTTTCAACCTTGTGTGTGTTCTGAGGATCAAACGGGGGCCCATCAGGCTTTCTCTGCAAACACTTTTTGTTGCTGGACCATCTCACTGGCCCTCCTTTTATTCTTTAGGTTAGGGTTAAAAAATGAAATGGTGTTCCCAATTCCCACCGATAGTGACTGCATATGAAACAGGAATTCTGGGAAGCATGGCTGGAAGGGGAACTCAGGCTTGTCACGGGTCACCTCCAACATGCATAGTTGAGAGTTAATCTTTTGCATAGAATTATCATGCTTTTCAGTGTGTATGGTGTATATGTTTGGCAGTTTCTCTTGTCTTGAAAGACCCTAACCCTTCAGGCTTACACCCCCAAGCTCCAGGAAATAAGGAACTAAAAAGAAAACTAGTTCCAAGGGCCACCTGACTCAATCATTACTCAATCACCCCTGTAACAAGGTAAAAAGATTTCTGTTAAGAGATGTGCTCAACTGTGACTGGGATAGTTGCAAGTGTTCCAGGAAGGACTACTGTGACCTGTGTGTAAACTCCACTCCCGCCTTGATACCCCGCCTTGAGGTTTCAGGAAAATGTACATACGGATGTGACTGTACCCACTCTGTGATCAGACCATGATCTTGTGAAACGAAATTGTATGGGAATTGTAACCTTATGGCTTTTGTGGTTTTTTTTTTTTCCTTTAAAAGCACCCATGTGTCTACAGTAAGATGCGACTCTTGCTCTCTGGAGCTGAGCCTGCCTAACTGTACAGCCGCATTAATAAACGCCTCTTGCTGTTGCATCAACTGGATCAGAGTCTGGGTTCTTGGGGCGCCCCCTCGAGAAGGTAGTACCCTGGGTCTGGGGTCTATCAGTCTGTAAATGTTGGAGTGAATAATCAGTGAGAAAATACAATATGTGTTTCTATCTGGCATTGTTCACACCATACTTGGACTATTAGGCTCAATTCAAGGGAAACATGATTTTAAACTATATAGATTCACAAGGGACTAAAAATAATGTTAGGAATAATGGTGCAAGATTTGAGAATATGCATTTGAAGCAAAAGAACACTTAGAGAAGGTGGCAGAATGTTTCCGTTTCCTGTTTTTGCTTTTGCCTTTGTTTCTCAGACAAGGTCTTGCCATGTAGCCTAGGCTGGTTCCAAATTCACTAAACTATCCCAGCTTCCCAGTGCTGAGATTACAGGTATGCAGTGCCATGCCTGGCCTTGAGTGGTTGGCATTGGTTTTAATATTGACAAAGCTTCTCTCTGATAAGTGTGGCATTCTAGAAGACACCAGTGTCAGAACGGGAATCACCAGTTGAGGCTGTGTGGAAGTAAACTGAGACCTCCTATAGGAAAGACATTCAAGTGAGTTAGGTGTTTCAGATGGGTGGAGATTGGGCTAGAGGTCCTTCAAGGCTGTGTTCTGCAGTTGAATTATTTGTGTGAGATTGGGTTCTCTCTCTCTTCCTCCCTCCTTCCCTCTCTGTATTTTTTTTTAAAGTGGGAAGATTGTGGAAGAGACCATCTTCTGTGGATACACTATTTGAGAGACTGAGAACATGTAAAGATGTGTGTACACATAGTAGTGTTGTGATTTCCATTCAACAATTTCCCCGTATCAGATGCTACACCGACTATTTCTGTGTATTGTCTCATGTAAAGCTCTCAGCCGTCCTTTGGGGAAGGAGGAGCCATTTATTTATGTCTCCATTTCACAGAGGAGGTTCCGAGGGGATAACATACCCCGAACCACACAGCTAGGGAGAGCTAGGGTGTATATCCTAGGGTGTTGGATGGCCAGCCTCTTAAATTAGGATGTGCCCCTTGTGTTTAAATACAGAGACTCACTCTGAGACTGCACGGGCATCACAGAAGCCCGTGTCAAAAGGCAGAGCCACATAAATACCTGCTGCTGCTGCTGCTGCTGCTGCTGCTGCTGCTGCTGCTGCTGCTTTAAAAGAAATGTCCATCTGGGCTGAGGAGATAGATGGCTCCTCTATCTATCTAAGAAGTCTTGCTGTACAGGCTTGAGAACTTGAGTTCAAACTCTCAGAACTTGCATAAAAGCCGAATCTGTAGCACAGGTGTCTGGCATCCCAGTGCTCCTTACAGGGAGCCGAGATGCAGAACCCTGAGGAGCTCAAAGGACAATTCACTAGCCCGGTGTATGGAGCAAAGTAGAAAGTGGGACCAATACCTGAAGTTTTCCTCTGACCTCCACACACACACCACACTTGTTCTCTCTCTCTCTCTCTCTCTCTCTCTCTCTCTCTCTCTCTCTCTCTCTCTCTCTCTCTCTCGCTCGCTCGCTCTCCCTCCCCCCCTCTCTCCCTAGATGTTGGGTGGGGCTGCAGAATCGGAAGCTTAGCTCCTCCCCTGAGCCAGGGCCCCTCCTCCATCCTCCTTAAGGATCCTCTGGCCTCAACTCCAAGGGACTTAGAGCATATGGCAGCAATGGGCTGGAGGTTCACCCGGGCGGGCGTTTCTGGCCCGAGATTCATCAAACAGGATAAACAACCTTCCACGGCTAGCCGCTTCGGTACCCGAAGCTTTCTTCGGCTTACTTGATAGGTGTGTGTGTGTTTTGTGTCTGTGCACGCACGTGCGCCTGTGGAGATCTCCGTTTTGTTTTCCTAATGGCTGGTATTGGCAGTGGAGTAGCTGGACTCCTTCCAGCAGGTAGAAGCTTCCAGATGAATGGGGGTGGCTAAATGAGAGGCCGTGCTTTTCTTAATTTGTCTCAAACAATCACTTAATGGGCACAGGAGATTCCCGTGAAATGGGTGAATAGCTTCCGTCCATTTTCCCCAGCCCTCACTGAACTAAAGCCCACTAGCTTTTAAGATACGGACAGTAAATAAATAAATAAACACATAAATAAGGGGGGGGGGGTCTTTATCCTCACACACCAAATCTGTGCGGCAGTAAAGTGCAGGCCCTGACAGGAATTTCAATTATTTAATCAAAAAGAAAATGAAAGAGGTCTTAAGTGTTGCGATTCGGAGACAGCCTTTTCATAGACCAATCTAGCGAACGCGCACATTGAATATGAAGCAAAATGGAAGGAAATTAAGGCAGCTCCGGCTTAAATCATGTGATTGCAAATAGTAAATTAGTTTCTCGATGTTTTCATTTAAGTGTTTAAGTGGAAGGTTTTATTCCTAATGTAGTGTAGTGACACAGAAGAGAACCCTCGGCCGACTGCAGCTTCCCCATCCTGGCAACAACGGTGCATTTGCCCTGGGGAGGGAGAGGGAGGGATGGAGAGGGCCGGGGACGCAGAGCCGCACTCGCGTTAAGGCGCTTTTGTTTCGAATTGCTACCGAAGTAGCTTTCACAGCAAACTCATTAATCCAGCAGATGAGCAACGTCTGTTGAAAATGTACTAAGCGAAACGCATTTAATTTGGAAGGGAAATCAGGGGCCGCATTAGTCAGAGCGTATAAATGGCCACATCAGCCATTCGGCTTTTTTTTTTTCTTTTCTTTATTTATTTATTTACGTATTTTGATGTGGACTCGCTGAATTTGTGGGAGAAGCCGGTCATCACTAAGCTTGAGATCAAACCAGGCCGTGTGCTGTCAGAGGCTTCTTTCTGGGTGGTTTAGACCGGCTGGAAGCCTAGTCGCTTAGCTAGGCGCCTGGGGTCCTAGAGGAGGTCTCCGCAACCTCCCGGGAAAAGTACTAATTGGGTTGGACTCAGTTGACCTCCGGCTGGTGCAACAAGTAACCAAGGTCATTTCTTTGTAAATGAGCATCTCTTTGTGTTTGTAATTAGCTTTGATTATTCGTCTAGGAGCTTACAGCCCTGAACAGCGAGGAGGTCAGGCGCTGGGCTTCCCTCACTACACCAACAGCAAGAGGACTTCCAAAGACATCTTAGGCGATGGGGTCCAGAATCTCTGAGGGCTAGATTCGCTGGGGCCTCTTGGACAGCTCACGGGTGGGGCTGGGGAGTGGGGAGGCCTGTGCTTTTAGGACGACAACACCCTGACCCTTCCTCAGTGACCCCCGCCCCCAGGCTTGGCTAGTGCACATTCATCCACCGCCCACCTCCTCCAAGAAGTACTCCTTGCCTACGTCCTGTCAAGAAATCTTTTTTTTTTTTTTTTTTTTTTTTTAAACTCAAGACTCCTAGAAAGGTTTTGGTCTGTGGCATTTTCTGAGTACTGCATGCTGAATATGTACTAACGTCCACCATTGTTTAACTTTTGTGATTGAATATTATTTTCAAATCAGAATGTTATAGTTATCAATCTTCTGTCCAGAGGCTTATTTACATTCAGACATGGTGAAGTTCCACCCCTATTTAAGAAGCTCTCCCTGTTTGTCTCTGTCTGTGTGTGCATGTCTGTCTGTCTGCCGGCCTCTCTCCTTCCTCTCCCTTCTCCTCTCCTTCCCTCCTTTCTCCCCATACTGCTGTGGGTTGAGCCCAGGGTCTCATTCAAACCAGGCACAATCTGTACTACACCCACTACTGTGCTAGACCTCTAGCCTGCCCCTTCTGTGTTCTTTCTTTGTTTATTGTAGCCTTAGCTGGCCTGGAACTCTCTATGCAGACCAAGCTGGCCTCCAACTCACAGAGATCTGCCTGCCTCTGACTCCTGAGGGCAGGGATTAAAGTCATGCAAATATGGGCTCAGATTCTCTCCAGTGGCCAGTGTGGGCCTTGAACCTATGCCCCTGAAATTAAGAGTCTCAAGCTCAGCTGGGTGGTGGTAGAACATGCCTTTAATCCTAGGAAGGAGGATCTCTGAGTTCGAGGCCAGTGGGTTCGTTCCAAGAGTGAGTTCCAGGATAACCAGGGCTACACAGTGAAACCCTGTCTCAAAAAACAAAACATAAAACAAACAAACAAATAAACAAAAGTTTCCTATTCTTAAAAGCATCCTTTGTTGTTGGTTAGTTGGTTCAAAGCAGGGTCCAATTTAAGGACCACTAGTGTGTGACTTTCTCTCGCTCTTTTTTTAAAATGACTTTTAATCTTGTTATTATTACTTTTTTTTGGTGTGTGTGTGTGTGTGTGTGTGTGTGTGTGTGTGTGTGTGTGTCTGTGTCTGTGTCTGTGTCTGTGTCTGTGTCAATGGGACAGCTTACAGGAGTTGGTTCTCCCCCACCCTAAGATCAAACTCAGGTCTTCAGCCTTGGTGGCAAGCACCTTTACCCACTGAGCCATCTTGTCACCCTTGATCTCAGCTCTTAAGTCGCTGGTCCTCACTATATTTCTGTTTTCCTCATTCCTGACTGAAGGATTGCAGGAATTCCCCAGTGTGGTATTGCATCTCCTGAATCTGTCAGGCTGCTTCCATGCAGTATAGTTTACCTTGTTTTCTGTCCTTTGTGTGTTCTATAATAACTTGAACTTAGGTATAGCCCTAGTTTAATTAAGAGTAAACATTTCAATCCAAATACCTTTTTATTTTGTTCTAAGATGGGGATCTTCTGGTTTCTGAGGAGTATGTAGTCCAGGATGGCCTTGAAGTCACTTTTCTCTTTAGTACCGGGAGTACTGGGATGATAGATGGGTACCACCACACCTAGCTTTGGTGCAAATACTTTATAGGCACATCAGTTAACACCCTAACTGAGTACACAGAGCCTGATTTTCTCAGTCTTAGTGATGCCAAGCTTGATCTTTGGCTTGAATGGCTAGCAGAAGGTTAGACTTTCTATTTAATTGTAAGTGATCTGTTGATGTAAACTTCAGCTTTCCCGTTTTACAGTCCCAATCATAAAATGTTCCAGGAGCTTGGGTTAGAGCTTTCTGTAGTACCTGGTGGTGCAAGGTACACAGTGACACTCTAAGTATTGGTGGAGGTAAGTGAATACATAGGATTTAAGTGGCTGGATTTTCACAATCAGCACGATGAGAAGTACTGCTATCTGGCCGTGACTGATGTGTCTCTGACAGGGTCCCCTACCTCTGGGAGTCAGGGAAAGCTAACTCTCCACTAGATGTAGAGACTCTGGTTTCAAGGTTCTGCTTTCTTACTGTTTTTCAGTGTGACTTCCTGTGGAATCTATTTGTACTACAAAGACTACCAAAGAGAGACATTTCCAAGGCTCCAAGAGTTTACTAATCTTGGCATTCTAAGATACACACACCAAATAGTTGGAACCTGCAGATACACTGTTTTTAAGATGTACTTTATTATTTATTTATCTGTATGTGTGTATTTACATATGTGGCTGGAAATGCCTGAGGAGGCCAGAAGAGGGCACTAAATCTCCTGGAACTAGAGTTAGAGTGTGAGCTGCCATGTGGGTGCTAGGAATCAAACCCAGGTCCTCTTGGAAGAGCAGCCGGTGCTCCTAATTTCTGAGCCATCTCTCTAGCTCCAAGCATGTAGATGTAAACCCACTTGCATCTGGACCTTCCCTGGGCACTATAGACCAATGATATTTAATAAGGTTGTCATAGCAACCACCCTCCCCACATGTTCTTACCTGATAGCAAGCCATTCCACCATCATCAAACTCCATTACTACCTAGGATTAGCATGTCCATTTCCCCCTCAAGCACAGTAATATCTCCCAGGGTGATGTTTCATTGATGCATTTACTTATTCACTTACTAATTCAGTAATTACTCTGCATTCACTGAGCCCCGACTGTGTGTAACACCACACACCTGATGCTTGGGATGTGTTGTATCCCAATAATTGGCCTTCCTTATTTGGAGTTTCCAGACTAGAGAGGGAGACAAAGAGGCAGTTACAATACATAAAAAACATATGTCAGACGTGTGTGGTAGCCCAGAAAGGGTACCTAACTCTCGGGAGCATCAAGAAAAGACTCTAACATTAAATAACTTTTCGGGGGGGGGGGGATTGATGTGTTATCTGAGAACTGTATGGACCGAGTGAGAGTTGGTAGAAAAATAAATAAATGTTCCTGGTAGAAGTATAGTATGCATTAACACTTAAAGAGAGAGAATGGGGCTGGAGAAATGACTCAGCAGTTAAGAGTGCTTACTGCTTTTCCAGAGGACCTGGGTTCAGTTCCCAGCATCTACATCAGGCAGCCCACAAATGCCCGTAACTCCAGTGTCAGGAGATCTGACACTCTCTGGCTTTTGTGGGTACTTTCACACACATGATGCATATAAACTCACAAAAGCATGTACTGAACATCAATAAAAATAAATCTTTAAAAAATTAAAGACGAAGGGCTGGAGAGATAGCTCAGCGGTTAAGAGCACTGGCTATTCTTCCAAAGGTCCTAAGTTCAATTCCCAGCAACCACATGTTGGCTCACAACCATCTGTAATGAGATCTGGTACCCTATTCTGGCCTGCAAACAGAATACTGTATACATAATAAATAAATTTAAAAAAATTAAAGATGAGAGATAATGAGGTATCTTAGAGTTTAGCATTGAGAAATTATCAAATGTTATTGTTTTGTTGACAAATATACACAACATGCTAACAGGATTTTCAGCATTAACTGATATAATAAGATTTACATTTTGAATCAACCTTCAGGCCAGTGAAGAAGGGATTGGAGAGACAGACCAAAAAATGATTCCAAAGCAAAGGGGACTTTTTTTTTTTTTTTTTTTACAAATGAGTGGTTAGTTGGCTACTAACTGAAGGGACTTACATTTGGAAACACCAAAATTTAAATGTGTGGATTTACCAATTTCTTTCTTCTAATTCTTTCTGTACATAGAAATGAGATACAATTAAACCTTTTAAAAATATTGCTTTATGCCGGGCGGTGGTGGCGCACGCCTTTAGTCCCAGCACTCGGGAGGCAGAGGCAGGCGGATCTCTGTGAGTTCGAGGCCAGTCTGGGCTACCAAGTGAGTTCCAGGAAAGGCGCAAAGCTACACAGAGAAACCCTGTCTCGCAAAACCAAATATATATATATATATATATATATATATATATATATATATATATATCTTTATTTCTCTTTCTCTCTCTCTCTGGTGTGCGTGTGTGTGTGTGCACGCGCGCGTGCGTGTGTGTGTGTGTTCGTGTCTGTGTCTATGTGTGTGTGTGCTAGGATCCAAAGCCCCTTTCTCTGATAGAGCCGTAGCACCCTTAACTGCTGAGTCATCTCTCTAGCTTGAGATGCAGCTCCTCAGAGTGTCACTGTGTGAGGGTGCAGATCCACTCGAATCGCCTTCTTTGTCCCCAGAGGTATGTATTTTTCCTCAAGATCTGCCTCTGGTGATCTTCAGATACCCAGACATACTTCAGATACTTCCGGAAGTATTTGCTGTGATTTTGCTGTTCTCCGTATCCTGCTAGCAAACCGTGTTCCACCCCACCTGTGAGCATCTGTTTATATGACTCCTGTGAGCTGGAACCAACCCCACTGAAATATTCCAGAGCCTCCCAGTCCTTATAGGCTCAGCTCCATTCTCCACATGCATTGTGCTTGACATATAATTTAAACAAAATTTCAAAACAAAGCATAAAGCAAGAACAGAAATTTATTTCTTAATATAAACAAAAACGTGATTTGATGGAAAGAGCTCGATCTTTGGACTTGTATAAGCCTGTGTTTGAATCCTCTTCTGCCACCAACTAGCTGGAGGCCTTGGAAGGCCCCTCACTGATCTTCCATTCCTTGAAATGTGAAACTAAATTAATTGTGTTACATTGTAGCCTGGATTAGTGAGGGAGCATGAAAGCACCAGATGCCTGGAGGAAGCAATTGTCCTTGGCATTCACTAGGTTTCCTATTTCCAGACAGTCTTTTAAAGCTTTACACATTCACATCACAAAATACTTCCTACAACAGGTTGTGGTGTAGCAGTTTCCTCTGAGATATTCCACCAATCGGGAAAGCTCAGAAAGTAAGGAAAAGGAAGTCCCTGAAACTGACTAGATACACTAGCCATGTGATCTTGACCTTACAACTGTTCCTAAGAGATTCCCATGTTTCATTATCCATAAAATAATAAAAGTTATGCAGAACAGATATATGTTGAATAATATAAATGGAAGAAACTCATCCTAAAGTTACCCAAAGAGCTATTATTGGGATAGTAAAAAGATTTTTTTTTGTTTTTTTTTGACATAGTGTTTCATATATCCCAGGCTGGCCTGGAACTCACTATGCAACTGAAGATGACTTTGAACTTCTGATCTTCTTACCTCTATCTCTCAAGGGCTGGGATTTTACCACCATGCCTGTTGAAAAACTCTTGTTAACACATTCCTTCAGATGATATTATCTTTATTTATATGTGTTTGAGGGCAGGGATGTGTTAGCTCTCTGAAATCATGGCTAATGTATATGAAAGCAAGAGCTGCTTACATATTCCTTACTAAGGAATATGTTTAGTTAAACATCATTATGTCCTAATTTGGGACCAATAATTTGCATAGATAAAATGAAAATCGTAATATAAGATGATTTGGTTATTTACATTAAAGTAAAATGATCCTTTTTTTCCCTGTGTTTTTACTTTTGAAATTTTAATGTTTTTTATGCTTTATACTTAAAACATCCAAAAGGGGCAGAGGGGAAACACTCAATCCTCACTAAGTTCCCAGAGCCTAGGTTGGTCCCTAGAGGCCACTAATGGGAGTGTCTTATGCATCTCTCCAAGTGATACAAGCATAGGTAATTAAGTTTGTTTTCTCTTCCTCCTCTCCTTGAAAACAGAAGTTCATATCTGGTCGTCAGCTTTTTTCACTTAGCCATGTATCTCAAGGTTCCCTTCATTTGAGTTCCTGTATTTAGCCATGGTTTGTAGCCCGCAGGGAACTGATAATTTTGATCAAGTTGTTCTTCATCGAAGAGTTTATAATCCTTGCATGAATGTGGGAGAACAAGCATTTCCCACGATCCATCCACAGAATTCTTTAGTTGATTTTGATTTTGGGGATTTGTTAGTTGTGGGCCAGCATAGAGGCACTTGCCTTCACACCCGACCCCCAGAGTTCCACCCCTGGAATCTATATGGTGAAAGAAGGAACCTGGCTCTTGAAAGATGTCATTTCACTGCCACAAGAGAGCCATGTTGCTTGTCTCCTCCCCACAAAATAAGTGTATGTTTTTTTTAAAAGGTAGGCGGAGTCGGGCGGTGGTAGCGCACGCCTTTAATCCCAGCACTCGGGAGGCAGAGCCAGGCGGATCTCTGTGAGTTCAAGGCCAGCCTGGGCTACCAAGTGAATTCCAGGAAAGACGCAAAGCTACACAGAGAAACTCTGTCTCGAAAAAACAAAACCAAAAAAAAAAAAAAAAAAGGTAGGCGGAAGATTTTTCTTATTGTCATCAAACTGACTTTATTATTTTATTTTTAATTTCATTTTAAAATTTTCCTTTCTTTTTGAGGTAGAGTCTTACTAAGTATCTCAGGGTAGCATCAAATTCATAATTTAGCTGTCTCAGCCTCTTGAATGCTGGGATTATAAGAGTGTGCCAGCATGATTGGCTAATATTTCTGTTTGCATCTTTTCAAATGTTTAGTGTATGTGTGTGTGTATGTGTGTGTGCATATATCCTGTTTCTTTTTATCGTTTTTTCCATTTTATTTATTTATTTATTTTTATTTTTGGTTTTTCGAGACAGGGGTTCTCTGTGACACAGTCCTGGCTGTCCTGCACCTCACTCTGTAGACCAGGTTGGCCTCGAACTCACAGAGATCCACCTGTCTCTGCTTCCCGAGTGCTAGGATTAAAGGCATGTGCCACCACTGCCCAACTCCTTTTTCCATTTTAAAATTATACTCGTTGGCTGTAGATATGGCTTAGAGTTTAAGAGTACATACTCCTCTTCCAGAGGACCTGAGTTCAGTTCCCATGTCTGGAGGTTCACAGTCACTATAACTCCAGGGAATCTGATGTCATATTCCAGTCTTTTAAATACCTCTACTCACACGTACATACATATACACACATAATCAATAATAAAAAATTATACTCTTGAGCCAGGTGTGGTGGCACATACTAGTAATCTCAGCATGGGAACTGAGAGTTTGAGGCCAGTCTTGGCATCAGAGTAAGTTCAAAGCCTGCATGGGATACATAGAGGGACCCCTGTTTCAAAAACAACACAGCCTGTATCTTCCTACAACTTACAGGAATTTACACATAGTAAAGCACTCTGATTACAAATGAATCACAAGTACTTTCTTCCTGTTTGTGGTTTACCTTTTTTTTTTTTATGTTGCTTAAGATTATTTTTGCTATGTAGAATCTAAAAAAATCAGCACAGCTTGTCTTACTGTTTTTTTAATGGCTTCTAATTTTTTTATGTCTCACACAGAATGCCCTTCCTTGTTTTAACTGTATTTATCTATCTATTGATTGATGGGTTAATTTTGAGACAGGGTCTCTCTAAGTAGCTCTGGCTGTCTTGGAATTCACTATGTAGACCAGGCTGGCCTTGAACTCATGGAGATTCACTTGCTTCTACCTCCAGAGTCCTGGGATTAAAGGCGTGTGCCACCATTCCTGGCTGTACTTTAATTTTATTGAACAACGCTTTTCCAATATTTCCCCTTCTGTTTAGGACTATATATCTTTGTGGTCATTGGAAAACAAATTCAATATTATCCCTCTAGAGTGATAAGACCTGTATTTCCTTTCTTTATCTAGTATCAGCAAGAGTTAAAGGATTTAAATCAACTTGGCTTTATGAACAGTGTATAACAACTAAGCAATTTAATAAAAAAAAATGTACCGAATATCTACCTCTAGGCATGAATTTCTTTTGGGAAATGTTCACAAGCTCATCTCTGTTCCTAATAACAGAATTTGAAAGGGTCTGACAACTCATAATGCCAGAAGCTTACCAACTATGAAAATAAACACACATATAAATATATTTTTATACAAACCCAAATAAATAAGAAGTGAGTATCTTTGGGCTAGAGAGATGGCTTAGCATTAAGAGCACAAAGTATTCTTGCGGAGGGCCAGTTTTGTTCCCAACACCCACATAGCATGGTTCACAACTGCGTGTAACTAGCCCAGGAGGATCTGACACCTCTGGCAGCCACAGGTACTGGTAGACAGTACCTACACACGAACACATGCATAATTAAAGATAACTAACTCCTTTAAAAAAAAATAAGACCTATGTAACTTAGTAATATGATTAGCAGTTTGTGTTGTGAAAGCCGTTTGCCGAACTCGGTTGTATTTTTGAGACAGGGTCTCATTAAACCCAGGCTGGTCTCCAGCTCATCTGGCTATCTCAGAAGTACCAATCTTCTGTCACCACCTCCTAAGACCTGCACGATCATGCCTGCATAAAAGGGTATAGAGAAAAGGCTTTTTGTTAGTTTGTGTTTCTTTTGTCTTTCGAGACAGGGTAGTCCTGTGTAGTCCTGACAGTCCTGGAACTCGTTCTGTAGACAAGGCTGTCCTTGAACTCAGAGATCTTCCTGCCTCTGCCTCCCAAGTACTGGAATTAAAGGCATGCTCCACCATCGCCTGGCTTTTTTACCTTATCCACCATGCCCCTCCCCCCATGGTAGTATATTTGGGCACTCTTTCAAAATCTGGTGGAGGAATGTAGAGCTACTGGTAAGAGGTAGATTAAAGGCCATTTTTATTCTACTGTGTATTTTTCAGGGATTTGAGAAATGGCATCGACTCTTTCACATTTGAAACTGAATTCTCTCTTCCAAGTTCCCCTTCCTAAAAGAACATGAAATACGTTTTAATTTGAGATAGCCAAAGACAGCATTGGGAACTTCAGGAGAGAAATGGAAGATCTTAGAAATGGAAGATCCAAATGAGCAAACTGGATGGATTCTGTCCTTGACACATTAGAAATGCCGGGTTTTCAATCTCACATCTTTGAATGTGTTTCTCATGAGGGTTCACATCCTAATTTCCTGTACAAAAGCATTTGTTTTGAAGATGCATTTGCTAGAAGCATCCAGCGAGTCCTGTTCTTTTTGTAGACATGTCATCCACTTTGGTAGTGCTTAAAATAAAGTACCCAGATAGAAGGTAGGCTGAAGCGGACAACCAGCAATATAATACAAACTGTTATGAGTAAAGTGTGTTACTCAGATCCTGCTAAAATACATGTCTCCTTTATTTTGAAGGCAACTTGGCTAATGGAACCAGTCCTTCCTTTGATCATCAATAGGGCCATCTTTTTGGGAAACTAAGTCCCACCTCAGATGGCAGTTTTAGCTGAGGCTGACATGAAAGAGAGAGGGCCTGTTTAATTATCTATCCCCTGCAAAGCATGTCTTTTCTCTCTTTAAATGAATGATTCTCCAGCTAAAACCCAAGCAAGAATGTCATTGAATCCTAGATGGGGAGAGAGAGGATCATTTGATCTTTATTATTACTGTTGCTGTATTCTTTTATTCTGGGCAGCATATAGGATCTGGATTTGTGTCAGCCTTACAGCTACAGCTTTCTGGTTCTGAGGGACAGATTTTTTTTTTTTTGACCAAGTGAGTGAGAATAAGATAAAATAAAATGTAACATGGATGCATTTATGAAACTTACCAAGGCTTGGAGAAAGGAGCCTTGTAGAATAGATGTTCTGTGAATTCTTAATAATTAAGCATAGCGGTGAATGAAAGGGCAAGCCTTGAGAATCTGCTAGGTTGGTTGCAGCAACTGCTTTTTATTTTTCTTGTGTGTCTGTCTGCCTACATTTGGAGGAAGTAAAAGAGAGGGCGGTGGTGAACTACAGGGCTGCTGTACAGTACGGTAACCTCAAACCTAGCGTGGCTACAGAGCGCTTGAAAGAGCTAGTGTGGATTGAGATGTGCAGTAAATGCAAAATAGACACTTCAGTTTAGTGGGAAGCCTTGCCTGGGACCTGTAATCCCAGAGCAGGTGAGGATCAAGAGTTCAAGGTTATTCTTGCCTGCATGTTGACTTCAGAACCTATCTAGACTACATGAAACCCTGCCTAGAAAACAAACAAGAAACATAGTATGAAAAAGGATGCAAATAATATTTATATTGATCATATGTTGACTAATAATATCTGGGGTATATTGGGATTAAATATAGTATACAAATATTTGTTTTAATTTTTATTTAAAAAAATTCTTTTGGTACGGGATTTCTCTGTGTAGCCCTGGCTGTCCTGGAACTCTGCTATGTAGACCAGGCTAGTCTCAAACTCACTGCCTGCCTTTGCTTCCCTAGTGCTCGGATTAAAGTCTTAAAGGCAGGCGCCACCTGGCCTGGTTTTAAAATTTGACGGGTGGAATTGAAAATGGTCTATGTGGGTCACACTATATTATTGACGGGCACTGTTCTAGGCTTCGGGGTTAAGCTAGACAATGACACATCTGTCTTTTTGGGTTTTGTTGTTGTTTTAAAAGGAAATTGTTTCCCTGCAGCTCATAATCTTTACCCCTATCTAAAATCTAACACTGACTTGGTTACTTAGGTTGTCCCAAGCCTGGGAGAGGTGGAGTTGGAAGGTAGAGAGCGATGCGTGTGTAATCGGGCTGCCGATTGCAATACCCACTCCCTTAGAACAAACTAGGACTGAGACCTGGAGGGGCTGGACACCGTGTGCCTGGCATTCACCCCAGAGCCCTTGTAGGACTGGGCCAGAACTGGTTTTGGTCACTCAAGCGTTTTCGCAGGGGTTCTGCTCAAGGAGTCCCGGCCAATGGGAGAAACTTTATGGCATTCCTTGCCTCAGAATTTCCTCTAGGATCTGGGACATAGCCCGGCCTGGAACCTGAGGCCAGGACGAGATCAGAAACCCTTTGAGGACCAAGCATCCGCATACAGTCCGCACTCGCGCTTCCCTCCCGTTGGTGCACTGGTCTCAGGCCCCACAAGGTCCCTGGCTGCGATGTGTCTGGGACCAGAAGAGAAGGGGTCTCTGTCGTGGATAAGGATGGTGGCGGCACCGAGGATACCTAAGAGTATCCAAGGGTCTGCTTTGGTCTTGGCGGCTGGAAATCATCCAGCCTCCTAGTATTGTTCGCTAGCAGCGCCGATCGGGAAGGGAAAGACGCCAGTGCTCCAGGTTTTGCACCTTTCCCAGCGTCCGTGTTTCCTCCTTCGGCTCTAACTTCTTAGGTCCTATAGCGACCTAAAGAGGCAGAGACTGGACGGCCCGGATTACCGAGGAAACCGCCTTTCAGTCTCTCTCCATGGGCAGCTATGCTTTCGGCTAGCCTGGGCGTGAGCCTCCGCCACCCCCCACCCCCATCACCAGTTTCTGCCTCGGGAGAGAAGCCTGAGCCTGAGCGGAGAATACAGCATCGATGTCAGGGTATAAAGGCTGTCTGATACCAAAGGACCGGGAAGGCAATCTACCACTCCTTCTCCCCCCTTCCCCGACCCCGGATTCCTCCATCACTCGGAGATGTGTTTGTTTAAGGAAGAGTTCTCTGTGTCACCGCTCAATGACTGGCACTCAAGGACTTTCCTACTAACCCTGTCCCCCAAGTGACATTCAGTCTTTTCTGTTTCTGTGGCACAAGTTAGTCCCTGACTCAAGGAAGCTGGAAAGTCCGTCCCCCGGAAGTCTGGTGAGGATCTGAACCTAGGCTGACTGACATCCAGGGAAGTCTGGTTGTAAGGCTCCCTCCCCACAATAGCCTGCCAGCCTTGTGTTTGGAGATAGACTAGATTGATATCCATTTGCTATGTTTGGATGACTGATACCCATTTGATACATTCACACCGAGAGTAGAGATGGGTGGACTTCCATTGTGTGGACCATCACCTTTATCTCCCTCAGTGCCATAAATGATGACTTGGCCAGGACAAAAGGTTAGAGAACTTCTCTGAAGTCTACTGTCTTCTTTCGGTGGTCACCTCCTCTCCCGCCTTCTCTTCCTACTATTACAAACTTCAAAACACAAGTCACCTCTCAGACAAAGAGAGACAGTTCTGACTTCATTTACATGCCTGATTGATTTACCAAGATCTCATTTCGCTGTCTCCCCCCCATACTCTCTCCCTCTGCTTCCTCTCCTATCTGCTTACCCGTGTGTCCATGTGGAATAGGACACTTCCACTTCCTAGAGCACTGAAGTTTGGGGCCTAATTGATTCTGGTAATTAATTTGTTCTACCTGCTAGATCAGATGGAAATCCTGCTGCAGTGCCCAAGGATTAACACTTGACTTCCCAGCACCTCCTCTAATTATCTCATAGCATGGGTTGCAAGGACTCAGTCTCTGTTAAGACACTTTTGCTATTAGCAGTAGTGATTGGAATTGTGATGACGACTAGATATCAACAAATTAGAGCTTAAAAATTGGGAGATGGAAGAGAAGTGGCTTCTTTTAATTTCCCCGAGTTTAACATCAATAATTAGAGCAATTTTCAGAGATGCGAGCCCAAATTACTCCTGCTGTGCTGTCGATGATCACCTTAATTTTAGCAAATTGACTCCAGGGAAATAAATGTGACAGATTAGAAAAAGACAAACAGGGTGGGGGGAAAGACTGGAAAGAAGAGTAAGGAAAGAGGCAGGGGAAAGAGATGGGATAAAATCTAATGCAGTGATGGGTGAAGACTGTGGCTGGAGCTGGTGGTGTAGAAAAAAAAAAAAAGAACCACCGTCACCAACAAAAACAAAAACAAACCACCATATGACTGAAGTGAGGAGCGGCAGGATGGAGGGTCACAGCAACGGTGTCTGTGGACAGATTTAAAATGACCAAGTCATTTGGGTGATAGACATAGACCCCCTCTGTCCACTCCCTAAATTCCAGGTAAAGCATCTTCCACCGTCATCTTTACTCCCTCAATAATTCAGTCATCCTTCCTGTCAATTTAATCTAACTCTAGCCACTTGATGTAGCAGATGGTCTGCATCTTTATTTCTTCACTTTCCTCCTCTTTGTTACCGATGACTGAAACTCTTTAAAAACCAAAACGGGCTTGAGTAAGTGCTTTATTCCTACGCTATCGGGACTCTTTTGGCATTCTGGTTTGCTAAACAACGGCTAAAAAAAAATTCATTTTCAGTCTTTTTAAGAGACAGAACACAACACCTCTTGCAGCTCCGGGAGGGGCAGAAATTGGGGTGGAGAAGCCTGCTAGGAACCGAACCCATTGGGCTCAGCGCTCCCTGCTTGGCCAGGCTCATTCAGCACCGCGGACAGATCCCCGCCCCGCCCCGCCCCGAGCCCACCCCACCCTCCTCTCTGCCTCCGCAGCCTCGCTATTGGTTCTCCCGGCTCCCCTCTCCAAGCTGCCAATTCTCCAACACAGAGAACCAACCTACCCTGGCGCTGGAGAGGCAAGAAGACAAGCGCCGGGATAGCCCGGGTCGCTAGAGCAGCCGAAATCTGAGCCTAGGCGATCAGGAGCAGGTGCGGGCTTTCTTTCGGCTAGGCCAGCTGCGAGGCTGTCTGCCGTCCGTCGACACTTTGTCCTGGCCCAAACCCTGTGACAGACGCTCTGCAAGATGAATCTCAACTTCACCTCCCCTCTCCACCCGGCATCTTCTCAGAGGCCCACGTCGTTCTTCATAGAGGACATTCTGCTACACAAGCCCAAGCCGCTGAGGGAGGTGGCCCCTGACCATTTTGCAAGCTCTCTGGCCTCTAGGGTGCCTTTGCTAGACTATGGCTACCCCCTTATGCCCACACCCACCCTCCTCACCCCTCATGCCCATCACCCTCTGCATAAGGGGGACCACCATCATCCTTATTTCCTGACCACCTCGGGTAAGTAGCAAAAGCCTCTAGGAGTGGGGAGAGAGAGGGTGGGCTGGGTTTTGTTTATTTGTTTTGTTTTGTTTTAGCACAGCCCCCACCCCCTGCCAGAGACCAGATGTGGAGGGAGACTAAATTTGGCTGGGTGGCCTCCCTCCTTCGGTAACAGTAGAAGGTTGGGGACATGGCTGAGAGGAGAGCTTCCCTGTGGCATGCCAACTGAGTGGAACAATTCGTGGTTACTTCACAGTTTTTATAACGGGATGGGGATTGTGTCTGGCCAGAGGCAGCTGGAGTGGATGGATGTGATCATATTCCTGGTGGGCCAGTGCTCAGTCTTACTCTACGCTTCCAGGCCACTTTGTTCATATCTCAATGCCCCCCCTCGCCCCCTTAGCTTCTTCCATCTCAGAAGGAGGTCCTCAGTCATTCTTGTACCACAGAATTGCCCTGAACTTTGCAGTGCAGAAACTGAAAAGGCTTCATTTGGCCAGCTCTCTTCAGCTAGGTCGGGTCAGGAACATTTGCCGATTCTGCAGAGGACATGGAAGTGAGGGAGAAAAGGAGATTCAGGTTGGCAGGAAGGGTTCAGAACAGAAGAGAGCTACTGTTCTCGAACCTTCTTCACTTCCAATGTTCGACGTTTAATTCATGGTCAGCCTGCTCGGCTTCTTCTTTCTTCCGGCCCAGTTGCTGGAATCAGTTGCTAAAGTATTTCAGATGGATCATTTGGCAGGGAGTGGGGACTGACAAAGTAAGACTGGGCCTGGAGATGCTGGGAAATATGTCGGTTTGGGTTTTGTTTGCTTGTTTCGCTCAGGCTACACGCGCACTTTCTCCTCTAGCATTTTCGTTCCAGCCAGAATAGAAAAAGTCTTCTAATCTCCATGCTGAGCACCATAGTAAATTGGTTCCAGCAGGAGCCGAGGAAAGGTAGCAGGCAACGTATGAAATATGGACGCTGGAATCTAGAAAAAAAAAAAAGGTTGAAAGTGTATGATAGTTAAAACCCATTCTCAAGCGCTAGCTTAGAGAGAAGATTCTGAGGTTCCCGTGGAGGCCCGCTTTGCTTCTGGTTTCACCACGCGGCTGAGGATGAACACTTCTCCCAGGGCTGGTATTGCCCCAAATCCGTGGTGCTAAAACAGCTTGATTTTTGTTTTTCTTCCCCGGGGATTGGTAGGCACTGGTGTCCGAGGCCTGTAGGTTTGGAGCGTCTAACTCCAAACACTGAGTAAAGCTGAGAGAGTGGCAAAATGGAAGCATCCTCCCCGGATCACCAGAAAAAGGCGCTTCAGCTCTCCTGATCCGCGGGGCTTGGAGTCGGAGGGAAAAGCTTAGGATCAGACTACAGAACAGGGTCTCCAGGGCGCCCCTGCCACTGACAAGGAAATGTCCGAGGAGAGCACCACAGTTTCTTTGGATAAGCATCCTTTTGCGCTGTTTTGTTTGGTTGCTGGAAGGGTGAGGACGATCCAGGAAAGGTGCTTTTCAGAGTCAAGAAGGCAAAGTCCTATCTAGCCCTGGGGGTTGTGAAGGTCTGGATGGATGTGGGTGGACAGCTCCAGTACCCTCCGACTTTTGCAAGAAAACTTCGCCAAGCCGCACAACCGCACAGGAAGTGCGCTCTGAGGAAGTCTCCAGGAAGATGATTTTTTTTTTTTAAAGTCCTCTGGATCTTTGCTCTATTTTTCTTTTCTGTTTTACTTACTGCTTAGTATTTGTATTTTGTGATGGCCTTTTGGGAGGGATCTCCAAGCGCTATTTTTGCGATCCCCCTCTCCACTGTCTTAGGGTTCTTGGGAGATGGGATCCAGGAGCTTTGGAGCAAGTACGGGACAGGTGTTCGGGAAGGCTGGGCAACGGAGTGGAGTGGAGCTGGGAGGCTGAAGGGCGCTTCCTGGGGAGGCGGGTTCCGTCAGTCAGACTGCTCTCGTCTCTGTAGGGGTGCCGGTCCCGGCGCTGTTCCCGCACCCGCAGCACGCCGAGCTGCCCGGAAAGCACTGCCGCCGCCGCAAAGCTCGCACGGTGTTTTCTGACTCGCAGCTCTCCGGCCTGGAGAAGAGGTTCGAAATCCAGCGCTACCTGTCGACACCAGAGCGCGTGGAGCTGGCCACAGCCCTCAGCCTCTCCGAGACTCAGGTGGGCAGGAGACCCCGGATCCTGCGCCCTGCTTTTCTCCCCTCAGCTCTGAACAGTGCCAGAAACGTCGAGTAAAAATGAACCTCTCCCCTCTCCTTCGAGGTTACCCCCAAGACCCGGCAGAATTTATACCCAATTTTCACATTAGATTTATCTACCCGCCTCTACGGGGGGGGGGGGGGCGAGTGATTCGGTTGTCACCTCCAAGTTAGTGGTTATTTCTATTTTTCTTCCGACCAAGCGGGTGACAAGCTGATTTAGGGGGCTTTTGTTTCTGGAGAAGCTTAAACGGTTTTTTTGTTTTGGAGAGGGTTTTATCGCGTAGTCCAGGCTGGCCCCCAAACCTCGTCTTCCCGCTTCAGCCTCCGTGTGTGGATTACGGGTTTACACCACCCCTCCATGCTCCGTTGACCCCTCTTCAGTGCCCCCGTGTACTTATTTCAGTGAGTACCGTTCCCAGCAGCAAATCTTCATGGGTATCCCAGGGCTTGCTCACACTGTAGTACAAGCTTCCCCTCTACTTTTCATCTTTGGTCCTATTCCTTCACCACCACCACCCGCCCCAAAACCTTCCTTTATTCCTTCTCAGGATCTTGCTGTGAAATCACCAGCCATTCGGAGCTGAGACTAATATTCTCTCCGAGAAAAACCAGTCACTTGAATTCATTCTTGTCTTCCAGGCCCACGAGTCCTGTTGGGCCCCGGATTTAGTTGATTCCGTCACAGGGTCATAAATGGAGTGTAAAGGAGACCCTATCCATCCAGCAAATTACTGTCCATACCATTGATCCTCATCACTATTCTGGTGCACTCTCTCTTGGAAGCCTTAAGTTTTCATTCAGCCTAAAACGATAATGCGTGGCTTTCCCAAAAGCGACCATAGCGTCAGGACCGAATTCAACTCGGTAGACAGAGAGCCTTTTCCCTTAAACCCCCGCCACTCGCTCAGTTCTTAGCTCCATTTGTCTGAGGAGTGACGTGATTTTGTTTGTCTCCCCTCAACCAGGTGAAAACGTGGTTCCAGAACCGGCGGATGAAGCATAAAAAGCAGCTGAGGAAAACTCAAGACGAACCCAAAGCCGCAGACGGGCCTGAGAGCCCGGAGGGCAGCCCCCGGGCCCCCGAGGCCGCGGTGGCCGACGCTCGGCTGAGTCTGCCCGCCGGCGCCTTCGTGCTTACGGAGCCGGAGGATGAGGTGGACATTGGGGACGAAGGCGAGCTCAGCTCAGGGCCGCACGTGCTCTGAGTGGTCGGGCTGGGGAGGGAGACCCGGGCGAGGAGCTCGCGGGGCCAGCCGTGGTCCTTCCCGGGCAGAAAGACTCGCTGAGACTCTAGACTCTGCTCCAGTCGCCCGGGCTGGAAGAAAGACAGACGCAGTCCATTCATCAATCCGCAGGCGCCCGCGACTCGCCCCCAGCCTTCTCCCTGTCCGCATCCTGTCCCCGTCCGGGATCACCAGTGTGATCGCTGGTTCCCGCGCTCGCTCGGCGTCGTCAGCGCCCGGGACCTGCCCAGTGTCGCAGCCCAAACTGGCACCTGGGCTCGCGGTTCTACAATTCGACGGAGCTTTCTTCCCCGCTGCCAATGCAGAGCCCCTCCATCCTCCTTTCTCAGCCACTCGTCCCCTAGTTCTGTCGCCCTGTACCCGCCGCCTCTCCACCCGGACCGTAGCTTTCCCTTAAGCAGTACAGTTGACTGCAGATGAAGGGACCAGGTGGCTGGGGCCATGCGGGGATCCAGGGAGAGCCACGCTGGACCCTCTAAACCTTCTGTGTCCTGGCAGGGTTGTCGGTGGCTTTTCACTATTTCTGCTCACACCCCTACCCGGATCCCACATTTCTAACTCAAATCCCTAGGCGACCCCCTTCTACGGACTGCGCTTCCATCCTCTGGGGTCCCAGTGGTCATCGGTGCGCTCGGTATCCCGGGCGCTTGCGGCGCTCGTGGCCCCCACAACGTCCCTCTCCACAGACCCATGGACAGAGAAAATCCACAGCGCAATTTCTGCTTCCGGAACTTGTTGCACTCTTGTCCCGCAACCCTTTCATGTCCCAAAGGCTACTGAGATTTTAAAAGTGTTGTCTTCGGGTTGTTTGTGGACGCGCTCACTTCGTGCAGTGTTTTGGCAAGGCTACAGTACAGCCTTCGGAATTAAGGCAAAAGGTGTTGTGGATGCGCACTTGTTTGGGGTGGGGCATTGAAGCTATCGCTCGCCGCTGCCACTCCTCTCCATTGCCCCTGGAAGGTCTTCTTTTCTCTTACTAGGTCTGCGGTCTCTCTAGATAATAAAGGGCTTGCGGGGCAAATTGGGAAGGAGCTTAGGTTCCGGGAATCGTTCGTTGTCCCGTTCCGCTGCTAGCAGTCACCTCTCTTTTCCCAGTTTCTTATCCCCGGTAGCAATGAACTTGGCTAATGACCTTTACTGAACACTTTCCGTCTCCTCGACCCCGACTTTTCTGTTTTCAATCACCTGACTAATGGAGATTAATGAATCTCATCCAGGTGAAAAAGGTCACCGCAAATGGTATCTTGTCTCTGCAAAACGCTGAGGGGACGGGCGCCTTTTGGTATTTGGAATGTGAAACTATGCTAATGAACTATGTGAAGACACTTAACGGACATAGCAGCGGTGAGGGAGGAGACTTCGGTTTCGGGCCTCCCTGGGCTTATTGGTTGTCTTTAGATCAGCGAGCCTAGGAAAACTGGAGAGGCGTGAACGTGGCAGGTGCATTCCTCACCCTCGGGAGCAGAGATAAATAATTACAGAGACTGCAGTGGTGTGAGTTTTGGGTGTATTTAATCTTCTTCTTCTTTTTTTTTTTCCCCAACGAGGGGATGAATTTTCAAGACTCCTCCAGGTGAAAGTTCTGAGTTTACGCGGTGTAACAAATGTAGCGATGCTTCAAAAACAACTGGCAGAAAGGGAGCTTTACCCAGTCTGCATCACCGAGGACGCAAAGCCACCACTTAAAACACCGGCATTGTGAAGCCTGCTCTGTGGTCAGTCAAGGGGGCTGTGAACCATAGGTCAGCAAACTGAGGCTCCACAAAGTTGAATGTATCCAGGAACTGGGCGAGCTAACAGCTGGATGGACGCAGATCATTTGACTCGGTTCCCTTCTTTTTGTACGCTCTTCCCCATTGTTTCTTTACTTTCTGGTAACAATGCCTTGGCTTGCAATTTGCCCCTGTGGCTTTATAAGAACATCCTCCTCATTTCTTTAGTTTGTGTAGTTGTGGCTAATGATGCAAATTCAGGCTCAGATTTCTCCTCCTCTGTTCAGATAATGACCATATTTTTTCAAAGCCGGAGTGTCTCCAGGCAAACCCTCTACTTCCACACCGTATCTCCAGCCTCACAGAACCATTTAAAAGAAGTAGTTTACAGAAAATGCTTTACAGTCACACACACACACACACACACACACACACACACACACACACACATCCCCAAACAAAAACCAACCAACCAAACCAACCAAACCAACAAACAAACCCTTGAGCTAGAGGAGTGTGATTTGATAATAAAAGAAAGATATCTCACATAAGAGCATGGAGCCAAAAGCCAAGGGGAAAAAAACTCAAGTTTTTCTAGTCCTGTGGACAACAGCTGCTTAAAGTAAGTAAAAAATACTGTGTGTTGAGAGAGAGAGAGAGAGAGAGAGAGAGAGAGAGAGAGAGAGATTAAATTAGATGGTGAACACAAACTCAAAAGCACTAGGCATTTATCTTTTCTGCCTTCAGCAAATGCCAGGACTTACTCCATGGGGATCAGAGTGAGGGCACTTCTCGAGCTTCTGTCTTGAAGAAGCAGGTAAACAGAAAAGCTTCCAGCTTAAAAATAGCTCTTCCAGATTGGGGCACAGTGAGTCTGGAGCCCCAGGAACTGGAGTCTGATTCAGGAGCATTGCCTGTTTAGAGAGATGCCACTTCCAGTCACCCTGATTTTTACTACTGGAATGCTGGGAGGGGAAGAGCTCTGAATGCAACCAGAGCAAGGCACAGTTTTCTCACCGACCCCACCCCAGCCCTGGAATTGTGGTAAATAAAGTGATAGCAAAGTCCTCACAGCTTTTCTCCTCTCCTCTCCTCTCCTCTCCTCTCCTCTCCTCTCCTCTCCTCTCCTCTCCTCTCCTCTCCTCTCCTCTCCTCTCCCCCTTCCCCCAGTCCTTCTTTTCTTCAGATCAGTGATATTAAAAGACAGACACAATTTAGTCTCAATTGAATGGCAGCAATTTTTGCTTTTGACCTTCGAAACTGATCAAAGCCTCAATGGGCTGACAAAGTATTTTGTCTGAATGGCTCAGGTTTTTGTCTCAACTCAGTCCCTCTTGTTAGTAAAGATCCCACAAAACTATGTTCGTTATATTATAGAAAGACATATAGATCCAATTTTGAAGAGACAGAAACATCTTTGAGTAGCCGAGGAAGGCAAATAATTTCCCATCTAATCCCCAAATGGGATCTCCCCAACCCATGTTTGTCCCCAAGACTGCTCCTGAAGGACTTAATTTCAGAGCTTCTGAGAGAGATTTTCAGTACTATTTCTCAGCTTAGTGTTGCTGACTGTCATTCTAAGAAATACTTAATCTGCATGCATGACATGAGAGAGTGGATTGGGTCTCTGAGAGGCAACAATGTGGAGAGGCACACTAAACAGGGCTTCCTGGAGCCCAGAGAACTATGCAGTAAACACATTCAGTTGAAGTAGGGAGATCCCTGGGTCTTCCTGAATTTGGCTCAATCTACAAAATAATGAATTAATTGAAATACTTAAACACTATGCTTATTTTACATGTTTTTGCCATCAAACTTCAAAGAGAATATTGACAAGCTAAAATGTCCATAGTGTGCAGGAGCCCAAATACTTACTGGTGTGTAAAACACAAATAAAGGACCGTCAGCCCTTTGGCTAGTCAGAGGGAAGCTTTGGGGAGGGGTGGAGAAGGAGCTAGCTGGTGGTAGCTGCAACTGTAGGGTCGATGTACTCTGTCATGTAAGGATGAGGCTGTCTCTATACTAAGCACCTTCTCATTAGGAAGGTTTAGACAGAGGTTGCAAGGCAAGTCCAGGGCACTTTCCAGTGTGGGCTTCTCTACCTACGCAAGGCTGCATTAGATACCTCCTCCTGCCCCTCCTCCTGGGAACAGAACCCAGAGCCTCATGCATTTTAGGCAGTGTACCACCACTGAACTCCGTCTCCAGCCCTTATGTGGTTCTTCATTATTAAGCTCTGACATCCTGTCTTCTTTCTAGAGGAAAGGAACCGCAGGTTTCCCATTGTTTAGATGGTCTGACATTTCATGAAGACTTCAGTTCACGCATCCTAATTTAAATAAATAGACCCACAGCAATTAGAAGACTTAAAACAGGGCAGAGAAGGAGAGTATGGATTTTAATTCATCAAGTTCTAACACTTCATTCTAGAAAGTAAATGAAAACAAGGGGTCATTTTACTAAGTTAAGGACAAAGTGTCTCTCAGGAAGAAACGATCCCTGTTAGAAGACACATCTAATAACTCCCAAGCCCTTCCTTTGACACTGACTACATGGGAGAAATCAAGTCCCAGATGATCACAAAGACAAAGTGGCGGGATTAAGAGTAGAAGCTGCTTCTGGTGCCATCTCCCAAGCAATTCGGGTTGCTATGGTAGGTGACAGCAGCTCTGTGGGTACCGTAGCACGGGGAGGAGAGGATTTTTGTAGCAGTTTCAGATGTAAGAATGAATAAGAAGTGGTAGCTGCCAATTGTCTAATAACATCTTAGGTCGACTTTTGGCAACTCTCCTGGCCAAGAGCAATCTGAACCTGGAATGAATTTTCCTAGGAGGTTCCAAGTTCCTTCACACTCTGTTCATTAAGACAAGGTGGGGCAACTGCCTGCTGGGCTGTTTCAGAAGACACTCCTGCATCTGACAGGATGAGTAGGTTCTCGTACTTACACCTTCCCTTGTAAAACAAACAAACGAACAAACTCCTTCACCTAATCTTCTAGTTATGATGAGTCAGTCATCCCAGGCACAGAGAGACAAGCTCAGTGTCACAAAGCTCGTTAGTTTGGGGAGTTGCAGAGTTAATATATCTAGTTGGTCAGAGAAAATTCTAGTAAATGTTGACGCGTGAGCTGAACATTCAAAATGGCTCTTCTATGTTCCCTCCAGTGTCTTGTGTTTGTTTTTCATTTGAAGTCAAGTCTCACTCTGTAGATCAGGCTGGCCTTGAGCTCATGGTCCTCCTTTGCCGGCCCCGCCCAAGTGCTAGGATCACAAGCTTGCATCCCATGCCCCAGGACCCTTGTATTTTTTGGTTGTTACTCCTCCCCTCTTACCCCTTAGCGTTTCTAGAGGATGCACCAGATAACCTAGCCTCTGTGATTTCGTTTGCAGTTATCTCTTTCTCTCGTGCTCTCTCTGTGGTATTGGAGAGTCACAGATGGAGCTGAGTAGGCATCATAGCCATTGGCTGGATGTGCCCCACAAATGAGTTAAGAATGGTGAACAGAGTGAGGTGAGAACTTTGCAAGGACCTACTATGAGGTCTCAGCTGGAAGAACATGACAGACGACTACATAGGTCAGAACCTATCAGTTAGGAAGTCCCTGACATCAGACTATATAGGATCTCAACCATTCGTATGATTCACATTAAGCAGCCATTTGAGCTTCGCCATTTCATTACAAAGGGGTTAGAATGTCTCAAAGGAGCTGTGTGTGTGGATCCATCACACTTTGTCCTACTTTTTTTTTTTTATGCTAGGTGAAGACTTGTATTCCACGAAAGAAACATAGCCTGGAAGGCTCCATTGAAAAGGGCTTGCTGACATCATGCCTTTTTCCCCTTTCTCTAGCCCTGCCCCATTCTGCTCTAAGGTTTTAGTTACCTGATTTGGTGACTGACAGGGAACAGAGAGAGGGTGGTTCAAATTCATAAGGACCTTTTAAAGTGATAATGAATATAGTCTTCAACTTACCAAGGGAAAGCCGGACATTACGTTCCAGCTGTATCTTTAAGGTGTCCATCTCCTTGGAGCACAAACACAAAACAACCCTCTCTAAAAGGAGAAACAAAACTGGGCATAATGGCCCATATTTGTGATCCTAGAACTTGGGGGTAGAAACCAGAAGATTGGAAAGGAATTCAAGTTCATCTTGGGCTTGACATAGTGAGTAAGAGGCCAGTCTGGGCGACACAAAACTGTATCTCAAAAATCAAATCAAAGAAAAATGTGGATGGAGGAAGTGATGAGACCAATTTGTGGGGGCCAGAAAGATTGTTCTGTAGGTCAAGTGTGTGCCACACAAGGCTGAAGACCTGTGTTCCATCTCAGGAATTCACATAAAGGAGGAAGGAGAGAAACAATTCCCCAAAGTTGTCCTCTGACATCCACATGTCCACCATGGTTTGTGCTACCACCCCCTGACCCCGAATACATAAAATAATACATTTTAAGGTAAAAGAACATGAACACACATGGTGAAAGTTTTAGAAGGATTTGTTTTAAAAATTAATTAAAATGTTGATGAATATACTCCTTGGGGAGCAACTGAATTTCCAGTATTCGTTGTCTCTCTAGAATCCACATTATAGTTAATAAGATAATGGAGTGTCCTTTCCAGTAATTTACGCCAATGCAAGCCAAAGAATAGCCCACTGGCTATTTTATCTTTTTAAAGGTTTATTTTATTATTTTTTAAATTATATACATATATGTGGTTATATGCACATCTAACGGCAGGTGCTTGCAGAGTCCGGAAGAGGGTGTGAAATCTTCTGGAGCTAGAATTACAAGCAATTGTGACCCATCTAACATGGGTGCTGGGAACCAAACTTGGGTCCTCTGTAAGGTCCGTATGAACTCTTAACCACTGAGCCATCTCTCCAGCCCCATAGCATTTTTGAGGAGACAAGATTTTATACAGCCCAGGCTGACCATGAACTTGCTATATAGTTGAAGATGGCTTTGAACTGGTGGTCCTCCTGCCTCTACCTCCTCAGTGCTGGGGTGGCTGGCGTGCACTCCCACACCCAGTGTATGCCGTGCTGGAGACTGAACCAGAGGCTTCATGCGCACCAGACACGCTCTCTACCAGTTGAGCTGTACACCTGGCTGCTCAGCTAGTCCTTTCTCGGCCACCTCAGGGCTTGACTTCAGACTTCAAATGGGAATTTATAAGCTTAAAGCAAAACCAAAGGAATGAAAACCCAATACGTCATACCAGCTCTGCTTTTACATTTTTGCATTTACTTTAAATTCCTAAGTGCTTTATTTCAGATTTTAAAGAATTGTCTTTTATTATTTGCACACGTGCATTGTTTAAAGAATCAAATAGTTCTATAAGGATTTTATTTAAAAGAGAAGAAGAAGAGCTGCCCCATCTTCTTCCTCATTTTTTAAAAATTTTCAAAATTATATTTTACTTGTGTACTGTGTGTATGCATGCATGTTTGTGTGTATATGCCATCCACACCATAGCATGAGTGTGGAGGTCAAAAGGTAATTTATGGGAGTTGGTACTCTCTTTCCACCACGTGGGTTCTTGGGGTTGAACATAGGTTATCAGGCTTGGCAGTAAGCACCTTTACTGCCTGAGTCAGCTCACTGACCAACCCCTTCCATTTTCTTTACTACAGAGATAACTAGACATCTCCCATCTGGCACTGTTGATTTTAGGGCGTCTCTGTGTTTCTAAGGGATTTCACTGAATTCTTGCTTTTTGGTATTTTTTGGTTTAAGAATTTCCTAGAACTTTAGACCAGGAAAGATGGAAATAGTGTTCCTTCTTCCCTGCCTCTGTCACATGCATACTCTCTCCATTTCTCTTCTCAATAATAATAATAATAATAATAATAATAATAATAATAATGTAACGTCAGTTACATCATTATGGTGATATACATATGCCAGTTATGACGGCTAGCCAATAGCTTCTCTGGAGGGCTTATTTTTTCCTTTGATTGAATTACCTCATTGTTTTAAAACTCTTAATGGACTTGTGACTCCTTGGCTCTTAAGCTCTGTCTGTCTGTCTCCCACTCCTGAAGTACTCATATTTCTAACATCTCATTTCCCTGAAAAATCTCTCTCACAGCCTCTTCTGATGGAGTCCACTCCATGTTCAGTGTCAAAGCAACTCCCTTCTCTGTCACCCCGGAAATCCCTTCTATTCCCTTCTGTTCTTCTTTCTCACACTATCTTCTTTCTTGCTTTGCCCTCTCTTGTTTGGGTTTTGTTTTGCACTCGGGACTGAGGCTCCAACTTCAGTCAAGAGCTCCACCACGGAGCTAACATCTCTTGCTCTGGGAAACCAATCTACTGTGTTTTCTGAGAACTGGTGCCTGATGGGTAAAAGGACTGAAATCATTCTAGTCTCATGGTTATTGGCACTTCCAGGTAGAAATAATTTATGAGTATTTCTGAGTAATTCTGAATGCTGGACTCCACTGACTGGCTCAGCTGCCAATGGCCATTGTTACTCCAAACCCACGTTCCTTCTCGACTGCAGCTGCACGCATTCTGGAAGCCAGCAAGGTCTTCTCCTTGCAGCCAGTACCGGAATTCAGCTCTGCATCGTGTTTTGGTTCTGTTTTCATCCACTCTTTTGCACATCCAGAAGGCACTGTGAGTTGGAAAAGTTATTTGATCTTTCAGTTAGAAGCAGTTTTCTCCAGTTGTTCCTTTGGTGGCCTTCTCATTTTTTCTTTTTCTTTTTCTTTTTCTTTCTCTCTCTCTCTCTCTCTCTCTCTCTCTCTCTCTCTCTCTCTCTCTCTCTCTCTCTCTCTTTCTTTTTCTTTCTGGGACAAGGCTTCTCTGTGTAGTTTTGGTGCCTATCTAGATCTCGCTCTGTAGACCAGGTTGGCCTCGAACTCACAGAGATCCACCTGGCTCTGCCTCCCAAGTACTGGGGATTAAAGGTGTGCGCCACCACCGCCCCGCCCCTCTCCTTTTTTCTATTTGTTCCTTATAGAACGTTATAGAACATCCGTGCTTTGGATTCTTACCTGCTAGATTCAATCTCTACATTTCTTTATCTCTTTGCTTTATTTCTATCCCTTTCCATTTTCACTCTGCTTTCTGGGGAAACCCCTTTCTGTTATTTTCTAACCTTATGTGTGAGTTGATTTCTGCTGCCATGCTGTCCTGTCTCTAACTCATATGGTCCCTGGTTCCCCAGGTGTCCTGTTGTAATATGCTCAGATGCTAGGGATTTCCAGTATTCTCACCCTATTTAAAATAAAGGATGAGCAACTTGATGAGAACTTTAGAGTACATGGTTGTGGAGCTGAGAGCTTTATCATGGGCAGTTGAAGAACCTCTGAGGCCAGGATTTTTAGGTCTTTCCCCTTTTAAATTTACTTATTTACTTGATGAAAGAGTCTTGTGTAGCCTAAGCAGGGCAGGTTGCTGAGGATGAACTTGAACTTCTGATTCTCTTGCTTCTACCTCTGTGGTGCTGTTATAGGCACGTACCACATGCCGACTGTGTGGTTCTGGAGAGAGAATTAAGATCCTTGTGCATGTTGGCAGTCATTCCACCAACTAAGATACATTCCTGGCCCATGAAAGCTTGGTCAAAGCAACCCGGAGCTAAGAGTTTCCTTTCCCCCACTCAGTGCTATGGATTCAACCTATGGCCTTCAGTATGTTAGGGGATTGCTCTGCCATCCAGCTACAGCCCCAGGGCTTTTCTTGTCAGCTAGTCAGATTCCCTAGAGAAGACTTTTCTAAACTCTTCCGTGTGAGATGACTCTGAGCGCCAGGTGAGAGGGGACCAGCTGCCTCTGAGCTGCGTGCCCATGCCTCCTGCTTACACAGCATGTGTCGTCTCACCAGAGCCAATTGTTCCTCACTCCCTCATCAGAAGGTGACCATCTATTCCTGGGGCTGGAGAAAGCCGTTGCTCAGCTGCATGGAGAATGGAGAATGACACAGGTCTAGCTGCTTTTGAACACATTTTTATCCATGCCTCACTTACCTCCTCATCTCTACTCCTCCTCCTTCTAGCTTATTATTCTTTTAAAACATTAGTCTTTTAGTTTATATGTATGAGTGTTTTGCCTGATGTATACATGTGCACCACATGCACACGGTGCCCCTGAAGGCCGGGAGAGGGCATTGGGATCCCTGGAACAGGAGTCATGGATGTCTATGAGCTGCTATGTGGGTGCTGAGAACCAAACCCAAGTCCTTGCAAGAGCAGCGACTACTCTCAGTCCCTGAGCCATCTCTCCAGCTCCTCAACCCTTATCCTGGACATGACTGACACCGTCAGCTCTTGAGCATCTTTGCTGTTTACTGAGGTGAGTCAGAGTGACTTAAGGCTTTTCTCCGTGCTAGCTTAGAGTCAACTACTTTTGGAGTTTGTCGGCTTTTCTGAAGTGTGGCACTCATCTGTTTTTCCAGCTTCCAAAGTTTCATTACTACTGTCACTCCTCCTTGGGCCTTTTGCGAGCTACTGTTGTGTAAGTTTCCTCTGAAATTAAAACCTTCCATCTTGGAGGGAAGCTCATTATCAAGATGATGAAACAACTCCAGAGTCTAATGAGGAGGTGAAACATTTCATCTTGCAGGGAAGCTCCTGAAGACATAAACATCTCAGGATAACCTCAGAAAGTCCCTGAAACTGAGCAGCCTCACTAGGCTCCTCCCTCTCCAAGCATGTATAGAAGCTGTCAAAACAGCTGAAAAATCACTCTTGGACAAGCTGTGCGATTTGGATGAAGTTCAGACTAAGCACCCTGGAGGAAGCAAAGACAAGATAAGCAGTGAACTGCCCAGAAGAAACAAAGCCCAGCTGCGCTGCCTGGAAAAGGCTCAGACCAACTGTGCTACCAGGAAAGGACACCCTAAAACCTGTTGAGCTGACTGTAGGCTGTACAGTATGCTCCAGGGTCCCAGCTTTGTGAGATGTCACCTATGTGGGGGTGGGCTTTGGTGATGCAGCTGTCTTTAAGTAATTTCTGCTTCTGTATTCTGTATCTAATAAAATTTATTGGCTTACCCAAATCTGACTTTGGGAGTATCTGTACTTTGATCTGTTGTTGGCTTTTTTTTTTTTCTTTTTAGAGACAAGGTTTCTCTGTGTAACAGCCCTGACTGTCATTGAACTCACTCTGTAGACCAGGCTGGCCTTGAATTCACAGAGATCCACCTGCCTCTGCCTCCTGAGTGCTGGGATTAAAGGTGTGTACCACCACCACCCAGCTTGTTGTTGGTTTCTCATTTGGGATAAGTGGAAGATTTGTTCACATTTCCCTAGGAAGAGTGTCACTCAATTATTCCCTATGATTCATCTTGAAAATGAAACCAGATTTTTTTTGTGTGTGTTTTCAGTCTACCATATTTATCCAAAAGTTTCATCATCTGAACAAAAAAAACCAAAAACAAAAAGAACAAAAACAGGGCGGTGGTGTTGCACGCCTTTAATCCCAGCACTCGGGAGGCAGAGGCAGGCTGCATCTCTGTGAGTTCGAGGCCAGCCTGGGCTACCGAGTGAGTTCCAGGAAAGGCACAAAGCTACATAGAGAAACCCTGTCTCGAAAAACAAAAAAAAAAAAAAAAAAAAACAAAAAAAAAAAAAACCCAAAAGTTTCATCATCTGAAATTTGACATTTTTTTTTAGTTTTATTTGGCTTGCTGTTGGAATTGAATTGATCCTTTATTTTTATTTCTCAAGGTTGAAAAGAATTTGTTGACCTTGGGGGTGGGTGGGCGGGAATCACTTTATCACTAGAGTAGATTTAAAGCTGGGGGGTGTGTGGGGAAAGACATCACAGCCCAATATCAGGATGGGAATAGGCTAGCCAGGCTCATCAAGATGATTTTGACAATCCTCTAGATGGCCAAGATAAAGTAGAAAATTAAGATGGGAGATAAATTTGTCATCAAGAATAAGTATATACAGGGCCCAAAGTATTTAACTTTATTATGTTTAGTAAAAACATAGTTTTATTCAGTGTATTCCCTCTTTTGTGTAGGAGGAAGAAAACACAGAATAGCCCTTCTGAGATTATAGTAAGAGATGCACACTGTAGTCGAAAGTTTTCTTTGGTCCCGCCCAGCTCCATGGTCCTAAAGAGCTTATAAAATAATCACTCAGAGGTTTATATTAATTACAAACTGTATGGCCAATGGCTTAAGATTCTTGATAGCTAGCTCTGTCATCTTAAATTAACCCATTTCTATTAATCTATGTTTTGCCACATAGCTGTGGCATTACCAGTCTGTTGGCATATTGCTCATTGGGTGGTAGGTTGGTGTCTACCCAGACTCTGCCTCTCTTTCCTGTCTTTCTCTTTGGATTTCCTGCCTGCCTCTAAGATGCCTTGCCATAGGCCAAAGCAGCTTATTTATTAACCAATGGGAACAACATATATTCACAGCGTACAGAAAGACATCTCCCAGCAGCACCCCCATGACATGGGATAGATGAGGATGAGAACACAGAACCTAAGCATTGTGTCTGTGGAAGGCTCTGAATAGCTCCAGATGTTTGTAGAGATGACAAGGCATGGGCCAGCAACATAGCTCAATGGGTAAGGGCGCTCGTGGCCAAGCCTGATGAACTAAGTTCCAAGCCCAGGTTTCACATGGTGGAAGGAAAGAACAGACTCATACACATACACACACACACAAAATAAGTAAATGCTTGAAAAATTATTTTAAGGGAAGGCATTTTTGCTACAGTTGGTTCTCTGCATTTGGATGATGGAGTCTGTGGCTCCAGCCACCAACTGAGAGTATTTGGAAAGATCTATTTTTCTGTGTGAACACGTGAAGTCTCTATTTCCCTGTCTCCATTCCCCAAACAGACATTTCCATAGCATTTGCATTGTAGGTGTCCTAAGTAACTTGGAGCTGACTGAAAGGACGTGAGAGGATATAGAGAAGTTGCATGCAAATACCAAGCCATTTTAATCAAGGGCTTGACCAGGCACAGAGTTTTCATATCTGTAGGGAGTCCTGGATCAGATTCCCCTCGGATTCTGAGGGGTGGCTGTGTTGCCTTTTCCTTGAACTGAGATTAATTTCAAATCTAGGTATGTAACCGAGTGAAGAGAGGGGCGAAACGGGAGAAAAAAAGAGAAGGCCAGACAGAGATGCAGACAGACAGACACACTTGCACATGCAGGCTCTCAGGAGAATGAGATGAACAGGACAGGCAGAATTGGAAGGTGACCAATTAAGACATTAAGTGTTCTGTGACACATGGACGCATCTGTATTTGGCTCTGATAACAAGGCCATCAGCTCATTTTCAGGGGGCTGCTGCCTTCTTCAGCTCAATCCTCAGATCAAAGCAGAACTGTCCGTCTGCATTTTTCAGCCAGAATGGGGATGCTAATTTATACTCCTTAATGTGTGATGGTGAGAGACCCCTTCAATTAACTGAATTCTATAGCCGGCAAAATAAAAGGTACACAAAAAAGAGGTGCAGGCTGGAAGAGCCGAAATTCTCATTAAATCAAAAGGTCCAGTATTCATTACCTCGTGCATCTGAGGCTAAACACTAAATATGGGGATCATCAAAGGAGATTTAATGGGTTAAATTGAGACTATAATCTAATTAAAATATTAGACACGGCTAAATAGTTCTTTGATATTCATCTAAAGCTTTCATTAAAAATAGGTGCTTGAGGTTTGTAACATAGGAGATTATCAATTTTAAGTAGGGACAACAAATTTAGGGACCTCATCTGCTCCACTTCAAAGTGTCGCCATTGTGTGGGTGCAGGGAAAACGGGGGTGGACCTCACTGCCAGGTGACGGAAAGAATGGGGACGGGAGGTGGGGCCTGCCGAGCTTTAGGACGCTCATTTGGATCTCTGCTTGGGTGTCAAAGACGGTAGTGAAATATTCAAGGGGGAGAGAATTTGCCATAAAGGGAAAAAGTGGAGCCCAAATTATTCACTGTAGAACTCTTCGCTGAGTTTATTCAGAATAGTCTCTGCTTTTCTCTGTGTAGTTTTTCAAGAGATGATTTTGTTTTTTTGTACTGTCACATTGGCAGTATGGATGCAAGCTTGGGATCCACGGCCAGGGAGATGGCTCTGTGGCTAAGAGCACTTGCTCGGCAGGCATGAGGACCTGAGTTCAAGTCTCCAGCACCCACATTTGGGAGTGGAAACAGGCGGCTCCTGAGAGCAGCTCCCGAGAGCTCACTGGCTAGGCCACTTAGCCAAAATGAGGCCCTGTCTCAATAAAGTGAAAAGCAACAGAGAAAGACACCCAATGTCTTACTCTGGCCTCTTGCGTGTGAGCATGCATGTGGAGACAGATTTACACAAAGCTTGGACCTACAACAACAAGGAACTGACTGTAAAGCAGGCTACGAGTCCCATGATCACGGCCGGCCTCTGCGAACTGACAATCCAGTAAAAAAGTATGTGTGAAGTCTTAGGAGAAATGTCAAGGCCTTGCTAAATGAATTTGCCTAGACATCTCACATTGCTCTCGTCCCCTCAACCTATTAGAGTGATATAATAGCCAAGACCATTTACCCAGCTTATTGAAAATTAATTACTTATGTGACCCAGGTTTGCAAAGGGGAAATAAGAAGGTAATGGAGAGGCAACAGGAGACATAAACCTGCCTTCCAAATTTTCCTCTCTTCATATTTTCTAAAGAGCACTGCATCTCTGGATAGAGCTGAAAAATACCTACATCTTAGTAGATTTTTGCAATGTATTGTTTTTATAATATTTTGGGAAGCTATGACTGTCCGGTTGTTCTACTGAACAAAATCAAGTCATCCACAGTTGAACTATGAGGATGTTTCAGACAGTGGCATGATTTAGGGGGTGAGATGAATAGATGGAAAGTCTGCCATTAAAAGCTGTTTGCTTGAGAAATTGGTATTTATGTTCTCCCAGTCCCGTTATGAGAAGGATGTATGCTGTTGCTAAAGGAAGCCACTGGGTAGAAATGGACACTATATCAGTGTGGAAGCTGTGGGCGAGGGGACAGTTCTGAATACCACTGGCTTTCAGCCATGCCGAGTGACTTCTCAGTATATTTGAAAAGCAGAATAAACTAAACTTTGAGTGTGCTTCTGTGTGTGTGTGTGTGTGTGTGTGTGTGTGTGTGTGTGTGTGTGTGTGTGAAGGTCAAGAGCTGACCACTGAGTTCCCTGGCTCTGCCATTTTCCACCTCTCCCATCCCTACAGTGCTAGGGTTAGAGGTATGTGGTATTGGGGATCCAAACCCAGACCCTCACTTTAGGACTGAGCCATCCCCCCCTGGCCCTAAATGTAACTTTTCTAAGAGTGTGTATGTGGTGGTTTGAATAGGAATGGCCTCCAAAGACTCGTGTGTTTGAATGCTTGGCCCATAGGGAGTGGCACCATTAGGAGTTGTGGCCTTGTTGGAGTAGGTGTGGCCTTGTTGCAGGAAGTGTGTCACTGTGGAGGCGGGCTTTGAGGTCTCATATGCTCAAGCTATGCCCAGTGTGGCACACAGTCTCTTCCTGCTGCCTGTGGATCAAGATGTAGAATTCTCAGCTCCTCTCCAGTACCCTGTCTGTCTGCATGGCGCCATGCTTCCCGCCATGAAGATAATGGACCAAACCTCTGAAACTGTAAGCCAGCCCCAATGAAGTGTTTTCCTTTATAAAGAGTTGCTGTGGTCATGGTTGTCTCTTCACAGCAATAGAAACCCCAACAAAGACAGCATGTTTCACCTTAATTTTCCCTTAATAGTATAGAAATAGTGTTGTTTTGTTTGACATTCTAGACAATTTCTTAGAATCACTGATGTAGTGAGTGAGCATTGCAGAGCAATCAGATCTGCCCCAAAGCAGAGGCTTCACTTGGTTGCTACAGTCTTCAATCCTTTCCTTCCTGGGAAAATAACCAAAGAGGCAGATGGGGCATTTGTGTACTTCTGTCTGTTCCTGCCCATTGGGAATAGGAGCTATGAAAATGTACTGAGCCTTAGGGATGAGATGCTCTAGGCCTATGAATACTTGAGAGTTTGGCTGAAATGAATGTTAGGTATCAGCATTCTTATAAAGACCACGCTGGGGACAGCAACCATAATGTTTCCTTGAGAAATTTCTGTTTTCAAATGCTGCTTCTAGTGTCACAATAATATATATCGTGATATACATGTCATGATTATATGTATGATATACACGTATGTACCAATAACAGGGAGATTTAGTTAAGCTTGATATCTGCAGGCTGTCACCCAAATTCAATTTTCTTCCCTGCTATTTTTCAAGAAGTAATTAGGAAAGAAACCCCGTCTGAGCTGACCGAGCCTGCTATTGTAGGCTGTTTGCTGTCGACTCAGGGTTCTCAATTAGCTCCGGTGTTGTTATAATCACTGGACGTGTTTTCAAACAACTCCCAGTTAATAACTGTTGGGATGAAGAGTCATTTTCTCACTGTCAATGAGACTGTGCACGCTCATGCTTGCTGTGATGTTTTGACAATGATTCATTAACCAATAATAAGCCCCAATTGGACCCATTAGGCATCATTGCCTTTCCTGGGATTACCTTTTATTTTGTTCCTCAATATTGTCTTTTCTTGACTTAGTTTCTGGATAAGTCCCAAGAGACTCCTTACTACACAAAACAATATCAAGAAGACAGCTGTCATTAAATTCAGCTACTTGTAAAAAAAAAAAAAAAAAGGCTCCATGTAAGAGGATGCTCTTGTTGAAACTTTAGAAGCAGCACTGTCAAAAGGATGCTGTACTAAAGAGAAGGCATGGCTTAAGGGGCCTTTATCTGTACTAGTTCACAGAGACCGGGCAGAATTATCCTATGCCTTTCAATGACTCATATAGCATTTGGTCAAATGCATCCTCCCCAGCTCCTTCCTGTCTCCCTCATGATATCACTCAAGTCTAAATCTCCTTCCTTTCTTCCTTGCTTCTATTCTTTCATTCTGGTAATCAACTGCCTTGTTTTGTCAAAATTCAAGGATTCCCTAGGTGGTAATATTTTCAGTGTGTGTGTGTGTGTGTGTGTGTGTGTGTGTGTCTGTGTGTGTGTCTGTGTGTGTGTCTGCATGTACTCGAGTGCATACGCGTTAATGTCACAGTGCTCATGTGGCAGAGGATTACATTCAGGGGTCAGTTTTCTGCTTCCACCATGGGCTTCAGGGGTTGAACTCTGGTTGCCTGGCTTGTGTGGCACTCACCTTTACCTGTGGAGCCTCTTGCCAGCCCTCCATATGGTTCTAATAGAAGACTTTGATGCCATGCTGATATTGATATGGGTTGGTCCATGTGGCTGACTCCCAATAGGCAGGTTCTTTTTTCTATTTTTTTTTTTTGTTTCTGAAGCAAATGCTATAAAATTAATCACTTAGGTTTATGAAATCAATATTGTGCTACTTAAAGAAGAGGGTACAAAGCGTTTGTCCTTCACTGTACCTGGACCGTGGTAGCCTAGTGACATTCCACTGAACCTTAACCTTGAGGCCACAGGAAGGTCCATAGGATTCATTCTTTGACTTCAACCCCAAACTTTCAGCAACGATTTTATTTGACTGAAGTATTTTAGATGCCATTTGGCCCTGAATAAAGAATTTTGATATCCAAGGCAGCGGTTCTCAGCCTTCCTAATTCTGTGACCCTTTAATACGGTTCCTCATGCTGTGGCGACCCCCAACCATAATATTCGTTTTGTTGCTACTTTGTAACTGTAGTTTTGCTACTGTTATGAATCGTAATGTAAATATCTGATATGCGACCCCTATGGAAAAGAGTTGTGACCCACAGGTTGAGACCCCCCCCCCCCCAGGGTCTTACGTGCTGGCTGGGTAAAGCTTGGCCTTGGGAGGAAATAGTGTTTGTGGTCTGCCAACTCATTTCGCCTGCTTCGGCTCAGCATTGGCTCCTGAAGTGTGGAGGTGGTGGGAGGATTTGAAACTCCTAACAACATCCTCTGCCCACCAGGAAATGAATTTCCCTACCATCGACTCTGCTTTCAGCTCTGAGAGGCGGTTTCTTGTGGGCAGCTTTTGTTCCTATCATGACATATGCAGCACACATACCACACGAACGTGAATCTAAAGCGAATCCTTATACCACACGCATAGATTCGCCTTAGATGGTGAAAATGACTCATTTCTGGACATACTCAAGGAAGGACGCAATGTCCTGGAAGGAGGTAAATGTTAGTCCTTTGGTAAGTGTGTTCTTGCTCTTTTGAGACAGACTCTCACTGTTTAGATCAGGCTAGCCTCCAACTTGAAACACACCCCCACCCTCCCTGCCTCAACTTCCCAAGTGCTGAGATTACAGACACATGTGGCCACTGCTGGCTCTTTAGTCATTTTAAGATTGGAGCTCTTGATAATGCTTCAAAAGAGAAAAATAAAAAAAGAGTATGACTATTCAGGCTCAGAGCAGACTCCAAAGTGCATGCATTGATAGTATTTGAAGAGAGCCACAATAATGAAAAGATGCCCAGTAAATTCATAGCTGTGGAGTCGATGGCTTTGACCATCAAGTGATCTGAGGTGGGTTTCCCTGGACGTGCAGGATCTGTGACTAATGTCTTAGTGTTCTGTTAGGTTGAAATTAGGACTCCCCGTCCCCCCTCATTTCAATATGCACATCTAGACATAGCTTTAAATTTTCCACTTTATGTAACAGACTTTTTTGAAATTTGAAAGCTGAAGTATTACTTTGGACATGTTACCTCAGTGGCCAGGTCAGCCAAACTCAAGTTAGGAAAACCTGAAGTCTGTACACTCTGTGGAAGAAGGGCAGAGGTAGTTCAACAAACCAGAAGATCCAATATAAAGCAGTGGCTTTATTGTCTAGCTCTCTATTAGCCCCAATTCTAACAGGTTTGAAAATAAATAAAAATATGTATTTTTATATCCAGAAGGTTCAAGATGTCCGGTGTCTGACTGGGCCCCACTCTAACTTCTACACGGCGCAGATGAGGGGAGGGGGCAGGCGACAGTGCCAGGTTACCACGCAGCATAGATGGAATTGTTTGGTTTCTGTTCTCCACGTCCCTTTCATGGCAGCTTTGACCCCCACCAAATGCCGTCTAGACGATGTGAAGGACTTTGAAAGCGGCCACGGCCTGCTTTTCCCTCTCGTGCCTGCTCTGCAGGATCTCCAGCAGGGAGATTTCCGGTAAGCTTCCTTCTCCCTCACCCTTCCTCGACTTCTTATTCTTCTTTGCTGCTTGGTCAGTCAGATTTGGTGGTTTGGGTTTGGGGATGGTCTTAGCGTATTCCAAAGCCTGAGGGCAGAGAAAGAAAAAAATGTCATTTAAAGTGGGAAGTTAGTCTTAGGAGAGCTTTATGAGAGAGATGGAGATCACTCTACTGTGGGCAGAAATGACGATCGAATGGAAGGATGCAGATCACACATTGCAATGCGTAGTTTAAACAAAACAAGTTAGCCACTGGACAGCATGCTGTGGAGCGAAGAGGAGCTGGGTGTAGATAGCTGTTAGGTTACTCAGATGCTTTTACTGTGACAGATTCTTTTAAGTGTTTGCAAACAGATTTCTCATGTGTTTATTTGGCCAGCTCTCTGAGAGTCTTGCTAAAACCAAACTTCTAACAAGCCTTTCTGCCCAGAGCGGACTGAAGGACTCGGAGAATGAAGTCCCATCACTGTAGGTGACGAAAACTCACCTTTATTCATGACATCCCCTTGTTCTTGGAAAGAAAAGTGGATATTTTTAAGTGTATCTATAGAAGATAGATGTTGAACATGTAGGGCTTTTTTTTAAAATTGATGCCAAATTTTAAAGGTTAAGTTATGATAAAAATGAGGCCAGTTGGGCTAGGGATGCTGGGATGCTGTTCAGTGACAGAGCTTTTACCTACGTGTACATGGCCCTTGGTTCTGTTAGGATGGAAGGAGAGATGGGGAGGAGCAAAGGGAGTGAGTGAATGAGGGAGAGAGAGAGAGAGAGAGAGAGAGAGAGAGAGAGAGAGAGAGAGAGAGAATTAAACATGACTTGCACTGGTTCTTCATTTTTAAGCTTCTGTTGCTAGATTTACGTGTATGAGTACTTTGCTTGCATAAATGTCTATGTACCATGTACATGCCTGGAGCCCTCAGAGGTCAGAAGAGGGTCCTCTGGAACTGGAGTTGCAGACAGTTGTGAGCCACCACATGGGTGTTAGGAACTGAACCTGGGTCCTCTGTAAAAACAGTGAGTGCTCTTAACCACTGGGCCACCTCTCCAGCCCCAACCTTTGTATTTTAATAAGAATTTATTGACAGCCGAAATGGGAATGGACAGTATTTTCAAGTATCAGAGAGGGGGGTGGGGGTGGGGGTGGGGGTGGGGGTGGGGGAACACCAAAACATGAAATGTTCATGTTCTGAACACATGTAAGAGAAAGGTATGGGAATTCTCAACAAATCTGTCACCGTGAACAGCTGCATGAAAATGTGATGGGTTGGAGAGAGAAGGAAATGGTGCCGTGGACACTCAGGGAAGAAAATGGAGTTGTCAAGGTCTGAGGAGGAATAAATGTGACGGTTGGTGAGAGAGAGCACACGGCACAGGTTCCTAAGGACACCAAAGGAGAGCACGTTCCTCCTGCAAGGAGTCCCCATGGCTGTGTAGGACCGAACGGATGAGCTGAGGCAGGGTGCAGTGTGTCTCCACAGTACACATTTCACTCCCATCCTGACTCTTCGATAGATGATGACGCCTGAGAGGGCAGACATTCTGCATTGCTTTAAATCTTTTTTTCCCCCCACCAGAGGAACCCATACACTCTCTCTGGAAAAGCACAGAGAAATGAACTTAAAAGAAACAATGAGGGATTTATTTATTTATTTATTTTGCATGAACAACAAGAGCATGCTAATTTCCTCGAAAGTTGTTTAATTATAAAGGATGAAATCAATAGTTAACCCAGACGGCTAACTCCTGATGAGAAATCACTTTGCTATTTTGACATGTGACAAAACCAAGACAACATACTGACCTAACAGTAGTGTGTGTGTGTGTGTGTGTGTGTGTGTGTGTGTGTGTGTGTATTTGTGGATAACATATAAGTGCAGAAATGGTGGTTACTATACGTCTCCTATGTTCCAAACTCCAACCCCCCACCCCCACACCAGATAGGGTTTCTCTGTGTTAACAGCCCTAGCTGTCCTGGAACTTGCTTTCTAGACCAGGCTGGCCTTGAACTCACAGAAATCCACCTGCCTCTGCCTCCCCAGTGCTGGGATTAAAGGCGCGCGCCACCATGCCTGACTCCAAACACATCTTTTGAGGTTAGGTGGTGACCAAAGTATCCTTTAATTCCGACTGAAGCAGTGAATGCCCCACACGAGCTTTTTACCTTCTGCCGAGAGAGCACTGATTTCCTCTCAGTTTTTGCTGCCTGTGGTTTGGACAGGAGGGACAGTGTCTTCGTGTTGTATTCCTGAACTTGCTTCGCGTATTCTTTTTGCTGTATTAATTTTTGCATCTGCTCGGAGAAATGGAGTATAGTGAGCTAATCTCTGCTAATTCTCCCGGTGACACTGGTCTTACCGAGGTGGGCAGCTGGGGGGCGGGGTGGCTTGCATAAGGTGGCGGCAGTGAACTGGTTAATGTTTCCCTGGAGAATCCGCCGTGAGTGGAGCGGAGCTACCAGTGTCCTCTTAACAGAGGCTAAATCCTATTCAGCCTCTTCTTTGTTGCATTTACCCAATTTATTTTCATTTTTGCTTCCAACTTTGAACTCTACTCTTTTTATGCCTGAGTGCAACTGCAGTTCAAACACATTACATGAAGATCTCCTTTCACTAGAGGAAAGAGAATAAAGTGGATGCACTTCTTAGGGGTTGGGGAACTCGCATCCTAAGTGTCTTCTCTGTGGCCACTTCAAAGTTATCAAGACAACTCTATCAGGGAGACCAAGAGCCACATAGCACATGCATCCCTTTCCACATTCACGCGCCCACTCTTCTGGGGGGAGGCTTTCAGATCTAACTGAAGGGCAGTGCATAAAATAACAGAGGCTGACAATGGTTTTTTATTTTGTAGCAGGAACATCTGGGTCTCTGTTGTGTCAGCACGGCTCCTTCTGAGGGGTTTGGTGCTGGGATGCATCTTTACCCCCTATTGCTAAGGACAGGTAGAGGGCACCAAGTCTGAAAATGCCACACGCCACTTACTTTGTCTCTGACGGACTCCAAGTCAGGTCCCAGGCCTCCAAGCTTCACTTCCTTTTTCTGATAACCTTTCACCTTGGAACTCTGGAAATACAACCACAGAAACCGTTTCTTTTAGGGATCAGTGTCTCCTCCAAGAAGTCACGAGCATAGGGAAGAAGGACAGTGAAGGCCAGAAGCCCTGGCAGAAGGTGGGGGAAGGAGCGCATTTCTCGGCAAGGGTGCCGGCTTCATGGGAGTTACCTGTCATTGTCTATTTGGTATTTGTAGTTGTATGTGTTTTGACCTTTTCACTTCTGTGATAAAAGGAATTGAAATTCCGAAAAGATAAGCAATTTCAAGGTGGTAGTTTGCTCTTTGGTAAACATTTTTAACTGAAGCATATGTAATACACCTCTCCTCCCCAGGCAGCAGTTACCATGATGTCCAGTCGAGCGGTTTCCAAAACCAAATGACTCCTCACAAATGGCGGTGAAAACACACTGCTTCAGAAAGTCCCTGTCCAGTGGGGTGAGTACTGCCTTCCAAGACATTCACAAGACAAGCCATGTGACTGCAACTTGAAAATTTCACAGCTCGTTGTTGGAATAGTAGATAGTTTTAGGGATGGAAAACAACTCTTGTTCATTCACAATACTCAAAGCATTTGGGCCTCGGCAAGACCCACTGAGACATTCATTGAGTTCTGTTAGTGTGATTTTGGAAAAATTGAAGGGCACCTAGAATTTGACATTGTAACTCTAGCATCACACACCTGAGCAGACAGGGCCTCAGAGTGAGGCTGTGACCTGAGGCTAGCCCAGATAGAGCCGAAACTGCTGCTTTCCACACAAAAACCGGAGCTTGGACTGGCCATTTGCCCTTGTGGGGGAACCAAATCCTTTCCTCTTTCAACTCCTCAACGAGTTTAGTTCCACTTTCTAGAAAGGATAAGAGAGACACCACCAAAGGAATGGTTTCAGTGACTTGTCTTAGGGGTTTCTACTGTCATGATAAAACACCATGACCAAAAGCAACCTGGGGAGGAAAGGGGTTGTTTCATCTTATTTCCACACTGCATCACTAAGGGAAGTCAGGCAGGAACTGAGGCAAAGCCATGGAGGAACGCTACTTAGCTACTTACCGATTCACTCTTCAGGGCTTGTTCAGTTGTTTTCTTCTATGCCCCAGGACCATCCGCCCAGGGGAGCACCACCCACAGTAAGCTGGCTCCTCCCTCATCATCTAGCCATCAAGAAAACGCCCCATGACTTGCCTACAGGCAGTCTGACAGAAGCAGCTTTCTCAACCAATGTTCCTCTTCCCAGATGTGTAGGGCTGTGTCAGATTGTCAAAAACTAACCAGAACAATAGCGGTAACTATGTTAGGGCAAAGTTAAGTTTGTGCTTAGAGTGGAAAAAATGAGGGGTGTCACCTGCGTGATACTACCTAACTGTATATCACTCTCAATTAATCCTAACACTGGGGTTGGGGGATGGGGTGGAGGAGCAGAGCAGATGCATCTGTGAGCCGAGGCCAGCCTGCTCTAGTGAGTGAGTTTGAGTTCCAGTGATACACAGAGAAACGCTGTCTCGAAAACCAAAAACAAACAAACAAACAAACAAATAAAATGATTGTGGCTTGCTTTTAAAGAGCTTACTGGATTGTAAAATTAATCTTTTTCAGAATAACCACTGAGACTCAGACTCCAAATATAACACAAAACTGAATGGTTAAAAACAAACAAACAAATCTATATAGTAAAACATTACTAATTTGATAATAAATAATCCATTGTCTTATTTGAGGAACAATGAATTCCAGTTCTCTGTGTAGAGAGAGCTCATATACATACTGGAAGCACTCATGTGCTGATGTCTGGAAAGTGTGGACACACTCTAAACAATGACAGAGAGTTTTTATGTGTAAAATCATCAAAGATTAAAACGAAATGATTACAGGCCACACTGATAACAAGATTGGCAAGTCATAATGGCTTTGAAATCTTACACTGGTATAAACTGATGCCACCATTTAGACAAAAATTCACAAGAATACAACCAAAACTGTTAAGAGGTGTAAGTAGGCTTTCCAAGAGTTTTCAGAATAATTTTGTGTATGTGTGTGCATATATTTTAAAGTTCCTATTAATTATGTTAAGTTCTAATATAGGCCATATACCTTTTAAAACTAATTTTTTAGATTTTTTTGGTGTGTGTATGGTTGTTTTACATGTAGGTATGCATACAACACGTGTGCAGTGTTTGAAGTAGTCAGAAAAGGGTATTGGAGCTCCAAGAGCTGGAGATACAGATGGTTGTGAGCCATCATGTGGGTGCTGGGAACCAAACCTGGGTCCTCTGTAAGAGCAGCAAGTGCTCTTAACCACTGAGCCATCATGCCATCCTGATGGGCCATATATCTGCTGAGCCTTTTATGAGGTACAGCTTGGCAATGATCATCAGATGAATGAAAACATTTTGTCAGATTAGTTAGAATCACTTCGTGTACGTCCATGGCCCTAAGAATGAGCTGTGCACCCACTGTACCAACCATCCCAACACGGTTGCTACCGGAGGGTGCTGCCCTGGCTTTTCCCTTGACCCCTCCCACTGTAGAAGCCCCCTGTCCACTACAGCTAGTTGTCCTTTATCATCTGTGGGCATTTGGTTCCAGGACATCCTGTGGATACCAGTCTAGATGCTCAAGGCCCTTATATAAGGAGCAGTATCAGCCTATAACCTGCACATGGCCCACATGCTGTCGTCATCTCTGGATTGTTTATACCTGGCGTGATGTAAGCACTACTCAGACAGTCACTCTGCTGTCACAACGACTTGGAAAAAAGTCTGTTGCATTCAGTAGAGGTACACTGTTTCTAGAACCCACGAATGTGGGGACCCATTCTTTCCCCCCAACCTCCCCACCACAGAGCTCTGGCTGGTAAGCTATAATTGAGTTTGGTGGGTAGCAGTTACGTCTTTTTATTCGGGTTGGCGTGGCAACTGCCCTCTCGCTTTTTATGTTCTATCCCCACCCCCAGAGTGGATGGGCTCCTGCAGCTGGAGCCGCGCTCCCTCAGGCAGGGGGGAAACAGGAGAATCAGACGATTCTTGGTTCTGATGTTCGGAGCCGTGGAAACCCCAGTGGTAGCAACTGCCTACCCCTGGGTTAATTGTATGAAAGAAGAATGAACCCATGGTTTTGAACTTGCTGGTCAGCCTGTCACCGCTGTGGAAGGCAATATTCCTAACACTCCAGGGCTTCAGTGTCGCTGTTCAGAAGGAGCAAAATAAAGTGCCACGCAGGTGCAACACTTCTGCACTTCAAGGATTAAAGGCTCTGTAAACAGAGCTGGCCCCATTATGATGTTAAACATTTATGGTCAAAGCTCCCTCAGTGGGTCTAAGTTGAAAAATAGAGAGAAGCTAAGATTCTTTTTAAGGAAGTCTTTAGTCTGAAATCATTAAAAATAACATTAAAATGGACAGGGCAATTATTGCTCATCGAAGGATATTCCAAAATAATATATCTTTAGGAAAACAGTCATTACCAAGATAACAGCATTACATCTGCTCGTGTCTGCTTCCTGTCCATCATATGTTTTTACATTTTTTTTTTTTTTGTTGGGGGGAGGGCTGGGTCTGGCTATGTAACCGTGGCTGTCCTTGCAATTCTTCAGCCCAGTGTTGGGATTACAGGCACATGCCACTTGTGTGGTGATGTTTGGCTTGTTCATACTCCTGTTTGTTTTTTAATACTAAAGATTTTTTATTTAAAAGTATTTATTTGTGTGTGCACATCATTAGGCTTGTGCAGCAAGTACCTTTATCTACTGAGCCACCTTGCTGGCCCTTCTTCATATGTTTATAAAAGTATTCATATACTACAAATATTTTAATTTTTTTTGGTATTTCACTTTACTTTTCTGACATCAAGTGGATTTCAAAAATGTGAATTTTAGACAAATATTCTATCATTTAGTGTCATTAAATGTTGTATTACTCTAAATGTTGTCCATTGAAGATTCACAGAGGTAAACACTGTATGCTAGTTTGATTATTTTTGGAGATAAATTGGTGGAAGTATGACTATTGAGATCTAATGGACATTTAAGGCCACCAATTAGCATCTCTGCTCCCACTGAACAATAAGATGGCCCCCGTCACAAACCTTGGTTACAAGGTGGGGTATTATCACACTCTCACAACTTGAGTCATTTTTAATAGTTGAGTGAACGTAGACAACTTATCCATTCTTCTCAAAGGTGCCCTCTGTGTCATGTTTTTGCAATCACTAAATTATGGTCCATTTGCCAAAGCAAAAAAAAAAAAAAAAAAAAAAAGACAAAAAAAGGTTAAAAGAAAAACGAAGTCAAATAAATAAACCACCACTCGTATCCAAGCCATAAATCCAATTTGCCCGAAGACGATGAGAAAGAAATGATCAGTGGGTAGAAGCCTCATCCTTAGCCCTGGTGCAGCTTAACTTTTAATCATGCCACCAATTCACAAAGGACATGCCAGGAAGCATGGATAATTGTGTGTTGATCTTCAGCCACTCTCCTTGCTAGCAACTTTAGCAAGCATCAAGGTTATTGTAAAAAAAAAAAAAAAATCAGAGCCAAGGGTCTAGCATTCCATATAGACAAGGAGAGAGAGAGAGCATGTGGTCCAAATGGGCCAACCCCATGGCTGCTGATCCCTTTACAGGATGAGCACCACGACATTTCCCAGGGGATGGAGGTGGCTCCTAGGGGAGTTTGTTCCGGGTGACTGGCGGTGAGAATCCTGGATCTGCTTAAGTTTGGCGCAAGTAATGAGGAGGAGCTCAGCGCTGTAATTCTGTTTGATCTCTCTCCATCTAAAGTCTTAACAGCATTGTTGAGATGCAATGCTCATACCACAAAATTCACTCATGTAAAGCTGTCCAATTCAGTGGTTTTTAGGATAGTCACCGAATTGTGTAAGCATTGCCCAATCCAATTGTACAACATTTTCATCACTCTGAAAAAAAAACAACAAAAAAACAAAACAGAACTCCAGTACCTGTTAATCCTCACTGTCCTTGTCCAGTCCCCACACCTCTAGCCCTAGGCAGCTAAGCTACTTAATGCTTCTTCAATAGTCTTTTACAGTCAAACAATCCTTAGATGTTATTTTCATTTACCCTTTCTTGGTTTTTTTAAAGACTGAAAAAGCAGCACAATGTCAAAACAGTGATGGTGGTGGTGATGATGATGACGATGATGGATGGTAATGATAGCTATAAGACATCAGACCTGACAATCTTATTAAGTCTCTGAACACAGGGATCGAACATTGGAATATAGAGGCATGGTCTAGACAAATCCTAAGCACATGCACTACTTGTCTTTGTGTAAGGCTCACATGAACCCAGGCTTTGTGGTTTATACCTGTAATCCTAGCATATGGTAGGAGACAGGAGGACCACCATGAGTTAGAGGTCAACTTGGGCTGCAGAATGAGTGAGAGCCTGTTTTAAAAAAAAAAATCCCCAAACCCAAAAACAAAACAAACAAACAAAAAAATTCACATACCCACTGACACCTACTGGCCTTGGCCCCTCAAACACTGGAGTTTCCTGGGGGCAAGGTTTCTACTAATCATTCATCATTCTCTCTAGCAAGGTGTGTGACTGTCACTGTATAAAGAGTACACCTGAATTGAAATTATATTGGCTGATCTTTGAGGGCTTGTTTCAATTCTGAAATGTTATACCCTGCTGGGGGTAAGGAGACTACACTGAAGACCTAGTCTCTAGAAAATTCCTCAGATGTATAAGACTGAGAAAGTTACTGAAAAACAAGAGAAAAACAATGCCTTGGATGCCGGGGAGCAGCGGGCAAAGGATATGTGCTCTGTGGTCACTAAACTTAATCCAAATAAACCTCTTTTTAGGGGCAGCCAAGCAGCAAGCCCCAGATTGTCTGTGACAACAAACACCAGTTAATTATACAAGCTCAACCCTCATCTGCCAGAGAACTCTTTACTGAGCCTGTACTCAGGAAAGTGGCGGCTGGAGACAGCAGAAGTATATCTTGATAGTTTGGCGTCCTTGTGCTGTGCTAATTTCTTAGTCTTAAGCCTGGATTTAATGACGTGGACAATGCCTTGTATTCTGAAATCACTCTCAACGGCACCGCCAGAAGAGGAAGGGGGCCCCCAGGCCTATTATCTTTACAAATCCTCAAAATTTTTACCATGATTCGGGGTGATTCCCTTGGAAACCAAGAGGTTTGACTTGGCCAGCAAATAGGCGTGACATGGATAATGACTCCCTATGTCTGGAGCCCGGACTACCTGCTGTCCTATACAAATCACTCAGTTCTAGTGACTTCAGCTTCTGGAACGGCTTAAAGACAAAGGGTGCTCTGGTGTGCTTGTCGGATGTAGATGGAAGGTACTGGGCTGAGAAAATGGATGAGAAATTGGGAAGGGGCGGGCAGGGGCAGGAAGGTGTCCCCACCTTCCCACCACCTCAGATTGTGGTGCTATGTATTGTCACCGGGACATTTGCCTCTATCCTTTCTCAGCACAACATGAATTCAATTTGTGAAAAGGAAAGAAAGAGAAATGACATTTAATTGATGTATAATCTTTGCTAGGGAATAAGCTGAGGTTATTACATGATTTCATTTAATATCATACCACACCTAAAAAATAGGAAGAAAGAATAATTCTGATTGTTTCTATGCAGAATCAGGGACTGGGGTAAGTCAGTAACTCCTCAGTTGAGAACGGCGCCTCCATAAGATGGATCTGTAGGCAAGACTGTAGGGCGTTTCCGTAATTCGCGATGGATGTGGGAGGGCCCAGCCCACTAGGGGTGGGGCCGGTCCTGGGCTGGTGGTCCTGGGTTCCAAGAGAAAGCAAGCTGAGCAAGCCTTGAGGAGCAAGCCAGTGAGCAGCACCCCTCGAGTCCCAGAGACACAAGGAGATGGGACTGGACCAAGGACTTTGGAATGACTGAATCCACCAGCTTCCTCTCAACCCTGCAGTTAAGAACCCAGTTCAAAAGCTTTTGTTTTTCAACTACAGGAAAGTTCTCTTCTGAGAAGCTGTGTTTGTCCAATTCTTAGGCCCTGGTAATCTATGAGCTCTGGAGTAAGCGGACATTTTCCATGTTGACAGGAAGTGTTGGTTGCTAAGGCTGATGGTATGTCCCCATGGAAACGATACATAGGATGCTTGCTTCCCAGTCTGGTCTATAAGTGTTGACTTATCTGAGAAACACTTGGAAGTGATATAGGCACTACGTTAGCACCCAACTGCCATGTAATCATGTTTCTCTGGGGGAAGAAGCGACCTGTGATTCCCGGAACTCAGGCCTTCTTATTTACAGTGGAAGCTAACAGCAACACTCTCCGTGCCTCAGAACCATGAGCTAAATAAACTTCTTCATAACATAACTTGCCTTGGGTATCTTATTATAGTAATGAAAAACAAAAGCACATTATTTCACGCTGGGACCAAGTGATCTTCCTGAGAATGTAAAAAGTTGCGTTTAAAGCAAGACATGGAGAGACTGAATTGCACAAAAAATACTCGCCATGGTGACCCAATGTCTAGATGAAGAACTCAGTAAAGACCTGCTGCCATTCTGGAGAGCAGCTCAGTCCACTGGTTGGCCCGGGTACTTCCTATAGAAGCTGAGGTAAGATGTACACCAAGAGGGATCTTCTGGTGCCGGGGAACCGGTGATGGATGGCGAGGGAGCTCTGGCAACATGGCTCTCCCTCACACAGCCCTACTCTCTCTTTCCAGATATGAAGGTGTGAGTCTCAGCTTAGGAGAGGGACTGAGGTGAAGGAAAGCGGGGATTGAATTGAGGGTAAAAGCAGAATTATTATTGCCTTCTGCAGTGTATACTCTTCCCTGAGATGACCTGAAAAGAAAGCGGGAGTAGGCATCCTCGACAACAGAAACTTCTGGAAAGATAGGGAGAGGGAGTCAGGGAATAGGGAGGGATGGAGGGGAGAGTTCCTAGTTCCTGGACCAGTTTGCTGTGGGAGAGGCTAAATAATGACCAGCCCCACTCCAGGCCCATCTCTGTCATCAAAATTACAAAGTGACTAGGCTAACCGGCCACGCTCTTATCACCTTCGTCCTGCTGTGCTTCCTGTGTCTTCTCCCTCTTTCCAGCTGAAGCAGGTAGCCTTCCGAATTACTGCGGGCCATCTTCATCTGGTGTCGGCGGCTTCTCTCTGCATCCAGTCGGGATTCGCTCTCTACCCTGGACAGGATGGGCGGGAGTGTGGTGCTGGACAAGGAGCCCTCTCTGGGCTGCACTTCCGCCAGCTGCACCAAGGCTTGCTGGTGCTGTTCCATGATCTGGGCGAGCCGGGAGTCTGGAGAGGCATTCATGCGTTCCATGTCTGAGGAAGAGTGGAATTTCCTTTGGAGAAAACACACGTGTTTTCAATAAAACTTGACTCCCTAACACCGCTTTCTGTGTAGACGTCTTTAGGAACCATTTATCGGTTCACGAATGTATCGATTTCTCATCTTCAAATCCTCCTCTTTTTCCTTGGGACATTCTAACCCCCTCTCAAAAATATTTATTTATTTATGTGTCTCTCTCTCTGTGTGTACATGTGTGCACAGGTGTCCTTGGAGTTCCAAAGGGGGTGTCAGATCCTGACACCCGGAGTGACAGACATCTTATGTGAGTGCAGGGAACCAAACTTGGGTCCTCTGTAATAGTATTCGACTCTTACCGGCTGAGCCAGCCTGCCAGCCCCCAACAGATGAGGCTTGCTAAGAACTCTCAGTTAGTGCTTGAAGCACAGGCTAATAAGCAAGCAAGCTAACAACTATAAAACCCCAAATACCATTCTGAAACCCAACGACCTTCCCATTTCCCAACAGCTGGAAATGATGGATTAAATTAAGGAAGCGGTCTTTAAATACGTAGATGAATGTGTCAGAGAATCTGGGAATCTCTGGGGATGGAAACAAAAAGCAATGAAAGGCAAAGCAGGTTCTGGATTAGTTGAAGATGTGGCTTTCTTCGTGGGACTTTGGGGCAAAGGACTTGAGGTTTAAGAGTTAGTGCTGGTAGGCTGGGAACGTGACATGTGTGGTGGAGCGCATGCCCGGCTCAAACGGGCCAGCAAGCAAGTCTTGGGGTTTTCTTCTCCACGCCGGGAGGGAGGCAACTGCCTTTTCTGAAGCTCCACACCTTGGAGACGTGCATTTCTGAAGAAATAAAAATACTCTTGTATCTGTGAGGTATCAGGGACAGAAATTAACCGGACCCCCCTCCCCCAAGAAAAAGACAGAGACCTGGCAGGAGGAGCCTTCCGTCAAGTGGCCCCCACTGATCACCCCCCCAGCAACCTGATGTCAATGGGCCTGTCACTCAGCTCCCGATACAATGTGATTTTCAGATTGTCAGACAAGCAAGAGCAGCCCTGATGCAGATGCAGAGCAGGGGGAAGAGAGAGAGAGAGAGAGAGAGAGAGAGAGAGAGAGAGAGAGAGAGAGAGAGAGAATTCCACCAGCACCAACCAAAACCCAGAGGAAAGAGAAACTAAGGAAATTTAAAAGCTTAAAAACTGTCAAAAAGGCTCTCACTTAAAAAGTGCAGGGCTCTGGAGAGGTGGCTCTGAGGTTAAGAGCACTAGCTGCTCTTTCAGATGACCCAGGTTCAATTCCCAGCACTCACCTGGCAGCTCACAACTGTATATACTTCCAGTTTCAGGGAATCTGATGCCCTCTTCTGGCCTCTGAGATCATTGCATACATTTGGTGCACATATATGCATACAGGCAAAATACCCAAAAATATGGAAGAAGAAAAAAAAAAAAAAAAAAAAAAAAGGAAAAGTGTCCTGGGCTATGGTGGTGCACGCCTTTAATCTCAGCATTCGGGAGGCAGAAGCAGGCAGATCTCTGTGAGTTCCAGGCCAGCCTGGGCTACAGAGTGAGTTCCAGGAAAGGCGCCAAAGCTACACAGAGAAACCCTGTCTCGAAAAACAAAAAACAAAACAAAATGCTCTCACAGCCATGTACCTTGTTGAGAATGTAGGATGTCAGGAAGGAACGATGCTGTTTTCCTGGAAAGAGGCGTGTCAGAAGATAGCCACAGCAGCAAAGATATACCCTGAGACGCACCAGAACAGGAAGAGTGGAAGTCAGGACCCACACGGCGCCATCCAGAGCAGCCCCGGAAGGAGTAAGTAAGGCATGCTACTGGAAAGCGTGGACAGATGATGGAGAGGATGGGAAGAGACGGCCCATGAGACCCTTCTGTGTTTTTCCCAGAACAGAAGGAGGCAAGTCTCCAGGTTCAAAGGAGCTGGCACAATCTATAGAAACAGTGATCTTACAGCTCCTGGAGAGAACATGAACAGCCATGTGCGAGGGAGCTGGAATCAGGTGGCTTCATATTGTGCAGAAGTCATGCTGGGAGCAAGAAGATGACTCTGAGGGTAAGTGGTTTCTGACTTAGAATTCTGCACGACTCCGTCAGCTGTCACTCAGACGGGCAGAATAAAAACAGTGTCAGTGGTGCGAGTCCCAGAATGCTTAGCTTCTAGGCAGCAGACGGAGCTCTCTAGTAGAATGAGAGGGGGAAGTATGGGAGACCAGGAGGGATGGAGAAGGGCAAAGGGAAATTGTCTGAGGGATGGAGTCAAGGGGCATCCTTAGGTAGGATGGAGTCAAGGGGCATCCTTAGCTCCATCCTGGTAGGACAGGTCCTGTCATGAAGAGAGCACATGCAAGACCCCACAGGGAGACACCTGTCCTCTGCCATCACATTTCTTGTTCAAACAAAAATACTAGAGGCTGAGTTCAGCAAAATAAGGAAAGTGAGATTCTGGAAAGAAAGAAAGAAAGATAGAAATCCAGTCAGGAGAAAGACCAAGAGTGTCCTTCCTCAGAACAACTGTGCAGCAGGTCTCTGGAACAATCAGAAAAATTGTTGAGAAATGTCAGCCTGGTATGATGGTGCAGGCCTGCAAATCCCAGCACTTGGGAAGTCGAGCTAGGAGGATTGCCGTGACTTTGGGGACAGCCTGGGTAACACGCTGACTGTTAGGCTCTAGCCAGGATGACACAGTAAAATTCTGTCCCCCTAGCCACTCAAAAGGAGAAAAGGTAATAACAGAAAAGAAAATAAGGACATGACTACAGATAGAAAAGATTTCAAATAATGTGAACAAATGAAATGAAAACTTTAATGTAGTACATCTTCACACAAGTGCTACTTTTTTTCTAGAAAATGCAATTTGTCAGACTGACCAAAGGTGAAACAGGAACACTGTGAAGACTAAAAGTCATTATAACAATGAGTAGGGGCTTCAAATCTGCTCACAGACAATAACAAAAACAAGGCCAGACAAAACAACCTTGATCCAAACAGTTTCACGGAAAAATTCCATTGACCTTTTGTGTCACATGTAATTCTGATTGCCTGTAAACTGGACCAGAGGATAAAAAAAAGTCGAAGAGAGCCAAGTCTTCAACTTATTCACAAAGCCGACACTCTTCCAGGGTGCTCAGGTCGTCCCTCCTCATATCCCCCCCCCCCCCCCCCGCCTTCCCGGACTGACCAGGAACGCAAAACATAACTGAACTCCTGACCTTGACAAGAACTTGAACTGATTTTTCTGCCTCTGTCTCCCAGAGTTAGGACCTGTGTCACCACACCTAGTTTGATAGCATATTGATAACACAACTGCCTGTCTTCCTTCATGTATATGAATGTCATTAAATCCTAAACAAAGACAACGGAGCAATCTTTTAAAAATCCAGTCTGGGGGGCAGGGCGTGTGGTAGAGTCCCTGCCTAAAATGTGCAAGTCTCTGGGTTCCTTCAACAGCACCACAAAAACAAAAGTCCAATATGACAAGTTGGGTTAATTTTGGGGATGAAAGGATGGCATCACAGTAGAAAGCCTATGGGTATATTTCATCACATTATAGGATTGGTGAGACATATTTGATAAAATTACAAACTCACTTATAACAAAAGTCCTTTGCAAGGGAAAATACTAACAGGAAGAAATTTTCTATATCTGTCCACTAAAAACTAAAGATTATTTATTTTTATTATTGTGTTTGTGCATGTGGCTGTGTGTGTGCACAAGTGCACATGTGTGTGCATGTTGTGAGAGTATATGCCTGTGTAAAGGATGACATATACATGTGTTACAGTGCATGTGTGGAGGTCAGGGGATAATGTTTGGAGATGGAACTCTAGACATTAGGTTTGCATGGTGTGCCTGTTTGGAGTCAGGTTGTTGCTATGCAGTCCTAGGCTGCCCTTGAATTCAGTATCTTTCTTCCTTAGCTTGCTGTGTAGTAAGAGTACAGGGGGACACACAACCACACCCAACTTAAATATTAGTTACAATTACAAAAGGGTGGAAATCAGCCCCCTAGAGCCAGAGAAAAGACAACAAAGGTGCTGTCGCTGTCACTGCAGGAAGTGGACGACTCAGACCCTTACTAAGTGTGTATCCCGGGCCATCTGACAGCGCACCTGTCTCCCTACTGATTTATATGTAAAGTTGCCTCTCCATCCTGCCTGGAAAACAAGCTCATGGAAGGCACTCTGTGTCACACTGCACATACCTTCTGTGCACTTCAGCATCAAAGTCATCACATGTCAGGTGTCCAGAAAGCACGTTTTGTAAAGGAGCATCAGGGATGGTCTCTTGAAGTGACTTTAAAAACTAGCCTTTTCTTTCTTATAGAAGTAATGCATCTACATGGTATGGAACTTGAACAATTCTAACTCTAAAGAAAGAATGAAAAATAACCTTGATTTCTCTTGCCAGAGATAGTTACTCTATCTTTTAAATTTAAGTTTTATTTATTTTTTTAAATTTATTTTACGATGGGTCTTACTATACAGCTTTTACTGGCCTGGAACCTGCTATGTAGACCAAACTGGACTTGAACTCATAGAAATCTGCCTACCTCTGCCTCCTGAGTCATGAGCCACCACACCCAGCCCTTTTTATGTGTCTGGATGTTTTGCTTACATGCATGTCTATAAGCTAATATATATATATATATATATATATATATATATATATATATATATATATATACACACACACACACACACACACACACACCAACATTATACATGCACACACACAAAACCACATGTACATTCACATTAAGAAAAATATATTTTTTGAAATTAAAAGAGAGAGTTCTCACCATAGCATCTCTATGTTCTTGTATTTTGTCTCTGCCTGCGGTTGTTTGGATGGCTTCTTGATCTTCGTTGACCTGTGTGTGTTCATGTCATAACCAGACGGAGGGCCTTTCTGGCTCAGGGACGTGTGTCTGTGAGAAAGTTCATTGACGTCTTGCAGATCCATATCAGAAAGCATGTAGATGGGCTGCTGCTTATACAAAGAACTTTTTTCTTCTTCATGTTTATGCCCTCTTTTTTTATTAGTATTCAGCCCCAAGACAGAGTTTTTATACAGTACTCTGTCGAAAGCCTGCTTGGGTGGAACGAACATGTCAGAGGTGACTTTGGGATTGTGGGTGAGTGTTCTGGAGTCCTGTAAGTCAGTGTTAGAAGAGTTCATATATGTGGCCATCCCATGCTTTGCTGAGGCATCCATAGGCTGCCTTTGGTTTTGTGCTTGTTGGACAGGGTAATTCTGGCTTTTTTGACTGAAAAGGAGCTCTTTGGTCCCAAGAGATTTCAGGCTATTCTGGTGTTTCTTCTGTTTCTGAACCCTGGCCTTGCCTGTTCTTCTGGAAGGTTGTGGCCCATTGGCTGCATTGGAAGAGTGACCTCTTGGGACATTGCCTGATTTTCTGTCTTCATATTGAGACAAATGTTCTTGGTAATTCTAAAAAAGATATTATAGTTAAGGCAAAATTAAAAGATGAGTACTTTTCATAAATTTTCAACTAATTCTTTTTTTGTTTTAATGGGAGTTGAAGCTTCTAGGAAAGTGGGCATGGGCTGAAAAGGAGAGAGTACAGATTTCCTAATTGCAGGCGATTAGGTGGCGAGCGGTCGAGGAAATGTTAGATTGTGAGCCCAGAAAGAGCTTGAAAGCTTCAAACAGCCTCTGTGTTAGGTCTCTGACTGGCAAGCCATGTGGGAAGGTGTCACAAAATTGGGAATGGGAGAAAGAAAAGCGTTACCTCCAAAGAGATGCAGAGGAAGAGTATACATCTACGTCAACAGGTGCAGGCCTATGTTAACTCAGTAGTTAGAAAACCCCATGCAGAGGACACCAGAGGTCTGCCTGTGCCAAGCAAGTCCAAATTCAACGTGAGGAACAGTTCAGACCATCAGCTCAGCGTACTCGCACAGGTCAGCGGCTGGAAATGACCTCCTTGCCAGATGAAACAAATTAGATCTTATTCGGAGGATTATGAGCGAGCCCGAGCAGTGATCGGGCGTCCGTGAAACCACAAGGGTTGTTTTGCTTTCTGTTGCTTAATATAGCCTGCACTTAGGCAATCAAACATCTGGGGACAGGGATTTCAATCTCAGAATCATCTCCATGCTTTTCTAAGTCCAGTAACAACAAAATGTACTCCCAGGACAATAGATACACTGTGTAACTATATTGTGCTGTGCAGCCATTTAAGAGTATTTCCCGAGGAATGGAGCACTCATTACTTTGTGGAAAATGAGCAGGGTTAAGAGGCTTTTGGAAAGAATGATTAACTGCTTATTGAAACAGTAAGATGACCATGTGCATCGATGTGTTATATAACTGCAACGTCTTTGTCCCTTTCAGGACACACATGTCAAAAAGAACCCTTCATGACCCATATCTATGCAATGTTAATTGAAAAATGCAACCATTAGGCAGCCCACTGGAGGCCGGTGAAAACAGCCGAAGAGGACAGAGCATGCCTTTTCTTGTTCAGATTTGTCTTAGTTGGTTGGGAAGGAAGATTGAATCATGATGATATGGTTTTATGTTTTATTTCACTTCCCTGATACAACCTGGAAGGCTGACAATAGGAGCCTCTGCATGTTCCCAAATAATAAACATGGTCCCCGTTTTGAATAAAACCACACTAGGATGTTAAATTTACAGGGTTATTAAGTGTTCAACAGTAATATACAGCCTCACTTGTAATAGCAGATTGATTAAATAAAGAATGACTTCTATTTGAAATGTAGCATGCTTTCTTGGGAATTTGAGCCTTTTGAGGATGGACCAGGCTCTCATTGGCTCTTATAAATTTTCAGTCTTCACCAGCAGTTCTCTCCGACCTTGAAAACCTGACAAAAATCACAAACAAGCAAACACCTTTCCTTATGCATCCAGGTCAGAAAAATGTTCCCTTCCACGTGGTCTACTGAGTTGCATGGGCAAAGCATGAGCAAAAAGACTCAATACATGGCCCCAGGTCCATTCTTCTCTCTAGTGGTCCTCCACAAATTTGTTCAAGCTTTTCATTACATGTATTAATTTGTGTGCACGTGCACGCATGGTCATGTGGCCGCACACATGCCATAGTGCATTTGTGACATCCAAGGACAACATGCAGGGGTCAACTCTCACCTTCCACTGTGTGGGTCCTGGGGATAGAACTCATATTGTTAGGCTTGGTGGCAAACATCTTCGCTTGCTGAGCCAGCCATCTTGCTGGCCCAGCAGTTGCTATTTTATAAACTAACAGGTGTGTTTCTGAAATGTAATGGCTCTTTTCATGCTGTCATTGTGTTAGTTAAGGTCAAACAAGCCTCTCTTTGCCCTGATCTATAAACCCTAACTTACACCGACCAATCATAGCTTTCTTTTCAACATTTGCTCAGTTTTTCACTCTCTGGGGGAATAAAGGACTAACTAGAGACTTTCTGCTGTCACCTGACTTATATTTCCCCAGTTTCCTCTCTTTATTCCCTTCAAAAGGGAAAAGAACAACTCCAGGAGAAATTCCTTTTCTGGGGGCCTACGTCTGAAGTTCCGGTTACCACTTAATTCCAGCCATGTTGTTACCTTTGCTGCTGCTGATTCAGATCACAACAGCCCTCATCATGGGGTGCTTTGTCAACAAAGGCCAAAGACTCATCATTTCACCAAGCTTGAATTGTCTCAAGAGTTAAATCCTCCATTCACATAGACATAAGTGCCCGGAGATGGCATCTCAGTCCTCAGAAAGGAAGACATTTATGGGCTTGATATGATTCTTCTCACCGCCCAAGTAGCCTACTCGAGATCTGCTGCTGGCTGGAGATTTATTACCCTACAATTGAGGCATCAGGTGTCACTCTTCAGGTGGTGAGACCCTGAAGTTCCCTGAAGTTAATATACAAAGCCATTCTCTCCATCAGAGGCTGTTTAATCTCCATCAGAGCGGAAATCCGCGATTTCATTCTGTTCTCACTAGGATTCTTTTGTTACCCACGCAGGCAATTGGAATACCCTCCATGCACTCAGACTAACGGCTTAATGGCAGTAGGTTTTCATGTCACATGTGGAGTGTCAGTGCTGGGAAATCTCAGTGCCCGAAGGTGAGATGGGAGTGTTATAGTGAGAGCCATCCTTAGTCACCAGTGTCCACCTATGCTGTGCCAATCATTCGAGCTCTGTGAGAGGCGCTCTCTGGCTGCTTCTGGCTTGTGGCTCATGTGTCATAAGCAAAAAGCAGGATGCACACTCTTACTCCAACCAGCTGCTCATCTCTTCTAACATAGAGGCCACTGTTGCTTTTAGCTGTCCCGATTGGGCCCTGGGGTCCTGGGAGTTGTACCTAGGTTCCAAGATCACCACTGGCCCAAAGAACTTTCCACTGTACTATTCTGTTTATCTTCTGTGTTTGTTAAAAATAAAACGTGTTCCAAATAGCCATTTCATGCACCCGGAATATGTCCTGGTCCCACTGCCAGGGGCTCCCTGAAAAGATCTAGCCACATAACTGTCCGCTCACATTCAGAGGGCCTAGTTTGGTCCCATGCATGTTCCCCAGCTGACAGGCCAGAGTCCGTGAGCTCCCATCAGCTGAGGTCAGCTGTCTCTGTGGTTTTCCCCATCATGATCTTGACCTCACTTGCTCCCGTGATGCCTCCTCCCTCTCTTCAACTCAAGTCTAGGATTTCAGCATGAAATGACTTTTTGGAACACATTCCCTAGGGTGGGTACCTTGTTCAGCCTTGACACGGGGAGGAGGGGCCTGACCCGGGCCTCAACTTAGTATGCCAGACTTGGTTGACACCCCAAGGGAGGCCTTACCCTCCCTGAGGAGTGGAGGGGGTGGGATGGGGGGAGGTGGGAGGTGTGGGAGAAGGGGAGTGGGGGCAACTGGGATTGGTATGTAAAGTGAAAAGAAAACTTTAAAAAAAATCAATTCATTAAAAAAAATAAACAAAATGTGAGCTTAGGTTTCACATTTTTTCTAATATTATTAAGAAACATCTGGCCGGGCAGTGGTGGCGCATGCCTTTAATCCCCAGCACTTGGGAGGCAGAGCCAGGTGGATCTCTGTGAGTTCGAGGCCAGCCTGGGCTACCAAGTGAGCTCCAGGAAAGGCGCAAAGCTACGCAGAGAAACCCTGTCTCGAAAAACAAAAACAAAAACAAAAACAAAAAACAAAACAAAACAAAACAAAAAAAAAGAAACATCTGGCATGAATTATTAGCTAAGTCCCTCGTTGTCAGCAAGGAAGAAGTCAGGTCAGACAAACAGAAGCAATACAGATCTGCTGCTGGTGTTGACCGGACCAAATGTGTAGCTCCTTAGAAAGGTGGGCAAAGGGGCTGACCACAGGGGCTTGACCATGATTAGTAAAGCCACGTGGCTTCTCACGCTGTCACCTTTGGCGGTTTTGTTTTGGATCTGGGAAGACCTCATTTCACCCTAGGACACCTGGAGGGGTCATGTGGCCAGGGACTGACTTCCTCACTCACTCAGTTTGGGCACACCAAAGAAATGGGACTTAAGACACCCGTGAAGACCCACGGGAGAGCACAGAATGCTGCAGGACAATACAATCTGAGGAAAGGTCCACAGAGAAGGTTTATGCAGGAAGTAAAGATCTTAAGTAGGCCCAAGAATCTGACACAAACTTCATGATTACACCAAGACTCTCAGGTTGAGTCCTGGATCCTGTCCTCCACACCCCACTGCCAGGAGACACTTCAGTCCCCACCTTTTCTGCTTTTTGATGTGGCCTCCCTGACATGGGCTTTCAGGAAGCTCTAGGTGAGTGACTATTTATTAATTTACTTATTTCAAATTCTATCAGCAGCCAAGAGACCTGGTGAGGACAAGAGAGAGTTTAGGATGGCTGTCTTCCCTAACTTCTCTGATGCTTGGATGGACTTTTATGTTTTAAACTTTATAGTTGCTTCATGTGTGACTTTAACTGGCATTTTCAAAAGGCTCGCCTCTCCCTCCCCCCACCCTTGAAACAAGGTCTCACTTTGTGGTACTTGCCATGTACACCAGGTTGACCTCGGACTAACAGAGATCTGCCTGCCTTTGTCTCTGAGTGCCAGAACGCTGGAATTAAAGGCATGACACCATGCTCTTTCAAACAGGGGTGGAACCTGATCCAAGAATGGCTCCATATAATTCCATGGACAGACTCAGGAAGAGATGGGATCCTAATTATTTTCCTATTTCTTCTAGAAATAGTGCGACAATTACCCCTGCCTCCAAATCACTTACGAGTGTCCACGGACAAGAAGGATGCCATCATACTAAGTTACCAGTTGGCAAGCTTGAACGTTCTGGAAACGAGGCTCGGTGAGGCTCTGAGGGATTCCATCAGCTTTAGGGATGGCGTCACCTGAGTCTACTGGGTAGCTACTGGCTCCCAGAGGGAACATACCGTTTCTCCCCTGCACATCCCTCATCCCTTCCTTTGGTGAGAGATTTTTGTCTCTGTATGCTTGGAGCGTGACATGAAGGTGTTCTGGGACAGGGGACCTTTTAAGAAGCAGGCAGGGTTGCTGGCAGAGCAAGCATGCAAGCTACGGCACTCCTTGGCAGAAGGCGGTCTTCATCTTAGCCTGGTAGGTAAGTATTCTAGGCAGAAAACAGACCCAAGTAACAGGAACCCAGGGACAAACATGACTTATATCTAGCAGCATCACTTGAAGCACACTCCACACACAATCCAGCAGACGACCTTGAGTTGTTCCGCTCTCTGATGCCATTTGTCCTCAGGATCCATGGAAGCGTTTTCCACCTCCTTGTCGTTCTGGACAGCCATCTTGCCAGCGTCTCTGATGGGGTAGGAGATCTAAGGGTATAAAAGCACAGAGCACAGTAAGTGACACATACTGCCTCCTAAGTGGGTTCATTTCGGTCCTACAGCCGTGGGGGTTCGAGTCTGCGTACTCTAGAGAGCGGTCCTGCCAAGACAGGATGCATGTTTGGTTTATTTCAAGGGTCCATTGTTTTGGTTCTCAGGCACTTCTGTCAGTCAGCCTTTCATCAGTGTGATAAAAAAAAAATACAAGACAAGCCATGTCAAGGAGGAAGCATTTATTTCCATGCATGGTTACCGAAGGTTCCGCCCACGGTACTTAGCCTGTTGTTTTGGGGTCTGGGGTGAGATAGAATATCATGGTGGGGGGTATAGGATGCCACAGCTGGTTTACCTTACAGGAGCCCGGAAGCTGGAGACACGGAGGAAGGGGCTGGTATCTTAGTATACTCTGCGAGGGCACAGCCATATGATCCACTCGCTCCAACTAGTCCCTGGCTCCTAAGATTTCTGCTATCTCCTGACGGCACCATCAGGTGGGGACCAAGCCTGCAACACCGAGATTTTTTGGGAAAATCCGAGGTAAAAATCATTAGAGGGACCTGGATTGCTCTCAAGGAAGATGGAAAGAAAGTGTTCTCTCATGCAGGGGTGAAGAGGGAATGGGTGCTTCGAGGTCCCAGTACTCCTGGTTTAGCGGTCCATGCCTGGTCAGGAGACTCACCTTTAGGATAGTTATTCCAACAGGATACTGAAAGTACCAGTTGATCCCATCAACGGAAATGTGATGATACCATACCCTTTACTTACAATGAGGAATTTGTCCTGATAAACCCATCATAAATTAAAAATAAATGCATTTAATTCACTGTGCTGACTAGCTTTATTTTTCAACTCTATACAAGCTAGGTTCTTTTGGAAAGAGGGAACCTCAATTGAGAAAATGTCCCCACCAGATTGGCCTGTGGGGCATTTTCTTGATTGATTGATTGATTGATGATTGATGTGGGAGGGCCACTACTGGGCCGATGGTCCTGGGTTGTATAAGAAAGCAAATTGAGCAAGCCAGTAAGCAGGATTATATTGTGGCCTCTGCTTCAGTTCCTGCCTCCAGGTTCCTGCTTTGAATTCCTGCCCTGACTTTCCTCAGTGATGGAGTGTGACCTCAGAGTTGAAAGATGAATTAAACTCTTTCCTCCCCACGTTGCTTTTGGTCATGGTACTTTACCATAGCAACCTAAACCCTAACCAGGACATATACCTAACCATCTGAACCCCACAGCTTAGCCTAGCCTACCTTAAACGTGCCCACACAGTTGAGCAAAATTATCTGACGAGGCCCCTTTTAACAGGCAGGTGCAGTGGTGCACACCGGTCATTCCCTGCCTGGGAAGCTGAGGCAGGAGGATGAGGAGATGGTGGGAGGTGGCGGATACTTTAGGAGGTGAGTCCTAGTTGGAGAACACAAACTACTGGGGGTGTGCCTTTTGAAAGCCACATTGGGTCTGCTTCCTGATTACCCAATGTAGATAGCATTTTCCTCCATATGCGGTGGCTGTAACAGTCGGCCTCACCATCAATCCAGGATCAGCGGAAACCAATGAACTACAGAATGAACCTCTGCAACCGTGCCCAAATAGATCTTCCTTTCTGATCTGTTTTCTCAAGTATTTGGATCACAGCTATGCAAAAATAACAACCCTCCCCTGATTATTTGTTTCCTATCGAGAAACATGTCTCTGGGCTATACAGAAAGGTAGTTGTTAGATGTCCTGCAGAAATCTCCCATCTCATTGTAGAGAGAGAACCTGGAAACAAGCCATTTCAAGCTCCAGGACATCCATGCCGACTCTAATAGACACTCATCCAGTCTGCCTGCAACTCCTGACCGGCCATTTCTGCTAGTCACTCTCTAAACATCTTCCACGGGTTAAAGAGGAGGAAAAAAGGACCTGTTTCATGCATGATGAGCAGAGTGTCCATCACCCAGTAGCCTCCATGTCAGAAATCTCTTACAGGAACAGAAACAGTTTTCTCACACTGTCTATCCGTCTGCTGTTTGGAGTAATACAGATTAAGTGACCCCCCTCTTTTTAGACGGCACATCCATACTGGTACCAACCGACTCGGAAGTCCCTCCTGTACGCTCTTTTTAACGTTTCTGTCTCAGGGTTCCTCACCATTCTGACTGTGACTCGTGGCTCTGGTTGTGCTCCGGTGGCTGCCATCTCCCCCCCCCCCCCCACCTATAAAACGTCGAGTCTCTCCCCTTCTGAGCGGATGCAACCCGTTTTTTAATGTATCTTGAGGGTTTTGCACTTGTCTTGTTAAATTGCCTGTGGTGGGTTGTGGAGTGCGGGGTGGTCACATGCAAGAATAAAGGATCACAGGGAACCGGTCTGACAGGCTGGAGTTCAAATTCTCCCTCTGCTGCTCATGTTTACCAGTGGGGTCTAGTGTTCAATACTAAGAAGGAAATGTATTTGTTGACTATTATGTGCTAAGGAAATATTTGATAATGATGACAATCTCAATCTTTTCCACTCAGTATGTCATCTGTAGCTCAAGAAGGAACAGCGTTTCTTTTAGCTCGAGTATAACCTCATCTGTCCCTAGTAAGTCCATGAAATTATATATATACTCTCTCTCTCTCTCTCTCTCTCTCTCTCTCTCTCTCTCTCTCTCTCTCTCTCGGAAAGGAATGTAGGCAATATGGAAGCTCAAATAATTGAAAATTGATCAGGGACTGGCAAGATGGCTTAGAAGGGATTTTTTTTTCCAAGACAGGGTTTCTCTGTGTAGTTCTGATGCCCGTCCTGGATCTCGATCTGTAGACCAGGCTGGTCTCTAACTTACAGAGATCTGCCTGGCTCTGCCTCCCAAGTGCTGGGATTAAAGGCGTGCACCACCGCTGCACAGTGGGAAAGTACTTTCTAAGCACACCTGTTGTCTGAAGTTTAGAATGCTCAATGAGGGCCAAGAGCCACTTCCCGAATTTATATCAGGGCTCCCCTCTCACAACTGCTCCCAGAAGCACCCTGAATTACAAAATATGAGGTTTCACAACCATCACTGGCATCATTTCAAAAGTTGTGTTGTTCATTCATTCATTTATTCATTCATTGAGACAGAGTCTTGCTATGTCCTAGTCCAGGCTGGCTTTCATCCTGCTGCCTCAGTCTCCTGAGCACTGGGATTCTGGGCATGTGTGTCCATGCCTGACTACTGTATATCTCTTATTACTATGATGTTAAACAGAAACACAACTTGTTTAAAGGAAAATCCAACTCTGTTCTGAATGAGAAACACAGTTCAAGAGAGGGAAAAATTCTAATTAGGCTGACCGAGCAGGCAAGGATGCTCTCTTAATCTCAAAGGGGCCGAAAATGTCTCCTGGAGGGAATAGGAGAGATGGCCAGCAGGATGCAGATTCTCCAGCTTTTGCAAATGCAAGGAGAACTATAGGGTGTGCATTAGATAATGGGGTTTATCATCCGCGACATTAATTTTCCATCGACAGCCATGCTTACATAGTTCTGTCAAAAACTTTACATATTACTGATAGAGCCTTGGTGGCTTCCTCTGCCGGGAGCGGAGGACACACACTGTTTCTTGTGCACACTGTTTTGGTGGAGCTTGGCTGCATCACCCCAGTGAGCTTGCTGGGCAGGTAAAACATACTTCTACATTAGCTCTTTGAAAGTGGAGTGGGACACAACCTCTGCCAGCTATTTTTCCTTTTTCTTTCTTTCTTTTTTTTGTGAGCCATTCTATTAATACCAATCAAATCGAGAAAATGATCAAATGAAATTGCATTTTGAGCATCGTAAGCTGTGTAATGTCTATTCTGTTAAATTGGGGCCTATAATTGCTTCTGTACTGAAAAGATACAACAAAGACAGCAATCATGGCATGTCATTATCCCAGACTAGAAAACCGGCCTTTGCAGGGAGGACTTCAAAGGCTTGTGGTTCTCAAATTGCATTTGGCTGCTATTGTTGGAGCGCAGGCAATCTTGATTAGGTGTTTACACTGAGGTAAGACGCAGAGCAGAGAGTCTGAGTGCCTGGGTCTAGAGCCATTAAAAAATTGTACATTATGTTCCTTGCTTTGAAGTGAGGGTTTGTAGGGAGGAAAGCAACTCAGATTGAGTACAGCTGAGCTAGACTACGCGCTGCTGTTCCTCTCTCAAAGAAACACACCCGGTTCTTAGAGAATCAGGCGGTGCCAGTGCTGCAGAAAAGCAGAGCCCAGGCTTCACCCAGAGCCGTGTGACACAGCAGATCTACATAACGCACACGCTTCGTAAACACGCTCGCATTAGACTGTAATCACTGCGGGCTGTGCCCGTGTTTCCCCTTATATCCTGCCTTTTCGACTGTCTGGGTGTTCTCTTCCACGGCGAGCTTCACATTGGCTGAGAAGGCTTTGTTATGCCCACGCCTAGTGGTAATGCACTGGCAACTAGCCACACGGCCAAATTAAATAAGCCAAAGTGTCAGATTAAATAAATATGTATTGTATGTATGTATGTATGTATGTATGTATGTATGTATGTATGTATGTGTGTGTGTGCATGTATGTCTGCATGCACGCATGTGTGATGTGCATGCCATGGTGCATGTGTGGAGGTCCGAGAACAACTTGAGGACGACATGTAGGCCCTGGGTATCAAATCATGTTGACAGGCTTGGCTGTGGGCAGCTTTGCCTGCTGAGCCATCTTGCCAGCCCTGGGTCAGATTTTTTTTTTTATATGTCTCATCATGGTTCAGATATATCAGCTACTTACACTCCCACTTTGGCACAATCACTGGGTGTGGCGAGGGTTTCTTTGATTTGGCTAATGAGTGCTAGGAAGCATTTATTCCTATTGTATTCCTGGCACATTTTGCCCTGGGCTGTCCCCACAGCCCTCGAAAACAGACTGATTCAGATTCTACTACTGGGAGGCGGCTTCGCTGACACTCAGCCTGGCTGCTTGAATTATCAAGGGGTTTTGTGCTTTCAGCTGTTAGAGACAACACACGAGAAACATTTGGACTCCAGCCTGTCTCCATTCCTATTGAACACCCGAGAACATGTATGCTCAATACGGACTTGATGCTGAGTCCTGTGGACACATATGTACACACACACACACACACACACACACACACACACACACACACACGTCCCTTTTCAGTAGAAGATTCTGGAGCTGTTAAGATTCCCCAAGTGATCATTGCCTCCTACTTAAAAACACTTCCTTACTTTTCTGTTGCCTTTAATTTTTACGAGCAGGCAAGGCCTATACCTGGGGCTCCCAGCCACTTCTTCATCCTGGGATTCTTGCTGTGTTCCTAACACTGATGTTTACATGGACAGTTGCCTCTGGGCCTGTGTGAAGGTTGTTCTCTGCTTAGAAACTACACTTCACGTCATTATCCATATTTACTTATTTTATTGAGGATTGAACCTATGGCCTTTTGCATGCTAGGAAGCTAGATCCTTATCCTTAAAGTTTTTTTTTTTTGTTTTTGTTTTTTTTTTTTTGTTTGTTTGTTTTTGAGACAGAGTCTCATGAAGTTAACCAGTTTAGCTTTGGACTCACCACCCTCTTGCCTCAGCTTCTGGAGTAGCTGGGATTACAGGCCTGGTCCGTCCTATTTAGAGTCTTGGTGCAAATGTAACTTTCTCCATGAAGTCTTCCCTGATTCCCAAAGGAAGCAGCCGTAGACACACTTTGTATTTTCCCGTTCCTAACAAGCACCACCCTGTGGCTTGTGTTTCTTCCTGCTTTGTCTTAGTCAGGGTTGCCATTGCTGTGATGAACACCGTGGCCAAAGGCATCCTGGGGAGGAAGGGGTTCATTTTGTTTACACTTCCAGGTAACACTCCATCGCTTGAGGGAAGTCAGAGCAGGAACTCAAACAGGGCAGGATCCCGGAGGCAGGAGCTGATACAGAGGCCATGATGGGCTGCTGCTTACTGGTTTGCTCCCCATGGCTTGCTCAGCCTGCTTTCTTATAGAACCCAGGACCATTGGTCCAGGGGTCATCCCACTCACAATGGGCTGGGCCCTCCCCCTCAATCATTAAGAAAATGCCCTACAGCTGGATCTTAAGGAGGCATTTTCTCAGTCAAGGTCCCCTTCTTTCAGATGACTCTAGCTTGTGTCGAGTTGACATAAAACTAGTCAGCACAGCCTTCTTTCCTGAAGTTCCATGATGGCAGAACGGAGGGGCTGTGTGCAGGGCTGCTGTGCTGTACGGAACAGAGCACTGTGTGATTGTACCTCCTAGTGGCTCTCAATGTGCCTGGCATACAGATGTTCAACAAATACAGCTAGATGATGAATTCAACCCATGCTGTACCTGAGCTCTCCCATCCCTCAGAATGGATATGATCATCTCTCTGTTTACACGATTCCATAGCCATGGGTTCCGTCAGGGCCCGGGGCATGGCTCAGTTGTAGAGTACTCCCTGGCATGCATTAGGCCCCAAGTCAGTCCCCAGTATTGTGAAGAAAAAACCAAAACCAAACAACAAACCAAACCAAACCAAACCAGTACTGCACCAGTACTGAGCACCAACCCCATCCCCATCACTCCCAGAATAATATGGTGCAACGGCTATCGGCATAACTGTGAGATGTCAGCAGAAGCTAAAGCCGTCTGAGAGTGCACCTGAGGATATGCATGGGGTTCACACAAACATCGCACCATTTAATAAAGGCTCTTGAACTCATCAGACTGCAGTGTCTGAGAAGGGTCCAGCATGGAGATCGATCGATGGGCAGTTAAATCTACTTAATCAGCCAGGCATGTTTGTGGTTTCTATCAAATCCAGGCCCTGAGCAGCCAACACAATGGCGGTGGGAGCCGGGGCCTCATCTTCCATCCTGCTCTTGCTTACTGTGCCCAGGGCCACTGGTCCTTCAGTCCCTCAGCTTCTCATTGTTATCCCCTCTCCTAGGAATCATCTTCCCCAAATATTTGTGTGGTGTGTTTTCTCACGGCCTCCATATCCTCAGAGAGACGCTGCTGTACGACCTGGTTTAAACTGCGATTTCCCTGCAGCGGGACAGAGCTCTTGATATCTGCTCTACTCCATCTCTCCCTTATTCCTATGTAATATGCTTGCTGTCCACCTTCCTATACACACAATAAATCTCTACCTCTTTCTCCTCCTTCCCTCCCTCCCTCCCCCCTTTCTTTCCTCTTTTATCCTTTTCTCACCATAAGAGAACGGTGTAGAATTTTCTACCCATGGCCCTGCGATGGCGGCTCAGAAGTTTTGGACTTGGGGGCATTTCAGATTTGGGGCTCAGGATTTGTGATTCTCAGTCTGTGGACCAGTTTCTAGTAAGTTCTAGCTGTTTACCTGTCTCCTGCCCTCCCCACCCCCATTCCGTAAGATGTCAGGAGGGGGCACACAGACAGTGGCCTGACATGACTACAGATTCATGGCAGCCTGGGTCATTTACTACAAAGGACAAAAATGTCATTCACCTGGCTTCTGACTTTGATTCATATTGCTGCAATATACCCTGTGTAAGACAGCACAGAATTATCCAAAGTGGTGGGTACGTCTTTAAACGCTTAGAGGAGACTGATCCTTAAAAATGATTAATTGTGTTAAATTTCCAGTTTTCAAAAGGGCGTGTATGAGCTACGTGGGACGTTTTCTTCTGCATGGGTCCCTCTTCAGTCACATGGATTTAATCAAGTGTCACTCTGCCGTGCTGAGCAGTGCCCGTCAGAAGGCTGCCTCGGAAATGTCTCATATCGAAAAAACTATAAAGTTCAATTGGAATTCCGTAGTTGTAAGTAAGTGCTCTTGTGTTGGTACAGGACAAAATCAGAAAATCTATCAATCAATCCATGAACAGCCCTGGAGTCCCAGCTGGGTAGAAGAATAATTTCTGCAAGTGTGCTATGGAGCCAGATCTCAGAAGCAGCACTAGACTGGAACATTCTGTAAGAGAGGAGTCCATGTTTCCAACCAAATACAGTTATAAAAAGGTGATTGTGACTTAAAGATAAAACTAAATCTGACAGACAACTCAAAGCTCCTTTTAATTCAAGGCCGTGGAGAAGGAGAGCAAGTCGTGGCTGGGTAGTGGTCTCATCACAAGTAAGCTAAATTCAAACCAGGCATTCAATAATAAATACATCACACAGGCCTATGTGACACTCAGAACTTCCACATAGAGAATGTCACTTGAACATGCCAATGATCCTGAATCTGCAGAAGAAAGCAAACCTTGGTACTTTTGAGACAGAGTCTCATGTAGCCCAGGCTGGACATGAGATCTCAGTGTAGCTGAGGACAGCCTTGAACTCTTGACTGCTTCTGTCTCCCACGTGCTGGAGTGACAAGTGTGCACCCCACGCTGGGTTTATCCAGCACTGGGGGGATCAGAACCTGTGCTTTGTATATTCTAGTAAGCACTCAGCTAACGGAGCTACAGCCCCGTCCCAGAAAGCACACATTTGTAACCTCACTAAACCAGGAAAACAAGGCTCAGCATGCTTTTGTGATTCACCAAAGGCAACAAATGGCTGTAGAAGTAGATGGGCTTAGGCCAGCAGGGTGGCCTAGTGGGCTACAGGTGCTTGCCGCCAAACCGGTGATCTGAGTTCTATTCCCAGAACCCACAGGTAGGAGAGAATTGACTCCCGAAAGTTGCCCTTTGACCTCCGCACCGTATGCTCCATCACGTGCATGCATGCACCTACATATACACACACAAAACCACACAAAATGAAAAAAAAATAAACATGGCAAAAATAAAAGGGCCCCAAGTCACACCTTTTGGCTTCAAATTACATTAACTTGATAGGCACCTAATTCTCTCCTTTCCTCCCCACCTTTCTCCCCAAGTTCGGACAAAAAGAAAGTATTTTAAAATTACATTTCTTCACAGGGTGGCAGTGCACGCCTTTAATGCCAGCACTTGGGAGGCAGAGGCAGGCAGATATGTGAGTTCGAGACCTGCCTAGTCTACAAAGTGAGTTCCAGGACAGCCAGTTTTGTTAACACAGAGAAACCCTGTCAAACAAACAAAACAAAACAAAACAAAACAAAACAAAACAAAACAAAATTACATTTCTTCAGTAAATATTTAGTTATTGCTTTCTGTGTGCCAGGGACCAAGAGACCAAGGGACAGGAGGGGCCAGGTCAGCCAGGGCTTTTCATACCCCTAGAGTCTGAATTTTATCTTCAAGATTATAGTGGCCAGCAGCGGTGATGCGCACCTTAAAGCCCAGCACTTGGGAGGCAGAGGCAGGTGGATCTCTAAATTGGAGGCTAGCCTGGTCTATACAGTGAAATCCCAAACAAAAACAAACAAACAAAAAGATAATAGGGAAATAATCCGAACTGTAGCCAAGCAGACTTCTAGAGAGGTCAGCTTTGAGGAGGGGAAATGTTGAAAGGATTATAACACAAAATTATAATTTAAAATCAAAGCACCAAATATGGTGTACATGACCCAAAGTTATTTGTAAGTTCCTTATCTTAACCCAAAGCTCAGGCATTCAAAGCAGTTATTAAAGGAAGTGCCAGTTAGGTGGGTATAAGATCTCAAGGTTCACAGGCTAGCCAGATGGCTCAGGGGGAAAGGCGCTTGTGGCCAAGCCCGACAACCTGGGTTCTTTTCCTGAGACCCACACGGTAGGAGAGAATCAAGCCCCCCAGGTTGTTCTCTGACCTCCACGTGATGCGGTGACATGACCATGTCTAGTAAACAAACAAATAAATGCAATAGAAATGGAAGAGTTCTGTAATCCACTGCGGAGTCTGATTGGCTGGCGATATTCAGGAGAGAATCAACTAAGTGTGACACACTTAGCCTGAGTATGGGTGTCTTGATCCCACAGGCTGGTTGTCTGGGTAGAATGAGTGGGGGGCATACCCCCTTCCTGGCCAGCAGAAAGTGAGCTTCTGCCACACCCTGCCCACCACGATGGACAGAAACCTCGGTTTCCTATGAACCTTTCTTCCCCGAGCTGAGTTTCTCTCAGGCATTTTGTCACGCCACCACCAACAGCAAAACTTCTGACTCCGACGGATCCCTTTGTAGATGGCGTTTAAGGAGCAACACCATAGACGACGACGTCATGTCATACTCAGGCACACCGGGCATGCCCTGCTGTGTCTTTATGCGAGTCTATCTCCTTACTTCTGGCCACTGTCGCTTGGGATGGGGGAAGACCATTTAGAAGGGCCCATTCCCTAAGTGGTTTCCTTTTTTTTTTGTATGGCGAAAGAAATGTGCACGTGCATGCACGTATCCACATTTGTGCACATGTGAGTGCAGGTCTGAATGTAGAGAGAATAACCTTGGGTGTGTCTTTTCTCAGGCTTTATCCACTTTTTTTTTTTTTTTAAAGACAGGGTCTCTCAATGACCTGGGGGTCACCAATTAAGCTAAGCTGGCTGACCAATGAGCCAAAGGACCTATCTCCCCCTTTCCAGCACACACTATCATGACCAGTACACCCCTCCTCCCCCTACACACAGGGGTTCTGGGGATCAAACTCGGCTCCTTGTGCTTGCTGTCTGAACCATCTCCCCAGCTCTAATAGCTCCCCGTTATTGCTGGTCTGTCGTATATCAAGAGCTTTGTATAAAGCGTTCAAATAGTATTCCAACCCGGAACTTGACCCCATGTGTAAACAAGATAAGGTTTCCAGGACCCACTTGTTCAAACACATGGCAAGCACTGTGCTTAGATTCAGGATTCTCTGACTTTCTAACCAGTATTTAATTTCTCTTTCTTCCTCTAGATCATCTTTTTTCTCATGTGAGGATCCTACTACCAAGGCAGGACTAGTCAACACTCTTTCCGGATTTCCCTTCTGTTTGTCTTTCATCCCTTCGGGGCTCAGCTCGAATGATGCCTCCACAGTAAATACAGCTTGTTTGGTTTTCTGGGAGATGTTACCCGGGTTTTGTCTGCCACACGGATGGAAAGCAGGCCCCTGGACAGGCGGGGGCTCTCCATGCCTTATTTTCTGCTGCTTCCCTCGTACAGAGAGAGAACCTAGGGCACAGCTGATGCTCAGTAAACACTCGCTGACTGCTTGGCCCGAGGTTGGTCCCCAGATCTGGGCAGTGGCTTCTGTTGATGGCTTTACATGGTTCTGATGACTGCAGACAATTGAATAACCCTTCTGTATTTACAATTGTAAAATACCTGTAATTTCTTTTCAAGATATTAATAGGAAAGGGCCAAATCACACTGATAAGGCACTTACAGCTCTTCTGAACTCAGGCTAGACCTCATCTTCATCTTCAAAGTCTGTTGAAATCAAGATAGAAGGGCAGTTCATTTCAGAACACCATTTCCTTTAATGGTAGGTCATAAATTTGACTCAGATGCTAATGAGCTGAATAAGAGCCAGTGGTCACCAGCAGAGCACGGCCAGATGGTGATGCTCAGGTGCCCTCTAGTGTGTGCTGCTTTTCCTGTCAGTTCCTGGCATCACACATCTTGTGCTTGAGTCCTTGTTGAAAGGGTGTGCACATGCCTTTAATCCCAACACTCATCTGGGGATCTCCGAGTTCGAGGCCAGTCTGGTCTATAGGTGGAGTTCCAGAACAGCCAGGGCTGCAATATAGAGAAACCCTGTCTCAAAAAACCAAAAAGAAAGGAAGGAAGGAAAGAGTGTGGTAATGTGTAATCAACAATTCTACGGGAAAACTGAAGTTATAAAAAAGGAAGGAAGGAAGAAAGAAAGGAAGGAAGGAAGGAAGAAAGAAAGAAGGAAGGAAGGAAGAAAAAGAAAGAAAGAAAGAAAGAAAGAAAGAAAGAAAGAAAGAAAGAAAGAAAGAAAGAAAGAAAAGAAAGAAAAGAAAACAACTTAGGTGACTGTATGCAGCTGCAAGGAGAGAACTTAATCAGGGTAATTACGAAGTTGATATTGTAAATGACCCTTACCCCACAACCCCTTTTCTGGGATAGGATCATATACATCCCGGGTTGGCATCCAGTTGCTATGTAGCTAACAATGACCTTGAACTTCTGATACTCCCGCCTCCACCTTCCATGTGCTAGGATGATGAGCGTGTGCGACCATGCCTGGTCAACATGGTGCCAGGGTTTTGTGCATGCTAGGCAAGCACTTTATCAACCGATCCACTGCCCTGGCCTACCCTGATCCATATTTGTTGATATTTTTCCCATTTAGTTTTTTTTTAAAGTTGGAACAATTACGTTATATTAAGTATGGTTCAAAAACAATAGACACAGCCAGGTGTGGTGGCCAGTGACTTTAACTCTAGTCCTCCAGAGGCCAAGACAGGCAGATCTATATGAGTTCCAGGCCAGCTAGGGCTATGGTGAGAGACCTTGTCTCAAAACAGACAGCATGAGAAAGAGAAAGAAAGAAAAGCCCACAGGCACAAGAGGGCACAAGGTAGACATCTATGCCCACGCCCCACTCTTTTCTAGCAACCACTTATGCAGGCTTCCACAGTGTCTCACTATATAGCCTTGTCTAGACCTAAAACTTGCAGTCTTCCTGCCTCAACTTTCCCATGTGCAAAGAGTACAGGTGTGTGCAACACACCAACTTGATACGTATTTTTATTCCTCTTTTTTTGTTTTTTTACTATCTCTGCATGTTTCACTCCTTGAATTTCTCTTACTGATAACTCCTCTTAAACTGACCAAAGCAGTTCAGAGTGAGTCTTTGTTTCTTAAACCATCACAGTGTGCTCTACCGTGCAGATCTACCATAACTTCCTTAACTCTCCCCTCCAAAATGATGGCTGTTCGGGTGCCTTCTGATCTTTTGATGTCACAAACAAGGCTGAAATGAATCATCGCGCACGCAGTTGCTTTTTCAAGACAGCACACATCTATCTAGGACAAATTCCCAGGAGTGGAGCATGTGGGGCCAAATAAAAATACTAATTACAAAATTATATGCAGCACTTACTGTGACTCAGGCTGTCATCTAAGCCTGCTCCGTACACCATTTGATAGTCTTAACAACCCTACGAGGAAAATGCTGTTATTATCTCCTCCATAGACCAGAAAGCTGTGTGGCACAAAGAGGTTTAATAGCTCGCACAAGGTCACACAGCTAGCACAGGGCAGAGCCAAGCAACCGTGGCTGCGTTTAGACATTATGTTCTGGTTTCTCGGGCAGGGTAATTGTATTTTACAGAGACATAAATTGGCCTTTATTCTGGTTATGCTGATTTCTTCTCTTGCTGGCATTACTGTACATTTTCATCAACAGGTGAAAATACGTATTAATTATAGGTGGAAATGAATCTCAATGTAGTATTAATTTGCTCTTCTCTTATAGAGACAGATCTGAGCATGTTCACAAGTGCTCAGGAGCCACGGTGTGTTAACGTCTCTGGGACTTGCCCATCCTGAAGCTTTTTGATACCTTCCTCCAGTGATCTCAGCCTCCCTCTTATTGACAAGGAGGAGGATGTCTTTACCTATTAGATACAGAGTTTTACCTGTGGTAGGAATCAGGGATACTTTCTCCTAGTTCGTTTCTCATATTTTCACATTGTTTATAGTTTTCTCTGATAGATGTTTTTAATACATACACAGCCAAATTACTAATCTCTTAGGTAATCTAGATTTTTAAATATTTCGGAGTCTTAAGAGGATCTGACTATGTTTTTTTTCTAATTTTAATAATTAGAAAAATTATTAATTTTTAATTTTAATAATTAAACATTTGACCTATTTAGAGTTTATTTTGTATGATGGGTGTTATTAATCCAGTTTACTGTTTCCCTTGAGCTGGCCCAGGCTGCTCTTTTGAACAGTGCAGCATTTCTTATTGTACCACACAATACATCACATACAATTAGGTTCTATTTCTAGACTTCTCATTCTATTGTGTTCAGTTTTTCTGTCTATATATGTATTAAATATTGTCCTATTACTTGAAGCCTTGAAATATAACATCCAGCAGGGCTTCACCGTTCATTGCTTATGTGTGTGTTGTGCAGGTGGGGGTGTGTACCAGAACATAACTGAAGTGTGTCAGAGGCCTTGAACCAGACCAGCGACTCACTGCAATGAACACTTACAAGTAAAGATGTATGGACCAAAGGGTATGCTGTGTGACTCCTGGGTCACACTACAGCTTCCATGCCTAGATTTTTCTTATTTGTTTTTTGTTTGTTTGTTTATTTGGTTGGTTGGTTGAATTTTCTTTTGTTTGCTTGTTTGACTTTTAAATTTTGTTTTTTGTGGGAGAGGTTGCAAGGGCAGAGGGTGGAGCGAGGGGATGGGGAGATGAATGGGATTGGGGTTCATGATATGAAATTCACAAAGAATCAATAAAAAGTAAAAAAGAAAAGTGGTTTTCTGTGCTATTCTCCTTGTGATTGCCTTGAGACGGGGTCTCTCCTTGAACTAGAGCTTGCTGTCTTCTCTAAGCTGGTCGGCCTTCAGTGAGCTCTTGGGACCTGTCTGTTCTTACTGTTCCGCATGCTGGGGTCACAGGAGCAAATAGCCATGCCAGGCTTTTTATAGGTGTCTTGGGGATTTGAACTCAGGTCCTCAAGCTTGCAAGGCATATACTCTTACCACTGAGCCATTTCCCTCTTTCCAGACCCAGCATTAACTCTTATTTTCCATAGCTTTCTTTATTATGATCACTTATTATAAACTTAGTAATCAGGTTTTTTTTTTTTTTTGAGACAGGTTTTCTCTGTGTAACTTTGGTGCCTACCCTGGATCTCGCTCTGTAGACCAGGCTGACCTCAAATTCACAGAGATCCGCCTGACTCTACCTCCCAGTGCTGGGACTAAAGGCGTGAGCCACCGTCGCCTGGCAGTAATTAGCTTTTTAACTTTTATTAAAAATACAACCACCCAAACAAGCAGGATCAGAAGTTCAAGGCCATCTTCAGCTACCTGGAGTTCAGGACAGCATGGGCTATACTACACTGTGTCTCAAAAACCAAAACTAGACAAAAAAAAAAAAAAAAAAAAGAACAAAGAAAGAAAATCAACCATGTATCAGTGGAAGAAACTGTCACATGCTTATATGTAACAGTTAGAAAGAACACACAAATTTCTATATTACTGAATATATTCAATAAAACAAATGACAGATATCATCATGACACTGCTATATTAAACACCTCTCTACCCTTTTAAAAAGAATAAGAAGGAAAACATCCATCTTGGATTTTTTTAGCATTAAGATATTTGAACCCATAGCATGGATGGACAAACAACATCTCCTTCAAACAGCAAGTCAAGAGCTCAGAGACAGAAAATCTATGAATTCAAGGTTTCCTCTGTGACAAAGCAAAAAGAAAGACCAGGCTATGAGAACGCCGACCGCCAAACCCTGTGATTGATTGCCACGATAACTTGTAACCACTACCGAAATTAGCAGCTAAGGAGTCAGCCACAAAGTTCATGGTAAATCTGTTTTCCTCTTGTATTGGGAGTAGAATTCTTTCTTTTGGCCTCGCCATTGCCTGTTCCAGGACGAGCTTGTCTAGGAACCCTTTAGAACGTAGCGGAAAGAGCTGGATGCAGTCCTAGTGCTCAAGAGGCTGAGGCAGGATGAGTGCCGTGAGGCGGAGATGGCCTCCAATTTGAGGCCAGCCAGGAGCAGCCTGAGCTACAGAGCAAGACCCCGACTCAAAACAGAAAACAATCCGGCAATGACAAGTATTATCCGAGGCTGGGAGAGATGACCAGCACTAGACATTTTCATTCTTGAATTCATTTGGATGTTTAAGTCAGCAGTCAAGTGAAACTTGAAATTTCACTTAAGTTTCATGAAACAAAAAGTATGTTTATATTTCAAACAGTCAAAAAATGTTGAGTTAAATGTTCTGTACCCATTCCTGTGTTTTATTGCTCGTTACAAAGGTAAAGATGTCAATACCTAATCCTTGAAAGGGACTCCACCTTCATAGGTGATGAATTCCAAGCTGTTCTCCATTAGGGGCATTGAATTGCTGATGAGCCAAGCTCTTTACTTGAGTCTACAGGATCTACATTCACTAGGAGGTGAGCTGAAGGGGTTCTTATTTGTGTCCAGGAAATAAAGCTATTTTGTAATGGTATTTTTCTTCTTCTTGTGTATGTGAATGTGTATGTGCATATGTATATGTGGTGTGTGAAGGTGTTTGTGTGAGTGTGTGTTTCAGACAAGGTCTTGTTACATAGTCCAGGCTAGCCTCATACTTGTCATCCTCCAGCCTCAGGGTTTTGAGTGATGAGACTACAGGTGTGCCTGGCTACCCACAGGCCCATCATTCGGAAAATAACTTCTCCTCAAAATGACCAGATGAGGGAAAGAGGGCATTCATCGTCTTTCTCATTTTACATATGCAGAGTCCAAGCCACAGTCATTTCATACTGCTTGTACAGGACAGTGGGGGGGGGGGCAGTGCAGTGATTATCAATGGGAACGGGTAAGATAAAGAGTCATTTAAATAAATAAAAAGAAAAATCTTCCATGCTGTGCTCTGCTTCACAACCTCCCCACCCCCAATGCAACCCTTGCTCAGGACCCAGCACCCAGCACCCAGCACCTACATGGAATCTGGGTGCAGAATCATTTCTTATGTGAGCTGTGGTTCTTGGGGTGAATGCGCCTCGTTACTACTTCCAATGTGCTGGGTCACTTTGCAAGGTTGCAACCAATGTTAAGGTGAGAACAAAGACAGGCAACGCAGGGAATTAAAAGCTCAGCCCTGCATTCCATCTATTGGAACACACAGAAGGAATACATTCCAAGGCACACACGTGGGGTACAGACATACATGCAGGCAAATCACAAGTACACATAAAATAAACATTTAGAAACTTTCATGGGTCTTTGAATGGAGACATTTTAGAGAGAGCAATTGATGGTAGCAGTTACAGCCCTGTAAACCACAGGCGTGTTTTAGTTTGCCCTTAAGGACTTAGAGGGTCCTAAGGTTCATTCTATAAGGAGCCTCTGGGCTAGCAAGGTGGCGCAGCTGGTAAAGGCACTTACCACCAAGCCTGGTGATCTGAGGTGGATCCTCAGGATCCGCAAGGAGAAAAGAAGTGATTCCCACAAGCTGACCTCACTTACAACCACATACATACATATGTACACCCACACCCATACACCACACACACACACACACACACACACACACACACACACACACACACAGGGGGAAGTGGAGGCAGCAGCAGAGGACAGTATGCACTAGTACGGAAGCATTGGCTCTACCCAGGCAAGTGGTTACTATGGCATCATCACCCAGAAGGAAGAGACGTCCAAGCCATTTCAGACAAAGGCAAATCCCAGGGCAACTCAGAAGGGACGCTCAAGTGGCGGCTACGCACCTGTTCGAGGCGAGTCTCTCCTCTTTTTTTATTGTGAAGTTGAAGGTAAGAGTCTGTTTTAGGAGTAGGCAATCCCAGAGTCAGCTTGTTTTTTTCCACAAAATACTGTTTGGACTTCCTTCTCCGGGGCCCCCGCGATCCTGGCAGGAACACTTCGTTGTGTGAACTTGAGCTCTTCAGGTACTGAGAGAGGTCGCTGGACTTCTCCCCCTGGTCACTGTCGCTTAGTTCTGAAAAGGACTCGTTTTGACGGGTGCCACGCTCATAGTTTGGGCTTAGGAACTCACTTCCGAGCAAGGAGGCTTCACTCTGAGGACTCCTCTTCTCTTGGCCTTTCCCTGCTGAGAGTCCCATGGACGGCTCTCTGGAAGGGTAGAGTGGAGCCAGAGGCAGGCTTTCTGAAGAGCTATTGGCAGACCCAGGCAATGGCGGCTCCTCCTCCTTCTTATTCTTCCAGTTGGGATCATATCGGAGGTCTGAATATTTGTCTTCTACATGATGATGGCTGTCCAAAGCAGAAAAGAAATGAGAAGTCCTGAATTAAGGTAAATCCCCAGGGGTTCCCCCTAAAGGGACAGTCCCCAACTGAGACAGACCCACTAAAAAGTTCACACACACAAAAATAATAGTAAAATAAACTCTATTCTATTCACTTCATCATTTTATTCAAACTCAATCTCCGATTCTGTCCGCTGATTTCCTTTTCACTATCTAGATGGTGGAGGTGCATCGAAGACTCAGATTAGAACCACAGAGAAGGTCTAACTCCCCAAGTTCACGGAAATCTGTAGTAAAAATGGACACTGACTACATTCTAAAAGCCAGAAAACCGACGAAATTGAAACGTCCGCAGCGTTAAACCAGCATGTCTCTATGGTTCCAAGAGTCCTATTACTTAACGCATACCAACGAGGATCTGGTGTGACTCCTGCTGAAGATAAAAGTACAGTTCACACAGGCCGGCGAGGCTCGTAGCTCAGTTGACAGAGTGCTGCCGAATGTTCTAGCCCCAGCAGTAGGCATGGTGGCACACCCTTGGGTCCCAGCACTAGGGAGGTGGTGGGCGACTCGGAAGTTCAAGGTCGTCCTTGACTAAAAGGCGCATTGAAGGTCAACCCTGGCTACATGAAACCCTGTCTCAAAAAGGAAGGAAGAGAGAGGGGCCAGGGGGAGGAAAAGGAAGAAGGGGGAAATGTAGCAATTCATGCCTTAGCTGGTTGTAGGCATATTTGGTTATTTCTTTCTAGGAAAGGAAGTACCTAATGTTGCCTTGAATGTCTCCTCTTGGGATGAAAGCCAGGTTTTTTAATCCCAATCGAATATCTACACAGGCTCATCTTTCTTTTCAAGAATTTTGATTTTCCCTTCCTCTTACCCATAGAGTTTTATCAAATGTTCCACAGAAAACCCCACAAGGCTTAGACTCAGACTGTGGCTCACGGTGTCTTGGTTGTCAGGGCCATGCTCAGGAGCCTCAGGGAACAGGTCAGCATGAGCCTCAAGTTCTAGGACAGTCTCAATTAAGGTTAAGCACATGGTCCTGTCTGAGGGAAGTTAACTAGACCCCAAATAAAGCCCTCCCTCCTGCCCGAGACAGTCTCAATTTGTAAAGTAGCCCTCTAGTCTTAACCGAAAAAGAAAAAAAAAATGAAGAAAGCTGGTAATATGGCATATTTAATGGCCTCTTTGATCTTCAGAAGCTAAATGGGAGAGATTTTTTTCCTTGCTGAGGACAGTGGATGCAATCCTCTAATCAAAAAGAAAATGTAAATCACCCAGCTTTTTATGCTATTTGATATTCCCGTTTACAGAGGACATAATTTTATGCTGGGTAAACAAACTAATGGTCTCTAAAATGCTAATTTACCCATCTTCATGTGGACCTAGATTTCTTTGATTCAATGTAAAGCAAAAACTGGACAAGAAGCCGACACTCGCCGGCTTTACTAAAATGTCACTGCGAGTTTTCCAGCTGTCCTAAGAAGGTGGAAAACCTCGGGATGCAGGCAGCTTTTCCTTTCCCTAGATGGGCTCCTCCTCAGCCAAACTCCAGAGGGAGAACGATCCATCTGTCAGGAAATGAGACTTCACTGTTTCTCCCTCAACGACACCACAGGATGGCTGGTCTTCAGGGCCGTGATGGGTAGGTGCCTCCTCCTGTGGGTTGTCTGTCCTACAAACTTCCGTATTGGACACCGTGCCTTTCACCTTTCATATTCAAGGTAGTTTGTCTCAAACGGGGCTGTGGAATTTCTTCCACTTCTCACAGCTGACTAAAGTTCAGCCGGAAGCTGTGTATCTTACAGTGCTCTGTGCTCCACCCATGCGCTCATTCACTTTTCACTCTGATGCTAGTCTCGCCTAACTCAGGTCCTGGGCAGCAGGGACTTCGGTGTGCCTTCCTGCCCAAATCTCTGCCTTAGTACAGGGTAGTGCTCTAGGGCATACAAGTTAAATGCTTCTAGAATAACTGGATGATCTCCATAAATATTCCAACACAATTACAGCAGTTGATATTTATTTTAAAAAGTAGCAACATAATTAAAATCTGAACATGAAGACGCTTCTTTCACTGGGACAAATTAGTGGATGATTTTAGGGTTTATCTTCTACTAAGTGACCTAAGGTTCAACTGCAGTTGTTTACATGGAGAAGAAAGCTCAATTATTATCTTCAAGCAAATCCAACTTCAAACAAACAAACAAAAGCTGTATTCCCGTATCCCTGGTTTACTGGAAGGAAAAACTCAGCTCTATTTTTTTATTCACTAGTTCACTCTCTGGTTTGACAAGTGTTTCCTGAGCACTTTCTCAGCTGGGGAGATACACTGGTTAGGTAGCACAGTCTTGAGGAAACAAAGAAACCCAACAACTAACACTTCAGAGGGATGCCTGCTCTGGGGGGACCACAGGGCCACCTGGATTCAGGAGGGAACTTGCTTGTTTCTCAGGAGGTTGGGGAGAGCTTTGGGTAGGAAGTCATGGCCTCAACCTAAGGCCGAGGAAATGTGCACCAGGCTGAGAGAACAGCAGGACAGAGGAGGGGAGGGGAGAGGAGCCTTGCTTCTCAAGAGCAGATGCTTTGCCGATAAGGGGAGGTGGAGAGGAGGAAGGTTGGGACTCAGAGCACAAGGTTCACCAGAGGTCAGATCTGCAAGGACCTCATAAGTCTGGAAGAGTTTGGGCTTAGCTAAATTATCTGAGTGCTTAATTATAGAGAGACTGGTAATCAATTAAGGACAGCCAAAGGGATGAGCTTCAGGTCAGCCTTACACACACATTATTTTGAAGACATTTAGAACGGTCTTCTTGGTGATCAGATGAGGCATCACTGGGCTGGAGGGATGAGCCAGTGGCTAAGAGCACTTGTTGCTCTTACAGAGGACCTGGTGTTCGGTTCCCAGGACCCACAGGATGGCTCATAACCACCAGTAACTCCAGTTCCAGGAGATCCATATTCAATTGTTCAATAATATCTCAAAACCCACTCTAACCTTGTCATCCTGTGAGCCTTAGATAAATCACTTACTGGTAGAGCTGGTGGTTTTTTTTTTTTTTTTTTTTTTTTTTTTTTTTTTTTTAAGGTAGTTGCTATAGTTAGGATTTTAAATTCCCCAGAGAGGCCCATGTGTTGAAGGTTTGTTCTCCAGCTTGTGACAGCACTAAGAAGTGATTGAACCTTTAGGAGACCGGGCCTGCTGGGAAAACTAAGTTACTGGAGCCACACCCTTTGGGCTGCTGGAACTAAGAATGGTTCTCTGTTTCTTGGGCTCCAGCGGGGTGAACAGACCTCCTCTCCCAGGAGCTCCTGCCTCGATATTGGCACAGGCCTCAAGAAACAGGGTCGAATGCCATGGAAGAGTGGGCCCAGAGAGTGGGCCTCTTTTTAAGGGGTCTGTTTCTAGCATCTCATCACAATCATGGAAAGATAACACAAGGGCCTCTGATGTTTGGAGGGAAGGCATTCCCCTCTTTTTACACCGGCGATCACATCGGAAACACCGGAGCCTCACTCCGACTGCTCACAGCACTGAACCAGCATCAGTGACAGCCACCTACACGTGCACGCTGCCTTCTTTCTCTGCACAACGACGTGGAGTTTTCTGGCTCTGGGAGATGCTCCAGGGGAGTGCACAAGGACCGCAGCTCTAGGACAGAAAGAACTGCCTGCCCTCAACTTCTGATGCCACTGAATACTCTGTGAAAGACTCTTTAACTCAGTGCCTGGCACAGAGTAAGGACGGAGGAAACAGTAGCCCGGAGAATACCGCAATGAGCTCTGCTGCCGGGTTTTGCTCACTGCCAACTGCACTCGGTCTCCAGGACATAACACAGTTGTTGTGTACTATGCTTCCTCCTGATGGAGCTCAAGGGATCCTTCTTCCCCCCAGGGCTTAAGATATTTTAAGAGGCTCTAAATGGTGCCCTAGTGGCCTGAAAGATATAACACTCATTAAAAAAAAAAAAAATCCAGTTTTTAGTCACAACTTAGGTTCTGTGGGAAATGTCTGAACCATAATTTAGGAAATGGGATTAAGAAATATCGTGAATCCACATGATGAACTATTTTAACAACCACTAAAACTTGATAAGAGAGATACAAGTAAGAAAATTAAATTGTTTTGTACCTTTCAGAGAACCAGTAACTCCGAGGCCCTGACAGATTGCCTTTCTTTAAGAAATGGCAGCTTGGAAGAGCATCACGCCTACAGAGCTCGATGTTTTAAGCAGAAACTAGACGACATGAAAGGGGCTGGGAGTTAACAAGAAGAGATGAGCTGCCGAGAAACATGTTTCTGAACCAGTTGTCAGAAGGGAAGCATGTATTATACAGAAATAAAACCAAAACTACCATGGTTCCCACGGAAGCTTTAATGACTCAGTGCCATCTACACCGGCAATGGCTGTCTCCAAACACCCCCTTCACCGTTTCAAATGGAAGACATGTTGAAACTAATGGAGGCTTTTTTTTTTTTTTTCAAAATCATGTGCATGGAAAACTGTAACGCTTCCCAGAAATAAATCGAATTGTTGAAACAGAACATGATACTAAAGGAGCCCATTGTACCGAGCTCGTGTGGTAAGAAGCCCAATTGTGTTTTGCAGTCTGGGTCAACACACAGGGACAAAATGAGTGTGAAGTGCTCTTTCACGGGCAATCATCTGCACACAAAACATGCACCTCTTCCCCTCCTCATCCGACAGGAAGGTCACACAGACAATGAGAACACAACTCTTTTGTTACCCTTCAGACAACAGATGTCGGGGCTCCTCTTCAGAGGCCTGGGTTAGAAACGGATGCAGAGAGGCGAGGGAGTGGGGAGGGGCATCTCATGTGTGTTCAGTGGGGTCTTTGCTGCCTTTAATGGACCCTGTTTGAGTCCGTGCTGTGATAACTTCAAACAAAATAAAATCAAATCTCCATTTAATGAAGAGCCTCATACTCAGTTTGTATTCAATCAAAAAATTACTAAAATTAGAGCATGTTTCTAGTTCAATTAACATCCTTTGCACTCACAATAAAATATTCAATAACTGGCCATTTTGCCTGTTGAGGAGCGGAATAAAAGCGAAGCCCACGTCAGTTAGCTGTTACTTATTTACCACTCTATGTTAAGCAGGCAGTTAGATTGAAACTGCACATGTTATTACTGATTTAGGTTTCATTTAATCCTTTGAAACAGAATAATTATTCCCAATTTATATGCCATTAAATCTTTTATGCACACGAGCAGCAAATTCAATTTTTGTTTAAGTGTAGAGTTTGTGGTGTTTTTTAAAGGAGCCACAAAACACCATTGTTTCTGAGATTCCTAAGTTCTGCCTCATCTTGCTCTTCTCATCGATGGCATTTAAGGAAATAAAATGCAATAAATCTAAAAGATTAAAAAGTCACTTTTGCAGGTATGAAATAAAGTGTTTCCACAGACACGCTTTGTGGAGATTATTTGTAACCCATAAATTTTCATTTAATGGAGGCATTTATTTTACTTAAATAATTAAACATTTTAATAGAAAAAAAATAATAGCTCAATGAACTGAAAGTAAAGCCTGCCTATAAAACACACTCAAGTGAAGGGGGCTAATTGTTATTTAATGAACTTTGCTTACAGCAATTACATTATTTAGATAATTTTGACCCAAATCCCTTTCTTTTTCAACAACAGACTTGTGTTCTTTTGTTGCTGTTTTTTGTTTATTTGTTTGTTTATTTGATTTTTTGGCAGGGCTTCTCCACACAGCCTTGGCTGTCATCCTAGAACTCACTCTGTAGACCAGGCTGGCCTCAAACTCACAGAGATCCATCCACCTGCCTCTGTCTCCCAAGTGCTGAGATTAAAGGTGGGCTCCACCACACTGGGCTTCAACAACGCATTTGTGATTGTTACAACCAGACATTTGTCCCAAGTTATTGCTAGGACCAATTTCAACTCAAGGTGGACCTGGGAATAAAGGGGAAATAAATGATCTAAGCAGCACGTGCTAGTGATCTCAATGTACAATCCTAGCACTTCACTCTACTGAGACGACAGTGAAGCAGGACGAAGGCTACACCGTCCCAAGAAACGCCGTATTGTTATAGTGGTCTTGACCAGCCTTCTGCTGAATCCTGTTAAGGAAAAGTTTCTCCTGGTCAATGGAGTCTACCTCTAGTCTGGGTATGAACCTAACATTCCAAGCTACTCAAAACTTAAGAGTCAATGCAGTTGAGTCAATCAGTCATCTGGCTAAGGAGCAACCCCTCAGGAAGGTGGATTCCCTTAATGCCATGTTAAAAAGAATAATTATCCCTTTAATGAGATAATGTACCTTTCCTTCCCAGAAAACTTGGTTTTCATGCAGTAACTACAGGCCTGCCACGAGGCTCTGTTAAGTGGGCCTATTGATTTTCCCATGATGTTAAATATAAATTCCAATACCATTAATCTGATATTTAAAATGTAAAATATATATTGTCTAAAGAAAACCTAAATACCCAAAAGTCTTAAAAGTTGAGGTTGTGACTCAGAAAGGTATATTTCCCCCTTTCCTTTTTTCTATTTATTTCTTTTACATGGTGGCCAGAGCATAAATATTCTTTCTCTGGTACTTTGGGTACTTTGGGCTTTTTTTTTTTTTTTTTTTTTTAACGTTCTCTCTGAAGCTCTCTCCCTTTGCTCTGTAGTTGCTTCCTGAACCTCTATGCCTAACTCAAAAAGATGCAGCCTTTTCCTCTTATTAATTTTTATTTTTTTATTTCATGTGTATGGGTGTATGTATGTGTATGTACCACTTGCATCAATGCCTAAGGAGGCCAGAAGAGGGCGTAAGATCCCTTGGAACTGGAGTTACAGAGGCGTGTGAGGCACCATGTGTGTTCTGGAAACCAAACTCCAGGTCCTCGCAAGAGCAGTAAGTGTTCTTAATTGTGGAGCTATCTCTCCAGCCCCTTCCCCTTCTTCCTTCTTCTTGTTCTTGTTCTTGTTGTTCTTGTTGTTCTTGTTGTTCTTGTTCTTGTTCTTGTTCTTGTTCTTCTTCTTCTTCTTCTTCTTCTTCTTCTTCTTCTTCTTCTTCTTCTTCATTCTTCCTCCTCCTACTCTCCTTCCTCTTCCTCTTCTTTCTCTTCTTCCTTCTTCTTCCTCCTACTCCTCCTTCCTCTTCCTCTTCTTTCTCTTCTTCATCTTATTCTTCTTCCTCTTCCTTCTTCTTCCTATTCCTTTTCCTCCTCCCCTTCCTCCTCCTCTTCTTCCTCTTCCTCCTTTTTCACGAGTAAGATGGGGCTCCTCAAAATTTCTGGTAATTGTGGCACAGCATTTGGAGCTACATTTTCTCTCTCCAAGTGAGAGTTTATGACATGACTTGTGGACATTTTCTATGGAAAGTTTGAGTGTTCCTTTTACTCACCAAAACAATGGTTAAGAGTAGAGATTTTTCTTTTGAGATAGGTGTCTAGCCTTGAATTTCTAATTAGCTCAGAATGAACTTTGGACCATTCTGACTCACACTCCTTAGTCCTGGGATTACAATATACACCACCATGGCCAGTTTCTTCAGGGCTGGGGATTGAACCCAGGGCTTTATGCATGCTAGGCAAGCACTCTAGCAACTGAACCACATCCCTAGCCCAAGGCTTTAACTTTTAAGACCTTGGGGTATTCATACCGCCTTTAGACAGCACACATTTTACATTTTAAATATCAGATTAATGGTATTAAAATTTACATTTGACAACAGGGGGGAAACACTGGATAGGTCTTACCCCTGTGTGGTGGTTTGGATGGTCATGGCCACTGTAGGCTCATATATTTGTATGCTTAGTCCCTAATTGGTGGAACTGCTTTGGGAAAGATTAGGAAGTGTAGCCTTGCTGAAAGAGGTGGGGTTTGAGGTTGCAAATGCTCATGCTAGGTTTAGCCTCTTTCTGCTACAAAGTTGTGGATCCGATGTAAACTCTCAGCTACTGCTCCAATGCCAAGCCTGCCTGACATCACGCTTCCTACCAGGATGACCATGGACTCAACCTCAGAAACTGTAAGGAAAACCCCAATTAAGTGATTTTTTTCAATAAGTTCCCTCAGTCACAATGTCTCTTCTCAGCAATGGAAACGTAACTAAGACACCCTGTGACCAGGGTCTGTCACTGACTGACCAATGGTGTAAGCTTGAGCAAGTCTCTTTAGTTCTCTAAGTCATGGCTCCTCCTTTTGTATAACAGGAAACCTGGCTGAACTTCCAGACTCTAAAAGTTCTAAGAATCTATCACTGTATGAGTTAGGTGGGCTTATTGTGTGAAATGTCTCAAAGCTAGTAAGTAGTGGGAAAATCATTGCATTTAAATATGATACTAACAAGATTATAAAAACTAGAACTAAAAATGTATTAAACTGGGTTTGATGACTCACAGTGGGAATCTCAGCACTTAGGAAGGACTTCCATGAGTTCAAGCCCAGCCTAAGCTACACAGTGAAACTCTGCCTCAAATGACCAGATGGATCCACAAAAAAGGCATTCTATCCTCCTGACTTACGTGACCCACCCCAAAAGTTGTCTTTTGATTTTTGTAACTGCAGCATGATACGTGTTTTCCCCCACACAAATAAATTATTATTATTATTATTATTATTTTAAAGAAAGGAGGTTGAAAACTATACCAATCAAAGTTTTCTATATTTTTCAACTTGTGAGGAAATGGAAGTAGATCATAAATTGATCTATCCCCTTAGTAACTTGCTATAATATTCTCCATAAACTCACAGGATTGTGGGTAATAAATTGTACTTTCTAGGTTTTTTGTTTTGTTTTGTTTTTTGTTTTTTTGAGACAGGGTTTCTCTGTGTAGCTTTGCGCCTTTCCTGGAACTCACTTGGTAGCCCAGGCTGGCCTCGAACTCACAGAGATCCGCCTGGCTCTGCCTCCCGAGTGCTGGGATTAAAGGCATGCGCCGCCGCCGCCACCACCGCCCGGCCTAGGTTTTTTTTTTTTTTTTTTTTTTTTTAAACTGGTTGTTTACTTACTTGAGCACAAAAACATACCCCAGTTTTGAAATAAACAAGTAAGGAACTAGCAGATATCTCTGGGGCACAATAATGGAGAGTCCCCATGAGTCTCTGCAGCTTTAGCATTTCTGGCAGGAGCTTGGCCTTTAATAGACATAATCCATGCTCCCCCACACTCCTTACTTCCTCCATGACAGTCCGCCTGTCATGATAGCCCCACGCCTGCTCTGAGGGTTTAACCAAGAAGTTAGTGAGCCCGTGAATGAATGTAAAGCAGAAACAGCTAATACCTACAACAAAAAAACCACCACTCTGATATAACTATTCCCCACATGGTTTGAAATAACTAAGGCTTCAGCTGCTGTTCCCCCCACTCCAAATTATTTAGGACTCCTAGAACATGGTATACAGGATAATACATTTAAAGAGATTGGCCAACCAACGGCCTTAAATGGAAGGTTTTCCTGTCAACAGAAACAGCTGTTAACATAGATGAATGACATTAGAAAGGAGCAGGAATGAAAGGTAATTCCCATAACTTTCTGGAATGGTCTTCATAATCCTAGAACATTAGAACCAGTCTTAAATGTTTTTCTTGTGTTCCCAACTGATGAAGGAAACAAACAAACAGAAACCCCACAACCCTTATAAGGGACATGAGTCTAGTCTCAGCTTAAATATTTCCCAAATTCTAGAAAACAGCTGGAAGGAAAAAAAGGAAGGAAAAGAGCTGGAGAAATTTGGGAGGAATGGAAACTCGAGGTATTTGATCCTCACTAAGGCTTTCTTTATCCACTCTGTTTGTTTTGACTCTTCAACACTCCTCTTCAAGCCCTAACGTTCATCATCCAAAACTTTTCCTGATTCTTGGATTATTACTAGGAGCAACATACTTTAAAGCACCCAAGTGTGTGTGTGTGTGGGGGTGTGGTGGTATTGTGTTCCCCAAAATATTGTGTACTCTAATAAATTTATCTGGGGTCAGAGAACAGACAGCCACTAAATACAAAGGCTAGAAAATGGTGGCACTCACACCTTTAATCCTAGCATTCCAGAGATAGAAATCCTTCTGGATCTCTGTGAGTTCAAGGCCACATTGGAAACAGCCAAGCTTGGTGACACACGCCTTTAATCCCAGAAAGCCAGCCTTTAATCCCAGGGAGTGGTGGTAGCAAAAAGATATATAAGACATGAGGACCAGAAACTAGAGGATTTGGGCTGGTTAAGCATTCAGGCTTTTGAGCAGTAATTCAGCTGAGACCCATTCCGGATGAGGACTCAGAGGCCTCCAGTCTGAGGAGACAAAACCAGCTGAGGATCCGGCGAGGTGAGATAGCTGTGGCTTGTTCTGTCTCTCTGATCTACCAGCATGGACCCCAATAACTGGCCTCGGGCTTGATTTTATTAATAAGTACTTTTAAGATTCCTGCTACATGGGGGTGTATCCTATAACACAGTTTTAAAAAATTTGATTATTGCCAAGTCAGTCCCCCACCCTTTTCCAACAGTTCTTGAATGCTTAACTGAACTGGTAATGGCCCACCGTGCTACCTGCCTCCCGTTAATACTTACCTACAGTGCATTCTTAGTCAGGACACAACCCCTTGTGTACAGTTACTGTGGTTTCCAGGTGATATGAGAGGAAACTACCACTGAGCACTCTAATGTACACATGGCTGTGTCCCAGGGCAATTGCTTAAGAGTAGAAGCTAAGGGCTGGAGGGATGGCTCAGAAGGTTAAGAACACAGGCTATTCTTCCAGGGGTCCCGAGTTCAATTCCCAGAAATCACATGGTGGCTTACAACCATCTTTAATGAGATCTGATGCCTCTTCTGGCATGCAGGCATACATTCAGACAGAAAAAAATAGAGGCTACTGTGATCACTGACCTCATTGTTCAAGGAGAAACACAGTAAATGCCAACTTATTCAGAGGACTCAATATCCTTTAGACAACTTTGTTGCTTTATAAAAATGTATAATTCCACATGCACATTTACTCTGGCTTCAGTTTAGTCCATCCTGACATGGTTCTATCTTCTATTACTATTATCTTTGTGTGTGCATGAGCACATGCCAATCAGTGCAGGTGTGGAGGTCAGAGGACAACTTGTGTGAGTTGGTCCTCTCCTTCCCCCATGTGGGTCCAGAGGAGTCAAACTTAGGTCCTCAGGCTTGGTAGCAGGTGTCTTTACCTGCTGACCCATCTCAACAGTCCTATGGTCAACGTTTCACTAGTTAGTTAGTAAAGTGGAATCCATGATTGCATATTTCATTTACTACATTGACTTATTCGTTTTATGTGTGTTGGGGTGCACACCACTGCACATGTGGAGGTCAGAGAACAACGTGTGGGGTCGGTTCTTTCCTTCTCCTCTATGGGTCTCAGGGATCAAACTCAGGTCACCAGGCTTGGTGCTACGTAAACACTTGATGGTAAGACACTTAGACCCATGATTACATGTTCACAGTGAGAGCCTTGAGCTGAGTCATCGAGAAGCTTACGGGCTCCGCACATGCCCAAGAGCTTCGGTGTCTTATCGGCAAAAGTAATGGTAACACCCAAGGTAGGGGCTCCCATGTGTCCAGTCCCGAGTTCACTCCCTAGCACCATATTAAGGACTAAGTTTATAAAATTAAATTAAGCCTATCTAGAGGCTCCAACTAAGATAAAGGAAGTAACATAGGAAACAAGTAGCTCTCCAATGGAAAGAATTATATAAATACTCCTACAAACAAGACGGTATTACGCACATATGCTTGGGACTGGATGGTGGCTTTCTGACTTTCTTTCTTTCTTCCTTCCTTCCTTTCTTTTTTTTAATGCACCAGACTTTAGAAGGCTTCCAACTAAAGAGGGTATTTCTGACGCCCTGGGCATTACATTGATCTTCTTCTTCGTGAGTGCTGTGTGTCATGAGGCTCATTCTGGAGTGGGGCTTAAGGATTACCACACGATGATCCTCTCTCCACTCTTGATTCATTCACTCCTGTCGATGCTGCTCCAATTTCCATTAAGTAAAGGGTTTTCTCTAATCCATAGACCCTGAACTGTGGCTTTGACTTCTGGATGTTCTAGTCACATCAAAACCTAAGTGTGGGGCTAAGTGATTTGTCAGGCAGCTTTTAAAACTATTGCTTATAAAAGCAGGAAGAAAGGTTTGTCTTGGTTTAAGGCCAGGCCTGGGCTAATTTTTTTTGAACTACAATCCCCAGAATGCCATCTACCTTGCAGAAATGAAAGCCTGCTTCAATTTTATGTTGAAACCCAAGATCAATTTATTTGTATCATGGCTCATAACTACTTAGATTTGAGTGACAGACCACCGACGAAAGAACCATATAACTAATATGAAGCAGAGAGAGGATCGATACCCAACCACACTTGAATCACATTTTTGAGACATTATTTAGACAAATCCTTCAGTTCTGTTTTCCTTTGTAGTGTGGAACTGGTCCTTTTTCATCCAGTCAATGGAGCACTACATTCTAACAGGTACTAAATGGAGTCCATTCTGTCCCTGCCCTGCGGTTTATAGTCTATCACTGAACATTACCAAGGCAGGGCAAACAGAGGAAAACAGAATTATCTAAGAACCTCTGAACCAGAAGAGGAATCTAACCATACTTTTGACTTTTTGGAAGTATAACCTTTATTTTAAGATGGCTTCTGTAGTAATCAAATTATTCCTGGGAAGTTTAAACAAGGTTAAATTAAAGTCTGGCACCTGCTAAGCATGGTACAAAAAGAAGAACCAGTGGAGGTGAGGGCATTCGGTGGACTCTTGTCTTGATTTCCTCACCTTAGAAGTCAGGCAAGGAAACTGTACACCGCAGAAGAAGAACACTTGGGGCTGGAGAGATGCCACAGTGGTTAAGAGCACTTGCTGATTTTCCAGAGGACCCAGATAAGAGTCCCAGCACCCACATGGCAGCTCACAACCATCTCCAACTCCAGTCCAGGGGAGCTGACATCCTCTTCTGGACTCTGTAGACACTGCACACATTGGTGTACATACACACATGCAGGCAAAACACTCATACACATTTTTTTAAAAAAGCATGAGAAACAACAGCAAGGAATTCCTTTTTGATGTCCTCATTTTTTTTTTTTTGGTTTTTTGAGACAGTATTTCTCTGTGTAGTTTTGGTGCCTGTCCTGGATCTTGATCTGTAGACCAGGCTGGCCTCGAACTAACAGAGATCAACCTGGCTCTGCCTCCTGAGTGCTGGAATTAAAGGCCATGCGCCCGCCCTGATGTCCTTATTTCTATAAGTAAAACTATTACCATTTCCTATCATGAAGACGCCAGATCTCCCATATCAGAGCCAGGATAAAAACATAGAGCACCAAATCAGACTGCCTGAGTGTTCTGCTCAAGTACTCACTAGGTACAATGCGTGGGCATCAAGGCAACATTCAGAAGCCTTCCTGACAACCTTCAAGATGGGCTGACTACAGTATTTACCTTCTGGGACTCCACAGGATTAGACGAGGTAACATATGTAAAGTATGTGGTCCATGAGAGAAGTTCTATACATGTTAACTGTTATTACACTTAATCAGTGCCTTCCTTTGTTCCTTCAGCCTCTGTAGCTAATCTGTCTCTGAGCTATGACAGTTAAAACATTGATTATAAAAACAAATCACCCAGAATTCTGGTGTCTACCCATGGTCTTAGATAATCATACTGTAGCAATCTCTAGACACTGGACTGGTGTGTAGCATAAGGCAAGTTCATAATTACAAGTATAGAAAAATATGTTATTTTGTTCAATGAAATGAGTCAGTCATTGAAGACTATACCTAAATTGATCTTCTTTAATATAAGCCATGAGGAGGGACAAGCAATTAAAATTTACCAAAAGGAGAATGTTATACCCTCTCAGAGTGCAGAGGTTTAAGATGTCTGGGCAACCACAGACACTGTGGGCACATATTCCTTCTCCTAAGATTCTATGATTGCATTTCTGCATACATATACCCTAACGGAGTTCACGTATCCAGCAAGCCACAGAAGGATGCACAAAGACACTCGTGTGAAATAAGAATTGGAGCAACCTAAATCTATTCATTAGTAGATGTGATGGTTAATGTCGGTTGTCAGCTTGGCAGGAAGTAGAATCAAGTAGGGAGCCAGAATCAAGTGCAGTTGCGAGGGCTTCCTAAGTTAACTGACATGAGGAGACCCATCCTAACCGATGGACAAATAAAAAGGAGGAGGAGCTGAACAGCAGCCCACCCCCACCCCCCTGCCAGCTTCCCGACCGTAGATGCTATGAGACCAGCGGCCTCAAGCTCCTGCTACAGTGACTTCCTGCCATGATGGACTGCATCCCTGGAAATGTAAGCCGAAACCAACTCTTCATTCCGTAAGGTGCTTCTTATCAAGTGTTTGATCTCAGCAGTGAGAGAAGTAACTTAGGAAGTGGGTAAGCTGTACTTCCATACAACCCACCTTACTTATAAGATTAACCAAAGCACAGCAGGAAAATGCCAAAGACACACCGTTGACCGAGGAGACTAGAGATGTATATGTCTATCCTCACCAACTTAGGCGCCCATGAAGGCAATGAACAAGTAAAGAGGTGATAAAAAGGATGTGCAGCCACATCAGCATAGTTTTGATCACTTCCGAGGAGGAAGACAGAGAAAGGATAGGAAAAGGATAGAAGGCAACTATTTTTTTTTTTCTTTTTTAGACGCCTGTGTCTCTGTGAATCTGCGTACAGGAATGTGCAGTTAAATGCAGGCATCTTCGGAGGCCAGAGGTGTCAGAGCCTCTGGAGCTAGAGTTCTAGGCAGCAGTGAGGTGCTGTTGTGGGTGGTGGGAACTGAACTCTAAAGGCAGTTTGGATTCTTTATCATTGAATCTTCTCTCTGGCCCCAGCAAGGAAATGAATGAATGATATTTATGATTATGACTCTAAAATAATCTAGTGTAAATATAGCATTAAGGGTCGTATGTGTCATCTTTTCCCTGTGTTTTTTTTTTTTTTTTTTAACGATAAATATTTTTCACCGTCAAAAAGCTGACCGGTGTGGGTCTGGCTGGGTGGCACAGTGCTTGCCTACTCTGCCCAAGGCTCTGAGTCTGGTCCACAGACCCAGAAAACAAACAAAAACAGTGAAACATGGCATTAATAACAAAAGAAAAAAACGTGCCTTCAAATCACAATGAGCTTAGACAAATTATTTCTTCTCTGTTCGCCTCATTTCCCCCAACTTTAATGTAGGAACCACAGTCCCTTCCCTACACAATGACAGTGCAGAGCCACGTGAAAACGCTCTTTAAAAATTTCTACAGTATTGATACTGTTGTAATAATCATTACTAGCAGGACATTATTAGAGTTCCAGGACAGTCAGGACTATTACACAGAGAAACCCTGTCTTGGGGAAAAAAAAAAGAGGAGGAAGAGGAAGAGGAGAAGGAGGAGGAAGAGGAGGTGGGGGAGGAGGTGGTGAAACCAATGAGCCATGCTGCCCTTGGTTGCTTGGAGACCTGCTTCTTCACATTGCTCACTAAGACAGCCCATCCTTTCTCACCTGGCAAGGTACCAGAGATTAATGAACATGACTCCTTTCACAGGCCAGTCAGTTCCTCACCTGTGATTCACACCACCGGCTCCCGGGTCTTCCTTGTTGGCCCTGTGGGCTGCCTTTCTGTTCACTTCCTCTTCTGGCTCACTCAGGCTTTCCTGGTCAGGGCTGTCCTCTTCTAAGCTGTCAGGTTCCATATTTTTGTCCTGGATTTGGTCCTCAACTTTGGACTGGGCCTTAATGTCTTGGGGGAGGCTTTCCGAATCTGATTCTAAGGAGTCTTTTGAAATCTGACTTAAGTCTTCTTTCTTAAAGGCTCTGCCTGAAGGCTGGGTCCTCAGGTTGGTATGATGGACAGGAGACTGACTGGAGAGCTTGGGAACTGGTTTATATTTACTCATCCTGAAAAACAGAAACATGAACGGGAACGCACTTGTTAACAGAAGCAGTTAGCTAACATTTATAATTGCGGCTGTCAAAAGCATTGCTTAAAAATTATATTTATGTTACTCGGCAGCTACTGAAATCATAATGGCAATGTTTGTCAAAAATGTCAATGAGCAAGAGAACCTTGTTATATTATCTGCAGGCTTTTGAATGCACCCTTTTGAGAGTGTGAGCAAGGAAGGCTTATTGGAAAAATGATTGTTTTTCTCTCTGCAGAAACACATCTGATTTAGGGCCCATGAGCGGCCTGAGTAATCGAATGAGGTTTTATTGAGGAAATCAAATGGCTGCTTGAAAGCAGGTTCTGTTTCCAGCTTCCAAGGGCTTCTTACAAACAAGCCGGAACAAAGCCAAATGGTTAATTGTGAGCAGTGCTTTTGGTGGCTTTATTTCAAATGCCCAGGGCAAGTGTGTGTGTGTGTGTGTGTGTGTGTGTGTGTGTACATCCTGTTCAGTAGCAGCCATAGATGCTCTCAAACAGGTTTAGGGTTTACCATTTAGAGACTAAAGGAGAGAAAAGCATGATTTCCCCAACCAGAACTGTAATACACAGAGTGCTTCATTCCTAGACCATTATCAGCTGGCTCCATCATTTAGAAAAGGCTTTTGCTACCCAGGATGCTGCTAGAGAGGAGTGTATAATTTCGTGGCCATTACATGGAGATCAATCTCAGCTCAGTATTAAACAACAACAACAATGTAATAATAATGGTTAAAAATGTTCAATAAACAAGGTGTGTTGGTGCATGCTGGTAGGCTAAGCACTTTGGAGAGGGGAGGAGGAAGGTCAGGCGATGGAGGGAGGCCAGCTTGGGCTGCATGAGACCCTATCTAAAAACAAACAAACAAACAAACAACAGCAAATCCAAACTGTTCAACAAAAGGTTTGTGAATCCTGTCAGTGAGTGACTCACAACACAGGCTGGACATCCACCTACCTGGAATAGATGCTGTCCTTGAGCAAAGCTGGGTAGGTAGGAGACTGGCCTACATAACATTACAGCTAGGAGATAGTGCAGTCTGTCCGTCCCTTCTAACTTCCTTAAGAGTGTGATTCCAAGTGAACCCTCACTGTCTCCAAGGGCTACAATAGTGACCCATGAGACGGTTTACAGAAAAATGCTTTGAGTTCACACAGGCTTGGGAGATGATGGTTGGGGTTGGATTTCCTTTCATCTCTACCCAGTGTTTCTCTTTTGGTTTATCTTCTCTCACTGCCTTCACGCTGTGTGTGTGTGTGTGTGTGTGTGTGTGTGTGTGTGAGAGAGAGAGAGAGAGAGAGAGAGAAAGAGTCAGAAACCTTTACCATTGGAGCTATGCTCAAATTTGTTTTGACTGGCTTGCTCATGTTCTTTTGGCAAACCCAATTTTTAATTAATTACCTTGACCTGATTTCTGTTCCTTGAATTACTATTATATTGACCTTGTTGCTAGGGTTTCCAAGGACTCAGTCCGGTCCTTGGATGAAAGCACCTTGACAAACACAACAGACAAAAGGTAGTGTTCATACTTAAACAAACATGCAATGATTCTCTGTTTAACGCCACGGTTCTTCTTGGTAGACTAATACATCATTGCCCAATTTTAGATTAGTTTGCCTGCAGTCTCTTATTTAATATGTAAGATCACATTCTGCCATATTTTTTTTTTTTGTTGTTTTTTCGAGACAGGGTTTCCCTGTGTAGCTTTGCGCCTTTCCTGGAGCTCACTTGGTAGCCCAGGCTGGCCTCGAACTCACAGAGATCCGCCTGCCTCTGCCTCCCAAGTGCTGGGATTAAAGGCGTGCGCCACCACGCCCGGCTACATTCTGCCATATTTTAATACCATTTGCTTTTCAGGATATCTTTTAGAAAGCAGTGAGCATGAAAACATTTAAAATCTAAGTCCCTATAAACACCAGTTTTGATTGTTTAAAAAGTCACTGTATTTGAAATCTTGAAAAACAAGCTTAAAAAGTCAGGGCTAGGGGGTATAGCTCACTGATAGAACATGAATGACACCCAGAGTTTAATCTATAACTCCATCAAGAAAAAAAAAAGTCACAGTTCATTTCATATTGTTTTTCATACAATAATACAGACCCTTCATTCTGTCTTTTCTTAAATGAGAACCCAGGGTTTCTTGGTAGTAATAAATAAGTAATGGCCATATATGATAATAATTTAGTTGTTGACAGAGTGGTAAGATTTGGGAAGAACATGAAAGAGCAGAGTGAAATATCCCCCAAATTGGGTTTTCTCTGGAGGCCTGAGCGAGGGAGGGAGGGAGGGAGGGAGGGAGGGAGGGAGGGAGGGAGGGAGAGAGAGAGGGAGAGAGAAAGAGAGAGAGAGAGAGAGAGAGAGAGAGAGAGAGAGAGAGAGAGAGAGAGAGAGAGAGAGAGAGAGAGAGAGAGAAAATATTACATAAAGAGAGCTGACCCCTCGAATAAATGTACTGAGTGGCTACATTTCAAGAATAACTGCGTAGTAACAACCCATACCAAAAAACCCAAACCAAAACACGGTGAAAACAAAACAAAACAAAAACGGTTGGGCCTCTGCCATTCCTGACCGACAATCCACTTCTTAGTAAACAAGAACGGCTTGACATAGTCCCTAGTGTCTAGGGACTAAGAAACCAGCATCTCTCGGGGATCTCGTGAAGGCCTTCTGTCTCGGCCACTACTTGGGGACACATCCGCTAGGGCAGGGGGACAAGGAGGCCCGCTTAAGATGAACAGGGGATCAAAGTCGCCCTGTTTGGAACAGGCTGGGTGCTGTCCCATGGGGAATCTCAGGGGTTTCCGCGCCGTTGCCTCTTTCTAAGGGTCAGGACCGGCTGCAGCGGGCGTTTGAAGGTTCGGAGGTGGCGGGTAGGAGGCCCGGACAGGGGGCTGGGGATCGGGCTGCCCGGCCTGGGGGGTCGCGGTGCTGCCTGGGCGCGGTCCTCCCTCCAGGACCACAGGCTCTGCGGCTCCCTCGCGCCCGCCCCGGAGTTCTCGGTACAGCCCGCCCCGCGCGGCCCCTTCCCACCCGCCGGGAACCGCCCGTCACCTGCCGGCGCTGCTGGGCGGCCGCGCCCCGGGCCCCGCAACCTCCGCAGCCCCGGCTCCCGCTGCGGCTCCCGCCCCGCCCGCCTGCCCGCCGCTGCCTGGAGACCGGGGCCAACATCGCGCCGCTCGCTCGCTCCGGGCCTCGGGGCCCGGCGCTCCTGCTGCCCCGCGGCGCGGGGAACCCCCGGCTCCGGATGCTCAGGTCCAGCCGCCCCGACCCTGGTTAGGAGGAAAAGCAGGGAGGGCAAGAGCCCTGCCTCAATGGTGCTGCTGGGGTAGGCAAGACCCACACACCAGGGAGAAAGGAACCCAGTTAGTGACTGGAGAGGGGAGGTAAGAAGAGAAGAGAGGCGGGAGGGAAGGAGAGAGGCCAATAAGCATTTGACCTTCATCGGAAAGGAACTTCATTCACTAATATTCAGAAGAGGGGAAATTAAAGCCACCCAGGACAGCACACTCACCACTCAGGCATCTTAAGGTGAAAAGTTGGCCACGCGTTGGTGATGCCCCCTGGGAATAACGACAGTCAGAGGGAGTGGCTGGAGAATAAGGAGTGTGAGAGCCTCAAAAAGCCTGAACACCCAAAGGAACAGCCAGATAAACACACCAGTTCCAAGGGTCCAGGGAATCTTATGGATGAAGGACTCTCAAGAGTGTGAACTGGGTAGCTAGCACTTTGGGAAAACGTTTGGCATCATCTGAGATATGCAGGCACACCGTAGTTGCCAGCAACCTCACCTTTAGACATTCACCTGAAGGAAGCATGCGTTTTTTAGGCATCTGTGACAGCTTAAATCCGAAACGTCCCACTCGGGTTCATGGGTTTGAACTCCTGGTTCCTGGCTGCTGGTGGTGTGCTTGTGGTTGGGGGGTCTGATCGGTGGAGGTGGGTCACTGGGGCTGGCCTTTGAGGATTACAGCCTATTGCTGAGTTCTCTGCTTTCCATTTACCCCAGGATGTAAAGTGTGTGTGACATGTCCGCCCCTTAGATAGGCCATGCCTTCTCCACCTTGACGTGCTGGAACCATAAGCCAAAATAATGACCATTTAGTCACAGCTATGATCAAAGTACCTCATACAGCATCCAAACTGGAGAGTTATGGGGACATAACATCAAAGACCACCTAAATCAAACTTTGCTGGGTTTGTAGGTGCACACACAGCAACGGCAACAACTTTAAACAAACAAATAAATAATAAACAAACAAATAAATAAATAAGGCCCAAGTAGGAATTTACGTGAAGTTAGGAACCTGATCAGCTCAGAGTGCCCTTGAGATTATATTTCCTAACTTTAGTGGCTGGCATTGATGTCCATTGCAAATACTTCTTTAAGACTTGCATTTATGCTGGGTGGTGGCGGTGGTGGTGGCGGCAGCGGCGGCGGCGGCGGCGGCGGCGGCGGCGGCAGCAGCACACGCCTTTAATCCCAGCACTCAGGAGGCAGAGGCAGGTGGATCTCTGAGTTGGAGGCCAACCTGGTTTACCAGAGTGAGTCCCAGGACAGTCAGGGCTACCCAGGGAAACCCTGTCTCTGAGGAGAGAGGGAGGGAGGGAAGGAGGGAGGGAGGGAAGGAGGAGAAAGAGAGAGAGAGAGAGAGAGAGAGAGAGAGAGAGAGAGAGAGAGAGAGAGAGAGAGAGAGATTTATGGTGTGTAGAGTGCTTACTGTCAAAATTTTTTCAAAGATGAAGAAAGGAAATGCTAGAAATTATATTCACATTAAAGACACAAGTGGGTCTGAATAAGTGCCTTCAAGAGGCAAGAATGTTTACAGACCAGTTGTGTGACTAATAATAGGAAACAGGGATTCGGAAATAACCTTACTACTAGTTTTACCACGTTTCAATCTGATTCTTATTGTAGATGATTATGTTTTCACTTTCTTTTGACAGCAGGAACCTTTCCTATACATGCACAGTAAGACCCCAGTGTTCACTGACCAAATAAAAATGAGTTACCTGAAACATTTGTGTTAGTCTATCCCGTTTATTGCGTGAATTATCAGGACAGCAACTTCAGACGTGCAGAGGAAACCCACACAAAAGCATTCCTCTTTGTAGCAGCTCCCTGGGTGTGGTGTTCTGAGGAATCAAGAGAGGACCACTCACAGCCTTCTGGTTTCTCAGTCACTAGTCAGTATGAATCATTGCTGAGGCCCTTCAACTGTTTTCTCCACCCTCTGGAGAACATTTCTTCTGGCTTTCTGCAATCCAGGGACCTTGTGTGATTCACAAGTGTTGTGATCCAACGGCTCCTGGCAGAGACATGCCACCTTCTCAGCATAGAACTCCCGGAGTCTGGTCCTCCTCCCTCCTCTACAGCAGCTGTCCTGCGTTTGCTCTGGTGTAATTACAGGTTGGAATAACAGGCACACACAACAGAGCACGTCAGCTGTTTTAATGGAGATAATTTGATATGAAATTATGTTATAAAGAGTTGGAAAGGGGACACACTTCTCATGGGTATTGTGATCCCAGAAAGTAGCTCTGACCTTTATGGCTAGGGAAGCCCAGGGATGAACCTGAACTCATTATCCGGAGCAGGGCCACTTGGGGCCAGGATCCAGGCCTCTGACGGGCGTGAGGAAAGACTAACAGAGCTGGCTCTGGGGACTCAGATGCTGCTACTGAAGCCCACTGAGCTCTGGGGGATGAAAGAGTCTGCCAAGGGGACTTGGAGGAACCAGGAAGAAAGTGAAGGAATGTCAGTTCCTTTTCCTCCTTCGGCCTGGCCACCTCTCTCCTTCACATCACCTGGTCATCGTGTGTGTGTGTGTGTGTGTGTGTGTGTGTGTGTGTGTGTGTGTGTGTGATTGTGACTGCAGGTACCTGAGGAGGAAAGAGACAGCACATCCCCCTGGAATGGGAGTTACAGGTGGTTGTGAGTTCTTGGATGTAGGTGCTGGCAACTGAAATCCAGTCCTCTGTGGGAGCAACATGTGTCCCTAACTGCTGAGCCATCTCTCCAGACCTAAGCTTTCCTATGTTAATGAAAAAAAAAAAAAAAAAAAAAAAAAAAAGACCTATTGTTTCATGGAGCCCAAAACATCCCAGCAAAAGTATTTTCTCTCTTTAAATATTAATACAGTTGCTTCCTCAAATTTAGGCTTTTTTTTTTTTTTTTTTTTTGAAATTAAGTAGGATGGCTTTAAAAACCAAAACCAAAACCAAAAATTGTGTGATACATTTGGGGAGACTACAAGACATTTTTGCTTCCTGGGTCTAGGTTTACTTGTATCTGAAAACAAGGAGCAGAGGAGACAAGGTGTGCGTGTGGGGGGGAATTAACATATTTCAACCGTGATGACAGACCCGCTCATGAGTGCATTACAGGAAGGCAGAGGGCTACTTCTCCCTCAGAAGGTTCAGGATGGCTTAAAAAAAAAATACAACCGCGTTTCATCTAGATCAAACCCCCTTATGAATATAGCAAATTACCATGACTTCAGCCAGGAGGGAGTGATGGCAGATTATGTTGTTGGGCTAAATTAGTGGGCTCATTAACGGTCAGCAGTTCAAACCACCTTCTTCATCTGCAGGGAGCCTTGTGAGTTCAGGGTGCTCAGACTGTTGGGTGGTTGTCATTTTCTCTATTTCCACCTAATGACAGGTAGTGTGGGTGATGCCTGGAGCCAGGGTATTTATTTATTTATTTATTTATTTATTTATTTATTTATTTACTGTAGCGGGGCTGGCATGATAAGCATTCTTTTGACTCACTTCCTAGAAGGCAGCATGGAGCAGGCTCTGCCCATTCTTCTCTGGCTCCATCTCGCTATGAACAAGAGGACAAGAGCATGAAACTGCTTTTTGTGTGGGGAAAAGGCAGGGTCTTGCCTTGGGCCCTTCAGCAGCCCAGAGGCTAAGGCCCTGATCTCAGCTGTTTTACCCACTAGTGGCATCTTTGGTAGCTGCTTGACTGTGTCTGGGTCACTGTACTTCCGTCAGTAAACAACACTGGATCCGTGTTTTCCAGGATAATGACTGGGCACAAAACAGCCTGCTCTAGGATGTCAAACTGCCCCTTTTGGGAGGTGAAGGTAACCTTAGCTCCAGCTTGTCCGGCTTGAATAACCGTCGGCTTTCCAGTCCACAATAGTTCTGACACAGCAACTCAAGACCAGCAAGGACACACGTTTTCCCTCTCCTTGGCACAAGAGCCTGTCCCATGAAGGATTAATGGTGGCTCCAGACTTCATTTGTAGTTACATTTTCAGAGAAGGATGCTTTGATTATGAAGGTCTCCTTTTATCTTTTTAAAGTCTTTTCTGTACCAGGCATGAGATAGGAGGTTTGTACATTTGAGGACATCTTGGGCCACATGGCAAGATCCTGTCTCAAAATATGTAAATAAACAAACAAAAACCTTTTCTAGAAACCTATCAAGAACTCACTCATGTCTCATTGGCTAGTGCTATTCTAAGTTATTGCATTTATTGTAATATTTATTATTGCAACAATAATGTTGTAATATCTACATCCATGGATGCAACAAATCTTAGGTATCAAAACAGGTTGTTCTGCACTGGGCAAGTACAGTTCTTGTCATTATTTCCAAAACAATAGACTGCAATTGCTATCCATGTATCATTTACATTGCACTAAGTATCATTCCCAATCTGGAAGTGATTTTCATTTTCAGAAGGATGTATGTAGTGTATAAATGAATATCACACTGTTTTATACAAAGGGACCTGAAAATATTCAGATTTTGGTGTTTGGGGAGATGGTAGCAGGGAGGTCCTGAAACTGTCCCCCATAGGCACCAAGGGTCACTGTTCGTGGGTAAGGTCCATCTGAACGAAACTGTATTCAAATCAAGCTACACAGAATCCTTTGTGACAACTTTTGGATCCTGTATGTTGAAGTTATAATGTTCGATAGTTCTCAAACTTATATGACCCCAGGAAACTTCTTTTTAAAAAATAATTCCATTTATTTATTCATTTTTTTCCGTGTGTATGCACATGGATGAGTGTGCCATGGCACACTTGTGGAGGTCAGAAGACAACTTTCAAGGATCCGTTCTCTCTTTCCACCATGTGGGTCCCAGACATTGAAATCAGATCTTCAGGACTTGCAGCATTTACCTGCCAAACCATCTCACCACCCCAGGAACATTTTCTTTCCCCCACAAAACTTCTGCTAATATTTCTAGGACATTAGTTTTCCTCAACATACATTTTAATGCTTGATATAAATTCCTTCCTAATTTGAATACTCTATCTGTAAAACTAGACCAGGAATTACTGGGATGTGAGAAATCTATAAATATAACTATTTTATTGGTAAGTTTCTCTGTAACACGTGGGTGATACACTCAAATTGGATTATATAAGGATTTAATGAACTAAATTCAAAGCTTTAGGGGAAATAAAGGTTGCACAGGATCCTCCAGTGCCCACGTTAATGTGAAGGAAAAAGCAGGTAGATTCCAGCTCCAGAGAAACAAAACACCCGAGCAGAGAGGCAACTTCTAGTGGAACAATGTGCTCAGTCCCACCAACCCTGGACACCTGGTGCTCTCTGCTTACCTGTTGGTACTTCACATTATCTCCAGAGAGATGGAAAGGGTTACCAAGGATGGAGCCCAAATCATCAGCCTCCTAGGGCAAATGAAAGATACTGAACACAGCTCCCAACATCTCATTCCATTTTAAATGTCCCCCAAAAGTCATCTTACTACAGCAATAAAGAGGGCATGGTCCTGAGGCCAGATAGGCTTGGACTGGCATCTAGGTGCTACCCTTAGTTTACGCAGTCTTGGCATGAATGCTTTAAAGTGATGATTAGGATGCTGTGATCACCTCAGCCATGGTGCTGACAGTTCATCTCTGCTTTGAAAATGTCTCCTTTGTGCTCCTCCACAGTTCCCCTGCCAGGTTGCAGTGGAGTCGTCACAAAATACTGATTCCAAAACCCTACCCCAAGTCTCCTGACACCGGTCACTGGGAATGAACTGGGGGTCCCCATCTTAGGATATCCACTCAGGGGATTTCCTCCACTCTGCAGGTTGCTGAATCGTTGGCACATTCACTTGGTTCCTGATAATGGATCTGGAGAAGTGAAGCGGTCACAGGGGAAGATTAGCTGCAAACATGGACTCAAAGAGGGCCACATACCTTTAATTGACCATGACAGGAACCACCTCTGGGGTAAGAGTGCTTCCTTCTGCATTGTTTTCAAACCACTGGTGTCTTGATGAATGACTGACACAGAGATGCTACAAAACTATGAACGATATGCCGGATCTAGAAGCCTCTGCACGTTGAAACTCCCTTGGAAAACAGGATTCTTGACTCACTCCCATCAACCTCCTATCCCCATGCTCTTCCCAAACAGTTCCATCCTGAAGACAAAGCAGGCATCATGGGAGTGTGAGTAGCAATATGTGGAGGTCCAGAGAGGGTTTGGGAGGCCCATCCTAGGGAGGAGGCAGTGCCCCAGAGAGAGCTACTCTCTTGCCCACAATGTCAACTTGAATGGGTGAAAAGGACGCCATATAGCAATGTGTATGTGTGTACCTGTGCATGCCAAATAGTTCCACATAGAGGGGCCACATGGTGCGAGGTGTTAGAGCCCAAACTTAGTTGTTGCTGGATCCTAACGGCTCCCTTGGGGGAGGGGGTAAGAAGGTACAGCATCAATGGCACAGACACCAGGAGTCAGTTGAAGGCAAACAACAAACTCATTTATTTAATAATGGGGAAGGCCTTCTATACCCTCCTCCCAGCACCCAGTCTGTGTCACAATCTGGTGGCATTGCGATATTGTCCCTCATTGGCTGGGCAGGATCAGGAACTCTGATAGCGCCTGTTGCTAGGCCCTCAGGCAGGTTCCTGATTGGCTCATAAGGAAGTACGTTATGTGCATGCCTTGGCAACTGGTCTGAGTCAATTTCCTCGACCCTATGGGTCTGTCCTACTACAGATAGTGAGCAGAGACTCCACATGGAGGAAGTGAGGGCAGAAGTGCAGAAATTAGAGTTGGAGCCTTTGCAGGAGAAGGACATCCTAAGGACAGTGGGCAGTGGCAGAACTGGGAGATGACCGCCACACAGGAAATTGATCAAATTGGCAAATGCATTAGGGTTACAAAAAATTCATCTCTCAGAGGAGGGAATTATGAATACAGAAAGAGAGATTCTAGAATAAATTCATGGTTTCAATAGACAAACATAAATATACACCAACACACACACACACACACACACACACACACACACACACACACACACACACCTGCTTAAATAGTCCAAAGTTCTGTCCATTGAGAGGACCTGACAGTGATGATTACCTCAAAAGCAATGATGACAGCTATCACAAATCCTGGCTTCTAAATGCCACCCCCATTGTTAGATTGTAGACTCTCTTTGAAAGCTCTCTCTAGCTCCTCCAAATCAGGCCATGCCTCTCTGGGGCAGAGTTAAAAGATGGTTCTACACTGTGGCCTTGCAGCCCATCCCCCTCAAAGCTGCAAGATAAATGTGTGGTGGTAACCAGTACCTAACTCCTTGTCATGTAGACTGTGTCAGACCAAATATATATTCATATATGCATATATATAAAATAACGACACCAGTCCCTTCGAAGCATAAAAAGTAGGTATCCTGTTTGTTCAAGTGATTTATCCAAAGGCACACTCCCTCCTTCTTTCAGCGCCCCCCCCCCCTCCCAGGCCATCTTCTCTTTAAGCTATCCTTTTGAATGTTCCCCTACCCCAAGGCCCAAACCTGGCCCCAATTGTTTGCAAGGCTCTCTCTCCTAAGAAAGCTCATTTCTGAGGGGCAGCTGGTCTCAGCTTCCTTTTTTCCTGTTCCCTGTGCTATTTCCTATCCACTAACAGGACTAGGAATTCTTAGAGAATTGCTGATCTCAGGGATGGCACAGGGAGAGTTTGAATGTCTAGTATCAGAAAGCGAACTGTGTGCCTGAAGATGGATGCCTGTCTGCCGGGAGGATGCAGAAGCCGCTGTCCACAGTTTGACTGTGAAATTAGCAGTGGGTCAGTTTGGTAGTCACAGATAACAACCCACTGAATAACACGGGAGATCAGAGTCTAAGAAAGGGGAGATCTAAGAAAATAAGTGAACAGCTTTAAAGTCTAATGAGGAAGACAACATTAGCATAGTTTTGAAGCAATTCCCCATAAAATACTTAAAGAAGAGAGTAGGTTTGCATTGAAGAACTCCAGAAGTACCATGTGAATCAATCAAGTGGAATCAAGCAGTAGAAATCAAGTGGGATAGATAATACACAAGAAAATAAAACTCAATGGCTCCCTTGAGAGTCCAATAAAAGTGTAACTTGAACCCGATATAAAAAAAACATTGAACAACACTCAGCTGAGGACTGCTCTATAAAATAACTACCTGTGCTGCAGACACCCAGGCCATGAAAAGAAAAACCAGACAGATAAATAATTTCAAATAAACAGAAGTGAAGATGGAGTGAAAATCTAATTGGGGCCCTCAGGACAGTTAGGGCAATTGGGAAGGCTTGAATGGTGTCTGCCTTAGTCACTGTTCCTTTGCTGTGAAGAGACATTATGGCCAAGGCCACTCTTGGAAAAAGAAAGCCTTTAATCGAGGGCTGGCTTACAGTTTTAGAGGGTTAGTCCATTATCATCATGGCGGGAAGCAGACAGGCATGGTCCTGGAGCAGTAGTTAAGAGCTTTACATCTTGATCTGCAGGCTGTAGACAGAGTGAGACTGGGCCTCATGTGGGGTTTTGAAACCTCAAAGCCATTCCCAGTGACAAATATCCAACAAGGCTACATCTCCTAATCCTTCCCAAACATTTCTACTAACTGGGGACCTAGCATTCAAACATGTGAGTCTATGGAGGCCATTTTCATCCAAACAATGACAGCATCCAAGGACCACGAGTGGAAAGACAGCCATGCTGCTTTCCTGACTTAGGTGATTGCCTTTTTTGGGGTACACAGAGGGTGTAAGGGTTGATGAGCATCAGGTCCATTCACTCTTAGAGAGGTGAGGAAGGTCCTCTGTGCTGCCTTTACACTTTGCTAGAATATTCTACATGTTAAGTGAAAACATGATCACAGGAGGCATAGAACCAGGAGGAGTTGCTCCTTGTGATAACGCACTTGTGATATAGGTGTGTGTACGCATGTTTGTGTGCATGTGATACTTTCAAATTGGTTTTCTCACATCCAAATAAAGAGAAATGCCTCAGAGAGCACCAGAGTTTGCTATGTCCTCTAAACTGATTTTTTTAAAAAGGAGAGTTATTAATAATTTTTACAGAGAATCGAGAAGCACAACAACCTCCAGAAAGACTCACTCTGGTCTTTATTAAAGAAGTTCCAATACCACTATGAGTTTAACAATCTGTCAATTAAACCCATGGTTTTTTTCTGTACATGCTTTTGTTATGATGTAATCAGGTTAAAAAAAATTGTCTGCCAGGTTGGTGCACATGGATAGCAAGTCAACCTAAGAAACTGGCAGTTGAGTTCAGTCCTTGTGTTGAGAGTTGTGTGTAGATGTCTGGGTCTTCATGTCCATCACATGATGTGACATCCCATCCCCCCACCCCGTTGCCCATGTGGCACCTTCCGAGAGCCTGTCTTGAATGCGGGCTTCTGGTATCTCAGGTCTTCTTTGGGTGCTTCGCATCCTTAAGTTCTTCTTGACCGGAAGGAAAGATTTTAAACCAATTTAAACAGCTCTGATACCAGCCCCATGTCTAAAAACTGCTGCCTACTGCTCCCTTTGAGGTCAGATGTGCGCTGGTCATACTGACCCCGATCCAAAAGACTTAGTAGAGTTCTCCAGCTCTGAAGTAGTGTCAGTCATAATAGGTTCTTTCGATGTTTTTCTTTCAATGAGGAGCTTTTTGTCCATGGCTTGGTCGTCATGTGGCTGCCCTGGCTCAGTGGACACTGTCCTGAATTGTACTCAATGGACATTTTTTTCATGCCACAGTGCTTATGCTCCTTTCCAGGGCCTTATCCAGCTGCCCTGAAATCCTGTCTTCTGTGGCAGGGAACACTTAAACAATACTCTCTGGGACACGACTGTTCTTGCCTCCTAGTTTCCAATGCTGCGCATTCTCCTTCCTCATTGTTTTGGCTCCTGAGTATAACCGAGTGATGTAGTTCATACAACGCTTGGACTGTGAAGCTGAAAGAAAAACACATTAAAGATGATTTTGAACAGCATTGCACTCACTCATTTGGAGCTCTTGGGAGGCCATGTTTTAGTTATAAACCCAACCTACAATCATTGTATTGGCATATGTAAATGTTCTAAATAAATAGTTGTGCCTTAATTTAAAAAAAAACTTACACTACATAAACAATATGCTAATCAACCTGAAATAAAATGCATAGACATTTTGCTACCTATCAACTGCAGAAAGTGATACATTGCCTTCAGCAAAATCACACACTAGAAAATAACAAGGCTTGTGGGGAAAAATTAGGTTGGGGCAGAACTCTCCAAGCCTAGGGCTGGAGCTGGCCCCAGACTGATCTTTTGGAAAGCATAAAACAATAGAGCTGTAGCATTGGGTTTGAGGCATGGAGGCATGGAGAACAGTGCTACGGATTTGAATGTCAACCTGATTGGATTGACGGACCTCTAGAAGACCATTTTTTTAAAACCAAACCGTGAGGACGCTTGCTCGTTCAGCACCTAGGGTGAGTGCTTTCCTTTCTCTGCTAAAGCTCACAATTCTCCTCAGCTGTTTTACCTTCCTCTAGCCCAGGAAAAACACCACAGGCATCCACACAAATCACACCAGTTCCAATGCCAGTCACCCGTGTTTCACAGTCCACTAGCCGGCGGGTTGTTTCCTCACACTTCCCCATCATCTGGCCACTGTGTCTCTTGCCCTACAAAAGCCTGTTCTCTCAATGTCACACCTTGGAGGGTCAAACCGAAACAAAAAGGCACAGGTGTTTTAAGAGACCAGCTCTCACAAAAACTCTCGATCAAACAGACAGGACCAAGCAGCAAAGCTCAGTACATTTCTCTAAACACTTGGCAGGTAGAATAAATAAATTTGCATGGAGGACATACGGCAGGGAGCAGGTATAAAATTCCTGCTGTGCTATTGATCTGTCTGGCTTCTGCCTACTAGATTTTTTTTTTTTAAAAAAATCAAGAATACACATGTGTGCATGTGCAGACCCATACTCCCATCCACCCACCCACACCCAGACATTCTCCTTCCCCTTTAAGGGTCTTTTCCACCATTATTTTGCTTAAAGTATTGCAATGAAGTCATCCAAAAGACCCCAAATATTTCTCTTTGGATTAATTAAGCCTTGAGTTCATTTGGTCAATGAAAATTTCCCAGACACTCCATGTGTGCCAGGCTCCGTGACAGACTTCCAGGATGCAGAATGAACTTGGTTGTGTACTGACTAACAGAATAAGCGTAGGGTGGGGTGGAAAGGGCTTCACACTGACCGAGGGTTTGTGTAGGATGCTGTGCAGCAGCTCAGGCCACACAGGGCCCCTGAGGGCGACAACGAAGTCAGAGCCGGCCTTCCTAAAGTTGAGGACTTTCTACTACATGAGTTTAACTACCATTTAATTTTGAAAGATGAACTTCCTTAAGTACTATAAATCAAGTGAAAATCTGTCATGTCAAATCAAACTTCGATTCTATCCCCTCCCCACTTTCCCTAGGCGACTCCCGGATGAACCTCGCTGTTCTAGCGTCAGGCCGCACTTTGACTTACTCTGGCTCTTATTCTCTTGGGAAGATGTTTCCTCATTGTTGGATCTTGACCTGTAACTTTCTAGAGTTTGCTCTGAAATTTCACTTTCTGTAAGAAAAGAGAATTGCATTACTAATTTCTGACATTGCAGACATCGTAAGAAATGGATGCTCGAAGAAGGCGACAGCCTGGCCACCTGTTGAACTGTCATGATTTCTCGTGCCTCGTGCATTCGTTAGCTCAGTATGCCCTCTTAGAGCGTGTTCAGGGTTCCTAGGGGCACCGCAGGTGATGAGGTCAAATGACAGCAGAATAGAAGCAAGCATCGTCCTTCAGAAAGGAACAGCTGCAACAGCCCTAACAGAATGATGGTGGCCAGTCCTTAATGGGAGACTGTCATTTACCTACTGCACAAAGGAAATGTCAGACCCTGTCTCTGGGCATATATATATGTATATATGTATATATATATATATGTTATAGTCAAATTATCTTTTACTTGATTTAGTTACCATACAAAATGTTGGGCTTTCATTATGACATTTTCATGCATTATTGTGGTGTTTGAATAAGAATGACCTGCATAAGTGCATATACTTGAATGCTTAGTCATCAGGGCATGGGCCTATTTGAGAAGCATTAGGATGTCCTTGTTGGGGGAGGTGTTACTGGGTGTGGGCTTTGAGGCATCAAAAGCTCACACCAGGCCCAGTCTCTCTGTCTCTACCTGCAAATCAGGATGTAGAACTCTCAGCTACTTCTCCAGCACTGTGCTGGCCTGCATGCCACACGCCCCACTATGATAATGGACTCACACTTTGATCCTGTAAGCAAGTCCCCAGTTAAATGCTTCCTTCTATAAGTTGCCTTGGCCATGGTAGCTCTTCAGAGCAATAGAAAAGTAACTAAGATATATATGTATCGTTGTAGTCTTCTCATGTTTACCTCCCACCATCACTCCATAACCCCTCAGATCTCTTTCCCTTCCACTGTTTCTCTCTACACCTCCTTCTGCGTTCATGTCAGATGTATTTTCTGCATATGGAAGAAAGCACATGCTATTCATCTTCCCCTCATTACCCTCTCTTAGTCACCCCTTTGGGTCTATCCATAATGAGTTGTTACATCATCTGTCTAGATAAGCTCATACTAAGCTTTCAAGAGTGCTGCTTTTAAGGCAGAGATATTCAAAGATGCAGCATCTTGAGTTGGTATAAAGAATTTTCTGTCACCAGAGGCCTTGGGCCGTATGTGACTAGATCAGCTTTGTTCAGCAGCACTATAATCCAAGTTACTTAAAATACTCTAGCAGATAGAGTCAAAAAAGGGGGAGGATTTCACAATACATTTTAGTTAGCTGGTATACCTCAAATACCATATTATGTTCGAGTGTGAGTGTGTGGATTGATTTTTCAAAATTGGGTAGTTTATCTTTATAGCCCATCTTGGTAGAGACTCAGGACATGTCAGGGGCTAGACAGTCATCTTGTGGCTGCTGCAATGGACGGCGCAGGCTAGACAATGAGTTGACACTGAAGAGAGAGTTTCTTTGAAGTTAGTTTTTAAGGTTTTGGTTTGTGTATAATGTATTGTGATCGTATTTACCCCTTTACCCTTTCTCATGCTTCTTCCTAGTCCTGCTGACCGCCATATTTCCCCCAGCTAGTCCCCCATCATCATGTCTTTTTGTGTGTTTGCAGCTCCTATACAAGTGCTGTGTGTTCATGATGCCAATAGCCATGGCACATGCAGAAAGACAGCATTTCATGGCGCTCCTCTCCATTCGTCAGCTTTTACAGTCTTCACACCCTCATGAAGAGGGGCTTTAATCCTACATACATTTATGGAATTATTCTGAATAACTTCTAAGGCCCTGTCAAGCTCTGTTATGTGTTGAGTATATGCATTTTAATAGGGCTCTTCTATACTAGATACTTTTATTTTGATTTATTTCTACAGTATTATGATTGTTATTGTTTTGGTGTAATGGTAACTCTTTCATTAGGATACTTGGGGAAAATGGCTGATGTCTTATTGATGAGTGGAACTCAGCGCATTCTCGTAAAATATAAAAGGCATCAGACATTTATCCATAACTAGAACATGACCTTTATCCATAACTAGAACATAAGGAGACCAGGGATCTCCTGTCCTGTAGACTCACATGGCCCCAGCACTGGGAACGGTCCCTGGCCTGCAGTGGGCACTCAGTGAAGGCTCGCTGAGTGAACAGATGAATCGGCTCAGTGTTTTATCAACAAGAGCATCTACAGTTCAGCCCCAACTCCGATAGCTACTTTAGCTTCTCTCTCTTTGAGCATGCTCCCTGGAGATCCATAGCCTACGTTTGCTAGAAAGCAAATGAGCGACACTCTTACTGGTCAGCTTGCACAGCAGCTAAGAGAGGAGCGTTGATTGACAGGCTCTCCCTTTTCTCCAGCTAGCCGTCGGGCTCTGAGGGACCTCACTGGGTTCTCTGCCCACTCACCCTTCTTCCATATCATGTGTGCTTTACGGAGCTTCATGATGAAGAGCTGAACAATGATGAAGAGGATGAAAATGAGGAAGGACACCAGGATGAGCAGCAGGATACCACTCTTCCTCTTCTCCAGGCCTATGTACTGAGCGCTGGCTTCTGTGAGGACAATGGCAGGGTATTAGGCAATTTGGTAATTTGGTTTTGTGGCTTTCTTTCTGGTTTCAGTTATTGTGGAATGTGATGGTTAGTCTTCATCTGTCTTTCTTTCTCTACTTTTTTCTTTTTTTGAGATGAAGTCTCATTATGTAGCCCTGGCCAGCCTGGAACTTGCTATGTAATCCAGGCTGGCCTCAAACCCACAGGGACCCACCTGTCTCTACCTCCCTAGTGCTGGGCTTAAAGGTATGTAGCACAACACTTGGATGTGATGCCTAATTATTTTATTTTATGGGTTTTTTTTTTTGAGACAAGGTTTCTTTGTGTAGCTCTGGCTGTCCTAGAACTAGCTCTGTAGACCAGGCTGGCCTTGAATTCACAGAGATCTACCTGCCTCTGCCTCCTGAGTGCTAAGATTAAAGGTGTGTGCCACTACCACCTGGCACTGTGGTGCTTAATTTTAATTCTCAGCTTGGCACAATATAGAATCATCTGCAAACAGACCATCTCAATGAGGGAGTGTCTAGATCATGTTGGTATGTTGGTCTGTGGGAGATAGTCTTTTTTTTTTTTTTTTTTTTAAGATTTATTTATTTTATTATGTATACAGTGTTCTGTGTGCATGTATACCCACAGACCAGAAGAGGGCAACAGATCTCATTACAGATGGTTGTGAGCCACCATGTGGTTGCTGGGAATTGAACTCAGGACCTCTGGAAGAACAAGCAGTGCTCTTAACCTCTGAGCCATCTCTCCAGCCCGGGAAATAGTCTTGATTACATCAATTGACTAGGATGACCCAGCACATTATGGATGGCACCTTTCCCTGGGCTGGGTTCTGGACTGTATAAAAGTAAAGAAAGTAAGCTGAGGAATAGGAATGTGCTCATTCATTCTCACTGTGCTCCTAATTATGAGTGAGACAAGCTGGTTCAGGTGCCTGCCTTGACTTCCCCACAATTACAGACTGCAACCTGGAGCTGTAAGCTGAATAAATCCCTTCTCCCTTAAGCTGCTTTTGTGAGAATGTTTTCTCACAGCAAAGGGGAATGCATCCAGGACAAGGAATATATACTGCACTTCTTCAGTGCAGTTTGGACCAAAAGACAGCTCAGCGCAGGAGATGGGCCAAATTTACCCCAGAAGTCATACTCTGAAAACAAGCATAAGAGCAATAGAGACACATCAATCTCATGGATCACTTGAAAAGTTGTGTGTGTGTGTGTGTGTGTGTGTGTGTGTGTGTGTGTGAGATGACATAGATATCTCATTCTTTTTTTGTTTCTAGAGAAAGCACACAAGAATATTGACTAAATTCTAGTATGGGAATTTTAAGTGGCTGTGAGGAATGCTCGCTCTGCACATTGTAGCCCAGGAACACAGGAGAACTAAGGGGTTTGGAAAAAACTATCTGAATAAAGCAAGATGCCATGTTCCTGGGCTAGACTAAACGTGTCCCTTGTGAAGGCATAAGGAGATACACTTGATGAGCTTTTAAAAGTCCTTCTAACTAGTGGGACGTTTGCCAAATGTCCTTCTCCTCAGCCAGCAAGCCCAGAATTAAGGAATGGTGGCTATGTGGAGACTACAGTACTTGAATCTGCCTAGGACATAATCCTTATGCTTTAGGGGATCATTTTTATATAAATAAATACATTAAAAAGGCAAACAAAAGTAAGATATGCTAACTTCCAGAGCCATGTGTATTTATAGAATAATGTGTCTAGGAATTCAGAGACGAGTGGGGACACCGAGGTTCCTTGCCTCAGGGAAACTTTCTGTAGACATCAGTCTTGGGAGAGAAGTAAGACCGCTAAGATGAAGCCTCTTCTGCTGTGGGGTAATAAGGATAGACAGGGCAGGGGTGTTGAGGCAGGATGATGCCTTCAGAGCATCATGCATCTCTCAGGGGCTTTCTAGAAGCAGGGCTGCAGAAATAGGTAGCAGAGTGCACCTTATGCAGATGAAGAGCTTGTTTGGTATGTTGTAGACTACGGGAAGCCAGAAAAGTTCAATACACAGGTGTGCAGGGCACAAGGATGTGTTTCTATGGTGCCAAGCCTGGACTAGAGGAGGAAGAGCTGAAGCCACAAGATGAAGAGGGCCTATATCAAGGGAGTAATATGATCACAGACAAAACACCTGGAAGAGAACTCATGAGTCATCGGTGGCTACATGTGTGTCCACGTGTGCATGCATCTACTTCTGTATCTACAGAGAAACAAAGGGTTGGGATACACAATGCTTTGAACCACAAGCTGTTTTGTGAAGAAGGATGCTACTTGGACGGTTAGCAATGTTGAGCTTCGGAGAGAAGACATTTGACTAAAGACGAGGAAAACATAGAACGAACGAGCTGGTGGGATGGCTCAGCAGGTAAGGGCGCTTGCTGCCAAGCCTGATGACCCGAGTTTGAGTCCTGGGACCTACACAGCGGAAGGGAAGAACCAACTCCGTAAAGTTGTCCGCTGAGGCTGGAGAGATGGCTCAGTGGTTAAGAGCACCGACTGCTCTTCCAGAGGTCCTGAGTTCAATTCCCAGCAACCACATGGTGGCTCACAACCACTTGTAATGAGATCTGGTGCCCTCTTCTGGCCTGCAGGGACACATGCAGACAGAATACTGTATACATAATAAATAAATAAATCTTAAAAAAAAAAAAAGTTGTCCTCTGACCTCCACATGGGTGGCATTCCCCCCTCCCACCACAAACAATTAATAAACAGACTAAGTAAACACCTAAGTAAACAAACAATAACTATGTAATAAACTTTAAAGAAAAAGGGAACACGGAATGGAATTGAAACTGATGAAGAACATTCTGTAAGTAGAAATATGGAATCCTTCCACGTTTAGGTAGCAGGAAACAGCTCAGGAATGAGTGAACTTTCTATGGACTAAGGAAAGCTGGCCAGGGACTTTAGCCCAGTGGTCAAAGCTTGCCTAGCATGTGTGAAATCTTGGGTTTAACCCCCAAATACCAAAATTTAAACAGAGACAAGGTGGAGCAATGAAATCAAGAGCATCCACATTTAGGAATTCAAGAAAAGGGACCGGAGACTGGCTTAGCCGTTAACAACACCGGCTGCTCTTCTGGAGGACCTGGGTTTGACTCCCAGTACCCACATGATGACCTGCAACTATGGGTAACTTCAGTTTCGGGGGCTCCAGTGTCCTCCTCTAGCCTCTGTGGGCACCAGGCACACATGTCATACACATACAACCATGCAGGCAGACACTCGTGCCCATTCAAAAGAAATCCTTTAAAAAGAAAAAGAACTCAGAAGAAGTAGAGTTAGTTAGCTGAGGTAGAGATGCAGTGGTTAGCAAAAATGCCAGCACCAGGAGGACGAGGAAGTCAAGAGACAACTAAGGACGGGGCAAGGGAGTGATTGACATGTCATAAGGGTAGACATGTCACAGGAAATAAGGAATGGAGAAGACCACTGGACACACAGCCAGGAGGGCAGAGGACCAAACATCAGTTCTAAGTGCAGTGGGTGACACTCACCAGTGGCCAAGTCAGGGTCTTGAGTGACATGTTCTTCCTCTTCCTCGTCAATCTCTTGTATACTGGAATTTCCCATCATTGAGACTAAGGTGGAAGTAAGACATGATATATACACAGATCACATATATGTGACTCACCCTATAACTGCTCTGGCTCCACTGTCCCTCTAAACCTCATGCGGACATTTATTTGCCATGTGATGGTATGGGCATGTGGGCCTGTAAGAGGAGTTTAGGTCTAGAAGGTTCTACCCACAGGAAAGGACTGATACTATTATGGAGAACAAGTTCTTTTAAAAATGTACTTATTTTATATGAATGGGTATTTTGTCTGTCTGTATGTCTGTGCACCACAGTGATGCCAAGGACCCAAGAAGGCCAGGAGAGGGCATCAGATCCCCTGGATTTACATATGGTTGTGAGTAACTATGTGAGTTCTGGGAATCGAACCTGGTTCCTCCAGAACAGCAGCCAGTGCTTTTAACCACTGAGTCATGTCTCCAGTGCAGACAGAGTTCATTTTAAGGAAGTGGCCTGGCCCTTCTTGCTCTCTCTTTGCTATACCAGGCAGGTCCTTGCTGTGGCTCCTTGATAAACAGACCTTGATTTGGGTCATCTTCCTCTCTCTCCCTCTCCCTCCCCCCTCTCCCCTCCCCCCCTCTTCCCAGAGTCTCTTTACATAGCCCTGGCTGGGAGACCAGGCTGGCCTTAAACTCACAGAGACCTTTCTGCTTCTGCCTCCCGAGTACTGGATTTAAAGGCCTGTGCCACTATGCCTGGCCTCCGTCTTAATTTTCTGAGACAGGTTCTCTCTCACTGAACCTACTAGACTAGCTGGTCAGTGAGCCCTGAGGAAATGCCCATCTCTGCCTCTCCAGTGCTGAGATTAATGTAGGCTGCAGGGCTTTCTATGGCTACTAGGGATCTGAACTCGGGTCCTCATGCGTGGGCAGAAAGCGCTTTACCCACAGGGCCATTCCGCTAGCCCCTGTGACAGGCTGTTCTGAACTACGGTCACCCTACCATGCAGCAGAACACCGGAACTGACTCCCTGTCTCCAGCCACCTGCTGGCACTCATCCAACCTCCTCCCCCTCTTTTCTTCCCCCACCCCTCCCCTTCTGAGTTCCAATTAATAATAATCACAGTTCCATTTGCTTTTACTTTTAGGTCAACATTTTTAGCTCTCACACATGAAAAAGAACACACAGCCTTTGTCTTTCTGTGTCTGTCTTATTTTGCTTTAAAAGTACCAGTTTCTCGCAAAAACAGTCACAAAATGCCAGCCTCCCTTTGTCTTACTTGTAAAGGCGACCCTTTATTGGACACTTATATGTACCAGGCTATAGTGCGTGTGGTGTGTGGTACCTCTCCTCAGCTCTCAGAGGACAGGCTTTAGCCGTTAGTGAAGGGCCTAGTCCTGAAGCCGTTGAGTAGGGGAGTCAACCAGGAAATTCCCAGTTGGGTTTCTGACTGGGGAACCTAAACCAAGGTCATTATTTCGTGCTTCCTTCCTGAGAGAGAACGATTAGGGAGGAGGCCCTTAGGAGGCTTCAAGACAACCATTGAACAAAGAGGGCCTGGCAGAGCCTCCGGGCTTTCTGGAGAGAAACGTGGGTAGAAATGCACAGCCCAAAGCTTTTTGTACGCTTAGAGTCTCAGCTGTCAGTCTGAAGTCTAGACGCCCCTCTTCTAGAAACAGGTTGAAGCGTGAGGCTTTCATAGAAGAACTGGAACAGTAAGAGCTTCTCTGGAGTTTTGTTGTTAATGCTTCAACTCCCCCTTCCCCGGCTGCAGTCTTTTTATCAGCCCGTTGCACAGCGCCACTCTGTGGCCCCGAGGGGAATGGAGCCTCCTGCTCTCCAAACAGGTATTATTAACGGTAATAAAACTGCAGAAATTGAAAGCTGAGAAGAATTTTAGAGACCATGTCTCTTAAATCCTAGGTTGTATATGAAAATGCAGAGCAGAAAATTGAGTTGCTCAGTAGTGGTGCCAGGCAATTTAAAAACAACCAGATTCTAAACACGTTTAAAAATATTGGATTATTAAAGCAAGGATGTGGTTGTCCCACTTCATAACGTTTTCAATTTCCACCACTCTTCAAAAAAATAATCTGTACAGTACATATTGTATTTTTCAGTGTTTAAAATCCCCAAACATTTACTTTTCAATATTATTCAGGACACAGCGTTTTTAAAAAAAATGTGATCCGATACTGAAAACTATGAACATGGTAATGATCCAAGACAGTTACCTTACCAGATGGAATTATTATAGAGAACATGCAGGAATGCTCACCTTCCTGAGAGAGGCCAAGCATCTTGCTCAAGACACCAATAAACTCACTCACTAGTTCGTTCATTCATTCATTCATTCATTCATTCATTCATTCACATGTCCACTTATTATGCATTTTCCGAGTACCCACTATTGGCAGATACAGTGCTGCATAAAGTTAAATGAAATGCATGATATTTTTCCCCAAGTTAACTAGTTAATTCATTATCTAAAATACAAGACTTCCTAAATTCTTCTTATAGCTCCATCCTGTCAAAAATGACCTGTGTTCTCGATAACCAAGTAATGGACAGATGTGCTTCAGAGGTGAGCGGGCTCACTGTTGGTCACAGTTCTCCTGTCCCCACCTCCCACTCCTTATCTCTCTGCGGGTGGGAAATCATTATGTTTGTGATGCTGGACATAGAAAACCAAGAGCAAGTCTCCTAAGTGACTTCAGCTCTGTCTTTATCGAGGAGAAAATTCACATGTCACAGTCATATGTGCGTGAGTGTGTGTTTGTGTGTGTGTGTGTGTGTGTGTGTGTGTGTGTGTGTGTGGTGTGTATACTTAGGTGCCTTGGGCCCAATATCCCTGAGCTCATAAGGCCCTGTGACAAAAAGCTCATGAAATAGGAATTCTTGACCTGACTTTATCCCAGGACCACAAGACTGCAGCCGGTTGGAAGGGGTCTATGCAGTCTTCTGAAAAATCAAAATAAAGGGCTAGGAAGGTGGTTTAGTCGGTCAAGTGTTCACCGTGCAGGCATGGGAGCTCGAGTTCTGTTTCCCATAACTCACAGAAAACAGGCACAGCGGCACAAGCCTGTAACCCCAGCCCCGGGAGGTAGAGACAGGAGGATTCCGACGGGCTTACCGACCAGCCAGTCTAACTGAAATTGTTTCAAAAATCAACCAATCATTCAGAAACAGGCAGGAGGAGTCATCAAAGAAAGAAATTCTTACATCCACTTCTGGTTTCCACACACGTATGTGTGAGTGAGTGCACCCACGTGTGCACACATATACACTCCACACACATACACAACATTTAAAACCATCCTTTAAATGCGGAATTAAAAACGTGCATCTCCCACCAGGCGTTTTTTCCTAAGGTTTCAGTGGTTTTTGAGACTCACCCGTACTCGTGGGCTGCTGGGGGCCTTGAGACGAGTGAGAGCCCTGCTCCGGAGCATCTGAAGCTGTTTCTTGATCTGCAACTAAAAAGGGGGAAAAACAAAATTCGGAAACCATGGAGATGAGCTTTAGCCACATTTTGCTCAGGGTCACAGAGCCAGGAGAGCAGAGCAGAGACAGGCTGCTACCCACTTCTGGGGCTTGTGCCGAAACCCGGAGCCCCGACTCTGTGTTTTGAATCCGCACCACGCTGCTTGCCCATCTGCTAGGTGACCTGGCTGACAGTCCAGCATGCTGGGACCCCTGTGTGTAAGGACATTTGGCAGTAGCAGGCAAAGGGCATTTGCTGTGTCCTTCTGCACACACATGTCTATCTGTTCCTCTGTCTGTCTATTTGCATATGGATATTTTCCTGTTTCCATAGGAAATATACTTCCACATCATTGACCCATTTCTCCAGGTGCAGACTGAGCTGAATCTCAATGCTATTATCAGCATATTCTTCAGTGACATGGGCAAGACGCTTAATTTAGCCAGCACTGAATATTCTCCCATATGTGTGAAATACAGTTGCTAGCTTTTACCTCTTGTGTGTGTGTGCATGCATGTGTGTGTGCAGTAATAACTCCATTCACATATGGTGTTCAGTACAATGTCTGTTTACTAAGTGAGATGCTCACTAAATGCTGTTGCATAACATAAATGATGGTGGATATTTCCAGAGAGTCAGCTTAGATCATTTTCATCAGTCAATAGAAAGGCTGGCATCCAGGAAGAATGTAAGTGTATCATCATGTAACTGTGCCTATCAACTAAGATATGTGACAGATGGGTATTGTCTCCTGAAATTTATGGCTGCTTCTCAGTGTTCATTGAATCAAAGAATTTACTGTGGTTTAAAATTTTTATTTTCATAATTAAGCATATGTAATTTTTAAACAGATGTAAAAAACATGAATTGTGGGTAGAACCTTTGGGGAAGGCAAAAAAAATTACAGAAAAATCATTAGAGAAACTATATTCCAGAAGTTCCCTTTACCCATGGTGATGCAGTTTTGTTTGTTTTTTGAGACAGTCTTGCTATATAACAGCTTTAGTTGGCTTGGAATTTGCCATGTAGACAAGACTGGCCTTACATGTCTGTTGATTCTCTTGCTTAATTATTATATACTTATTTCAAGCAAGAATACTTGGTAGAAATAACTGAATGCAGAAACTGTTGAGGACCATATTGTTTTCTATTAAGCCAGACATTGGGGATATTTAAAAAAATAAAGAAGTAGTCATTTTCTCACATGTGTTTGTAACATGGTTATTTTTTCCACAAAACTATGCCTTGTTATGGAAATGTTTGTTAACATATAGTAGACTTATTATTTTCAAATGACTTAACCATGTATTTTAAATTTCTCAGTTTTAACTACTAATAGGTAAATATTAACAGAGACAATTTGAATATATAGAAGCTCTTTGTGATTCTCAGGAGTGTGAAAGGTGGACTGGGAGATGACTCGGCTGGTCACCTGCCTGCTGCAGAGTGTGGGGACCTGAGTTAGCATCCCCAGCACCCAGGTACCAGCCAGAAGAGCACCAGCCGGTGCTCCCTGCCCACTGAGACAGAGACAGGTGGATCCATGTGGCTCACTGGACAGCCATTCTCACACCAGTGACCCCAGGTTCAGTGAGCGACTGTCTCAAAAAGTCAGGGTAGACAGTGACTGAGGAAGACATGTCAGCCTCTGGCTACACAGACATTCATCCACACCTGAACCAGCAGACCATTCACACACTCCCACTCCCACACGCGGGCGTGCGAACACACACACACACACACACACAAGTGTGGAAGGTGATTACATTAAAGATGTTTAGGAGCTGGGGCTCAATTCTGTAAAAGTCCACTCCCACACTATTGATGGGAACCAAACGTTCCTCCTTTGCTGTCAGATGAAGCAAATCAGTCTCCAGAGAATTTAATCCTTCTTCTTACTCCGTTCTCTAGAAACATTGCGTATTCCTCGATGTGACACATTCCTAGGACAATTCTTATGTTCCCTGCACCCCACCCAGAAGATAGTGTAGATGAGAGGTCTCAGAATGCTTACTTGTAAATGCTCTTTAAAGCATTCTCAGCTAGTAAGTTTTTTTTTTTTTAATCGATTGGGTGAACAAAATGTTTGTACTATCTCTGCGGCTCATCAAAGGAAAAAGATAATAAGCAAACAGAAGCCACTAGTTGCTGACACTAATGACCCACTTTGAACATTTTCTGGAGATCTGGAATGGTTCTAGATCATCAATAGGTGGCTATGGTGGCTAATATTGGTTGTCAACTTGATACACTTGGGAAGAGGGAACATTAATTGAAGAATTTCTTCTATCAGATTGGCCTGCAGGCCTGTCTGTGGGGCATTGTCTTGATAGATAGTTGATGTGGGAAGGTTTACTAAAGGATGAGCAGCACCACTCCTTGGCAGGTGGTCCTGGGTTCTATAAGAAAGCAGGCTGATTAAGCCATGAGGAGCAAATCAGAAAGCAGCATTCCTCCATGGCCTCTGCTTCAGTTCCTGCCTCCTGGTTCCTGCCTTGCATGCCTGCCCTGAGTTCTCTCCATGATAGACTGTGACCTGAGAGCTGTAAGGTGAAATAAATCCTTCCCTCCTTTAAATTGTTTTGGGTCAATGTTTTAGCATAGCAACATGGAAGCACACTAGGACACCAGAGCCATGTTAAGCTAGATTAAAGACATCTAAACAGAACCATTCTTCTTACCCAGGTCTTCAAACCGGAAGGGGGCAACCAGCTTCCTTCCTTGCAGGCCCCTGTGTCGGATAATGCAGTGCACTGTTGAGTTTTTGCCGTACGAGTGGACTATGAGCGTGCTGGTGGTGTTACAGGTTTTCCCATCAGTTTCAAACTCATGGTGGAGTCCGCCTACGCAACAAGGTGAAGAGACGGGAAAGGTTGCTGCTGCGGAACTCTACTGGATGGTTCGCACGGCAAGCGGAACCTCAGTCTAACCCTCAGACAGCTGCCTTGTGTGGATTGGGCGTGGGCAGGAAGACAAGCAGCAAGACACACAGCCTGCCATGGGTAAAGGAGAGTGGGGAAGTTCCTCCCCTTTGTACCGGGGAGAAAAGAGCAAAGCTTACGGGGTTACACAAGAAAGGCAACTCACTGTCAGAAAGCACAAAACCCAAGAGCACGAAGGTGACATTGATGAAGGAGTTTGATGATGAAGTGGATTGTGCTGGACTGGAAGACAGAGCTGAGTCTCAAGCCTTTTCTACCTAGAACCCCGCTTAGCCCTCAGCTTTCTTGAGAATGCACAGTCCCTTGAAGCTCTTGGGGGCAGATGATTGGACAGTCAGCAAAGGCAGCATCTACTAAAATGTCGGCCATCACTATGTGTTCCCCCCAAGATCATAGCTGTCCTGCTTAAAACAAAGGTAGGTTCTTCATTCTTACAGTATTAAAGACAGTCTTACAGTATTAAAGACTCACTCTGTAGCTCAGGCTTGCCTCAACTCTTGCCCCCCCCTTCCATGTGCTGGGGTTGCCTATATGAACCATAACACCGGCCTCTTGTTATCTTTTCATCGGTCTCTGTATGTGCAATGCAGTATCCACATATAAGGAAGGCTTTGTGTGTTTAATCACAGACACTCCCTGACTTAGGATGCCTCAGCTTAGGATTTCTCAAGCTTAAAACGTACAAAAGCACACACAGGCACACTCGTAGATACAGGCAATTGTTCTGTGTTTTAATTGCCTTCAGCACAGAATTGAATAAAATACACGCACAGCTCGGAAATTTCTTTATGAAATGTGCTTTGTAATACATGATTTTGCTGAGTGGTAGGATAATGTGAGTGCTCAAAGTATGTCTGAGGTTGATGAGGTTGTTTGATGTTTGGTGAATTGAAGCATTAAGATTTTCATGAAGAGATTTTTAACGTGCAGTGGGGTTTCTTGGGACACAGCCACTTGGTAAGCTGAATATCATGTGTACACATAACGACAGGTTTCCAATTTTACGACTGTGAAAAAAGCTTATGCTCCATGTTATGCCACTTAATTTGGGGAATTTTGTCAGTTTTTAAGAAGTATTATAGATAACTCACTTTATCTCTCTACTCTGATTTAAAAAAGCTCGTGATTTGAGGTTAGCCAACACTAGACAAAATATGGATTGTTATAATGCTAATTTCTCTGGAGCCAAACTGATGTATTGACTGGTGTCTTTGGGCACCTCTGGCCACCAGAGGGCGCCATAACATTTAAAAAGCTTTTGGAAATTTAAGCAAGAAAGAAAACAAAGAAACCTTTCTCTCCCCTACTTACCATAGATCTCCATATCACGCCCCAGCAGCCAGGTGATTTGCGGAGGGGGCTTGCTCCTCTCTGTGGAGCATTTCAGAACAACATGTTTTTCACCGTTCTGCCTTCTGAGAACCAAAGCTTCCACAGTCGGCTTGAAAGGAGTCACTGGAAGAAAATTAATTTTTCTGTGCTGAACTAGTTGTAGGCATGCATGTGGGCACAGGTATGTAGAAGTATGTACAGGTTTGTAGAGGCCAGAGGTAGATGTCAGGAGTATTCTTCAATCACTGTCTGCCACTGGGTCTGGAGCTCATGGATGCAGCTAGACTGGCTGGCTAATGGGCTGCAGGGATGTACCCGTCCCTTCATCCGTGCTGGAGTTAAAGGTGGCCTGTGCCCAGCTTTTATGTGGGTAGTGGGCATCCTAAACCAGTTTGTCAGGCTTACATGACAAGCACTCTCCTGAATGACAGGATTTCCATCCACCTGGTCTGCATATGTTGTCAAAGCACATCACCTATGAATCTTAGGGGCTGCTATAGGGATAGTTATCTAATTACTGGCCACATTTCTTGTTGAACTTTTCCCAGAATCCTATCGTGTTATGCTTTCAAAGAACCAAGCCGGCTGAGGTCAGAATGTTTGTTTCTGAGCATGTGACTAGTTCCTGAGGATTCTCAAAAAGACATCATTCGAACAGCAGTCTGAATGTGATGGGATGCTACAACAAGCTTGGTTGCTAGCACACTAGGGAGAGATCCAACTTGTGTCACCAGCTGGCTGTAGAAACGGACAAGCCCTACAGCTTCTTGATATGTCAGCTGTGATGCAGAGGAGTTGGCCTTTTAGCTCTAAATGTTTGTAAGTTTATGCAAATCAGGGGCAAGGTAAATTTCTCATGCCCCTTCCTCACATCAAAAGAACATTTCCATTATCAAGAACCCACTGGTCTTTTCTCTTTGTACTTCTGTCCTGGAAATCATTTTCAGCTGAACTGACTTCTGCTGTGGGATGTTCTGTATGGCAAATGTGTTGCTCTGATTGGCCAATAAATAAAATACTGATTGGCCAGTGGCTAGGCAGGAAGTATAGGTAGGACTAACAGAGAGGAGAAAAGAAAGAACAGGAAGGCAGAAGGAGTCACTGCCAGCCGCCGCCAGGACAAACAGCATGTAAAGATGCCGGTAAGCCATGAGCCACGTGGCAAGGTATAGATTTATGGAAATGGCTTAATTTAAGATATAAGAACAGTTAGCAAGAAGCCTGCCACGGCCATACAGTTTGTAAGCAAAATAAGTCTCTGTGTTTACTTGGTTGGGTCTGAGCGGCTGTGGGACTGGCGGGTGACAAAGATTTGTCCTGACTGTGGGCAAGGCAGGAAAACTCTAGCTACAGACGTCTTCCTTTTTCCAGTTCTACTTTTGCTTTTTTCTTTCATGGGGAACCACACTTGTACATATATGTTGAATTCATCCAGACTTTGGGAAGGAACGGAATGACTCGGGGGTGGGGGGGGTTGGGGGGTTGAGGTGTATTACTTGTTGGCACCACGAAAAGGGCAATGAGAGACCCTTCAAGGAACTAACAGTCTGGCTGCGGACTCAAGTCCTCTGCTTTCAGAAGGTGAGTACAGTGGTAATTCCTTATTACAGGAAAAAAATTTTAAAACTAAAATATCAAGTTGTGGAGCTGGAGGGATGGCTCAGTGCATAGGAAGGAGTATTGTTCTTGCCCAGGACCTGTGTTTGGGTGACTCACAATCACCTGACAGCTCCAGGGGAACCTGACACTATCTTCTGGCCTGTTTGGGCAACCACACTTTATCCCCACACAGACACATAATTAAAAATAAAATAAATCTTATAAGAGATTCATTGTAGAGTGGCCTGGGGGAGGTGACTCAGCAGGTGGAGGTACACGCCAGCAAGCCCAACAACCTGAGTTCCGTCCCCAAGATCTGTGTGCTGGAAGGAAAGGCCGATCCTTCAGAAGGTCCTCTGCCCTCTGTGCATGAGCCCATGGCACATGCCCCTCCTCAGATAAGTTTTGTTTATCTGTTTGTTTGTTTTCCAAGACAGGGTTTCTCGGGTGTAGCCCTGGCTGTCCTGGAATTCACTCTATAGACCAGGCTGGCCTCGAACTCACAGAGATCCTCCTGCCTCTGCTTCCTGATTGCTGGGATTAAAGATGTGAACTGCCACTGCCCAGCCTCAGATGAATTTTTGAGATTAAAAAAATGAATAAATAAAATGGTGCATTTTGCTCATCACTATATCACGCCCAGGGAGAGTTTCCCTGCTGGGAACATACCTAACACAATCACCCTCACTTGCTTCTTCATCCTCACGGAACTTTCATAATGTAAGCACTTATACACGCCTTCATCCTGCAGCGTTACATTGGGCACCCGGATGGAGAGCTCTGTGGCCGAGTGGTGGAGAAGCTGGTATTTGGAACTTTTTAAAGCTGTGAAAGAGGGAAAAGACGTTGTTAGGAGGAAAGCTCACTCACAGGAGCGCCTGCCTCTGCCTCCCCGGGGCTGGGATTAAAGGGCTGTGCCACCGCACCCGACTTCCATGGTTTTAATGAACGGTGCCCGGCCATAGTTTGCTTCTTGAACCCGATGTTTGTGTGGTTTGCCTCGTCACAACAAATGTCAGCCATGGAAGATAAATACGCCAGCCAAGTGCCTTCAAATTTTATTTTAAAAATGTTCATTACAATTTGAAGATTCCTGTGGATTTCCATCCTTAGTCCTTCCAAGGATTGGCCAATAGTACAAAAAGAGCAAGCTTGCAAAGTTCTAATAACATGGAGGGTTCCTCTTGATTTGATTTTACATACCGACCTGGGAATTTCATGTAAGGCCAAAGCTCCCTGGGCAAAGCAGAGGCTCTGAAAAGAGCGATTTTGTTGATTTGCTCTTTAATCTGTTAACAGTGCTTAACTAAGTGCACAGTATAAACAGAGTTAACCTTGGATCACCGCCCAAGGGAACATTCGTCTTTCAGAAGGATGGCTGGGCCTCTTGGGACCTGATGCCTCCTGAGCTAACTCTCTGGGTTTTCGGTCTCATCTCTGTTGACCTTGGAGTCAAGAGTTCTTTGTTGTGGCGGGCTGCACGGTGAAGGGTGGGTGGTTAGTGCATGCCTGGCCTCTACCTTCCAGATTCCAGAGCCCAGGACCCCCACTCGTACTTGTAACAACCCCATCAAGTTCTCAGTCACTGCCAAATGCCAACCAGAGGGCAAGATGACTCTGCCTGGAGGATCTTGGTTTGGATTAAGGGGTTTTACTGCAGAGCACTCCAGAATGTCTCACTGCCCCTTCTTCCAAAGAAAAACAAACAGGAAAAAAACAAAAAAAAACTTCGTTTAACAGAACTATTCCTACTCAGTTCATTTCTCCACCACTTTTCTCAACTTGTATCTACTGAGTCGTCTATTGGACTCCACTGTTAACAGCTGGTAAAGCAATCTATTTGGCTACTTTATATTTAATGTATCAATTAAGCAGTATTGACAAAGCATATCTATTTTTCAGTGGCTCTATTTATGAACATAAATGGAACTTTGCTGACTCTGATTTTCTCGAGTACTTGACAGCTAGGGGTATTAGAGATATCAAACGGTCTCCTTATAAAGAGTCTTTGGTACATTCCCGTCTAAGGTCCAAGCGACTCGTGAAGTTTGTCCCTTTCTCTCTCAAGCAGGCAGCACACACCTCATGTGTGACATGAGAAAGGCGTGACCGTCCTTCTGACTAAAGGGCATTCCATCAGTTTCCAGTGCCTGGAGATCTTGGTGTTAAGTCCGACAGGGGCAGACTTGTGCTTGGTAATGTGACTTCGCTGCTGACTCCAGACACGAGGTCGTGCGTCAGCCTCACAGGAAGGTCCACCAAGGCAGCCTGCTGCCTACCTATGGCTTTGCTGTGGGTGTTTCCCGGCCATTGAGAGTCAAAAAGTGATGTGGGGGTGAGAGATACAGCCGTGGAGAGGTGCTTTGTAAGTTTGCGCCCCCTTTAACAACCTTTCTGATGGGGTTTCCACTTCAAACTTCCTGTCCCCCCAAAAGCCGCGCTGTGTCAAAGGACAGGCTTCAGGGGTGTGAGTCACGTGTTGCAGTGGGTGGGCTGAGCCCACCCTTTGGGTGACTCATGTGGGCCTTTGTGCCACTGATCTGCCCCAGCTGGAAATCCCTTAGGTTGAGGTTTATCAATTTTTTTTCCCTCCCCTCACCCCACTTACCAGGATGCTGATTAAAAAAAATGGTAAAGCCGGAAGGGGCCAGCCACTGGAGAGAGGCATCCTGTGTCAGAGAAGTTGCACATTTCAGGGTGAGTGTCTGGCCTTCCTCCACTGTGATGGTTTCCACGGTCAGCGAGGCTGCTGAGGAAGGGGAGATGGGGAAGGTCAGGGAGCATGCATGTGTGCATGACATGTGGTGGCCAGAGGACAGACCCAATCACTCAGCTCGCGCCTCTGCCCAGCGAGTCCCACGATGGAACTAAGGTTGTCAAACCCGGTAGCAAGTGCCCTGGCCGCAAAAGCCCTTGCTCCAGCCCCAAAGGAAAGATCTGTTGCTCACTTTACAGATGAGTAAATCCATGAGGCTCAAGGCCACAGAGGTCCCAGGACTGGAATCTGTACTCAGGGTGCGGACGTCTGTCACTACATAGGCCTGTCAGAGTGATGAACCCCCAGAAAACAGCATTGATAGCCTCAGTTTATAAAATGGGTCATCTGCAAGTTTAAGTATTACATCAGCTGTCTATGATCCCTGGTGCTGCTCAGTGGGAAGGGCTTCTTAGCAATGGAGAAGCCCCGGGGTTGAATCCCCATCACACGCACATGCCCTGGAGTGTGTACACACACACACACACACACACACACACACACACACACACACACACACGCTCTGGGATGCTCTAGTGACTTGTTAGGGCTGTTGGTCACTGGGAATATATAGATCCACCCCAGATAGCTTCCACCACAGAGGGACTTTCTCTAGCAAATGTAAGGGTCTAATTTCCCTGAATCACGGAGAATAATGAACTGACTCTAAGCAGTGACAAATGTATTGTTCCAGAAAGAAAATAAAGGAAGAGTAAACTGGTTTTTACTCAGTCGGCACATTCATCATGATGCATTATTGCTTCAAGTTTTAAACTAAACTGTTTTTTCCTTGGTATAATATAATTCTTACCCAGGAGGGTTTCAAAACTATCCAACCGGAAGAACACCGTGCTTATAAATTATCAACAGCAAATGCTTTACAGCCCTATCTGCAATCTAAAAGTGAAAAAAAAAAAAAAAAGGTGGGATAGTTTATTTCCTAGTGATACATTGTAAAAAAGAATCTTTTTTGAAACAATGTCTCATGTAGCCCAGACCGACCTTGAACTCACTAAATAACCCAAGGGGACACCGACTGCCTCTGAACTCACTCTGTAACCCACTCTGGCACCGAGCTCCTGATCTCCTGTCCCAGCCTCCCAAGTGTTGGGATTACAGACATGAGCCACCATACCCAGCATCCTCGAAAGAATTTTAAAGATCAGGAAAAATGCTTTGGATCGTCCTGGGAACTCAGGAGTGCAGCTATTTTGTGTGCATTCCATCTCCAGTCCTTAATTTCCATGTAGGCTATAGCAATAATAACCCAGCACTTTTGTCTTGTGTTCACATTTATTTTCATGAGAAAATAGTTGGTTTTAGTGGAGAAAGAACGATGGGTCATTGTGAGGCTGAGGAATGGCTTAGATGTAAAGTGCTTGCCATGCAGTCCTGGGGCTGAGCTTGGACCCCAGCATCCACTAAAATATATATAACAAGCACAGAGTATTCATCTGCAATATCCCAGTGGAGGTGGGGACAGGTGGACCCCTGGGACTTGCTGGCCAGCTAGCCTAGTGGGATAGATGAGCTCCAGGTTCAAAGAGACACCCTCTCTCTCTCTTAAAAAAAAAAAAAGAAAGAAAGAAAAAGAAAAAGAAAAGAAAAAAGTAGAGAATGATGTTGAATACACTCAATGTTTACCTCTGGCTTCCACACCCATGTACACACACGCCCACACATATGTGTACACACCTATTTAAATATGTACACACAAACACACAGATTTGTGGAGCTGGGGACACAGCTCCAGTGGTAGAGTATGTGCGTAGCATGCCACAGGCCTCAGCTTCGGTTACTAAGTAACTAAGTAACCAATCGAGACATCCGCGTTTTCAGAACTAAGCAATGAGGCCTGTAGCCAGAACGCTGCTTGGGTTTCCTCAGGGGACATAATCTCCTGCTCATGAATTGAACAGAGTCGGTAGACTCTTTCAATGTCGTCAGATTGTGATACACTGTACCGTGGCTTTTTAGCACAGGCGAAGGTATTATTCACCCTGAGATCAGCAGCAGCAGCTCTTGCGGCTGAAATCTTAACGTGTGGGGCTGCCGGGTCAGACCCGTCACGTTTATTGAGACCTGAGATGCAGACCGGAAGGTCTACGATTGAGGTGCCGAGCTCGGCCGAGACACCAGTCCTTGCTTTGCTTTTACTGCTCTTATTTTGGCCCCGCGTTGGATCCTGCAGCAGGAAGTTGGTGTAGAAAGGAAGACTAGTCCCCTGTGAAGCCACAGGCCCACCCAGCTTTGCTTAAAAGAATACTTGAACGATGACTCGGGGTGCCTAAGCTCTGTCAAAGGGCGCGAGAGGAGGATGCCGTCCAGAGGGAGCGGCCTTCCGAGGAGAAGACATCCACGGTCCTCTTCCTGCCGGTGGATCCTGAATGGGAATTTCAGCCGTCTTTTCACTTTCTTTCACCTAAGTTTGCAGTCCAACTTTCACCTGTCGTCAGAGCAACGAGGTGTGGGTTCTTGTTTTTTGCTTACCACTTCCTCCCCGTCAGTGCTAACGACACACTGACAGCATTCTCACCCACTCTTAACTTTTCTCATGCCCTCCATGTCCTGTGCCAGCTTCCTACTTCTCCCTGTCCGGCCTGCAACATTCTCATCTGTAGATCAGTCCTAGGGGGAGCTCAGCGATGGATGGCTGTCATGTCTTACCACCTCCTTCAGCCCCAGGCTGTGTTGACTGAGGGGCGGACTGTCTTCTGGGCTTGGTTATCTCAGTGACCGGATGCATGCAGCCACTAATGGCCATGTGTTACAAGGCCACACTTTGAGCCTTTCCTTATGGACTGTGTGGTTAGGAGATTTCATCACTGTGCAAATACCGTGAAGTATACTTATTTTTACAGTGTTGATGGTTGATCCCATGGTACTGACTTTTTTCTTCTTTTCTTGTCCTCTAAACAAATTATTACATCTATCTATCTATCTATCTATCTATCTATCTATCTATCTATCTATCTATCTATCTTATCTATCCATCCATCCATCTATCATCTATCATCTATCTATCCTCTATCTATCACCTATCTATCTATCACCTATCTATCCATCTGTCTGTCTGTCTGTCTAACTACATACATACTTGTTCATTTCCCTCTCTGCGTGTGTTTATGTAAGGACGTGAGTGAGTGCATCATAGCGCACATGCGGAGGTCAGGAAACACCTTGTAGGAACTGCTGCTCTCCTTTCACCATGTGGACCTCTTGGATGCCAACCAGGTCAGACGTCTTGGCACCATGTCCCACAACCCGCTGAGCCGCCTCACAGGCCCTCCTTTCCCCCCTTCATCAAGTGTACTTCGTGTTTACACAGACTTGGAGAGTGTGGCTCGCTGCACACTCAAACCGCGTGGTGATCTTGTGGGGCCACAGTGTATGCGGTCTGCTGTAGAGACATGATAGACTTGCCAGTGCTCCACCACGCATGACTGTGTAGAAATGGGATTTGACTCTTCATCTTCTCTTCCCTCCCACAGGTAAACTAACGGTCCTGGACGTGGAAGACGATGCCTCAGTGGGTAAGAACATATGCTCTGCAAGCATGCGGACCTGAGTTCAAGTCCCTAGCACCCACATAAAAAGAAAAGCCAGGCATGCCTGTGTGGTTTGTGTGTGCTTGTAACCCAGGTGTTGGGGGCTCAGAGACAGGCAGATCCCTGGTGGTAGCTAAGGCCAGGCTGGCAGAAACAGTGGGCTTAGGCTTAATGGAGACACTGTCTCAAGGGAGTGAGGGGGAGAACATTAGAGGAGGGTATCCGGTGTGCTCTGCTGATGTGTATGTGTGCACCAGCATACACAAGTGTACACACACATACACATGCACACACATATGCACACATGCTCGAATACACACTCTCTCTCTCTCTCTCTCTCTCTCTCTCTCTCTCTCTCTCTCTCTCACACACACACACACACACACACACACACACCACCCACAAAAATAAACTAATGTTACTGTCGGTGGATGGTATCTCATCAAAGCACATGTAACTAACTTTCAAGCAAAGGGTGAGTGGTAGTCACGCCCAGAAGCGCACACACAGGGGAAGCCAGTGCCTTCCTAAGAACCCTTGGCCCTTCCCAAGTCCAGGGGAGAGTTTCTGTGGAGGGTCTTTCTATAGGTCATCAGAGGGACTGAAAAAAACAATAAAATATTCTTTTTAAAACATTGACTTATGCCCAATCGTTGTATGTAATAAATTCAAAATCAAAGCAGAGCAAGTCTGTTGCGGGGTCCCAAACTCAGCATGCGCAATTGAAATCTGCGACCCGTCCCGTTCCCTGCGTCTCTGGTGCTCTCATAACTAATACAGACATGCCATAGGCTCCACCCCAGTGCCTCCTTACTTAGTTAATGTGGTCACCAGCCACGGCACCCAGACATTCGACAAGCACACCAGACTCTCATTTCCCCCAAGCACTGATTGAATCAACCCAGCCTTCCTTTTCCCACTGCGGCTGTGGCCTTGGCTGGGGCTCCCATTGCTTCTTGCTGGACCATTCCGACAATTGTCTTCTAGCTGTCCTTGCCTCTAATTCATCACCCATTAGCTTTCAGACTGACGTTTAGAAGACATTATGCTTTTCCTTCACTTAAAATAGTTCCTGGGGCTGGAGAGATGGCTCAGCGGTTAGGAGCATTTGCTGTTCTTCCGGAGGAGAGTTTAATTCCCAGCACCCACGGTGGCTCACAACTGTCTGTAACTCTAGTTCCAAGGGATCCAATGTCCTCTTTGGCTTCTGAGGGCATGAGGCATGCATATGGGGGCACAGGCATATATGCAGACAAAACACTCATATTCTTAAAATAAAATAATTAAGTAAGAAAGAGCATGAACTACTCTTGCCGAGAACTTGAGTTCAGTTCCTAGTACCCACATCCAGCAGTTCACAGCTGTCTATAACTCCAGCTCCAGGAGAATCTGACGTTTCTGTCCTTTACTGATACTCCACCCACCTACCCCCACATCCCACATACATATAATTTTTAAAGAGAAATAAGGAATACTTAAAAGTGTTTCCTATGGCTGCCTTTGTATGTCGGCATCAGGCTAAAATTCCTGATGATTTTCCTCACGTTCTCCTCCTCATGTCTCACTTGATGATGCTCCTCCCAGATATTCCAGGTGAAGGGACACTTGTTGGGTCCTGGAAGATCCAGGCTGAAAAGCCACTTTTGCCCAGCTGTTCTCATGGCCTACGCAGAGCCTTGCTTATCTCCTCCAAGACCCTCCTTAGGGAGACTCAACTCATAAGTCCCAACTTTTGTCAAAACTTCTAAGTAGAAGGCTTTGGTGACTGCTCAGTGCTAAAAGCTTGTGCTGAGCAAGCAAGAAGATGGGAGTTTGATCCCTAGAACATGAATACTTGGAGGGGCTGGTGGCTCCTTCGCTATTCCCACACTCAGGAGACAGAGACAGGATCTCTGGACCAAGTTGGCTAGTGAGAGCAGCCATATTGGCAAGCTCTAGGTTTGATGGAGAGACCCTGCCTCAAAATGAGAAAGTGGGAGACCTTGCCTCAAAATGAATAAGTGGAGAGTTATCAAGGAAGACTTTCAATATCAAACTTGGGTTTCCACACATGTGCACACACATGTTCACACACATACGTACCACCCAATACATATAAAAAGAAAAACAAACTTGAAAACAGGCCTTTACCTCTTTCCTTCCAACTGACTGGATCTCTCTTCTAAACATACTCAAAGGCTTTGAGCGGTTTTACACTTAGTGCATTCCTTTACACTGTGTGGTCACAGGTCTATCTCTGATAATGGATTACAAATGGCTAGAAGTGGAGGCAGTGTGCCATCCATTCACTATACACTCCCAGGGACCAGAACAAAGTTAGGTTTTTAGATATTAGTTGAATTAATGGGCGAAAGGGACAAATATAAATCTTCAGAGACAAATATGTTAACAGAACTCTAATTTCTCTCCACAATTGTGACATCAAATGATAGAGACTTGAACTGAATGAAAGCTAAAAACATAGTGAGTGAGTTCTCAGATTGGAGTCCTGTTTCTCTGGCTCTTATGGCAAGTTAGGCAGAAATGTGCTTCAGTGAAAATCATTACAAAGAGAGATTTGTATTATTTTTAGATAGACAAGGCAGAGAAACTGCAGCTGTGAAAATCAATTAGACTTGTCAAAATCAAATCATCTTCCAGACCCTCATAAAGAGGCTGGCTTGACTCAAGGGAACAAAGGAATTCTTCAGTTTGCAGGAGCCCTTCCTGAAGCTAGAAAAAAGGGTAGAAACTTGGCTGGGTTTGACCTTTTCCTTGGCCACAGTATAAGTGAGAGGAGAATTTGGAAAAACAACAAACAAACAAACAAAACACAGACTCATTCTCCTTTAAGTTTTATCCACCCTAGAGATTATTCATTCCAGGAGCCTTGAAAGGAGGGGTAGGCTCCAAGATCTTGAAATTCTTTTGTCTGCAAATCTCTGGCAGCCTTAGAAGCCACCACAGTGATTTTCCTACTGCCTAATTTGCTAAAATCAGCTGACAATTTGCAGCTGTGTCAAAGCTGATGCTGACAAGAAGCAGCATGGCCAGCTTCTGCTCACATGGGGCTCTGAGGAGCCTGAGCAGGTTTAGGTTAGAGTGACCAGTGGTGGTTCAAATCCCACTGAGGGTCTGTGTCGTCTGGGTGGGGGGATTTTGAGTTTGGGTTCTTTCAGTATTGAATCTTTCAGAATGTCTAAGTCAGAATAAGCCCTGAGTTCTTCATCCACATCAGGGCTGGAGAGATGGCTGGGCAGTTAAGAGAATACTGCTCTTGCAGAGGACCCTAGCTCGATTCCCAGCACACACATTGGGTGGTTTGCAAACATCTGTAACTCCAGCTCCTGGGAAATCCGATGCCTCTGGCCTCAGTAGGCTACATGTGCACATACGGGTTGCATGGCCTGGCAGACTTATCTTAAGCTTATCTTTTTGTTTTCTTATTTTTTTGAGACAGGGTCTTGCCATGTTGCATTGCAATTACTGATATCCACTACATAGCCTAGATTGATCTTAAACTCATGGTGATCCTCCTGCCTCAAATGCTGATATTACAGATATGCATCTACTGCCATGTTCAGATTAGGTTTAAGTTATGACTCCTGTTTTTGCTGTTTGTTTAAAAAAATATTTCTATGGTGTATTTTTTTTTTTTAATGTGGGAAAAGTTTGAAGCCTGGAAAAGTTAAGGTCAGCTGAAGGCTTTAGACCTTGGAATAATTGAAATCATACTAAATTTGGCTGTCTAAATGTACCCTTTCAGAATGCATTAGCTGTTCTTTAAGCCACTTACCGAAGAAACTAATGTCGTTCATTACCAAAACAGAATCCTTGTTAAGTGCCTCAGGGTACAGGGAACGGAAAGGAAGGCACTAATTGAAATACACAGATCAGGGAATTGAAAAACTATGTAAAAAAAAAAATGTTGCCCCCCCCTCTGCCCCCGCTCCGGCCCCCTGCAAAATAGCATCCTTCAGTTACCGTTCTAAATGAATGCAAATGAGAGGGATAGGCATGTTTCCTGGAACAGAGCAGGAGAGTCACTATTGGGAAGCAACCAAAACAATGAAGTTGAGCAGTGGCTCTCTGTACATGGTCCCTCCCCATACATCTGACGCAAGGGCCATCAGAGACCTGTGATACCAGTAAATGATCCCTCACCCTTTCCCCAACTCTGGGGTAGGACTAGCTTGACCTAAGCTAAAAAGGTCACGGCATCTTTCTCTAATGTTCATAATGCTATGGTAGAATTAGGCTTCAAAAACCAAATGATAGTAAAAATGTAACCGATCTCTATAAAGTAAGTGGCTTTCGGAGCTGGAGAGGTGGTTCAGCGGTTCAGAGCACCTGCTGCTCTGGCAGAGGACTTGGGTTCACTGTCAGCTCTCACATGGCAGCTCAAGGCCATCTGTAACTCCAGTTCCAGGAGATCCACCTTGCCCTTCTGGGCCCCTGGACACTGCATGCACATGTTACACAGACTCGGGCAGGCACAGCTCTCATCCACATAGAATTAAAAACAAATATATGTTGAAAACGAACCAGTTTTCACTAGGATAGTATTATCTCTGAAGGACATTAGAATTGAGTAGAATTAAGCCTTGCCACTTCCCAAAAGTTTTTGCATTCAGAATTTTCTTATAATGCGGAGTTTGACAGTTCAAACTTTTCTTAACATCTTCATCTAAAGAGGCAAAAACTGAATTTTAGAGAAATTAAAATATTTGACAAAGACTTATACACAAGGAAGTTTTGACTAGGCAGCTGGTTACATTTCACCATAACAGATCCACAGATGCATGCCATACTATCCCTGTACCCTGAAGAACAGTTAACAGGAGACAGAATGGGCACAGTAACTGGGTGTGTACATTGATTCAGCTAGAGCAGTATTAGCAAAATGACCTGGGTTGTCTTCCATAGTAGTCTCCATGAACACAGTTGACTGACAGGTAGGTTTGGCGAAAATGTTAAGTCAGCCGAGCAAAAGAAGAAAAACACAAACCAAAACACCCCTTCACTCTAAGTCCTTACCTTGCAACGGGACCCAGGACAGCAAGCTGAGAACGCCCCACCACATGTTGACTGCGCCGAACCTTCTTTGACAGTTTCCTGTAGGTTCTAAAGCACAGGCAGGCTTTTGAAGGGAGGAGGCTGTAGCTCTGTGACCTTACATGGGGCCAATTCCTCCACCCACTCCGAGCGCCCTCTTAGTTAGCTGCCCCTCACACACCTCCTGGGGGAACATCTCGGGGACCACAGGTGTCAGCTCCATTGTGGAGAGGTGTAAGTGAGGGCCTCATGGCAAACCCTGCCCCGCCACAAGTGGGTAGTGATGGTAAGTCAGCTGACTGAGGCTTGGGGGAAGACAGAGGGTAGCGAAGGTGAAAATGTCCCTGTCTAGTGAGGTCATCTTTATTTTTCTTTTCTAGTTTATTAGACAAATTATAGCTAGGTCACTTTTGCCTGACCTTCTTGGATATTTTGTATTTACAACTTGGACAACAGTTTCTAGTGGTTGTTAGGGGGATATATCACTTCATTCATTGGCTTTTGAAATCTGCACATTCATCTGTTTATCTGTCCTTCCATCTACTTACTAATCTACCCATCCATTCACCCCTCCTTCCATCTCTCCCCACATTCAACCAACTCTTTTAATATTTGTTTGTTTATTTATTTTATATCACAGTGTCCTCTCCCTCCTCTCCTCTCAGTCCCTCCCCTCTCCCCCCCCCCCCATCCACTTCTCCGGTTTCTCTTCAGAAAAGGGCAGGCCTCCCATGGATAGTGACAAAACATGGCATATCAAGTTGCAGTAAGACGAAGCACCTCCCATATATTAAGGCAACCAGTATGTGGAACTGAGTCCCAAAAGCTAGTAAAAGAGTCGGAGACAGCCCCTGTTCCCACTGTTAGGAGTCCCACAAGAAGACCAAGCTACACAACTGTCACACATGTTCTGAGTGCCTACGTCAGTCCCATGCAGGCTCCCTGGTTGTCCGTTCAGTCTCTGGGAGCCCCTATGAGCCCCTAGTTTATCTGTGGGTTTCCTTGTGATGTCCTTGACCCCTGTGGCTCGTACAATCCTTCCTCCCTCTCTTCAGTAGGATTCCCTGAGCTTGGTCCAATGTGTGGCAGTGGGTCTCTGCATCTGTTCCCACTAGTTTCTGGGTGAAGCCTCTCTGATGACAACTGGGGTCGTCACCAATCTATGAATATAGCAGAATATCATTAGGCATCGTCACATTGACTTTTTTTCTCGAGTTGTGTTTGGTTCTATCCTAGGTCTCTGGGCCATCCAGCTTCCGGGTCTTGGCACTCTAGGCAGTGTCAAGGGTGGGCTCACTCTTGTGGCATGGGTCTCAGGTTGGACCAGCCACTGTTGGCCACTCCCACAATCTCTGTGCCACCTCTTATCGTGGCACATCCCATAGGCCGGACAGACTGTAGGTCGAAGGTTCTGTGGCTGGGTTGGGGTCCCACTCCCGCCACTGGTAGTCTTGCCTGGTCACAGGAGATGGCCAGTTCAGGTTAGATGTCTGCTATTGTTAGGCGTCAGAGTTTCCCTTCTACAAGGTTTCTACCTAACATGAAAACGCCCCCTTTCCAGTTGTCTCTTCCAGTACCGTCCCCCATACCTATCCCTACCTGATCTCTCGTATTTCCATCCCCCCTGGCCCTCAGTCCACCCACAAAATCTCTTCATTTTTCCTTCCCAGGGAGATTCGAGTGTCCCCCCTGCTGCCTAGCTTCTCTGGGTTTGTGGATTGTAGCATGATTATCCTTTACTTTATAATTAATATCCACTTATGAGTGAGTACATACCATGCCCGTCTTTCTGGATCTGGATTACCTTATTCAGGATTTTTTTCTAGTTCTATTCATTTGCCTGCAAATTTCCTGATGTCATTGATTTGAACAGCTGAGTAATACTTCATTGTGTAAACGGACATTTTCATTATCCATTCTTTGGTTGAGGGACATCTAGGTTGATTCCAGGTTCTGGCTATTATGAATAAGGCTTCTATGAACATAGTTGAGCAAGTGTTCTTGTGGTATGATTGAGCATCCTTTGGGTCTATGCCCGAGAGTGGCATAGCTGGGTCCTGAGGTACATTGATTCCCAATTTTCTGAGAAACCTCCATATTGGTTTCCAAAGTGGCTGTACAAGTTTGCACTCCTACCAGCAATGGAGGAGTGTTCCCCTTGCTCCACATCCTCTCCAGCATGAATTGTCACTTGTGTTTCTGATCTTAACCATGCTGACAGGTAAAAGATGGAATCTCAGTCATTTTAATTTGCATTTCCCTGATGGCTAAGGATGTTGAACAATTCTTTGTTTCTCAGCTCTTTGAGATTCTTCTGTTGAGAATTCTCTGTTTAGATCTGTATCCCATTTTTAATAGGATTATTTGGGTTTTTGATGTCTAATTTCTTGAGTTCTTTATATATTTTGGAAATCAGCCCTCTGTCAGATGTGATGGTTGATGAAGATCTTTTCCCATTCTGTAGGCTGCTGTTTTGTCCTATTGATGGTGTCCTTTGCCTTACAGAAACTTTTCAGTTTCATGAGGTCCCATTTATTAATTGTTGAACTTAGTGTCTGTGCTATTGGTGTTCTGTTCAGGAAGTTGTCTCCTGTGCCAACACATTCAGGGCTATTTCCCACTTTCTCTTCTATCAGGTTCAGTGTAGCTGGATTTATGTTGAAGTCTTTTATTCATTTGGACTTGGGTTGTATTCAGGGTGATAGATATGGATCTATTAGCATTCTTTTATATGTCCACATCCGGTTTTGCCAGCACCACTTTCAACCACCTCTTATATGCCTCTCTAAGATGACCAGACATGGGACAAAAATTTCTTGATTTTTTTTTTTGTTTTTAAGAAAAAATATGCTCTGGTGAGAGATTTAAAATATACAAATAAACAATTTCAGTTCACTTCTCTCATTAATTGAGATAGACTATTTCATTTGCAATAGGTTGCTACGAATAAGTGAATATAAGGCTGAATGGATGCTCTGTTTGAGATGCAAACACTATTCTTTTAAAAATGCATTTTTATGTATATAAGTGTTGTGCCTGAAAGTATGTCTGTGTACCTTGTGCGATCTTGGTGCCCACAAAGGCCAGAAGAAGGCATCAGATCCCTGGATTACAGGCAGTTGCTATCTGGGAATAGAACCCGGGTTCTCTGGAAGAGCAGTCAGTGCTCTTAGCCACTGAGCCATCTCTCCAGCCCCAACACTACCCCTTTTATTCTGACATCTAAAAGGATGTTTGACATAATTTTTCTAGAGCATTGAAGAGCTTGCTGTTACGGTTTAAATATGGAATGTCCCTGACTGGATGTTTTGTTTAAACTTCACTCTCCAGCTGTTTTGTGTGTGCTGTGCAGCCTTTGGTTCATGATGCTTAGCTGGTCTCCATGGTCTGTGTTGGCTGTGCAGACTTTGGGTCATGGTGCCTAGCTGGTCTACATGGCCTGTATTGGCTGAACAGCCTTTGGTCATGGTGCTTAGCTGGTCTCCATGGTCTGTGTTGGCTGTGCAGCCTTTGGTCATGGTGCCTAGCTGGTCTCCATGGTCTGTGTTGGCTGTGCAGACTTTGGGTAATGATGCTTAGCTGGTCTACATGGCCTGTGTTGGCTGTGCAGACTTTGGTTCTTGGTGCTTAGCTGGTCTACATAGGCTATTGGGAATAAAACATCGGAGGTCACAGTCATCTCTCATTCTGGTCTAACTTTTTGTTTTCCTGCCAGCCATGATATGAATAAACAGCAAATACTGCTGCTGCTATGGGTGGTAACCCTCCGGTTACCATGCCACTCTAATCTAGCCACGATGGACTGTGTGTCTGAAGCCATGAGTCTGGAACCCTAGCTCTAGGGAGATCTGATGTCCTTCTAGATTCCAAGGGCACAAGCACTCACACATGCACGCACGCATGCATGCATACACACACACACACACACACACACACACACACACACACACACACACACAGAGGGGGGGAAAGAGAGCACATGTATACACATAATTTAACATTTAAAAGAATCTTTAAACAACAACAAAACTTTTTAATGTCACAAGAGTCCATTAGCCCCAGAAGTTAAGAACAGTCCTCAAAGGAAATGCTGCAAAGCAAGCTGGTGTATGACGTGTCCTTGTGGTCTATGAAGGCCTTCCCACTCACTCATTCAACTCCACTTCAGCCTACAGTTCACAAGTGGTCAACGGGGAAAAATTACAGACTGTGACTGTTCAGTGGGTGGAGAGAAATGATGAAGGAGGGCCCCAGTGGTCAAGGAGCACCTTTCAACTCTTTTCTAATGGAAGTGTATGTGGTGACCACCCTAAGGGTAGGTGGGAGGCCTCATTAGTGAGAAATAGTTTCCCCATTCCTTTTCTACGTACGTAGCTGGAACCTAACAACAAAAGATAGAGTAAGAAGAGGAAAATCGCTGGTCTTCGTGTGTACTTGAAACATGCATGTGCATGGGAGACACCAGCGAGGGAACAAGTCTCAAGGGGGTGGCTTAGAACTCTAAAACAGCGTTTCCAGGAGGGAACAATGGAGTTTTAGAGAAGTTGCAACATATTATAAAAGGGTGGTGAGTCTGGGCAATGTGTGGGGAATGAACAGGTAAGAAAGGCTGGTTAATAAAGCTTTTTACCAAGTTCCTCTGGTGCCCTCTGGAGGTTGGGAAGGGCCCAAACTTGTCCCCAGCAAATGACCCGTGTCTTCAGAGCCCGAGGAGGAGGACACCTTCGTACATGGATGCCTTGCTTTTTAGCAAAGAAGGAGGAGGACAGAGACTACTTATTATCTTGATGATTATTTTTATCTTCTTCTTAGGTGCCTCAGTTCAAAACCATCCTTACACCAAAGAGGCACGTTTGGAAGGGACATTTTCTGGGAAAGGCCATAGTTCTCCACAAGAACCACGAAAGGTCAAGAAGAGAGTGTCCCCCGATTTATGACTGTGGTTTCCATTTCACGAGATCTTTGTGTTTTGCTTCGTGACTCCCAAGGACTAACATTAGATGGGAAGATGAAGAGGGTCAGATTTTAGATAAGCAAGCGTCCTCTCCAATGCCCATCATTATTCCGGTTTAACTGTTGGCAGAGGTGAAAGCTAAGGAGGAAAGAACTATTAAATAGGCCACAGATGGACATCTTAAGGGTTAGACCAAACAGGATTTCCCCACAGAAAGATGCTACTGGGATTTTTGTAGCAGTTACAAGGGGGCCTTCACTTTCTTTTTGACCTTTCACATTGTCATGAAGAACCTTGGCCTTTCCTAGCCACACACAGTGGTGGGCTTACCTGTTTCCCAGCAGCTGCTGCTGCTAACTCACACTGGGGGCAGGATTCTCCAAGCACTTGATAAGTCTTTGCACCCTGAAAGCCTCTCTGCTGATGCAGCAATCCAAATTAAACCAAATCAGACCGAGTCAGGAAAAGCCCAGGTTTAATGGGTAATATGGTCCCAGATAATTCCCTGGCCCCTCAGAGAGGAGACTGGGATGAGAGACCGGGAGAACCACGTGTCTGTTTTCTGGGATGCAGCTTATGTACCCTGTGGGAGTGGTCGTGAGCCTCTCTGGGGGAGGAGCTGTGTTTGGCGGGCTTTGAAGGGGTGGGTTTAGGGAAAGAGATGGGGGAGGGGAGTTGAGGTGGATCTTCCACCAGAACATTCCAGACTCTTTGGGTATAGGGATGCCAGGGTGCCAGGGATGAGCTCCCACCCAAACAGTACTGCTGTAAAACTTCCTGTAGGGTCTCTAAGCTAGACCACCAGCTTTCAAAATCATGGGTCCAGAAAATGTTTCTCAGGAGCAGCAAAGATCCTGAGATGACAGTAGATATGTGAGAGATGGAGCCTGCCTCCTCACCCACACTTTGGTCAATAGCAGCCACATCACCTTAGCATATTTATTGTCTCTTAGAATCAACTTCCCCGTCTGTAAGATGAAAAGAATAACCATGGCCCACAGGGACTGGGAGATCCAAATTAAACACAGTACCCTGAGCACCTTTGGGTATAGAGATCTTCAGACAACAACCATGGCAGGATGGGTCAGCTTGGAAAAGGGCACTGCCCTAGTTATCTGTCACTGTCAACGTGACACAGCTAGAGTCACCTGAAAAGGGAACCTCAGTGGAGAGAGTGCCCAAACCAGACTGGCCTATGGGCCAATGATGAGGAGTTATTGTTGGTTAATTGACAGAGGAACGCCAAACCCACTGTGGGCAGCACCATTCCATATGCTCGTAGTCCTAGAATGTGTGAGGAAGCTAGCTAGCTAGCCATGAGTCTGAGCAAGCCAGCATGCAGTGTACCTCCGTGTTTTCTGCTTCAAGTTTCTACCCTGACTTCCCTCAGTGTGGACGATGACCTGGAACTGTCAGCCAAATAAATCCCTTCTTCCTCTAAGTTGCTTTGGTTGTGGTGTTTGTCTCAGTATTGGGGGTAAAACTAGAACAAAACTTACAACTAGGCTTCCGCCTTTAAGACTTCTACTTGGAAATCCGGCCCTAAGCTTTCAGGGAGGTGGGAGGTTTAATTTAATCAAATAGACGATTCTGGAAACAGACCAAATACGAGTTGATTTCAGAAGAAAATTGTCCTGCTTTGTATGCCCAAGGCCCTGACTATCCCTAGGACCTGAGCAAAGAAAAGAAAAAAGGAAAAAGAAAAGAAGGCAGGGAAGAAAAGGAGAAGGAAGAGGAGGGGGTAGATTGTAGCTTCAATGATTGACAGCAGAACAGCCAAGGCCACTTTCAGGTCCCAGCTCACAGACAGGTGACTGCCCCCATGTCTTAACCTGTAAATGAGGAGAATTTAGAGGTAAGTCAGGAATTTCTAACTATGTCCCACTGGTGTTCTGACTTCTACAACATTTTCGTGAAGTTTCTTGAACAGTTTTAGATGGGCATAGTGGGTGCATGTCTAATCCCTGTATTCAAGAAAGAGAGGCAGGAGAATCAGGATTTGAGGCCAGCCTGGGCTACATATGGAGTTCTGTACCAATCTGGGATACATGCAAGACACTATTTCAAAACCCAAACCATCAAGAAACAAACAAACAAAATGAAATAAAAAGATTTAGGCTATTAGTCTGGGCCCCAGGAAGCACATTGGTTATTGATTCTCAGCTTTAGGGCTTCTTCATCATGTGACTGTGAAATGTGATTATGGGCAAGCTATTAAATATCTCTAAGATTCAGCTTTCTCTCTCCTGCATCAGAATGGTAGGGTTGTCAAGAAGATTGAAGGTGCATAGGTGTTGAGGAGATGGTTCACTTGGCAAAGTGGCTGATACCACAAAGTCGAGGACTGAGTTTGATCCCTGAAGGCGCCTAACAGCCAGACATGGACCCTGCACTGAGGAGTGAGAGACAAGAAGATGCCTGGGGCTTGCTGACCAGCCAGGCTAGTCAAGTCAGAGGGCTGTAGGTTCAGGGAGAGACTGCATTCCTTTAATTCCAGCCCTTGAGAACCAGGCTAGTCTCTATGAGCTAGAGGCCACCCTGGTCCACATAGAGAGTTCCAGGCCAGCTAGGGCTATGTAGTGGGACTCTGGGTCAAAAACAAAAATGTGGAGTGGCTGGAGAGATGGCTCAGAGGTTTTAGAGCACTGGCTGCTCTTTGCAGAGGACCTGAGTTCAGTTCCCAACATCCACATCAGGCAGCTCACAATCATCTTTATCTCCAACTCCAGGGAATCCAATCCCCTCTTATGGCCTCTGTGGGCACCCATACACACAGACAGATGTATATACACACTCAAATAAAAGTAAAAATAAGATTTATCATTAAAAAAATAAGATGAAGAGGAATTGAGGAAAACACCAACATTGCTCTCTGGCCTCCACACATATGTGCACATACCTGGACACACATGGACATGTACACACACACACACACACACACAAACACACAAACACACACACATGTAAATTAGTGAGCAAATAAACAAAACAAACAAATAAATGTTGCATGAGTCAGGGCGTGATAAATACAAATGTTCGGTGAATGCTACCTGTCACTTGGCTAGTCCTGGGGCAGCCCTATCTCCGAATCTATTATCAGAGAAACTAGTTTTTGTCCCAGACTCCATGAGTTTCAAATAACATCTCCAAGCTTCACCACGGTGTGCCTTAGCATTTACTCTTCCCATAAAGGCCACAGAGCAAACCTCCAGACAGTCCTACGACTCAAGGCTGCACTGGGAACCTCCTCCAAATATTCCTGTACCATCCTTTACTATGACCAGTTAGTTCGTTCAATGGTCACCCTCTTAGGGTCTCTATTCCTGAGCATCTCACCCAAGAGAGCATCTCCTGCCCCATATCTCTTCCAAAGCCATGCTCCATCATAGTGGCTGGTGGGTCCTGTCAAAGTTTCCACTCACCTCAAGTGTGCCTCAGACAAACTCCTCAACCACCACCACAATAATCACAAGATCCCCACAGACACTAACCAACACATCAACGTTCACCATTCTCTTCCTCAGCATCTCACTTACAGGGAAAAGAAAGAGACAGTGTCTGTATGAATGAGGCTTTCATTCCTCAGCCCTCATATTCCCAGGCAAGGGGGACAGTCCAAGAGTTTTATCTTGGCCTTAGAAAAGCAGTCATCTATGTATCAGCATGTAGCATTTTGTTATTATTGACATTTGGTATCAATTATTTTATATCCTCCCATTTGATTCCTCAAAGCACACTGGCAAAAGAAGTAAGGAAGAAGGAAGGAAAAAGGGAGGGACATAAGGAAGGAAGAAGGAAGGAAGGAAAAAGGGAGGGACATAAGGAAGGAAGAAGGAAGGAAGAAAAGAGGGAGGGACACAGGGAGAAAGGAAGTCATTACTGTGGTCAGTTACAGGTGAGGTGAGAGGGAGGCACGCCACAGGCAACCTGAGCCAGGGGCATGCCCAGCTTTGGTCCTGGAAGAATCACCCGCAGTAGCCTGGCCTTCTTCTCCAGCAATAGGGAGGCCTTGTGGACGGCCCCAAGAACACAAGGACAACCCAAAGCTGAATAGGCCAGGACGTCTTTTCCTGGCCAGAAGCATGCAATCTGGGGTTCACATGTGTATTCCTGGAGAATGCAGTCTTCTTTTCTTTGAAAGGAAGATGTTTCTGGTGGGGGGAAGGTCCTAACAAACCCCACTCACAATGAACCAGACCCACACACGCAAGAGAAGCACCACATTTTGCTGATGTCAGCCTAAGCAGATGCGAAACATGCTGAGTGATTTTTTTTTTCTGGATGTGCAGCCAGCTTTTGCACACATCGCAAAAGGGCAAAATGAGTTTGAGAATCTTTCAAGCGGAGAAGAGCTGAGAATGAGCCAGAAGGCTAAACATAACCTGGTCTTTTATGTAGACCCCAACATTAGCTGTTATGTTTCCTCAGGAAGTGGACCCTGCCGGGCTTATGGATGGCTATGTAGATGAAAATCTGTATTCATGTCCTGGGCACAAATTTGCTTTCACAGATTATCTTAAAATCTTATTAGCTTAACATACAATTTAGAAATGAAGGCTATGAGTATAGACTGTAGCCTGAGCTAGATTTGTGTGTAGGTCTTTCATGTTTTTGTTCCGTGGATGATGCTTGGCACACCACACCTTCTTGAAGTGGTCATTGATGGGGAATGATACCAATGGGGTTCAGAACTGCCCTCTCCCAATGTCAATTTGGTATAACTGAGGATTGTAAGATGGAGTTTGAAAGCTACAGCAAGAAGATCACTCCTAACACCCAGGCCATTATCCCCCAAAGCAGGTCATAAAACCTACAAAGGATGTTCCGAGCCCCGCCCACACCCAGCAGGTCCCAGAACCCTCTCGTGAGAGGGACTATTTCAACAACCGAGACAAGGGGGCTTCCTCGTCTCTGATGACAGGGGGGGAACTGAGGAGAGCCCAAGCAGAGCACAGCTGTGGGCAACTTGTTACCATTCGATCCTGTTATTTGCTTGATCATGTTTCTCCGCAACCGTCCATTTCCCCTCAAACTTAGCATTAAAACATTTAGGCTTTAGCCCTGTGTGGTGGTGTGTGTGTGTGTAATCCTCAGCCTTGGGAAGTGGAGACAGGGGACCAGGAATTTAAAGCCATAAAACTAGTTCAAGGCTAGCTTGGGCTATGTGAGTCTCTGTGTCAGAAACATAACCCAAACCAGTTATGTACATGTGTATGGTTGGGCTTCATTGTGTTCTGAGTCTTGGGTCTTCGTTTCTTTATGAAGCTTCCCATGCTATATAAAAGTTAAACTTGTCTATTTTTCTCTTGTTAATTTTTATTTGTCATAGAAGCCTTGGCCCTGATCAGTTGGTGGACAGGTATCCTGTGGCCCCTACAATTTGCCTAGGATAAACTGGAGGAAAGATGGAGCCCACTCTTTCAGTGGCTACTGGGTTCTCACCGCTCCATCTGGATGCCTCACCAGAAAGGACCGGAGATCCACAGAGCTGCCAAAGGATCCTCCCCTTTCCATTAGCAGCTAGCATCCCCCTGACCCTCCATTGGAAGAGTCACACTCTTAACGGTCACCTGCACAGTCACAGTGACCACAGTACCATCCGAAGACATGACAGGAAGAGACCACACTCAGGATTTAATCTGCAGTTGCTCTGGATTGACCGAGGACAGTTTCTTTTTATTACATGACCTGTGAACCATTTCAGCGGATATGGTCCTAGAATGCGGTGAGCTGCTCACAATGTTGTCACAGCTCTACCAGGAAGACCAGCTTCTCAGCCAGCAAGCGCCAACGCCCCAGGAGGTGTACAAGGAATTTGGCAGTACGGCTGGGGGTGGTTTTCTCTCTACTTTTGTAGTTACAAACTTTTCCCCAAATAAATACATCGGGATCACATAGAAAAGAAGTGATACAAAAGTCTCACAAGTGAGAAAGAAACCGACAAGCCTTTCCAACACAGCAGATTCAGAATGGTGTACACATACCTCAAAAGTTTTGGGATGCTGCTCTCATCTTGGTGGCAAGCCAGGAAACAGTATACATTGTTTCCATTATACATATCTATTCCAGTATACATTGTTTCCATTATACACATCTATCCCGTACAGAGTCCTCCAACAGTTGAACAGCTGCAATATTTCTGTGCAAGTTATGGCGGTTAAGGAGTACCAGGCAAACGTCTGTGAGAACTGATGGTATATTGTTTGACTACGAATGACCCTAATTTTCAACCTACACACAGCAAACCAAACACTATACATAACAGTGTATGTAACAGTCCAGTTCTTGGCATTGAGAGGCAATGCCTATGGTCACTTTCCCAGAAATCAGTGGTGAAGTGTTACAGAAGCAAATCCAATTTCAGGTGTGTGTCTGATGGTGAAAAGCACTCGCCTAACAACCCACCCCCCAATGCCTTTGTAACATGGACAGTCACCTGAACAGATGTTCAAGTCAGGCTGTTCCCTGCCCTCCTTGCCAGTCTGTCCCCTGCAGCAGCACAGGCTCATCATACTAGACCCCTCTCCTCTCCCCCTCACTTGGCATGTGCCGGATGACAATTTAAATGCAAATCTCCGGGCGTCTCATTATCCAGCTCTGTGCAGATTTGGTACAGTTGACTGTGCCGACCCTGCGAAGCTCAGTGGGAAGCTCATCTGTATTCTAACACATGGATATACTGAGAGGAGATTCAAAAGAGCAATTCATGACCGCTGGGAAGTGAGACCCAGCGCCTGGGTTACAGAGGAATGCCCGGCTTGGGGCACGGAAGCAAACTTTTCCACAAAGGCAGTATGACAGGAACTTCTTTCCCTGTCGCCATTCACTGAGCTCCCCGTGACATTAGATAGTTGACATAAAAGACTTCCTTTTCACAGGACTACAGCTCATAGAGGGGGTAAATACACCTAGGGCGGAGTTACACACAGCAGGAAGACCATCTACATGTATTCCAAACAAAACTGGCAAGAAAATGATCAACAGCGATGTACCAAACCCACATAGCTCCAGAAGGCACGCTTGTAATTAATTAATTAATTTATTTATTGCAAAATCATCTTTCAAATATAAGCTTACTTTAAAATAATTCTTTGGTTAAAGTATAATTAAAATAAGAAGTAGAAAGTCTCCCAGGCCTTTCACTGGAGGGTAAAAAATAAGCTCTTTTCTCAGCCATCAGCTGGCCACTTCATCAGCCATTCAGATCGCATGAATCTTAATGCAAATGGAAAGACACAGTTATCTAAGTGCTATTGTCACTCTGGGGTGAAGCAAAGGGCTCCCCATAGCCAGGCAGCGATGGTGAGGAGAGCCTGGGAAAAGAACAGTCCCAGTGTGTGCATTAACATTCGCCAATGATTCCAGCCGGTCCACAGAAGAAACCACCACGGGGACAAAGTCCTACCCAGGAAGAATACTGGAGCATGCGCACGCTTGTTAAAGAAGGACGCTGCGGAGACGTGTAATACCATAGTAAACCCTTTCACTGATTTCACCTCCCTTGGTGTATCTCAGATATCAGATAGCTTTCCAACACTCGCAAAAAGGGGGGGGGCATGAAAATTTTCTTTTATTTTCTCTGCCCTGTCCCCAACTCATTCTTTCTCCCAAATATCATTTGAGCTAATAAACATGAGCCACAGATCAAAAAGAACTCACCACAACTTAGGGTCTACTGCCAGCAGAGAACTTTTGTACAATTATGAAATCTGATGATACGGATGTCTCTTTACACACAGATTCAATGTGATTCAAAGGATTGCTCAGCTGGACCCGATGTTTAATTTTTTTTTTTAAGTAGGCCAGCATGCAATAAGATGCTAATTGAATACAGCTCACCCAGCCATTTTGATAAGCAATTTAGGTAATTAAATGTTTCTGTACTCAAGAGTTTTCCACTTAAGTTATTCAGAAACTTACTTCAGATCCTGTCCTCTTTGGCTCTGTCAAAATTGCCCAGGACTCTGTCCATATTGAATTAAGGACAATGGAATGTGGCCCAATCAAAGTGATTCATTTACCTGGACACTTAAGGCTAAGAAAACTGAAAGAGGCTGAGGGGAAAACCTAGGAGGATTTTTTTTCCAGTCACAGACACTATCCATGGCTTCTTGACAGAATCAAGGAACTCTGATATTTACTGGGAATGCCAAATCCGGAGCGGTAGTGGTGAATCATTCTGGATCCGAGTGAACATTGGTTCGCTTCACTACAGATGCCAGAGAAATGAGTGACAGGGACATCACAGTGGCCGCACCGTGACTCTCCCTTTGAGACTTTTACTCAGAGTCTTTCCTCCAAGATATTTTAAGGTTAAAACACGTCACCACTGTGTTCCATCCACACCAGAAGCTGGGCCCATGTTCTTTCTGTACTAGCAAAAATCACAGCTTATTTACCCAAATGGAACACTGGCGAAATATTTCTCTAAGTGTCTTACAAGCTACACAGTAACCTATCTGATACCAGGCTACGACTGGGGCCCTAATGGCTATTCACACAATTAAATAGACAGTGATAAGTGACGTTTTGCTTTGATTGTCATTTATTCTTTTTTTAAATACACACACTCTAACTACAGGAAGCAGCTGTGACGAGGGTCCACAGACAGGCTGTGACTGTCAACTCCCTTCAAGCAGCCCTACCTTCCGTCTACTTTAAATTATCACAGAAAAGCAAATAACGAGGACAGCAAAAGGAGCTGCGCTGTGTAACTGCCGTCGTCCCAGGCGGCCTCCTGACCTCCTTAAGGAACCTAGAACGGGTTTACCTAGGGACTTCCTGCCACAGCAGACACAGACTGCGTGTGTACATCTCTACCCTCGGATAGCTTCTAAAATATCCATATTGCACAGAAGGGTTTTTTTTTGCTGATCCAAAGAATGAATCGAACATACATCCTTCCAGATGTCAATCTCCTTAACTGCTTAACACAGTCAGAGAGCCTGGGTGGAAGGGCAGATCTTGATTCAGACTGGCTTAGGGCTTTCACAGCTCATCGGGCTATCACAGGGGTAATTTCAACTTGACAAATAATTCTGCAAGTCGCCGTACCTCCCATTCAATCCGTCACCCATTTTTCTTTATTTCCCCCTGAGTATCTCAAAGTGCTTGGGAGAGCAAAAGTGCTTTTCCCCCCATTTCACAGACAGAAGCATGAAGGGCCAGGCTGCTCTGGAGGTCAAGTGGTGGTCCCAGGCTGAATGTTGGAGTCCTCAAGCCTTGCACGCTAGTGAATGGCGTCTGCTGGGGATGGAATCTGCTGTAGGAGCCGAGGACTATTTTTATGGTTTCTAATAACCACCAAAGTGCTCCTCAGTGTGGCTTTGCTTAACTTGCCAACGGGGTACAAAAGACTATCCCATCCCCAGTTGAATTCGACACACAGTCTCCGGAGGGTGGGGGCAGCTCTCTGGGAGAAGAGTGAGGCTCTTTAGCCATGCATAGCCTGAAGAAGGATGGTAGTCTCTGCGACAGCAGGTGCCCCAGCTTAGGAAGACAATTCTCCAAAGCCATGTGAGCTAGGCAAGTCCAGAGAAGACGGATTTTTTTTTCTCCTTCTGAATCATGCCATTGTCTCATTGACACAGTCTCACTGTAAGACCCCTAAGCGTGAAAAGAAATATGCTAAATGATTCTGAGCTGTCCACGTGGAATGCAGGGTGGGCTCTTCCCCTGCTACTGAACATCCTGAGAACTCATCTGCAATAGGCCAGTTCTTCCCAGCGCTCAGGCGGCTTATTCTTGCAGCAAGGTCTCTCTCCAGTTGAAGCCCCCTGTGGGTCCATGGGTGAGGGGAAGGATGGGCGGGTCTGTCAGCTGCCATATTCCAGTCTCTCCCAGTTCTTCGCAGGAACAAAAGCCTAGGTATGGGATCTGGAGTCACAGCAGCAAAGAACACAGGACCAAGAGTTAATGCCTTAACCTTGGCGTTGACACAAACACTAAGTGTTTCCAGAGCACACAGGCAGACATGGAAAACCTTTCAAGTCAACAAACGTTCCTAAATGGATGGGACTGGTAAATCTAAGGCAACCATGTTAGGTCTGATCAGCAGGATCTGGTCAATGGTGAGCACCCCACTAAGTGACTAAGGTTGCTGGCAACAGCGTGGGGTACGAGAGTAGAAGCACGCACGGTGCCTTAACCATGGGGATGCGCTCCAGGTTCAGAGTTGATGTCTGAAACCCGGACAGTAACAAACCCTGGTTATGTTTTCTCCCCCTCTATTTACACACCTATGATAAGGTTTAATTTAGAAACTAGACACAGTAAGACAAACATCAACAATAAATAGAACAGTTTTAACAATATACTATAATAGAAGTTATGTGAATGTGCTCACCTCCCACCCTGCCAATATCTGACTGTATAATACTGTATTTTCAAACCACAGTTGCTCTCGGTATTGGGGAGAGACTAGAATAATGCAGTTGTACCTAGGATTAAACTCCAGATCGCATATCAAGTTTAAAAGGCAAGGATTTCTTACATTGTATTTGGGCATAATGGGAAAGAATATTATCCAAGTTTTTTGAGTTAGGGTCTCATGTAGTCCAGACTGGCCTTGAACTCATTATGCAGCTAGGGATGATCCTGAAGTCTTGATCATCCAGGATCTATTTTCCAAGGACTGGGATTATAGACTTGTGCCACCACACGTAGCTGACTATTCAATTAAAAAAAAAATGTGTCTCCTTTAATCTCGGCACTCAAGAGAGGCAGGCAGATCTCTGTGGGTTTGAGGCCAGAGAACTACCGGTCTATGTTCCAGGACAGTCAGGGCTATAAAAAAAAAAAAAAAACAAAACCCTGTCTCAAAAAACAAACAAAAAAGTTAGGACAAAAATGTGTCAACCTTGTTTTCTGTTCTGTGGGGAGCACAGCATGTGCAATTGTGACATTCAGAGAAGACCCCATAGGCTGTCATGGCAATTCAGAGCTTAGTTTTGTGCTCTGTGTCCAGAGGCACAGCCATGAACAAGACAGCCAACCTGCCCCTGGTAGCTTACAGCCTAAGGGGATGGATGCTTGTCTAAGTGAACCTTTTTTTTAAATAAGAAAATTGTGATTGAGTTTGAACCAGAGTCTCTGTTCGAAGGGAGAGGAGACAGCCTCCTCCTCACCTAAAGAGGTGTGTGGAGGATGTGGCTGATGGAAGAATCCAGACAGGAGGGTAAGGTCAGTCTCCTGGGGCCTCTGTCCTGCCTTCATCCTGAGTTTATCTCTCAGCCTAGTTGTTCTCACATGCTGCTTCTCCTGGCCTGCCTGCGGGGCCCTCTCTTCAGGCTAAGATCTCGGCTGTATTCGTACTTACCTTGGCTTATTCCCTCATTACTTACAGTTCTTAGTTTCCTCCATAAAACCCTTTCCTCTTATGCTATCCTAATCAAATACCCTACAGAGTTCCCCTGAACACATCTTAGCTGAGTGAATCGGTAAACGAGTCTTCTCAGCTCAGCGGAAAATTCTGCTTCAGGGAAATTAGCTATCAGCCAGTCACCGAGAGGTTATGAAAACACAAAGTACCACTGGCCCCATAAATGCAAGAGTGAATTACCTTCCGGACCATTTGTACAAAGTCCTTGGAATTCTGAGGGGACAGGCCTTGGAGTTGGCAGGTACAGGCTTCGAGGGAAGACGCATGGGCCACAATCAGAATGTTATTTCCTAGGAAACGAGAGAGGCTCATTACCCCGACTGGCTCACTATACATCACATATACATAGACTGCAATCACATTGCACTCTATAAATATGCATGATTATTATATGATAATTAAAAATTTTAAAGAAATCTAGGGAAAGAGCTCAGTGGTAGAATATTTCTATCACGCATAATGTCCTGGACACGGCAAATCAATAGGTAAATTTGGGGGAGGAGAATCCACTAAAACACACTTCTCTTGAAAATGTTCATAATAATATCAAATACCTTGCATGTCATAATAATATCTAATATCTTGTATGATGATTTAAAAAGAACTAAAAATTATTTTCAAAAATAAAAAGTAGAAATAATTACGGAACTTAAAGGAAGTTATATTCCCATGCCCTCCTGAGGTAAGGAGGTCTCATGTCCCTTCACCCAGCCTCCCCAACAATTCCATATTTCATGAAGTGGTTTTCCATCAAAACCATGGAAATAGATGTGGGTACCATTCACGATTCTGATCTCACCAGGCTCATCAGCACCGCTCTGTGTGTGAGCACACGGTTTTTGGTGACGCCTTCACATGTATATCTGTGTAACTATCACCGAAATCAAGACACCACAAGCTTACCACTCTACATCCGCAGGCTCCCTGACCTAGCCCCTCGAATACAGTTTTAAATGTCACCACTGCAGAACGGCGAGCATTCGAGACCTCACAATTGAGAGCACACCTCACGTATCTCCATGGTAGCGAACAGCTTATCAGTAATAACCAAAATGTGGGAAAGCCATGCTCAGTTGCCCAGGACTACCCACTGTTACTATCTGCATGTACCTAGTTACAATTTTTACTCCCTGGGTATAAACGGGTTAACCTAAAACTCATGGTGGGCAGTTGGTCCTCCATGTCATCAACTGAGACCAGTCTCCAAGGTGCAAACAGACTTGAGCGTTACCCAACACTGCTCTGGGCTAGTGGCAGCGGGGACGGTGTATGCATTTCTGTGGGTGAGTTTGTGTGTAGATGTTCCCATCCTGGATCACTGCAGGTAAGTGGTGTCATTCTATAGGACTTCTGGAAATTATAACTGGGCATCCCCTCCCCAGGATACAGAATGACTAACTACAGTGCAGGGCCCAGCTTACGTAACGGCACGATGGCATCCACTGGGTTCCTGTGTGTACTTAACAGTGCGATGGCATCCACTGGGTTCCTGTGAGATGCCTACCGTGTTAGATCCTCATAGAACACCACAGATTGAATGTGAAAGGCTCCACCAGAGAACCTGGAAGCATTTGTCTTTCCTATTAAACTTGAAAAGGCAAACTCAAACATCCCGAACAGTTCATAAATCACAAGGGAGAGATGCTCACATATTTAAAGATGGAGTCCCAAACCATGCCACCTACCTACCTTTGCTTTTACATTCACTTATTATCTCTTTCGTCACTTGGAAACTTCTACTGATGTAGGTGTCATAGGATTCAGAAATCACCAATTTGCTGACTGGAATGTGAGGTCTGCAATGGAAAAGGGAACAAAGGAAACATCTTGACGTTTTGATCCTGAGATAAAGAAATGATGTCACTCAACATTATTTCCAGACCTCTCGGAAGATCTCATATTTCTGTTTATCCATTTCTCTGGAAAGGAAGGAGGTGCAGGGAAGAGAATTGCCATCAGGCAGATGCTGAGGTTTAAAAGCCATAGGGTCACTCACAGTGACTCACTGGAAAAATGAGGCATCCAGGGAATGTCTTAACCACAGGGACACACTTAAGCAGACTGCATACTTTTTCTTGACAATACTGGTCATTGAGGGTCCTAACCACCTGGCTAACAGGAAGTGAGGTGGAGATGGGCTCCCTCCATATAGAACCCCCGGAGTGCCCAAGTTTCCTTGGCAGCTTTATTCACAACGAGCTGAAAAGAGAGCTTTGAAAAACAGGTGTGCCGTCCATCTATTTGCGAGCCTATGAAATTTCCATCGGCCACTTCTTTTGCGTCCATGCACCCAGCACCAGGAAAAGCCCGAGAGACATAAAGATGAATTCATTTCTCCACTTGAGAAGCTCTCTGAGTGGACCAGGTGGGGAGGCTATAGATGGAAACCATAATTGTGATACAATCTACAAAGGCATTTGATAGAGGAATCAAAGTATTCATCATGGTGACCAGTCACTAATGCCCATGGGGCCCAACTTGGCCTGCTTCTCCTCCTTTATTTTATGGAGTTTCTGGTCCATGAAATATTTGTCTTATGTCCTTTGCCTTTTCCATTTTCTTGTGTCTTTCAGTGTTGAATGTATGGTGCCTGGTGCAAGTGGTGTTGAGCTCTCAAAATTCACATGGCATCTTGATTATAATTTTAGGATCACTTAACAGAGCGATGGCATCTACTGGGTTCCTGTGCAATGCCTACCATGTCAGATCCTCATAGAACATCACAGATTAAATGTGAAAGGCTCCACCAGAGAGCCTGCATTAGTATGAAAAATATTTACTGAGAGACCCCCATGTGTCAAGAGCTCTCTGAAACTGCACGGCCTGCATTCTTTCAGTCTTCCCAGCAACATTTGCACATATCCTAAGTCTCTAGGCGACCAGACCAGCTCCGAGGCAACAGCTGACTTGAGTCCTTAGCTACTCTTAAGAGCTGAGATGTGAATCTGGGTCTTGGATGTGCCCTATGGAACCTATGAACCTCTTACACAGGACAATTTCTGACAGTGTTCTCTTCATGATCACCCATCATAGCTGGGTGCGCCGGCACAGATCTGAAATTTCAGCACTCACGGGGCTAAGGCAGGAGAGCTGTCAGTGGCTCTTGAAGGCCTGCCTGGGTTACATAGCAAAATGCTCTCTCAAGTAAGAGACCAAACAAACAACCAGTCAATCAATCAAACAAATAATCAGTCAAGCAACCAATCAAACAAACACAAAACCAAAAGCCTGCCCATCTGGTGCTCTATTTTACCATCAGGGAAGCCAATACTTCTGTGCTTGGAGGAATCTTGCTTTTCCTAATCTTTACTCAACAGGCTCACTTATCCCAGGAAGCTTACTGATGCTCACCCCGAACTCTTCCCTGGAGGACATGTAGAGGCCAGAGTCACCAGCACTTAGGGATGGACATCTTTGTCCTGGGATGAATTCCTCTTCCTGGCCTTCTCTGTCCACCCCTACCTCTGATGGAATTCCACTATCACTGTTGTTATCCTGTCTCCCAGGGGCTCCTCTCTCTCCCCTATTCTGGAACAAAAGGCCACGTTGTATGGTCAGGGAGTCACTTCATGGGTGAGACCACATTGTCATATTTGAGACTTGTGTAAATGAAAAATGGGATCCTAGAACCTAGCTCTTCATCTGTTCTTGCCTTTGGCTTCTCCCAGTATCTTGAAGGATGTCCCGATGGCCAGGAGGTAGAGTCTAGGTTTCTCCTATAAGCAGGACCTATCACACAGCTAACTATGCCTACAAGGCCCTGTATTGATTTTAGAGTCAGGTCAGCTTTCAGCTACTTACTGTATCTGGAACTTAAGCATTCCCTGATGGTTCTCCCATGGCCACCCTCTTCTCCCACCTGCCCTGGTCCAATCTGTAGTGCAGGCCTTGCCTTGAGCTGCATTCAAAGCTCACCCCACTTGCACCCCACATCTATGACCTCCTTCAGTCCCTTATTCTCCTCAGCCCTCCCACTACAGCCAAGTGTCAGGCCCTGTGCCCTGCTCTGAAGTGCTTCCCGGTTGGTAGACGATTTTGTTTTTGTTTTTCTCTCTTGTGTTCTTGGCCCAGCTCCCTAGCCTGCTTTCTACACACAGCCCACAGGCTGCTCTTGCTGCCTGTGGATGATGCCCAGCTATGAGTTACTAGCCTGGCACAGCTTCCAGTCCTTCCCTCCTGTATGGTGATATTTTATTTGTACTGAAATGTGATTTTAATTTTATGTTAATAAATAAAGTTGCCATGAGGTCAGAGCTATTAGAGCCATAGCAAGAGCGTGATGGTTAGAAGAGCTAGGTAGATTTCTGTGTGTTCAGGGATACAGCCAGTATTGGAGACATATGCCTTTAAGACCTGGAGGGCGGTACTTACAGGCAGTGATGAGGCAGTCATGTGGTTGGGTTTAGAACCAATGAGAAGGCAGAACAGAAAGACTATTTAAACACAGACAAACAGGAAGTAGCTCTCTCTCTCTCAGGGAAGTTAGGAGCACTGCAGGAGGTAAGATTTTATCTCTGAGCTCTGACCTCTCGGCTTTCTCTTTTACATTGGCTCTGTGTTTCTTATTTTAATAAGACGATTGGTTACATCTACACTCCTGCTCTGCATGGCCCTGTTGCAAGGAGTCAAGACACTTTTTTGTTTAAAATTCATTCATTCATTCATTCATTCATTCATTTTTTATGTGTATGCGGCCGAGTGTATCGAAGCATACCACGTGTGAGCAGGAGCATGAGGTGGTCCAAAGAGGTATCCGATCACTTACTCGGAAACGGAGTTACAGACAGTCACATGGGTGCTGGGAACCAAGCACAGGTCTTCTGCAAGAGCAGCAGGCGCAGGCGCCCTTAACTACTGAGTCCCGGAGGCTCTTTAAGCAGAGCATGCTTGACTCTGATTATATTGACTCTTGGGACTGTTTTTCGTGTCCCCATTTGAGCTTCATTTACTTGCTTCAAAGGTTTATTCAGCAGTTCTCAACCTTCCTAATGCTGCACCACTTTAATACAGTTCCTCATGTTGTGGTGACCCCCAACCATAACATTATTTTCATTGCTACTTCATAACTGTCATTTTGCTACTGTTATGAATTGTAATGTAAATGTCTGTGTTCTCTGATGGTCTTAGGAGACCCTTGCAGGGTCTTGACCCACAAGTTGAGAACTACTGGCCTATTTATTTGGTGCCATTTATGACATAGTGGTTAATTCTACCATATTGCGTCTCATATGCTTTGCTTTTGGCTTTCTCAACTTATTCATGGAATCAGAGGCTTCCTATTCCCACTCAAAACTGACAGAAAATGTTACACTGAATTTTAAAATGGAAAAGAAACCCTAGAATAAGGACCATGTTTGATCCTGCAATTCCCAGCATTCATCCTGCCTGCACAACACGTGGGTGTATGGCCTGGGGACACATCTGGCGTGCAGTGAAAAGCTCAGCGGGAATGTCTTTGCAGAACTTTGTAGGTCATCTTGGCAAATAGTGTAGAGCACATGCACAGAGGAAACTAAAACCCAGCCACCCCAAGACGACTTGGATGGGGCTGGATGGAGATAGGGAGAATTATTTTACCAATGTCGGCTGTAACCTGACCTCTTTCCTAGCCAGAAAGGAGATGGCATTGGCATGGGGATGATATTATATTGCTGTTTCCCCCAAGGAAGAGAAAAACAGTGGCCAGAGAGAGGACAGAACATGTGAGGTGTGCTAGTGACGAGTCTGATTTAATGTTAGGTTTGAGGAAAGCTAATCCCCTTAAGATAGGGAGTCGCCCAGAGCTGAGTCACTGGGTTATCTCAGTTCCTACCCACAGTGCAGAAGAGGGGATGAGGAGAAGGATATTTACTCTCTCCCATCTTGTCCAGGAACCCAGTGCATTATTCACACTTCAGGTATTTGACAGGAGAAGCCAACAGAGAGCACAAGGAAGGAAATTCTATGGAGACTGGTCACTTTGCCCAATTCTGCTCTAAGAGAGAGGAGTTTCATTTCCTACTGGAATGGTGGTGATTTCTGGTCTTTCCTCCAAGTGTTTGCTTGGGTGGGTTTTTGGTTGGTATTGCCACTGAATTATAATTGGTTAATTCTTTACCAGGCATGCAGATTGGTCACCTGGGGGCATTAAAAAAATATTGTAGCAAAGAGTATGATCAAATGGAAATAGCAATAAACAGGACCAGAATAGTTACAAGGCAACACACAGAACCTGAGACACAAAAAAATATTAATAGATGTCCATTTTTTACAATAGAAATTAATGTCATTGTTATTAGTTCCATGCAAGATCACAAAATATATTTTACCATCGGCAAGCCACTTGACTGTTGTATACATAAAAATGGCTTTCTGGGCTGGGAGCTTAGTTCAGAAGAGTGCTTACATGTCTGTGCATGCGCACACACACACTTTATTTACTTTTACTTTCTAATAACATAGAAATAATAAATGAACACAGAAAGAAGAATCAAAATCCAGTAAAAGCCAGACAGGGTGGCCCATGCCTGTAATCACAGCCATTGGGAGACAGACAGGAGAATCATGAGTTCCAGATCAGACTGGGCTACATAATGAGACCCTGTCTCAAACAGATAAAAGAACAAGTGATTCGGAAAATTTAAAGTAAAAATGGAAGGTGACACACTGTTACTTCCCACATCCACTGTACTGTTTTATGACCATTTTATTTGTGTGTGTCCCTAAAATATGAAATGGCTTCACTACTACACTGAAGTAGAGAGAATAAAGTTAGGAAATTGAACGTAAGAGTGGGTGGGGTAGGAGCATAATGTATGCTAGCATTCAACACAGGGAAACACTGGGTTTTCGCTCAGTTTTTTTTTTCTAAAATTATAGCTTGATTTCTACCACTATGAACAACTTCCTGGAGACCTGGTGAGATTCCCCATTTGCTAGATGAACATGGCGTGGTAACAGTGCAGGACACAGGGCCCTAGGGAGACAGCAAGTCAGAGGTTACCTGTAGGTTGTATCAACACTCAGGTTGGCCGCAGCTAACTCTGACGGAGGTATCCATGCCGGTAATGTGCTCCCAGCAACCCACTTGGTCCATTCAAATAAGCCCGGCTCGACCCGGATCTTCAAGTGATTGTCTTGTTGTAAACCTTGGGGATGAAGTAAAATGAAGATGAAGAAGACTCACTAAGTTGTCGGTAGAAAAATGAACCACAGGACACACTGTTACAAAAATTACCAGTCAGAGCAGGATGTACCATGTAAGCTTCCAAAGGCTCCCAGGAAGCCACCAAAAGTCCTACCCAGTTCTATGTCTACAACCACAGTGATAAGCATGGCAAGATAACCCTAATGGCGTAGCAGTAGCACAGTAGCCAGGAACACTCTAATTGGACTTTAGACCTGTTGGTGAAGTCATGGGTCTTGGGGAAACCTGAAACCACTGGTTTACTAAATCAGAACAACTCCCAGCTACATTCCAAAATATTCCTCCTATACCCACAGACAAGCATAGTCCTCACCCTTCATCCAGGAAACTTCTCTTTGCAACAAATGAAACACGTACGGAAGACCACAGCCAATCAAATGCAGAACCGTGGAGCCCAGTCCCACAAGATACATCTACAAAACACTTGGACACCTAAGGTTCAGGTGGACATTGAGAAAGAGGGGGCAGAAAGACGGGAAGAAACAAGAGTTTGCTACAAGGGTGTGTCTCCTAGGAATATCAGAAGATATACCCATAAAACCTCACAGACATGACCGGCCGCCTAAACATGAGCTGAACAAAGACGACACCAACAGACATGACGGGGCGGGGGGGGGGCAGCCCATGGGGCCTCAACCCTACATAAGGAACTGTGGGCAGCTGGGAAATGCTGAGAGGTGGTTTTCTCCCGGGAAGAGCATATGGAATGGCTGTCCCATACTAAATGGTTGGCCTGAAAACATATGTACAAGTAACCCTGTACAAACTGAGCAGGTCGTACTTACATATTTACAAACACACATGCATATGTGTGTAACAACTAATGAAGAAAGAGGTCATGAGAGAGAGCGGGGTGGTATGAGTGGGAGGGTCTGGAAGGAGGAAAGGGAGGGGGAAGTGATGTAATTATACTATAATCTCAAAAAAATCTTTTTAATTATGTCAGTGATTCCTACTAGACTCAATATATCACTTAAGTTGTAAGCACACAGGTTTGGACAAGGTTTATAAAATTTGTGTAATATAGTGTAAATTTTAAATTTATTTAGTATGTAAATTGTACAGCTATACACAAAGCATGTGTTTAAAAAATAAAATAACTTTTTTTTTTTACCAACATGTGCATTTATTACTCTGGCTGCACCTCCACCATGTGTGCTGGCCGTTACCTGATTTAAGAGAAACTCTCCTCTCCACAAGTCACGACTCAATTTGCCCAAGCTTGTGACTCTCTTTCTACTGTCAGAGACAAAGTCTCACTATGTACCCTAGTCTGACTTCAAATTCTCAATCCTTCTGTTGAGTGCTGGAATTAGAGGTGTGCACCCCCCCCCCCCCGACACACACTCATTTTCTAAATTCCATGATGTCTTAGAAAACAAAACTCAAACTCAAAACCTTCAGCTAGTCTCATGGCATCCACAACTGTACGGCGGCTTACCCTGTACTTGAACGTCACATAAATTCCTCGCTTTGTCTGTAGGGAACCCGGTGTTGAATATTTACATGTGAGAGTGCACAAGTTCTGTTTTATCACAGTGTGATTCTCTCGGAGAAGAAAAATTTCCCTTTTGATTCACTTAGCTCTCTTTACACCGCCTTTGGTCCAGTTTCTCTGAGCACAGCAAATACAGAGATGCCTCTGTACTGAGGGAGGTTTACTGAAGGTTAAAGAACAGAGGACTCAAGTGTTGTGTCAAATTCTTCGCTGGCTTCTTTATTTCTGGCTCATTTGTTTGTCTGGCTCAAGTTCAATCCAACTCCCCGCTCCCCCAGCCCCCCCCCCATCTTCCTTCCAATGGAGTGAGAATGGAGAGTGCGCTAACACAAACTGCCATGGATTTTAGGGTGAGAGCTGAGTGTTTCCACAGCGATGGAGCTTTTAAATCCTTCCCAGTCTGTGGGGCACAGAGGTTGGCACCCTTAATCCCAGCACTTGGGAGGTAGAGACAGGTGGATCTCTGTGAGTTTGAGGCCAATCTGGCCAACAAAGTTCCAGGCCAGCCCAGGCTACCCAAGGAGACCATGTCTCACAAAGTAAGTGAATAAATAAGTTTTCTCGATTAACTGAAGAAAGCAAGATGTCGATGATGTGGAACCCCTACCAGCTCAGCTGCCGCTGTATACACAAGAGATCCAACTGATTAAATGCGAAGAGAAAGAATCATGTCTGTAAAAGGTGTGAATAATTTGTACAGCTACAATGCATCCAAGACATCTTAAAATTCTTAGAGGAAATTATTAGTATCACCCCCCCCCCCCCCGCTGCCCCCACGCTCTGGATTAAATTACTAGGGGCATGACTTTTGTGCAAGGTTGGTCACATTGTGAAAGAATCCTCAATAAAATTTCCAGGTTTGTGGAAGCCATGGAGGCTCAAGCCCATCATCCCAGCACTTAGGAGGCTGAAGCAGGAGGACTGCTGCGGGTTCGAGGGTAACCTGGGCTACATGTCACCTTGAAACCTTGTCTCAAAAACAAACAAACAAACAAAACAAAACAAAACAAAAAGCCCCCCGAAAACCCAAAATGAACTTCCAGTTTTTGAAGCCCCTTAACTCTGCAGCAAGTGCCAGGAAACAGCAGGATGAACGCCATGACCGCTGCCAAGCCGAGTCTTACCTTTCAGTATATTATGTGCAGTCTGAACGCAGCGTAGGGATGGAGAGCAATAAACGTGATCAATGACGGTGTTACTTTCTAACAAGGCTTCACCTGCCGAGCAAATCAACAGAGAGTTAGCATGATAGCGTCTCCTGGACGTCATCCTGACCCTCGACGGAACCGTACCAAGTGGACCCACACACCTCCCTTTCCCAGCAGGAGCTCACAGAGAGCCAGGGTGTCAGGCGGATCCCTCATCACTGCTTCCAGGAAAGAGGCCTCTTCGTGCCTCTTTCTTTCTCTCTGGTACCAGCATGCAATAAAATGCCCTCTTGGGGAGGCCTACAAACAGGGTAACGCTCTGACCTCTACTAGGAAGAAGCCCAAACCCACTCTGTGATAACAGGGAGAGGGTGGTCAGACTTGGTTCTAATTCCAGTGTGCTAACCCGAATCTCAGCTGGGCAGACTCTGGAACACCAGAAACCCATCTAACACTTTAATGCTTCCTCATGTGGGTACCTTCTTTTCTCTATGAGGTGAACTCTAAATGTCTCCATGTGGTGCCAATATCTTCCATGGACTTGGTTCCCTTGCCAGACCCTTCTCTTGACCTGACTCAACTTGTGCTTTAGAAATGAGAAGGGCTCCCAGCACCCCTTGTACTCTTTATTATTATATACATAATTATTTATATGTACTCCTTATTATTATATGTATTTTTCAAGACAGGGTTTCGCTGTGTAACAGCCCTAGCTGTCCTGGAACTCACTCTGTAGCCCAGGCTGGCCTCAAACTCACAGATCCACCTGCCTCTGTCTCCCAGGTGCTGGGATTAAAGGCATGCGCCACCAACCACCCAGTTTCTCCTGTACCCTGTACTCTTAATGCTACTTATTTTTTTTAAGTATTTATTATTAGTGGTGGTGGTGGTGGTAGTGTGTGTGTGTGTGTGTGTGTGTGTGTGTGTGTGTGTGTGTGAGAGAGAGAGAGAGAGAGAGAGAGAGAGAGGGTCAGAAATCAACTTTATGGAATTAGCTCCCTCCTCCCACCTTTATGTAGGTTCTGGGGATTGAACTCGGGTCTCCAGGCTTTGGTTGTAAGTGCCTTTATTCACCGAACCGCTCACTTGTGGGGATCTCTCGATGCTATGTCTAACTTCTGTGATTTTGTTCATATTGTCTTTTCCACCTCTCTACCTTCTGTTCCTCCTTTACAGATGACTCCCATGTGAGCCCCAGCTCACCTTGCTTCTTAATCATCCTTTCTTCTCTCTCCTTCCCTCCCTCCCTCCTTCATTGCTTCCTTCCATCCTTTTTCTTTCTTTTTTATATTCTCCTCATACTCTGTGCAGTTTATTATTCAGTTAGCTGTATAGTCTGATAGTCATCCACAACACATACATGTGTTTCCATTCACAGTCGGGTCCCAGTGACCTAGTCTAGGAACTTGCCCAAAGTAAATGATCAATAAACATATATTAAATGACTGAGTAGCACAGAGCATAGTTTCTGCACAGCCAGTAGAGAAAACACTTTCAAAGAACTGAACAGCTTCAAAAGATCACTGGGCCTGTGCCAATTCAGCAACGCCCCTGCACCTCTTCCTCACCCTCACCTCTTCTTACACCATGCTGGCAGAGGCTGCTGTCTTGAGCTCTCCGCTGACGAATCTACTAGACCGGTAGCGTAAGTATACCACACCCGTCTTGCCTTCTCTCATTCCTCCATAGCAACCACATCCGTAACCAGCAGGGGCCTAACTGTAGTCCCAGCCCAAAGAAGGCTGAGGCAGCAAAATAGGAGGTTCTAGCCCACCCTGGTGGGTAAGACCCTGTCTCAAAAAATCCAACTAAAGAAATTAAAAAAAAAAAAAGGAAAACCTCAAGAAGTGTGTTTGCACACCCACGGTACGGGTCTGTTGACGGAGCCGTGAGAAGTTGTGCAGTCGCTTACCCACTAGCCTGGCCTGCATACACCCAAACACAGTGATGGGAGCATCCTTCTCGTAGTCTCGGAACCCGCCGCTCCGCTGAGGTAAGCTATGAGGCATGTTCAGGTTGGTGCGTATGTAGCGGCCTGGTGGGAGACGAAGAGCAAATAAAAGCTGCTTAGACTTCTTGTTTACTTGAGATTTTCCTCAATGATCCTGACCCCTCCCTCCTCCTTCTTGGTCAAAGACACTGAATTGAACCACCTGAAGCCAATGGGAAAACATCAAATCTGACACTTTTTCTTCAGCAGATTGACTTAGAATCCACTCTCCCTTCTGCCAATGACAGTGATGAGGTGATTTCTCAGTGAATATAACAACCAGAGACAGGCAAGGCTCCCATTCTTAAGATGCCACTCAAATAAGAATGGAAACAGATGGCCCATCGTGATGTCATGGCAGGAACTCTGGTCCCAGAATCAGCATGTCTCTAAACTGATTTTGTTGTCTGAACACGGGCAAGACACAGCCACTCTTTGCTCCCTGATACCCCAGTCTATAGAATGGGGACAAGAATGCTTATCTCTCCCCAACAAGCTGGAACAACCCAGAAGGACTTAGAGATGCCAAGAATTTTGTAACTGCATGTATATGGTGACTACCTGCATAGAAAAGTAGCTTGACTGTGCCCCCTAGAGGCCGTTATGAGTATTCAGTGCTGGGCAGACCATCAACCACCACCCCTTAGAGACAGGTGATACATTCCAAGAGCCCCACTTGATGCCTAAAACCATAGACATTCTGAACAGACTATGGTTTTGTTTTTCCCACAAAAGCACACCTACGTTAACATTTAACTTATAAGTCAGCCACAGTAAAGGGGAAAAAAATAAAATGATACACTGTAATGCAACTTACAGAGATGTCTCACACAAAATATCTTACTGCAGTGTATGTGGACTTCGTATGAAAGGATACTGTGTCTATGTCATCAAGTGAAGAGAGGTAAATGATACTCTGACAGTAGAGTTGATAACCAAGATGATATTAGGCAAGAAATAGGTGGGTGCTATGTACTGTGGACACACTGAACCAAGGGAGGATCCTAGATGGGACACAGATGGATTCTGTCACATTACTCAGAATGGAGGGACCATAACATAAAACGTATGTATGAACTGCTTGTGCGCTGGCTAATCTTACATCACCTTGAGTCATCTGAGAGGAGGAAACCCCAACTGAGAAAGTGCCTCCCTATGATTGGGCTGTAGACAAGCCTGTAGAGCATTTTCTTAATTAGTGATTGATGGCGGAGGGTCCAGATCATTGTGGGTGGTGCCACCCCTGGGCTGGTGGTTCTGGGTTCTATAAGAAAGCAGACTGAGCAAGCCATGGGGAGCAAGCCAGTAAGCAGCACTCCTCCGTGGCCTCTGCATCAGTTCTTGCCTCCGGGTTCCTGCCCTGTTTGAGTTCCTGTCCTGGCTTCCTTCAGATGGTGGACTACAGTGTGGCAGTGTAAGCCAAATAAACCCTTTCCTCCCCAACTTGCTTTTTGGTCATGATGTTTCATCACAGCAATAGAAACCCTAAGACAGCTTGTTTGAGACTTTTCCACTTACTAGTTTCAGGCCGTGGTTAACTGTGGGTAACCGAAAGCACAGAGATTCCAACTGGCTAGATGGAGAAACTGCAGACACTCACCTTTGGCATCAAAGCACTGGGAGAGCCAGTACTTCCCGAATACGACGTCCATCCTCTCCCCGTGCCGACATACAAAGAGGCATCGCTTCTGGGGCCCAGGCTGGCTGTTGACTCTCAGGGGCTGCAGAGGAAGAAACGCCAAGAGTAAGCATAGACACAGCACCACAGACCTACCCTGACGCCAAGTGAGCGGAGCTCTAGGACAAATTCTGCCAATGTATGACTTGGACAATCTCCCTGACTGCTTTGGATTTATTTGGCCTGCTTGTAAAGTGAGGATAATAAACTCCTACAGACCTCACAAATTACTCTTAGGTGCCCATGAGCTACCTGCAGGTGCTTTGAAGAATGAAGGAGTGTGAACGTGCTCTGCTCTTTGCTGCCCTCTACTGTAACAGGAGGGTAACTCAAGGTACAGTTCACAGGTCAAACCTGCCATCATGTAGAGATGATCTCATCGAGAAGGGCAGCTATCTACTCCAAAGACATGTCATCAGTTCCTTCAAGGACGGAGAAATTCTATTGTCACACATGTCTGCCTCATGCCTACTGCATATCCAGTGCCCTGCTTTGCCTTTTTTTCTAAAATTTTATTATGTGTATGGGAAATTTGCCTTCATATGTGTACCACGTGTGTGCAGTATCCACAGAGGCCAGAAGAACACATGAGGATCGGAATTACAGACAGTTAAAAGCTGTCGTGTGTGCTGGGAGTTGAACCTGGGTTTTTTGAAAGAGCAGTCTTAACTGCTGAGTTATGGCTCCAGCCACATTCTGCACATTCTAATCATCATGTGCACTCTGTTATCTGACTGCATATGTTGGTATTTCTAGAATGAGCTGGGGGGGGGAGAAAGCTGCAACTTCTCAATGGGGACATAGGCATACTGAGTCAACTACTGGCTTCCACAGCTGCTAGTGGAGCTGCACAGATGTTTCCACAGCCTTCCTCCTGATGCACAAGAGGTTCCCAGTTGCCTTGGGCTGCTAGGTCCTTGCTGGCCACCACTCTTCCACTGGCTTCTTTTTGCACTACCAGGGCTAATGTGTGCATTGGTGCCATGGACTTTGCCGCCTGCTCTCCAGATGTTGCTTCATTCAAACCCCTGGCTCTAGACAAAAGTGCATCTCCTCCTTTCTCATCCTTAACATGTTGAACTTTCAACTTGCCTCTGTTCTGCTTGATAACTCCTCCTTCTTTCTCCAGCCTGTCCCCAAAGTGTTAACAGTACACTGAATTCTCAAGTCCAAGGACTATGCTAAGAACCTCATTCTACTGGTACAAATATGGGTGTTCTTCCTATTTTGAGGAGAAAGCCTCCTCTTCCTTCCTTGGGATGGTCTTGCTTCCAAGCTCAAATCCACATGGTGATATCCATAGTCAGCACCACTCACCCATCTCTTCCTACTTTTGGATTGCTGTGTGTCTTTTACGATCTTGTGTACTGTCTCCCCATAAGGATAGGGACCCTTTGAAAGGAGCAAGGTCAATCCTGAGGATGGTCCTTAAAGCATCCTAATTAGATTCGAGGACGAGACATGACCCTCATGATCAGCCTTACCTGCATGGGCTGACAGATGATAGTGAGAGGCGCTGTCTCCCCAAGTCCTTGGTCCTCATACTGCCGCCTCTCCAATACTCCATCACCAAATGTGAGCGAGCTGGATGACACCGTATTTAAGATGGAGTATGAACTGAAGAGGAAGGAGAGGGAAGGGTTAACTGCTTTGGCCAGAAGTCATCAGCTGTTCATGCTGTGGCTCAACAGGAGTATGGGAATGAGCACAAAGGACTGTCTAGTCATACAGTGCTTGGGAACCTGAGCAGGGAGTGCCCCATCCCCAGGCAAGAACATCTTGTTTTTTACTTAAGTCTCACAGTTAATAAACAAGGGCGGACAGTTCTCAGAGCTGAGAACAGATGCACGCATCCCTTTGGGCAGGGATGGGGTCCTGTGACCCTAGGCTTATTAGGATGCTACAGGCAGGGTTGGCAGCAAAGACATGTTAAAGAATAATGAGGTATCAATTATGTACCAGTGTTCCAGCCCTTTCTGTCTCTGCAGCGAAACAAACAGTTCCGGCTGCCTTTAATCTTTTCCATGGTAATTTCCATCTGAGGAATGTGAGCGGAGATGTCTTCCCAGCACCACTTGCCCGTGGCTCTCAGACTCTCAGGAACAGAGCCTTATCCCTTTTCCTCCCTCACCCTGCCTTCTCCAGTCTCCAGCACTGTGCACGCCTCCATAGCAACTCCAAGAAGATGATTAAAAACGGGGTTATTTCAGAGGCTCTGACTCCTGCCAGATGTTTGGAGCTGTGAGCCAAGAACTCTTATTTCTGGCCCTGCCACTGTAACTATGGAAGCCCAGAGGTGATCTGGCCGAGAACAAAACTGTCCAAACACGCCACACCGAAATTACTACACACACTACAGCTTTCCAAAGCTTTATATAATTGAGGGCTGATATTTAAATATGGCCACTGGGCAGATCCAACCAACATCTCCTGGGCCACTGGGCAGATCCAACCAACATCTCCTGGGCCACTGGGCAGTTTCAAAAGGAATATTTGAATTTTTAATTTCTTGCTCTTGAGAAGGCCTAGTTTATTCAATCAAGTCTGGGTTTGTGCCTGTGGACACTATGCTCTGTGCAGGTGTGCAAGCACCCACTCTGCGGTATTTGTCTTTAACATAGTACGCGTCATAGGATTTTATTTTTTATTTTTCTTCACATTTTCTAAAATCAGTAAGCTAACTGTTTTTTGGGTTTTTAAAAATTGCCTACCTGTATTTTTTGACATATATTCATTGTACAGAGTATTGTGGTGATATTGTGTTTCCCAATATATTGTACACCCTAATAAACTTATCTGGGGTCAGAGAACAGAACAGCCACTGGATATAGAGGCCAGAAAATGGTTGCGCACACGCCTTTCATCCTAGCATTCCAGAGGCAGAGATCCACCCGGATCTCTGTGAGTTCAAGGCCACACTGGAAACAGCCAGGCATGGTAACAAGAGCCTTTAATCCCAGGAAGTGATGGCAGGAAGCAGAAAGGTATTGAAGGTGTGAGAACGAGGAACTAGAGCCTGGTTAAGCTTTTAGGCTTTTGAGCAGCACAGTTCAGCAGGCATCCAGTCTGAGGAAACAGGATCAGCTGAGGAAATGGCGAGGTGAGGAAGCTGTGGCTTGTTCTGCTTCTCTCTGATCTTCCAGCATTCACTCCACTACCTGGCTCCGGGTTTGTTTTTATTGATAAGACCTTTGAAGATTCGTGCTACAGAGTATGAGTTTCATAAGGACGTTGTCATGCGTGTACATCAAGAACTTTGACGTTGGGCGTGGTGGTAACAAACCCAGGGCTTCAGGCATGCTAGGCAAGCACTGTACCAACTGAGCTATGTCCTCAGCCTGACTGTACGTTCAGGAAAAGGTGTCAGAACCTGAGAGAGTTGCAGTACTGTGCAAGCTTCGTCCTGCTCCTCACAGACCATTGTACAGAGCCTAACAGGCAGAACCAGGGGCCTGTAGTTCAATACAGCTGTGTCTGTTTAGCATGATGTGTAGTCAAATTAAACCTGTTATGGGCAAATTTAAGTAACTATAGCTCAAGGAAATCTGAGGCATTCACACACTCTAAAAGACCAGCTGTTCCCCTTTATTTTAAGCAGAGAGCCTCCCCAATGGCACACAATTGAAGAAACTTCAGTTTTCCTGTCTGGTTCATCAAAGCTTCAGGCCTCCAATGTCTAGCTGTCTGGAATCATGCTGATACCTCCCTTGCCCATGTCTGCAACGTTTTTACTTGATCACAGCTGGAAAGAAAATGACAGGGCCTTTTCTCTCCCTCCTGTTCCCTTGGTGAGGAGAATGGCATCCCCTTCCTATCTTCTGTGTTGCTACAATCAAAGGACCTGGCTCCCTCTGAGACAGCTCGGGGACAGTGCGAGACCAGGGTGGACAGGAAGCAGGTCTGACACCCAGAGCCCCTTCTCAGGGAGCAGGAAGATTCCAGCTCCTGCCTAGAACATGCTAGGTCTGTTTGAGGGCCATCAGCTCACCCCACTGTAGAGGACAATGAGCCGGCATTACCCAGAAGGTACTTAGGGACACTCAGGAACAGATGACCACCAAAAAGGGCATCGAGAAAACATTTCCTTAGCTATCCAGAAGGCTGAGGAGCACTGGGTGGGGAGAGGTATGAATGCCACCGACATCCCAAGTCCCTGTACACTGCATGAACCCTCTCTACAGCTTTTCATGAAGCCAGTCAGGGTCAAGCCAGGCGGCTCATGTGTCTCCCCACGACTGTCCATCTTTGGTTAGGCTCACGTGAGAAGGCCCACCTTACAGTGGAACTGAGCTATGCTATGCCTCTGTGAGTCAATTCTATCTCTGGGGGTAAGCAATAACATGCAGCTCACCTGTCAGGCCATTTGTATGGAAAAGACATTTAATTTAATGAGGTCTGGTAAACAGACAAAAAAGAATCAAAACCCTAGCGGGTAATCCGCAGCCAGAACCGCTGTACAGTCCCCATAGATCTTGTGAAGCTGACCTTTACTGTAGTCACCACAACTTCTACTGTAGGAGCAGTGATTATCTCTTCTTTGGTGGCCCAGAGAAGTCAGTCAGATTGGGCAAGGTTACACAGCTGGTATGTGAAGGAGTCAGGATTTGGCTATAACACGACTAAAACTCAAATTCTTAATCACAAAGTCTCAATGCCTAACCCTCGTATTTTGACACTCTTAGCAGAGTCAACTGTGGACCTGATAGTTTAATTTCAAAGTTCCCAGGAAATAGCCTCAACAATTATCTTCACAATAAAAGATGACACACAGACCTTCCATGGTACTCTGAGTGAGGCCAGTCAGTTTTCCCCATGGTGGAGGCTGAATTCTAGGCCAGGAAGGAGGTCTACATGTTAGGTCTTACATGGGTTAGCAGGACTTCACATGTGTGCTCTTCCCCTACATGTAGTCCCATTGCTTAAAAAGGAGACCCACGAGCTGTGCTTCGTCAAGCAAATTCTCTTTAGTTTTCAGTATATGCGCAAGCCACTTATTAGAGAGATGTTTTGGGAAGTGTGTCACTGGGCGATTTGTCTAAATGGCATCAGAGGGAGCTTAAACTAAGCTGCTAGCATGCTGCATGACGCAATTAAGGGACCATCACTGTGTACAAGGTCCATCCTGGACCCAAATGCTATTACAAGTGTGATACATGACTGGATTTTGTGTGTGTGTGTGTGTGTGTGTGTGTGTGTGTGTGTGTGTGTGTGTGTTGTGGTGGGGAAGCACAGAGGACAGCCCTGAACTCTTTAGGCACTGTCCATCTTTTTAAAAATGTATTTATTTTATTTTTGCTTGTGTGTATATGTGTGTGGGCCCTCAGTAAGTTTGACTGGAGATCAGAGGTCACATAGCGAGCCAGGAACAGAAGTCAGGCGGTGGTAGCACATGCCCTTAATCCAATCACACGGCAGGCAGAGTCTCTGTGTGGTCAAGGACACAGCCAGGCATGGTGACACAAGCCTTTAATCCCAGTACCAACCATAGAGACCTGGAGGTCTGTACAGACAGACAGTGACGAGGAAGTCAGGTGGCTGGGCTTAGAGCCAATGAGAAGGCAGAACAGGAAGGCAATAAAAGCACAGGTGAGACAGGAAGAAGCTCTCTCTGTGGAAGCTACTGCTGGTGGTAAGCTAAGGCTAGTTGTGGCTACTCACTGATTTCTTTGGCTGTTACCTCTGTATTTGGCTCTGTGTTTCTTATTTAATAAGACGGTTTAGAAATGTGTCTATACTTAACTGCTGGGCCATCTCCCCAGCCCCCATTAACACACCTCCAAAACATTTCAGTATTTATCTATCTATCTATCTATCTATCTATCTATCTATCTATCTATCTATCTATCTGTGTGTATAGGTCATAGGACAACTCCTTCTACCATGTGTGCCCTGAGGTTTGAACTTGGGACATTAGGCTCTGTGGCATTCAGCCATGTGGCTAGCCTCTCACCACCTCCTTCCTCTTTTGGAAGTGTTTCTCACTGCCTGTGACTCGCCGAGTGGGTTAGGCTGGCTGAACATTCCCCAACACCCTGGACCCCCATCTTTTTCTCAGCACTGGGATCATAAGCGTGACTTTGCCAGTGTGGTCTCTCCCAGCCCTTATTTATTTTTATGGGATAAAATGGTGTCTGCAGAGTCTCAACTTCTATATTTCCAGCTTTAGAAACATTAAAAAAAAAACAACAAAAAAACCCGGATGTTGGAGGGCATGAGGCATCTGGATGCCTGTGGGCTGGGGAGGGGTGTCACACAGGCAAAGGAAGAAGAGTGTGTTCTTTCCCATCTTGAGTGTGTGGCTTTTCTGGGGCTCACAGCACAGGGGACCTTCTTTGTTCTTTTCCTCCAGGCAAAACAGCAGGCAGAAGCCACCCCGCTCTGGTCCCTTCTGACAGGAAGAACAATAGGAGGTTAGGATGTGGCAGATTTTCAGGGCTCTGCCTCTCAACAACATCGCCACACAGAAGAAACAAAAGGGAGGAAAAACCGAGCAGGCACGAGAAGCCTGGTGACTGGATTTGGGCTCCCTGGATTGGGAAGGAGAAAGGAGCTCTGTGTCCTATTTATATCCAGGACAAAGCTGGTCATACAACATGGTTCCTTCTGGACATTGGACCCCAGTGTGGTCTGAGGACAGCAGTGTAAGGAGGGGCAGGTGGCTGTCACCTTAAAAAAGAATGGAAGGCATCATGTTCCTGTTAAGTTCCAACAGTTATCTGTCACCTTGGACACAGTCTCTGTTGCCTAGGCACCTCCATGCCAGGTCTGAGGACTTGCTCAGGGTCACCTAGCAAATGAAGGATTACATTTAAGGCTCCTGACTTTACAATCTCTTTCTGTCATTGGTCTGGCCAACATAGAAGGGATCTGTTGTAGAATATTATTTTAAGGTGTGTTACTTTTGTTTATGTTGCATTTATTCAATTCTGTGAAGCTGCGTTATGGTGCCTGTCTGAAACACCTGACTGTCTAATGAAGAACTGAATGGCCAATAGCAAGGCAGGAGAAAGGATATGCAGGGTTGGCAGGCAGAGGGAATATACAGAAGGAGAAAAGAATCTGGGAAAAGAAGAAGTAGCAGCCAGAGAAAGGAGGACGAGGACTCCAGAGGCCAGCCACCCAGCTACACAACAAACCACGGAATAAGAGTAAGATTTACGTAAGTAAGAGAACAGGAAAAGCCTAGAGGCAAAAGCTAGATGGGATAATTTAAGAAAAGCTGGCTAGCAATAAGCCAAGCTAAGGTCAAGCATTTATAATTAAGAATAAGCCTCTGTGTGCAATTTATTTGGGAGCTGGGTGGTAGGCCCCCCCAAAACCAAAAACAACCACCAACAGGAATCTGTCTAGCTGCTCTGAGAAGCCCCCTGTCCCCAGAATAATGGCGCAGGATGATGTGGACAGAAGCCCTGAAACAGTCCATGCTGGGCACGAGATATCGCTACCCTCCAGCCAGAGATGGACAGCAGCCTCAGGTTGGCTGCCCACTAGGAAGCCAGACAGTCAGCGGCACTGACTGGGGTAGGAGAGAGGGTCTACCTACCCATGGAAGATCCAGGTGCTACACTCATCAGCCTTGGTGATGTAGTTCTCAGGAAGCAGCCCAGAGCAGCCGGTGGTCAGCGAGGTGCCGTAAATCCAGCCCTCACTGGTGCTGGTCTGTTCCATGGGAGACATGAAGATGAAGTCCCCAGGGACCAACTCCAGCTCATCATCATTCTGCGGGGAATAGGGGTAGATCACCTGCAACGTCTGCAAAAAGGAGAGGACACATGAGACCCATCTACCATCCTTCTGAGCACCTCAGGCACTAGCCCATACTCTATACACGCAACAGTCAAGTGAGTGTGAGCGGCAAGTGTGTGTGCCCCGGGGGGTCACAGGCTCTTGGCAGACCTGACTTCTGATCAGAAAGCACTTCCTCTCTTGCTAGGGTCTTATGGGTAGGTGCCTGGTGCTCCACAACCTTCCAGAAACCCTAGTCATGCTTTCACTTCCTGTCAGGACTCAGAAGTGGGTCTCAGGAACTCATCAGAAAGTGGGAAGGTTCTTCTGGGCAATTGCTGGACATACAGACATTCATGTCCCTGCTTTATCTGCTGTGGCGAGCACTAGGCAGATAGGAATTGTGTAAAGAAACTTGTCTTCTATACAGGCTCACAGGTGTGTGTGTGTGTGTGTGTGTGTGTGTGTATACCATGTCCATGCATGCAGGAGCCCTTGAAGGCCAGAAGAGGGCTTCAGATCCCCTGGAACTGGAGTCATTGTGTTGTGAGCTGCCATGTGGGTGCTGGGAACCACTCAGGACTTCCCCCAGAGTGGTAACGGCTTTTAGCCCCTCAGGAAGGATGGCCCTTACTGTGTGACTCATCCGAAAGAGCAAAACCTCCTCCAGGCCTTCAAGGCTCTTTCTTTATGCCTACAATTGTAACAAAGACCTTGAAAGGAAGCTCTTTCTCCTAGACACCAGGGTGAGTGCCGGAGGGTAACCAGCTTCCACCACAGAGCAGATGGAAGCCACATGTCCTTTCTCTGAGCTCAGAAAAGGCCCCCAGGGCAGACATGAGGCTAGGCCATGTGGCTGATTTATCCTGTGTGGAAGAGGCACTTCCTTTCTTGGTGTATATAAGCATCATAACCCTAGACATTTTTTTTTAACTTTACACATTTGTTTTGTATATTTTTTATTACCAGCAAGAGACCTCAATAGGAAAGAAAATTATATCCTATTTCATTTATTTCCAGACAGCCAGAAAGGCAGAGGAGTCTTTCACAGTCTTCCCTAAGGCCCCAGAGACGACAGTGACAGGCTACTGGTTCCCATCTTCTGAGTTTTCGGCTTTGGTCTCCACCAGTCCCTAAACTACAAGTTAAATGTGGAGCCCTAAGAAAATGCTGGAGGACAGGGGCATGGGTACTTCTAGTGGGCCAGGGTTCCTGGTCCCTCACTGATGGCACTCTTTGCAGCCAGTCATGACCCGGGGCCTGAGGCCAGCACTGGCTGGGCCTGTGAACCAGCCAGCGGCTGCCGTCAAGGCGAGCCACCAAACCACATTAGAAAGAAAGGGTCCTGCTGTGTGTGGTGGGGAACGGCTGTTATCTCAGCGCTGCGGAGGCTGAGATGGGGGATCACCTCGAGTTTGAGGTTAGCCTGGTCTATATCGTGAGACCGGGCAAGCCTGGGCTACAGAGTGAATTCTTATCTCAGAAGAAAACAAAATAAAACACCAAACCAGGACAAATAAACCATTTTCTTCTGGAACCCTCCAAAGAAAAGAGCCAGGAAAACGTGGTTTCTCTCCGAGAATGAAGTTGATAATACATAGACGTGGTCTCCCTGGCTTTTCTAATTAGCGGGTGGGCTTCTGTCTCTGATTCTCCCATGTTCTTTCAGTTGCTGGCCGCTCTGTCTGTCCCTCATCACCTCCTTTCTCCCTCCCTGTCCCTCTCTGATCATGCAAGCCAAGGGCTCTGCTGAATTGGTTTAAAAAAAAAAAACTGTTTTAAAGGACAAAAAAAATTAATACTAGAAATCTCTATGCTCAATTCTGGGTGGTCACGTGATGATGCAGGGCCCCGTAGCGCTGCTATTCCTAGACGGGACACAGTCAACTCCCCGCCCCCCTGCCCCACCCTACCTGAGCACAGCTTAGTTTGGGCTCAAAAGACCTCTGGCCTGGTAGTAAGCCTTCCCTTTGCAGAGCTCAGAGAAGTACTCCTCAATGCCCCACCTCGGGCATCCCTGGGAACATCAAGGCGTAAGGAGGACTGGAGACAATGTGTCCTAGGCATATGTTGGAGGGATAGTAAATAACGTTGATGATTGAATTTATAATTAAAAACCCAGGGAGCCCATCAAACCGCTAACATCATAACTGGAGGCCAGGGGTGTAACTTAGTAGTGGGGTGCATGCTCAGGTGCTCCAGGTTTGCGGTAGAGTCCAATCAACAAACAAACAGTAACGCAGACCCAAGTACTCTCTGCGGCTCTCCACCCGACACGTAGATAGAAAAACTCAGCCCGAGTCCGAGAGACGGGAGAGTCGGGCCTAACTTGCCCTGCATTGTGTTGTTTCCTTGTTTTATATTTTGTGTCTGTTTCTAAGAATTCTTGAGAGATGGCTCAGCAGTGAACAGCATGGGCTGCTCTTCCGGAGGACCCGGGTTCAGTTTCCAGAACTCACAGGGTGGCTGCTCTCCACCATCTGTAACTCCTATTCCGGGGGATCTGACACCCTCTTCTGGCCTCTCTGGGCACTGCACACACATGGTACAAAGACATACAGGCAGGCAAAACACCCATACGCGTAAGATAAAAACAATAAATGCTAAAATAAAGATTCTTGTGCCAAGCTTAGTTATTTTCTCCCCTCATTGGACCGCAGAGACCAAACACAAAGGTAGATGACCGAGAACAGAGAGAGGCTGCAAGAGTGTGATTTCTTTGTAGTACCCGCCCTGTGCTAGTTGTTAGGGGGCCCAGAAGGGGACCTGGGGAGGCAGTTGTGAGCCCCCCCCACATGGGTATTGGGAACTGAATTTGGGTCCTCTGGAACACTAGTACTCACAGTTGCTGAGCTATCTCTCCGTCCCCATTCCAACTTATTTTTTTGAGACAAGGTCTCTCATTGAACCTTCCTGACTAGATGAGCTACATAGCAAACTCCCAGTGATCTTCCTGCCTCCGCCTCCCCAACACTAAGATTACAGGTACACACACCCCAAATTCAGTCTTTTGTTTTCCTTATGTGACTGCTGGGTTACTGAATTCTGCCCTTCAGAGTCACCCCCCTGGCCTGTTTTTGTTTGTTTGCTTTGCTTTTCAGTTGGTTGGTTGGGCTTTTTGTTGTTTGTTTTGTTTTAGTCAAGGACTGAAGTAGCCCAGGCTGTCCCTGAACTCACTGGGGAGCTGAGGATGACCTCTAGGATTACAGGTGTTGTACCACCACACCCAGTTTTATGCAGCTATGGGAACTGAATCCTGGGGATTCAAGCGTTCCGGGCAAGCATGCTACAAACCGAGCTACGTTTCTAGCCTGAGAATTACAGAAACTGTTGACTGTGGATCTAACGCCTGCTGAAATGAGGAAGCCAGGAAAGAGGCAGGAGCTGGAGGCTCCGAAATGTCTACTTCCTGTAGAACTCTGTCCTACATTTCTGTGGCCGGTCACTCTAGGTGCTGCAGCTTGCTGCCATCACAAACACGGGCGGTGACGTGTGAGCTACAAATAGGCATCCGTGAGTTTGTACCCGAGACTCTGAAGCGGTGGAGGGATGATAACACCTTCCCGTTTCCCTAAGCATCACTGAGCCATGCTGGGTGTCCCTGCCCAAGCCAGTCTCCTTCTCTGGTCATCAAGTCCCTGGCTAGAACACTCTACCAAGTCTCCCTCCTGGGGACAGGATGAAGAAGGAGGAGGGTGGGAGGGGTCACACACCCCAAAGGGCTCCGGAAGACCAGAAGACCCCGGAGGGAACAAAGAGGGGAAGTGGGTGCCTTATCAGAAGAAAGCGAAATAATTGAGCTTTCACAAATAGGAGATAAAGGGGGCTAAGTTATTTTTAGAAAGTAATTCATGTGGGCATTTGCAGCCTCTTTCCTGCGCACAGACTGAGCAGAATGTGGGTCATGAAGAAAGGAGTCACCCTTGGAGTTAACTGGAGGGCAATGTTCATTAGGAGACAAGCCCTGCCTGTAAAATTCCACAGCCACCTTCTCCTCCGACAAAGGTGACTTCTCCAAGGCCGTGCACAATCACCCCCTGACCTTCTATTCTGGAAAAAGAAGTCCGACCAGCCACACCTCCCTCTAGTATCCTTTAGGGCTCATTCTAGGTGATTCTAGGAGACGCTAAAGTTCTTAATATCAGATTTAGTCTTCATAGTCTGTCTCAGGAGAAAGCAACCTCCAAGGCCTGAAGGATATTCTCATCAGGAAGCCAAGCCTGCCCTCGACACTCCCAAAGCACCACACCTCATCCCAAAGCTACGGTTCATAGGCTGGCTCTTAATGCTTCCCAAACAATCAGGTTCCTGGGTGCAGCAAGAGGTCCTGTTTGTTTCTGTTCTGTATTTTTTCATGTTAAGAAAGTATGAAAGAACTGCCAAAAGGTAATGTATGCTAAAAAAAAAACAACAAAGACTTTGTTATTAAAAATTGGGAAACATGCAACTATTGCTTAATAAATGCAATTAAGAAAAATTTTCATCTAACTACAGCAGTTCTTCACTAACCATGGGGTTCATCCCAAAACCCAGGTGGTGGGCCTAAAATTGCAGATAGAACCAAACACATTCTCTCTGTGTCGTGTAAGCATATTCTCTCTCTCTCTCTCTCTCTCTCTCTATATATATATATATATATATATATATATATATATATATATATATATATTCCTATGTATTCTATTTATAGCTATGGTCAAATTTAACTTATAGATTGAAGACATAGATTGAATAATCAATAATAAAATAGAGAAGTTCTACTAATACACTGTAATGGAAGTTATATAAAGATTGTTGTGTGTTTACATTGTGTATGTAGTATATGTACAAGTGTGTGTGCACAGGTGTGTACACCCCTGTGTGCTCATACCTCTGTGTGTACACATGTGGAGTCCAGAGAAAGAGGCTGGGTGTCTTCTTCTATTGCTCCCCTCTTATTCCCTTGAGACAGGGTCTCTCACTCATCCTGCAGCTCACCATTTCACGTATGCTGGCTCCCAGGATTCCTCTGTCTGCCTCTCAATGCTGAGCTCACAGGCACATGGGTCAGGTCCAGCCTTTGCATGAATGTGGGGATCCGAGCTCAGGGCTCCATGTCTACACAGCGAGTGCTCCTACCCACTGGGCCATCTCCCGAGCCCGACTCATGAAATAATAGCTTCTGATAGCTGGAACCATGACAGAACAGGGACCAGCAGACACTTAGGACTGCTGTGCGTGGCCTTCCTTTAGATGGATCACCCCCCCACACACACACACACACCCTTTGTTGATCAGAAGACCTAGGCTCTGCTCCCTCTCTGGTCCTCAGCTGTACTGTATTACTGCTTCAGTGCAGACCTCTGAGTCTCCTTAAAGATGAAAAAAAAAAAAAAAAGATGAACATTCCCCTTCTGAGAGGCACGTGATTGACTGGAAAGCAACGTTGATTACATCCAAAGAAGGATGCTAGACTTATTTGTCTATAGTAGGATTCAGTCATTCTCACTCACACCTTCCACTGTGGCGTCAGCAACCTCTCACAAGGGACCAGGTGAGTTTTCTTTTTACATTTGTCTGTCCCCTCTCCCTTGCTGGACTTGAAACTCTTCTTATAAACGTAGTCAGTGTGTGTGTGCGCGCGTGCGCACTGAAGGTCAAAGGGGAGCCAGAAAGACTCTCTTCCTCTACTCCTACTGTGTTGGTTCCAGGAATCAAACTCAGGGTGTCAGGCTTGCTAGCAAGTGTCCTCACTGGCTGAAACATCTCACTGGCCCTGAAATTTTTAAAAATTCTGCATGCCCAACAGTACCTCGCATGCTCCAGACATCACCATATCCTTAAATACCTATGGGTTTTGCCTTTGTAGGTTTAAGATTTCGGTTTATTTTTGTATTTATCTGTTCAACTCACCTAAGGTCAGGATAACGTCTTTTTCAACATCAAACGTTTACATAAATATAATACTAACTTTTCACCAATTTATTTTCTGTCTATCCTCCACTGTATTCTTATGTCCGTCCGATAAGGCTGACAGGGCAGACAGAACATGGGGATGTTATCTAGATGACCCCTGTCACACATGCTAAGCCTCTCTCAGGGAGTCCCCAGAACCTCAATAAAATCTGGAGCCCACTGACTCTTGGTGAAGTGCTCACTTGCTCCCCTTAGGTCCCCATCACCCTGTGTCCACTGTCATGTCCCTTTGGTCCCCATCGCCCTGTGTCGCCAGCAGCAAGTGCTCCTTGTTCTGATGGCATCCCTGTGCCTGGGAATATGCAGGGCTCCAGGAAAACGTTACCTCGTGGTTAGCAAATCGAATATCCCGAGAGAATATGGTGGCCACCCAGTCGCACCCTAGCTTGACATCGATGTTCTGGGCGAGTTTCTCTAGAGTGGGTAGGTGGCTGGCCTGGAAATGGTACGCCAGGGTCACATGCAGCTGTTTCTTGTGAGGTTCCACGTGCACTTCTGGAAAAAGGAAGGCAGTGTTCGGGGGTTAGGATGAAGAAATCACAATAATGGAAAAGACAGAAATGTGCCCTGAAATGTTCTGTTCCCCAAATAACAAAGAAGGGAGTCTCTGGGAGGGGCAGCAGCGAACTAAAGGGGTGGACCCCAGCTCCGGAATCAACCTGCTGTTCCAGAGATAAAAAGACACCGGACAGATGGCGTTTCTTCAGGAGCTGTGGAGGGACTCCGGGTAATCTTTTTTGGCTGGCTCCTCCTGACAGGTCCAGGGCTCATCACCAGCCCCACCATTCAGATGAAGAAAAACAAGAGTCCTAAAGGGCCGACATGACTGATGTGGAAACACACAGCGGGTTTCTAACGGTGTGACTGCCGGAGCTAAACTGTCTTCATCTGGGCCCGAATTTCCTAGATTCTGGGAGTGTGGTGGAGAATGAGGGGGCAGAGGAGACACACAGAGTATACAGTAGGCTGCCCCAACAACACTGATGCAAACAGTTATCTGTAGGGAGCTGTTCTTTCATTACACAGTGTCGCAGCATCCCCAGCTTCTACCCACCGGATGCCAGGAGCATCCTCAATGTCACAGCAACCCCAAAGCACTCCCCACATTGGCAAATGTCCCCTCGGGGTGACACTGCTCTGGGCTGGGGTCGTCTGAAGTACGCATACCATTATTCTAAAATGCTAAAAATAAAGCAGAACAGATCTACCAATGTGAGGGGCGAGTTTTATCCCCTCTTTGTATGTCACACGAGGAAGAGGTGTCTGGTTCCCAAGTGAGAACAATGAAGAAAACGCAACAAGAAAAAAGTAAGGAGTAAGAAGGAATTAAGGGACTATAGAACAGGAAGCTGTTCTTTTGGGTTTGGGCCCTTTCCCCGTTACACCAAAGGGTGTTTCTGTGGAGTGAGTCCACGAGGCAGGTGTTTGTATGTTTCCACTCCACACTCTGGGTCTTCGGTACTTGCTGATGAAATACATGCACATGGGTGAGTCTTCTTGAGCCGCCCAGAATGAAGAACGACACTAAATGTTCTTGCTGGAAGAATCTGGGTGAACCAGTAATTCTCGACTACACCCGCATGAGTTCTAGGGCAAAGACATAATGACCTACTTTCCACAAAGCTAGACCAGCTGTCAGGGCCATGCAGTTCTGCAGATCACCACCAGGGGGCACCACGGGGTCAGAGCCGTGAAACCAAGTTCTTGACAGTCGATTCTTGGAGAGGGGCTACCAGTCTCTCATTCCCACATAGAAAACAAGTCCTTTGACTGTCTCTTATTCCATAAGCGCCTTAAGAATCGGCCACAGTCCTGCTCTTCTGATTTGTAAAGGATATGGGGCTTTTGTTAGTTCCTGTAGTGATTTGGTGGACTGACAATAGCCAGAGGGATTAAAAAAAAAAGTCCTTAAGGACAATGGATCAGAAGAGGGGTGATTTTCTCTTTGTTATTCTATCTCTTTGAAATGTTTCATCTCTCTGTTGAATCTCATAAACCCATGGCTGGTCCCTGGGAGAAAGGGGTTCTCAGAAGGGGATCCCAAACCACAGGGAGTGTCTTAAGGACTTTACAGGGTCACATGCACTGTGACCTTGCTGCTCTGTGGTTGCTTCTGATTATACTCTTCCTAGCACCCTAGCTCTATGTGGGGGCTTCTCAGACGAAACGCCACACAAGCAATATAAACAGCGGCGAGGACCGACAGCCACTAAGGTACCGATGGAGGTCAGAAGACAAAGGAGTAAGTTCTGTGGCTTGGATCAGGTCTTTCCATCTCCATGTGTGACTGGGGAGCTGTGGGTGTCCCCCAGCTTTTCACTAGCACTTGGATTCAGGGGCTAGGGAGGTAGCTCACCTCAACTGAGGGAGTGTGCATGAGACCCTGGATTCTACCCCCAGGACCAGGTCAAACCAGATGTGGAGGTACACAGCTAGATTTCCAGCACTCAGGAGCCAGACACAGGAGGATTAGATATGCATGGCCCAGCCTTAGCTATATATCAAGTTTGAGGACAGCTCGGGCCCCAGGAGACCCTATCTCAAAATAAACTGTACAATAGAACAACCCACTGAACCAACACTGTTCAACCTGATGAATATTTTCATGAATTACTACAAAGTGGTTCCACTCCGCTCTGGCCTGCACTATGGAATGAACAGCCAGACCCAGATAAAAGCATGCACGGATGGGGAGCTTACAGGATGAAAGGATGCTCTCTTAGAACCCGACTGGAGGAGGTGGAGCCACTACAAAGGGCTACATTTATAGTTCAGTGGGTACAGTGAAGTGCCTGGGACTCATGGAACAAGTCATGGGCAAGCTCTTCAGTTGGTCAGCAGGACAGAAAGAGGTGCAACATTTCACAAGGGACGTGGGGTGTCCTCGGCCACAGGGGTCCATTTCCACATGATCCTCTACCTCCTGTGTCCAGCCCTCTCCTCCGCAGAAGTTACCATTTGATCTGAAAAGTCCCCATATGTCATAGGTGGAAGGCTTGGCCACCACCCTGGGGTACTTACTATAGGCCTCGAGGATGTGGAAACTTTAAGAGGTGGAGCCTATGGGAAGAATTTAGGTTATTTGGGATGTGCCTTAGGAGGGGACATTCGGACCCCAATCCCTTGTGCTCACTCTTGCCTGCTTCCTGGCCTCCTTGAGGGGGAGCAGGTTTGTTCTTCTGTGCCCTCACGCCATGATGTTCTGCCTCACCACAGGCCTATGCAATGGCGCCAACCACCACTGGCTGAAAACCGTGGGATTGTGACCCAAAATAAGTCCTTTCCTCTTTGTAGGTTGATCGTTACCTAACGATTCCCACCCCTGCCCTTCTGACCTCTGATCTTGGGATCCAGGACTGCCCAGACAGCCGTGGGTTCACGTTCACCTGTTTTGGATGCAGCCTCTGCGGCAAAGTCAGCGGCGAACTTCTTGAGGACCTCTGCGCTGTCTTCCTTGACGAAGAGCCCGATGAAGTTGGAGGAGGTGTAGAGCTCCAGGGGCAGAGGGGCTGAGAACTTACATTTCCAGCGACTGACGGTAGTCTGCAGGGCTTCCCCCAGGGCATCCACCTTGCTGTCCTCGCACTGGGGATGGAAAACAAGCAGGCTTCATTACAGCCCAGGAGAGAGAGAGAGAGAGGGAGAGAGAGAGAGAGAGAGAGAGAGAGAGAGAGAGAGAGAGAGAGAGAGAGAGAGAGGCCTGCCGCCCCTCTCGGCACTGAGCACTCTGTCTGTCTGTCCCCAGAGAGCTGAGGCTGATCACGCAATTACTTAACCAGCCCTCCTGTCCACGAGGGAGGAAAGAGCTGCAGGCTCTCAATTATCCAGACACTGATTCTCCAGTGGGCAAATGAAACCAGGGGATGCATCCTGACATCTCTTCCCACCCCCGCCCCCCTTGCTCTCTTGTGGCTCCTGGGAACCTTGCCAGAATGTCCTCTGATTGGTTAAGCAGAAAGTGAAAGCCGGGGTAGGGTTGAGATGTTGGTTAAAAGAAGCACCATTTTTAAAGGAGTAAATAGAGGCATGGCAACAATACCTAGAAACAATGCGATGTGTACTTGAAAACTGCTGGCAGGTAGACTTTAGGGTTGGGAATGGGGTGCAGTGTTACGAGTTCTTTGCTAGTATGCAAGAGACCCTGAGCTCAATCCACCGACCCGAAGAAAAACAAGAAGAGGAAGGCAGTAGCCGGTCAAGCTCTCACCACAAACAAACAATGACTTAATCCACATTCTATAATGTAAACATATAGCAAACAGTCACGCTATATACCATAATCTGCCAATTAAACCAAAAGTTCTTGGGCCTGGAGAGATGGCCCACAGGTTAAGAGTACTTGTTGCTCTTGCAGAGGACCTATGTTCAGTTTCCAGCACCCACACAACTGTCCGTAACTCCAGTTCCCGGGGAACCAACACCCTACTCTGGCCTCTGTGGGCACCAGGCATGAAAGCAGTGCACAGACGTACATGGAGGCCAAACACCTATAAACACAGAATACAATGTAAAATAGAAAAACCTAGGGGTTGGAGCAGAGGGCGCAGCTTAGTCGGTAGAATGCTTGTCTGGCATTGGGGAACCCCAGCATTCCATCTCCAACACCACATAGAATTGGATGGGGGTGCGAACAAGCTGGGTGTGTGGAGGTCACATCTGAAAACCCAGCACCCAGGAAGTGAAGGTGGGAAGATTAAGAGTTTAGGGTCATCCTCAGCTATACTGAGTTAGTTCTAGGTTAGCCTAGGAGACCTGAGACCCTGACCCCTGACCCTGAAAAATAGGCAGGCTAGGGAGACAACTCAGTGTGAAAGAGTGCCTGCCCTGCAAATCTGGGGTCCTGAGTTTGAATCCCCAGGACCCACATAAAAAGTCAGGCACAGGAAAGCTGAGATGGCTGGAGTCTGGTCGCTCGTTAGCCAGCCTGCCTACCCCTAAAGAGCGAGGTTCCGGTTCAGCAAGAGACTCTTTTTCAAGGGAAAAAGGCAGAGGTAGATAAAGATGCCAGAGATTCAGAGGAAGAGGAGGAGTGTGTGTGTGTGTGCGTGTGTGTGCGTGTGCGTGTGTGTGTGTGTGTGTGTGTGTGTGTGTGTGTTGGGGGGTTGCAGTAAACAAAGAAACAGAAACTCAGCCCCCAGTGCTCTTTGAGCTGCTCCTTAGACAACTTATGTCTCCACCTCCTCTCCCCTGATCTGGGGAGGAGGGAGGATTAGGTCCGGGGAGCGGTGATGTCATCCACCTACCCTCTTTGGAGGGTTGGGAGGAAGAATGAGAGTCTCTAAACCTCTGAATGCTTTTCTGCAAGATCCCGGCATGACTAAGAGGAAGTGAAAATTGATTTAATTTGCAGAGTGAGTTGCTAGAGACAAGGTGTTAGGAACACTACCTGAGACACACGTGAAGAGAGGCTATGTTGGGGGGGGGGGAACAAAGCAAACTATGTTTTGAAAATTGTTTGAAAAGGCTACCATCCTGTTTCATGCAGAACACATGTGGGTAGGTCAACTCCATCCCCGTGAGAGCGGAGGTAGATGACAGGTACTTCAAACTTTAAAGTATGGAGGATTGATTTAGCCCTACACCAGCTTTCCCTTACATAGCTGGAGTGTGGATGAGGAACTGTGGCTGGTGGGGGTTTTCAGTCTCTAGAAAACTCTAGTAAGACCTCATGGTGCTGTCCATGTAGGTGGAGTGGCTTTTCTTGTCTGGAACCCAATAATCTTGTTCCCCACGCTCTCTGTTTCTTCCCCTCCTGGCCCTGAGAGCGGCCCCAGGCATGATGTCACTTGGGAGGCTGAGGCAGGAGGATCAGGAGTTCAAAGATCAGGAGTTTCGGTCATGCTTGGTGATGTAAGCAAGCTTGAAGCTGAGCTACATGAGATTGTCTCAAAAAATAATAAAAATAGAGGAAAACAGCTCGTTTGGAGTACATGCCATGTAAGCATGAGGGAGCAGAATTCAGTTGCCAGAATCACATAAAAAAGCTAGGTGTGGTAGCATGAGCTTGTCTGTCATCCCAGCACCAGGGAGGCAGAGACGGGAGAATCTCTAGAACTTACTAGCCAGCCAGCCTGGGCTCCTTCATGAGTTCCAGACTAACTATAAGGTGGATGGATGGCTTCTGAGAAATGACACCTGAGGTGGATCTCTGGAACACACACACACACACACACACACACACACACACACAAGCACGCACGCACGCACGCACTGTGACTCCTTTCCTGAGAGTGGAGAGAGCAGACAGTGAGCATGTATGAAGCGACGTCAGTGGCTGTTCAGGTGCCAGGCCAGAGTGCCACCCACAAAGGGTCAGGCTTGTCCTTCAGGTTGTAGAAGTGCGTGGTTGCCCTGATGCACTAAACCCAGATACTCCGGGCCTCAGCAGATGTCAGGAGTGTGGGACTGGGGTGAGGCACTTGCTGTGGACCACAACCACACTGACTCCTGGGAGGTCCCCCAGTGCTGGGAGCGCCCGAACACTTCCTTAGCCTTCTCCTATCTTCATTTCAGGATCCCGGGGACTGTCCGGACAGTGGAGGGGCTGGGGAGACAGGGACTGCCGTGTCGCTCACCATGAAGAACTGGCAGAGGGTGATGTGGGGGAAGATGTTGTGGGCCTTGTTCTTCCCACAGATCTGCTTGGACTGCTGCCAGAAGTCAGACAGCTTCTGGGCCAACGGGCCGGTTGGGCGGAGGTAGAGGACATACTCCCGAGGCAGGGGGTCATCCAGGAAGGGGTCACCGACATGGGAGAACAACCTGTGCGAGAGAAGAGAACCAAGAAAGGCTCAATGGAGAACAGTGGACAAGGAGGAAGAGAAGAGGCAGGCCCATCCGTCTCCATGCTTCCCACCCCAGGACCACACGGAGAAGGGCTTCCATTTGTGCTGCAAAAATCCACCCTTTAAAGCTCACACTCGCAACCAACTCTCAGATGGAGAGAGACTTCTGTTCTCCAGAGAGTGGTATTGCCTCCTCATCCCACAACTCCCTAAAAAAAACCCCCAAAGCTGCTCTCCAGGAAGCATCCTTGGGTTAACTCCAAATCCTTTCCCCAAGGCGGCGTAAGTTTCCTTGCACATGCCCCGTCCTTCAGCTGCGTCTACGCTGGAGCTCCTGTACCTCCAAAGTAAAAGGAAGCCCCAGGAAGGTGGCCTGTGGCCTTCTCTTAGGAATGACATCCTGGCAAATGAGTAAGTGGGACGGTTTCCTAAACTGGCCAGTCTGGCATCCACACACGCACAGCCAATCTTGAAGTGGCTTGACTGGCAGGGCTCAGATAATGTGAGCCTCTATCTGGGAAGATTTTGAAAGCCTTTAAATAGATCCAAGGAGATACACATACCCTGGGGCCCGGGCAGAGGAGGCAGTCGACTTGATAAATGGGCCTGTCACATTTGCCTCATCCCCTCCTGGAAGGGTCCATTAGAAAGACTGCTGCACACCCGCACTCCTCACAGACACCCAGAGTTAATTACATGCTATTTTCTCAATTTATTTATTTCATACCAACCAGTCACATGCTGCTTGAACGCTTCTTCCTCCTGTGGATGCCAGAGCTTTTTGTCTGCAAAAAGAAATCAAATATCTATTGTTAGTATTTTTAGCCTTCCTCTCAGCTTCTCTCACCGGGGTGGAGTGGGCAGGGGGCCGACATCAGAGTTTGCGTTCCCTGCACTGCTATATGGCGCAGGAAAGGCCTGCAGCAGGGGCTCCCCGAGGGTCACGGGAAGGCAGATGGAACTGGGGGACTCATCATTAATTTCCATGTAATTAGCACTGGATTTGCATGCAGCCTGACATCCCATATAGTCTATTTTCAGTTTGTTTCCACACTGGGGTTTTATTTTCACTTCCCTAAAAGTTGTCATGTCTGTACTTCTCCTCCCTGAATTTCACCCACTCATTTCCAATGACCTAGATCCCCCTACAGAGCAGCTTCTTACAACCCTTGATGGAATGGTTGGGGAGGCGGAGCTGATGGATACGAAGATGCGGAGCTAAATGTCTACAAGGGCATTTGGATAAACTCACTTCCTCCTTTTTCAGGCCCCAACCACCCAGGTGGATCCAGCATCTCCCATTATTTTACAGACATCTTGGGGACCAGTATTACTGGATAAGATAGAGACAGGGTGTGCCATCAGTTGCTCCTGGAGAGACTGCTCACAGCCCTCCTGACGGTGGGCCAGAATCTACAGGAGACTCACAGCGGTGAGGCCCTGCACACAAGCTTTCGAGGAGCCCTGCAGGGCCAGGGCTGACAGAGCCACAGAGATCTGGGTTCGTATCCAGCTTTGCTGCTGACCCATGCTTCCATGTGTTCACACACACATGCGGACAAGGTGCTACTCACTGCCAACTGCTTCATCAGCACGTTCTGGGTGCTGGGAACAAGATTCACATGGTCCCTGTCCACGTGGAAGGAAGGAAGGAAGGAAGGAAGGAAGGAAGGAAGGAAGGAAGGAGGGAGAGAAGGAGGAAAGGAAAGAAAGAAGGAAGGAGGGAGGAGGGAGGGAGGGGAGGGAGGGAGGAAGGAGGGAGAGAGGGAGGGAGGAAAGAAGGAGAGAAGGAGGAAGGAGGAAGGAAGAGAGGGAGGGAGGGAGGGAGGAAGGAAGGAGGGAGGGAGGGAGGAAGGAGGGAGGGAGGAAGGAAGGAGGGAGGGAGGGAGGAAGGAGGGAGGGAGGGAGGAAGGAGGGAGGGAGGAAGGAAGGAAGGAACTGTAAGCTAACTATCTGATTGCACTGGGGGCAGGAGCAATGGGGGAGCTGGGTATGGTGGTGCACACCTTTGATCCAGCATTGAGAGAGCAGAGGTCAGCTTGGTCTTCATAGGGAATTCCAGGCCAGCCAGAGCTACATGGTAAGACCTTCTCTCAATAGTAGTAGTAGTAGTAGTAGTAATAGTTATAGTAGTAGTAATAGTAGTAGTAGTAGTAATAGCTGTAGTAGTAGTAGTTGTAGTAGTAGTAGTAGTAATGAAGGAAAACCTGAGAACCTTGCCAAGACACAGAGTCGAATGCCTCACCAAAGAGGGTCATGTGAACCGGAGGATGCTGACCCCTGGGGAAGGGAGTGGTGGCCGTGGTGGAAGGAGACACCGAGTGCCTCTACTCTGTCATGGAATGAAAAGACGGATAGCACATGGAGCCTTGGGCAGTGCTGACCCGTCACAGGGGGCCGGTAAGTGATCATTTTCAAAACAGGTCACCAGAAAGTGTTCATGTTTGTCTCCCTTCCATTCCACTGACTTGGGGTCCTTGGGAGAAGGGGAGGGGAGGAGTCCAAATTGACTGTCACTCTTTCCAAGTATCCTCTTCCTGCCTGCCGGCGGCACCTAGTCTTCCTTTTTCTCGTGACCCCAGCATGGACCACTCAGCAAACAGTGAGTACTGTGAGAGTCTCCGGCTCAGGTCGGGAGGGACCTCAGACATCCTTTGTGAACCCCGTTCCTTCAGTCTCCCAAGGAAGGCTCCAGTGAGAGAAGTGGAGAAATCCGCTTTTCAAAGCAGCCTGGCTGAGGCACTGCAGAGCCGGGACCCGGGTTCTGTTACCAGCTGAGAGCTAAGTCAGGTCTGGCTTTGCTCCCAGCATGCTCGCTCCCCTGTGGTCAGCTACCTGGACCAGCACTGTGAAAAACGAGCCTACTCACTAAGGTGAAGGAAGTCCCAGAGAAAAGAGGCAGACCCTGGAAAGGAGCTGGTCAAAAGGCTGGAAGCATGGAACACGCTCACCCTCACTACCACACACACCTCTGAAAGGGACTCCCCAGGCAGAGACCCCTGCTTCCCGTTTTTTAGGTAGAGAAGCCACATATACACAAAAGCCCACCAGTTGTGGGGAGCTGGAGACTAGAAACTCAAAAGGATTAAATGTCCCCAAAAGGACCCATTGTTCCCAAAACAATTGGAATAAGGAAAACCCATTTTCAGCCCAGACAATGCGCTATTTATACAAAGCATCCAATTTCTTTTTCTTGCACCCTTCCCCCAATGAAATATATCTGACTGAAATTTAATTTATTTCTTTGGAGGAGCCACGAGAATCCTCTGGAAATGAGAGATCTAATTAAGTTATGGTCTCCCTAACTTAAAAGACATGTTTTGGAGAAGGTTCAAAGGGAAAGAATGGAGAGCGATAATGAAAGGCTTGAACGTGATAAGTCTGCGATAAAGGTTAAGGAAACCCAAACAGTTCTTTCTGGAGAGGCGAGACGGAAGGTTTTCATTTTGTAGAAAGGCATCACGTGGAACACACCCTCTCTAGTGAGGGTAAGCTGGGTTGGCTACAGCACAAAGGGCCCTTGGGCCTCGAGAAAGAACTATCTTGAACAAGAAGAAATACATCTTAAACACTCTTTTAACTTTTTTTGGGGGGGGGTTATTTTATTTTATGTGTATGTTTTGTCTGCATGCATGTATATGTACTATGTTCACGCCTGGTACCTGCGGAGGTTGGAAGATGGCACTGGATCCCATAGAACTGGAGTTATGGATGGTTGTGAGCCAGCATGTGGGTGCTGGGAAACAAACCAGTCCTTGGGAAGGACAGCAAGTGCTTTTAACCGCTGAGACATCTCTCCAGCTCCCTCCTCTCCCTGGATTTTTTGGGGAATGGTGGTGAGATCAGAAAACAACTTGCAGGAGATGGTTCTCTCCTTCTGTAAGGGATTAAACTCAAGTTGTCAGGCTTTGTGCTGAACATCTTTACGTCCTGGTCCTTAAATGTATTTCTAAAGGTTTCTAGAAAGTATTTATACGTCTGCAAGCGAGGAGTGAAATTCCCTAGGAAGGGAAAACCCCATTCCTAACGGAGCCTGGCGGCCCAAAGCAAGCTGCTCACAATTCGGATTGAGCCTGTTCCCAGAACTCTCTACCCACAGAACAGACAGGCACGGAACAGCGGCAGAAGACTTGCCGCTCTGCTCAGCTGAAGAGCGAGTTGCCATAGAGTGCCACCCCCACGGCCCACCCCCTGGGGCCAGCGCCAAGGGCAAGTGGGAGTGTGCCGAGTACAGCCAGGCATCTGCTCCCCTCGGAGCAACTCAGAGGCTGGCAGAGGGCTGACTTCTGAGTCTGCCAGAGATCTCAGCAGACAGAGAGCCGCCCCTTCAGCCTGGAGTGTGGGAGTCCAGTCCCTCCCTCCCTCTCTCCCTCCCTCAGCGGGGCACTGCAGCAGTCCTCGGCAGGATGGCCTCACCAGGAGACCAGTAAGTGGGACAAACTGTGAGCTCCTGCCATTCTGTCCCGTGAAACATCCGGGTCCTAACGGACAGCTAGCATTCATTTGTAGTTGACTATGAAAAAGAGCACCACCGCGTCTCCTGACTACTAAGGAAGGAGACCAGCACAGGTGGCAGAAAAAGCAAGGGGCAAGCCACACAGGCCACTGGGAGGAGCTAGCAGCGCCACCCTCAACTACCTATGGTCTGCTCTGCGGGAAGTCCTCCCGCTGCTCCCAGGATCTTCCGATCTCTGGATGTGGAGGTCATGCCCCAGGGTCGTGCTCTAGAAGGAGGTTCACAAAGTGCCTTCCTCACTGGTTTGCCTGCCACAGCGTCTCTCCCTTCTTCTTCCCCCTTCCTTCCTCACCTCAGCCCTTCTCTTTCTCCCACCCCCTTCCCTCTTTCCTGCTTTCCGCTGTCCCCATCATGCCCTGCCTGGACCACTGCAGGGAATCAAATGAAAAGGAAAAGCCAAGGCACAGGTCCGCGGTGCTGCTTTCTGATTGGTGGGCATCTTTCAGGGACCATGCATGACCTCTGGTTTCCTCGGCTGATCCAGGCTGCTGTCATTTCCACATACTGAGAGATTACTCTGCTCTCAATTCCCTCTCAGACGACACTCCACGTTACTCTAGGACCGTGGTTCTCATCCTTCCTAATGCGGTGCCTCTTTAAGACAGGTCCTCATGTTGTGGTGACCCTCCTCCAACCACAAAATTATTTTGTGCTACTTCATAACTGTAATTCTGCTACCGTTATGAATTGTGATGCAAATATTTACGATACAGGATATCTGATATTCGACCCACAGGTTGAGAACCTCTTCGAAGGCACCATGCTAATCTTAAAAAGAAACCACGAGAGACTTTCAATGTTTTGAGCGAAGCAGCAATCTTCTCCAACTCTTGAGTGCTACGTAGGCTGCAAGCTCAAGCGGCATCATCACTGGAACTTGACTGGAATCTCTATTTTCTTGCCCTTTGTGGGGGCCCCCTGAGTTGCTACCCTAGTTCTGTGGAGTCTCGTTGTGGGCTCAGACCCTTCTGCTTGTTCAGGTTCTGAACAGTTACTGATGTACAGAGGAAGAAAGCCGTGGCTTTGCTGGGAGAGGGTCCACATAACAAGAGACATGCAAAATAAATAAATAAATAAATAAAATAAATAAATAAAAACAAACAAAAGAAGGCGACCCCCAAATGGTTTCTCAGAGGGGAGCATGAAGGGCTGTGCCTGAGGTGGGCACTGTGCCCAGGGAGGCAGAGCCAGGAAGCTCTCTGTGAGTTTGAGGCCAGCCTGGTCAACAGAGCAAGAGCCAGGACAAGCACCAAAACTACACAGAGAAACCCTGTCTCGAAAAACAAAAACAAAAACAAACAAAAACAAAAAAGGGTGTGTGTGTGTCTACCTCCACAGTGGGGAGTCCTGGGCTTAGGGTCCTCAGGAGTCCAACCAAGGATGGATGGGCCTCCTTCCTTTGCTTTGTTTCTGCCCACTACCCCCCATTTGTGGAGGGATTTATACCCCCTCAATGAGATTATGTTTCGAAGACTTCCCCAACTGTTTCCCAGGCTCAGAGATCAGCAGCTGGCGGAACGCTAACCACTCCTTTCTCAACTCAGTACAAGCCCTCCGTATCTCCATACACTCTATTCATTAAAGTACCTGAGAGACCCAGGCTACCTCTGAGTCTTCCACACGTTTCCCCTTGTTTGAGTCCAGTGATACTGTCTGGGTCAAGCTATCAGCCATAGGGCACTGGAAAGAAACTGGAAAGGCCTCTGGAAGGCGATTCTCTCCACTCCTAGGAAAGCAAAGGTAGGTGGCATTACACCATGGATCCACCACACGCAGGCACGCTATCCTAGGATATTGAATTAAACTCAGAGATGTGGTTTTAACGTGCTTTAAGGAAACAGCAATGGTCTCCATTCACTGAACACCACACAAGCTAAAGCTCAAGGCAGTCACACTCTGAGCATCAGCTGTACCACATCCCTCCACACTTCATCTTCGTGAAGCTGGAGTTCTCCCAATTGCTCTAAGAAAGAGCGAGGACCAAACGAAGAACAACCAGGAAATGACAGCAGCAGAGGCCAGAGCATCGTGCAGTGTTTAACAGATGCCATTTCCATCAATGCCCCAACGGCAGTCTGAGCTCTGTAGAGGCCTCGAAAACAGAGCAGCAGGATGTCCAAAGGTGTGGGCTCTGGAAAGGGTGTTGGGGGTGCCGAGCAAAGCTGTCTTGCTATGGCAGGACCCTGAGTGCTGAGGCTCCAGTGGAGACAGCCCTGAGGGAGAACACAGCACAGATCTGTGACAGCAGGGATGATGTACCAGGAGTTCAGGGCTTATTCTAGGCTGACAGCCAGACCAGGGGTCATGAACAGAGAGGCTGTGTGTCTTGTTAGATATCTAGTACCTGAAACTTTGCTTTTGAGCTTGACTGTGGCTTCCGTCTGTCTGTCTATGACCTAGACATACCTTCTGAGTTACAACTGAGATCTGAACTTCTGCTATTAACTGAGTGACAATCAAGGTTAATAAACACTGAACACACCCCCAACACAGGGGACAGGTTAGCCCGGAACTGAGGTCCGCTGTGGTAAGCTATCCTTCTTAGCCCTTCAGAGGTCTGGCTTTATGACTCAGCTACCCGACACCTGTAGTAAAAACCAATAGGAAATACATGGAGTATATATATTTCCTCAAAAGAGTGAAACCTTGATTCTGTAGATATAAAACAGATTCCCTGAACTTCCCAACTGCAGACTGAGTCACCCTTATCCAAAATGCCAGTGGGCCAGAAGGGTTTCCGATTTTGTAGCATTTTGGCTTTGACGGTGTTTGCATGGACTAACAGCTGAGCATCATAAATCTGAAGACCTGAAATGCAAAATGGTTGAAAACACAAAGCATCATGGGTACTCAGAGAGGTGTAGATTTTGGAGCCTTTTGCAGTTCAGATCTGGGGCTTAGAGATGCTTTTCCCCACTGGACTGCAGTCCACTCTGAGGAGCTCGCAGACAGAAACACCAGCCTCAGCCCCCGCCCCACCCCCACCCCATTCTTTGTGCTCCAGTTGTCTGTGTTCAAAAGACCTATTTATGAAGGGAAGAGAAGACACAAGACCAAGAACAGAATCCTCCAGGTGGATAAAACGCCCTATATAACCAGAATTAAATTAATATATCTCTTCTCCATGTCGTCAAGACAACCTTGCACTTTAGAAATATTTAATATGAATTCTAAGATGTAAAAAAAAAAAACTCAACCTGCAGGATAGCAATTGTTAATTTTTTTTCCACACCTAACACATTTAACTGAATTAAAACATGACCCAATTAACCAGATGACTCTTAGCTCAAAATCAGTTTAACAGTCTGATTCTGGGCAGACATAGTCCATGTGGAGTCAGTTCTGTTTCTCAGTGGGAGAGTCCAGACATACAATGAAGTCACTGGTGCTGTAAGGGACAATGGAGAGATACTCTCAGAGCATTATCTGCGCAAAACAATGGCTATTTTGGAGACCAGATCTCACTTAGCCCAGGCTGGCCTAAAATCAACTGTGTAGCCAAGGATGACTCTGAACTTCTGATCCTCTTGGCCTATCCTTCCTCATGGTGAGATTTGAGGATGTACCATCATGCAGGTTTTATGTATATGTGTGTATAATTTTTTTTTGCCTGCATGCATATAGGTGCACCATGTATGTGCCTGGTGACCACGGAGGCCAAAAGAGGGAATTGGATGCCCAGGAACTGTAGTTATAGATGGCTGTGAGCTACCACACGGTGCTGGGAATCCATTTGTGTGGTACTGGGTCTGGAATCCAGGGCTCTGTGAGTACAAGAAAACACAGCCACATTTCCAGCCCAATGGGACCTTTTTATTTTGTAGGTGGCTTTTAGGTAGACATGTCAGAGGCTTTCAGGAGCTGTGGGCTGTGCATGACCCAGGCCAGCTCAGCATTGTGCCTGAGGTTGGCAGCCACCTTGAGAGCAGAGAACAAGAGGTGACCTTCCATCTATTTCTCTCTCTGGTAGAAAAGTAAGATGGGGAAGTGGGAAAGACTTTGAATATCGGGCACTGAGTCGATGTTACAACTTCCCGACAAACTACAGGCTGTCTGTCCCTCCAGCTGTAGAAGACAGAAAGCTTCTCCAGCTCAGTGAAATGGCCATCGCTATCCCAAAGCTCACCAGCCACATTGGAGGTTCAAGACAGGAACCTTCGTACATCAGACGGAGTCTCTGCTGCTGTATGTGCTGAGCAGATGATGTCTGAGGTGGTGACAAACGATGACAGCTGAGCTGGGCCGCACTGTAAGTGGTTAAGTGAGGAGTTTGGGCGATAGTGTAGCTGGTACTTGCAGCATGACTGTGGAGGCCCAAAGTAGAGTCCCAGAATCCATGTTTAAAAACAAACAAATAGGCCGGGTGGTGGCGGCGGCGGCGGGGCGGCGGCGGCGGGGCGGGGGCGGCGGCGCACGCCTTTAATCCCGGCACTCGGGAGGCAGAGCCAGGCGGATCTCTGTGAGTTCGAGGCCATCCTGGTCTACAGAGTGAGATCCAGGAAAGGCGCAAAGCTACACAGAGAAACCCTGTCTCGAAAAAAAAAAAAAAAAAAAAAACCCAAAAGACAAACAAACAAAAAAACCACCAAAACAAACAACCCCCCAAAAGGCCAGCCAGGGCGCTGCTTTTATCATCGCAGAGCTATGGAACACAGACAGCTGAATCCTTGGGATTCCCTGGCCAGCCAGCCTAGCCTACTCAGTTGAGTTCCAGGCCAATCAGAGGCACCGACTCAAAAAAACAAGGTGGATGGCTTCTTAGGAATGATACATGAGGTTGACCTCTCCTCTTCATGTGTATGTACACATATTCTGTATACCTACAAACACACACCTATATGTATGTACACACACACACACATACACACACACACACACACACACACACACACACACACACACACAAGCCAAGAGATGTCCAGATCGGTGTATTAACACCAGGATCCTTACCCAAGGGCAGCCTGGTAGACAGAGCCAGGACTTAGAGATGTGGAACTCCCAGTGGGGAGAGTCACGTGTGATCTGGACCTTAGAGGTGAGGTCTATGGTGGAAACTATAGCTGTTCAGCTGACTGCAAAGGAATGATCTCGATCAGGCAGGGGTTGCCAAAGTGGTCAGTTAATCAACAGCCACTCTTAGGTCTGTTAAACTTCCTCTTGTGAGCTACAGCTCACCACAAGAACAAAATCGCCACTCTTCCAAAAAACAGGGTGAAGCATCACTTGCTGCAGACTGCCCGATTTCAGAGGTGTTTTTTTGGGGGTCTGGGGATGGTTATTTGTACTGACATGGCTGGGTGACTTCTGTGTTCATGGCTCTGCTTGCTAGGAATGGCCACCGCCCAGCCGAGCATGCATCCCCATTGTTAATCATTGAAACTAGCAGCCCTGAGTTGGGAAACTTCCCTCATCTCTGGCTTTTTCTGGGTGCAGACTAGTAGATGGCCAGTTATCACTTGTCATCTGTCATTTCCTCATGAAGATAAAAGGAGGTGAAAGGTTGTGCGGAGCTAATATGGCCTTTCTGGGCTCTCTCCTATCATCTTTTCTGGTCTACTGGATTACCAAATACCCCACCCCCACCCCACCCCCACCCCGCTTCCTTTGAAACAGAGTCTCACCATGGAGCCCTGGCTGTCCTGGAACTCAAAGATCTGCCCGACTCTTCCTCCCGAGTGCTGGGATTAAAGGTCCCATAACAGATGGAGCACACCTAATCAAAACATTTGAAATCCAAAATGTTCCGATTTTGAGTATCATGTCGAAGCTTAAGAGAGTTGGAATTTTAGGGTGTCTTAAGTTTTTGGCTTTGCAGATTAAGGTACGTGATCGACACCTGCTGAGCTGAGGTCTGGGCTTGCAGAGTCTACACAAGTTGCCTGGCAACCTTTCCTTTTCTGTCACCACCCAAAGGACTTGGCTGAGCTGGCACCTTCGGGTCAAAGCAGGAGCCCCCCACTCATTGGTATGGGTGACCCGAGGCCCAGCCTGGGGAAGGGTCCTGGCTGGTGGGTCACTAGTTCTGTTTTCTATGTAGACCCAGGGAGAAGTGATGAAGAACGTGTGCAGCCAAAGCCTGTTTCGACCTTCTCCAGACTCCAGCTGGGGATTCCAGGCTCCATGGAGCTCGGCCACAGAGAGGGTGGAGACACAGGGAACTTCAGAGTCAGTTTCTCTGGGCCGAAGCCGAGCATTTACCTTACCCCATCAGCTGAGGCTTTCCATCCTCCCTGTCAGAACTGTGAGCACAGCCAATCCCCCTCTGAAGGAACAAGGGGCACCACAAAGACAGTACGGGGCTGGAGAGATGGCCCAGCAGTTTAGAGCGCTTGTTGCTCTTGCAGAGGACCTGGGTCCAGAGGTCTCGGAACCCACAAGGTGGCTCATCTGCAATTCCAGTTCCAGGGGACCCAATGCCGCCTTCTGGCTTCCATGGGGATCAGGCACATACATGGTGCACATATATAACACAGGTAAAAACATCCATACGTATAAAAAAAATTAAACAAATAAATCTTTTTTAAAAAGGCTTTTCTGACCCCAAACATAAAGCAAAAGAAAAACCGGCTTATCTAAAAGAGAGAAGTACCCTAAAACTATTCATTCGCTGTCTGTCTGTTTCTCTGTGTGTCTTTCTCTGTGTCTCTCCCTCCCCATCTGTCCCCCTCTGTCTCTTCCTCCTTCCTCTCTGCCCCATCCCCCTCATGAGAATTGACTGCTTTTGCTTCATAGTCATGTCTTTTGGATCTCACTCTTAATGAAGGCTCAATCCCCCCACCCCAAACCACAATCAGCATGTACTTCCCTCTCTTCTAGTGTCTCGGGATGGTCCCCAGGTTGGGCAGAGCACATGGAAGTGGGGATGGGAAGACAGACAAGAAACACACAGCCAAGATGACTGCAGGCACGTCAGCAGCCAGACCCAGGACGCTCCCAGGACAACCACCTTTCATGCAAGCCCTGACCTTATAGCCCCTGACCTCACAGGCTCAGGGTCTCTCATCATCATGGCCCATCAACTGAGACATCTGTTCTCCTACCAGCTACAGGAAGAACGATAAAGATTCAGCGTTTTCTTCAGGTGTGGGTCAGAGGTCAAAGGATTTGATGATCAGCTAAGAGCTGGGCACACCAAGAATGGGCAGCAGTGGGGGTTAGTAAGGCCACCAGGGTAAGCTCAGGGGCCAGCCGCATTATTTCTTTTGCGAAGGAAAGCATCAGCAACCAGAACTGCTTTTCTAGTGTACTTTCCCCAAAGAGACATTTCCCAGTTTGGTGTTTTCCTTTTAATGTTTTCAAATGGTGTGTGTGTGTGTGTGTGTGTGTGTGTGTGTGTGTGTGTGTGTGTGATGAACAAGCCCACAGGAAGACTGACAGAGAAAGGAATGATGTCTTTAAGGTATTTTGAGGTCCCCGCCCCCAGCCACCCTAAGTGATGGTGACCCCTTGACTACAGGGTTCTTGCCATCCCTCTGCCCTTTCCTTGACTTTCGAGGGAATCATTCTTCCAGACATTATGAGGACATTTCCTGGCTGCCCAATGGCGTCTGTGCTCAGAAAGTTTGTCCATGAGTCCAACCTTGTGAGCTCACCATTCTCAAACCGACCCTGTCCCTCTGTACCTGGTCTCTCTTTCCTACACAATGAAAACGTTCATTTTTTTAAAATCACATTCACACAAGGGAGTCCAGCTACTTGCTAAGAACAGAGGTAGCTCTACTAAACAAGCAAGCTCATCCCCAGAATCTCTGCGAACACCCCTGTGGGCCTTCCCCCAGGGGGGTTGAGAGGGCAGGAGAGAGGCCTGTCAATAAGCATCAACTGTAATGGGCAGACCCATTTCCGTCAGAGGAAATGCACCTAATGGAGAAAGATGTATTGATCCTGACGGCCTGTGTCAGAGTCAGGCTCCCAGCGGAGAGCCCTTTCAGCCTGCCCGGGTTAATGGCTTGGCTGTATCTAATAATCAATGCAACGGCAAGCCTTTGGCTGTTGCCTCCAGGGCCAGCCAACGGGGAGGAAAGTGCACTGAACTTTTTCATAAAACTCCGAGAAAGGAAAAAAAAGATGAGCTGTGTGGGGAATTAGGTGTACAGGCTCTCCCCTGAGAACGCCAATGAGGTGAAGCCTCTCTGTCCAGAAGCACCTCCATCAAGCAGCCTTCTCAGGGAGCGGTTAGCAGGGGAAATGCTGTTTTGGGTTTCCAGTGTGTTTGTGTGGCAGAGCCCAGCAGCCCAGAAGGGAGGCCTTGTTCTGAGCTGGCTAAAAAAGAGCCAGGAGCTGTGTGGCCTCTGCTTCAGGGAGGCAGAGGTTTGTAATCGGGAAACCAGCCATTAGCCCATGGGGGGCGCCATCACAAACACACTTGCCCATGCTTTTTAGGTGGCTCCAGCAATGCCCTTCTTCCCACGTGATGGGGATGAGGGATGCACAGAGGCACAGGTGTGCCTGTCTGCTGTGTAAAAAAGCTCATTACTGGGAACCAAATTCTCTCTAGCTGGAAGACGACAATGGGCAAGTTATTTCTCCCCAAGACTGGATTTCTGAATCTCTTCAGTCAAGGTAACCATGCCCACTTCTTCGGGAAGGCTCCCGGTTAAGATCAAGTAATGCATTTGAAGAGCTCAGCGTGGTGTCTCGCATACATTAGACACTGAGCAAAAATAACATCAGCGCGCACACACGCCTGTGCCTATTAGCCCATCAATCTTCACGGTTTTCCAAGGATAAACGGAAGTTCCTGTGCTAATAGAAGCATTTCAAGGTCGGGTGCTCGTTGACCCAGATTCCTTCTCTGCTGAAACCATCTATGACTTCTGGGAAGGTCTTGAGAGTGTTTCAGCTTTGGCAAGAGAGAAGAGCTTTCTAGATAGCACAAGGAAAGGGGCCGCAGTGGAAAGCAGCTGGTGCTGGGGGATGGGACGGAAAGTGTATGAAGAGGAGGAGGGATGACCCAGGCTATGGCCAAGACTGGCATTTAGATTCAACCAGGAGGAAAGTGATGGGTCCCTAGAGGCTGTAAACGGGGAACAGCAACATGGCCCATCACCTCAATCATCCAGGCCAGCACTGCAGGTGGGGGTATGCCCAAAGACAGTTCTAAAGAGAGGCACGGATGGGACTGGAGGGGGGAGGTGTTCAGTGGGTAAAGTGATTGCACGGGATCAGAGTTTGAATCCCCAGCACCCACAGAAAAGGCAGGCAGTGTAACAAATGTCTCTTTTCCCAGCACAGGGAGGCTGAGACGAGTTGACTACGTGGGCTCACCGGCCAGCTACTTTAGCGGATCCACGAACTTCAGGTTCAACAAGAGACCATATATCAAAAAATAAGGGTAGATTTGACAGAGGAAGATGCTGGACATTGACCGGTGGCTTCCACATGTACAGCCATTCAAGCGCGCGCGCTTGCACACACACACACACACACACACACACACACACACACACACACACACCTCAGATCTCAAGTCATTAGAGCCCTCCTTCTGGGGTCCTTACCACTGCAGAGTGGTGTCACACTGCTCACTGGAATATCTTCTTAGAAAGAGGATGAGGCTTTCTAAAGTTCAGTCCTTTGCACAAGCTAACTCGTATTATCCCCTGGGAATCTGAGGCTCAGAAGCTACCGTTGTCTTGTGCCAAGGAAGCCAGAGGTACCATGACCCAGGAATGAGATGACAGATATCGACATTCAGCCCAGTCCCCTGACCACAGCTGGTGCTCAATAAATAAGGCCACAGTTCCCACTTTATGACTGTTCGCTATAGGAATTGACTATTTCTGCAAGCTTTCTCTTGTGTCTCTGTGGAGAGGTTTCTGAGCTTAAGATGTAGGTTAGTTCTTTAGCCCCTGGGCACAAGGTCACACTTAAGGTGTCCATCTTTGAAGTCTCCTCAGGCAAGGAGGTTCTATTTCAGGTTCTCTAGAATGTCATGGAGACCAGGCTGTCCCGGAGGAACAGTGTCTGTTCTGAGTCATGCCAACCCTACAGAGGACAGCCAACATGATTTGGGATGGGAAATGTCCACTGAATAATAAAGACTGTGTTCCTACAGGGTGCTGCGAAGAGTGGGGGTGAACACAGAGTCACAGAGTCCCCAGAAGTAGTAACTCAGGCTGGCAGTCCTGGGGTGGCTCTAAGGGAAGATGCAGAGAAGCCCCCAGGCAGAAAAAGGATGGAGCCAGGGAACATGTCGCCCCAGCATTGAGGTGGGGTCAAAGCTGTGCTAGAGACATTTCCATAATCACTTTTGGGGTCCTCTTAAAAGCCCCACAGGTCTAGAGCAGCTGCCCATCGTAATTTCGTAGACATACAAAGGAAGGCAACAGAGGTGGCAGGCAATGCTCAGAACCACACTCATTAGCTCAAGGAAAGGGCAAGCTCAGAGCCCACTCCTTCTTATATGGGATCTGAGGTATGACTGGCGCTCAGGGTGAAGTGCGAGAGGGTTATGGCAGCTGGGATTGCAAGCAGAGAGGAGAAGATGTCCCCGCCCCATCCCACCCACCAGAGGAGGGACCGACAGACCCTGGAGAAACAGATGAAAAGGAGTCATTTCAGGTTGCAGATGACAACAGACACTAATTTTTCTTCTCCTCCCATCCCCACCTCCTCATTCTCTAACCACTAGAATCAGCTAAAAATACTTCAGCAAGGATGGGGTTAGTCCTCCTGCAGTGGTTTCATCCCAGAGCTGCAGAAGATGCTGTGTGTGTGACTCAGAGCTGCGCTGGGTCAGAGGAGCACAGACTAGATGGAGTCCTTGTCTTCCGAGGACGCCTAGGGATTAGTCACCTACAGCTAAGCTAGGGAGCTCATGAGGGGCCAGGTGCTATACAGATCATTTCACATGGAAACAGTCTCATTAAACCCCTCCCCCGTCCTCCGGCAGAAAAAGTGAGGTTTAAGGAGATGGTATAACTTGGCTGGGTCATATAGACGGAAAGAGGGGGAGGTCTCACTGCAGAGCCCTCCAGGAATCAGGGCAGGTGATGGGGGTCGGGACCAACAGTGACTGCTCTGGTTCTGGGTATGACAATGTAAAGTAAATGATGATCTAAAACGGACTTTCTACAAGACACAACGGTATTACTTTATCATTCCATTGCTTGTCTGCTCATTCATCCACTCAAACGTCCCCTGACAAACAAGTGTTCAGCCAAATTCTGTCACCAAATGTTGTGCCTTAACTGTGAATACACAGACTGGGAAACATGGCTTCTGTGCTTAGGGAGACCATCCTAAGCCACTTTAACAAATGGGTATAAGAAAGGGGAGGGGCTAGCACTAAGGGTGTATCTGTAGGTATAAGAAAGGGGAGGGGCTAGCACTAAGGGAGTATCTGTTACACAATGTACAGACATTGCTTCGGGTAATTCTTGGGCTTTTTTTCTCTTTCCTTTATTTTTAAAGGATATATTTATTCTTTGACAATTTCATGCCTTCATATAATATATCTAGATCATATTCAACTCAAATCCCTCCCCACACTGCCCCTTCTTTTGTCTCCTTTTTCCTCTTCCTATCATCTCCTTATAAAAATAACCCACTAAATCCAGTTATTGCTGCCTGTATGGGCATGCATGTAGAACTATCCATTGGAGCATGGGCAACCTGTCAGGAACCATGACCCTGAAGAAAAATGACTACCTTCCCCCAGCAGCTATCAATTGCCAATAGTGCCTCAGCTAGGAATGGAACCTCATCAGCCTCTCTTCCATCAGCTCATTTAATTCATAGTCCATTTTTGATGGGTTGGACATCGCTCCCTACACTTATACATGCTAAAAACCGTAGGTAAAAAAAGATATAGCAGGGCTTCATTGTCCAGTGCTTTGTTGGTACAGTGCTCGCCTTCCAAGCACGGATGTGACTTCAGTCTCCAGAATCCACATAAAAGTGCCAGGTGTGGTGCATGTGTCTGCAATCCCAGAGAAGGGGAGGTGGAGACAGGCAGATCCAGTCCAACCTAATTGGTGAGCTTCAGGCCAATGAGAGACTCTGTCTCAAAGGAGACGAACATTCTTTCTGAGGATGACTCCTGAGGTTGTCTCTAGCCTTCCCACATGTGCATGTGCACTCATACATACATGTGCACACACAGGAACATGCACACATATATACACGTTTTGCTTTTCAATAAGAACATGTTAGTGAAGGATCTAGGATCAACCCAAGCAACTTGTCATCACCCTCATGAGTACGTGAAAAAGCGAGTCTGGGTTTGGAGCATTTCTCTAAGGCTTTCTGGGAGGATGGGGTTCTATCATGACCTTGAAGACCTCTCTGCAGGGAAGGGAACTTCTGCCACCTCGGTGCTGCCAGGTGACACTCTGGGGAAGATGTGGAACTTTTTCACCACAAACTACCAGTCTAGTTCTACCAGAGAAAAGTGCCACGGTGCAACCAAATCTCACTCTGCTGGTCACTTATTTCAAGAGGCATCCATAGAGAACGCAGCCCAGCTAGTCAAAGAGCAAAACAGCCTTAGGGTACGGCAACTTATGACCAGTACTACATATGGGATTTGAGGGGGGCCAAAACCAGAAGTATTATAGGATGAGACCCCTGCTACCACCCAGGATGCGATGCAATCCATCCTCTTGTGCTACAGACCATCTCCAGCATCATGGTTGACCTCCTTACCCCAGCACATAGAGCCCAAACCAGGACCTCCCTCTTCCCCAACTGCCGCCTCTTCTGATGACCCCAGCTCCGGCCTCTCCTATTGGCTGAGATCCACCTTTGCTTCCTTGGCTGCTCCCTACTCATGCATGAGCACTCCACCTGTGGCTCACCATCTCCAGGAAGCATCTTGACTTCTCTGGGTACCCACATCCCCTGTACCCACCTTCCCAATTTCATAAAAATCACCCCCCCCCCATTACTGTGAACTATCTGAAGCAGAAGCCATTTCTTATTTTTTTTATAGCTTCAACAGCTGGCATGGTACGTGACATACCGGAGGTGATAATGTTGAAATGCAGCCTCTGCCAGGATGTTAAAGGAATTCTTCACCAGTGTGGCAAACACCCGAAAATGGCACCTTTGTACGCCTGTCTTTTGGTGTTCATCCCTTTGTGTAATCCCATCCGCTTGAGTCTAGGTGAGGGCATGACTCACTCTTACCCAACAGAACATGACGGAGGCAACACAAAGGGGTTGCCACTTCTGCGATCCACTAGCATCCACACAAAAGACTCCAAGCAGCTCATCTGCTGCTGGCCCCAGAGTAGGAACTGCCTACAGAGAGAAGCACATGGCAGACTCTAGGTGGCCTCCCGGACTGGCAAGTGGCTCACAGCCAACATCCGCCAAAAGGCTGGGGCTCCTTCCTCAGTCCCACTGGCACAGGGAAGTGAATTTTTGCCAATGAGCAGAAGCAGCTTGGGGAAGGCTCCTGCTCAGGCTTCCAGGTGAGAACACAGTCCGGCTGGTGTCCGGTGACTGAGACCCTGTGAAATGAAACTAAGCTAAGCAGAGATCTTAGCCAAACAGTGCTGGACTCCCCCGGCCTACAGACACTGTGAAAAAAACAAGGGGGTGTGTTCGAAGCTCCTGCGTTTTGAGGCTCAGTGACAGAAAACAACAACATCCAGCCTTTCATACAGGGGGAAACAAGCATGAAAAGAACACTGATTGATGTTTGGCTGGCAGGAACATAAGACTGAAGGCTTTTATGCAGGAGCTAGGGGGCCTGGATCCTAGAACTAATGGAAACTGCTGCTCCGATACCTCCCATTAAGACCATGTCTCACCCCACACCTAGCACCAGTTAAAACTCAATGTGGGTCCTTCTGGACCAAGAGTTGGCAGGTTGGTGCCTCAAGAGGAGGGAACTGAGCCCTGACGACTCGGGCTTCATAACCAGGCAGGCTCAATCCCTGCTTGTGCAAACTAAAGCCTGTAACATCTCTTTGTCTGTGTGGAATGTAGGCAAGAGGCGCACGCTCAGAGCCAGCATGGAGTCTGTGTTGTCTCCCAGACCACCAGCCCCCACCACTATGTCTTTATCTGTTGCCCCTGATTAGGGTTATGCCCACTTTGGGATTCTCTTGGACTGAATCCTTTGGCAATTGAGTTCTCTGCAGGGCTTTGCAAGACCCACACTGCAGACCAAATCCTAGGAGATTCCAGCTGGCCTGTTCTAAGTGCTCTGCAGCTAAGGGAGGCCAGGCGCTGCTTCCTGAAATGATTTCCTGTTTCCTCCTCTCCGGGAGAACTAAGTCCGGACTTACCAGACCCACCAGGAAGTGAGAAGGGCCCCAAACTCTCTAGGCAGCCATTTGTCTGCTTGACCTAACTACATGCCCCTTCCCCCCATCAGGGACTGAGGAACCTCAAACTCTGGGGTACAGTAAACATACCAATGCTTCCTGGTGATTGGGGTCCCTCAAGGAAGTCTTGCACAAAACAGAGGTTCTATTTCCTAATAAAATCTTACTTTCCTATTGGGCTTCTCACTGCTTAGAGTCCTTCTACTGTCCAAGCCTGACTCTCTGGATGCCTCAGTAGAGCAAGGCACAGGGACCAGAAGGCACTAATGAATGTTATATTGTGGACAGAGACCGTCCAGCACATTTGTCTAATAGCACATGTCTTCGATTATCTAGATCTAATAGATACGTGCTGTCTTAGTTCAGGCTGTGTTAACTGTGTACTGCCGACTGAGGTGGCTGGAGAACGGAAAGCTATGCTTCTCAGGAATGGCGTCTACAAGTCTAAGACCAGGGCCAGTCTGACTGGGGTCTGACGTGGTTGGCTCCAGGTTGGTGGAAGGGGGGTGAGGGAGTATGTAGGCATTCATCCATGATAGTGTAGCAATCAAATCGATGAACCCCTACACAACAGTCAAGTACTCTACCACCAAACTATACCCCTAACCTTGGAGTCTCTTTCCTAAGTCACTTGTCCCATTCATGAGGGCTCTGCCTCTACATCCCAATCACTTCCCAAAGGGAAATGTTCAGTATATAGCATCCACGAAGACTCTCAGTATAACCGTGTGTGGACAAAGATACTTAAGTTCTTATTTTAGGATTCAATGGTGTGTGTGTGTGTGTGTGTGTGTGTGTGTGTGTGTGTGTGTGTGTGTTTAGTATTTTGGTCAGGCATGGTGGCACACGCCTGTAAGACCAGTGCTGAAGAGAAGAATCACAAATTTGAGGCCAATTTGGACTATATATCAAATACCAGGCCAGTTTGGGCTACACTGTGAGTAACCCTGTCACAAAAAGAAGTAGGAAGGAAAGAGGAAGGAGAAAAAAAGAAAGAAAAGAAAAGGTATGATATTTAGGAAACAGTGCCCTCGAAATGTCAAGCCTCAGAGGCTAAGTCCTCCTGTGTTTCAAATGGGGAAGAGACCCGCCGAGGTAAGCAGTCTGGTGAGTGAGTGAGGCAGCCAGGTCTCTCAACTCCCACCCACTCTCTGCACATTGACACTAGGACTCTTTCCCACCTAGAAGGTGCCGCTTGCTTTCCACTGTCTTGTCAACCCTTTGAGCTCCTGGGCAAGTGGGAGAACCTTACTGGAAGGTTCTGTGCAGCCAACCTTGGCAGAGGGGCAGAGGAGCAGGCTCTCGGCTTGCCTTTGGTCCGTGAGTGGGCCATGCAGGCTGAGGGACTGTTCCTCCTTCGGAAGTCCAGCCCTCCCTAGGGCCCAGTCTCCTCCTTGGATTTCTTCCAGCTCTCCAGGCCCTGACTCAGCTCTCCACAGTGCGCCACCACAGTCTTTGACAGCAGCTGGGACCATTCAAGATGAGAGACATAAGAAACGGAGTCTTCAAGTAGCTCAAAGCAAGCTTTTCTCTGGGACTTGGGATCATGGCACTGGAGATAACAGGGTGGTGGGTGGGGGTGGGGGGAGTCATGGAGGGGCGGTGAATGTGAGAGGCAGAGGTTGGGGAAACAGCCCAACTTCCTCCTTTGGTGGGCGGGAAAAGAGAACCGCAGCACAGACCTTCAGAGCTTGGTAGAACAGGAAGTGTCCCGAGGCTCCCCAAGCGTCCTTTCCTCTTTCATGATGCCCAGAAGGCGCAGAGATGAGGGCTAGGAGGGCAGGGTGGCGTTCTACACTGTGCTAGGCTCACGTCACAATACTAACTCTTGGTGGGGCGTTAAATAAGTAAGAAGTAATTAGGGCTGGGGGATGGCTCAGTGGGTAAAGGCCCTTGCCTTGAAGTCCAACAACCTGAGTTATGATCCCTCCAACCCAGATGGTGGGAAAAGAGAACCACTTCCTGGAAATTGTCCTCTGACCTCCACATGTACATGTGACCTGTGTGTGCAGGAGCGCATGTGTGAGCACATAACCCAATGCACGTACACATATGCTAAATAATTAATGAAAAAATAAATAAAAATGAAATTTAAAATTAGGGGACCATTTGACCACTGTGAAAAAATATTTATTGTTGTTTTGTTTTGCTTTTAAAGACAGAGTCGTACTATGTGGTCCAGGCTGGTCTCAATCTAGCAATTCTCCTGCCTCAAGTGCTGGGACTGCAAGCATGCACCACCATGCCTAGCTAAAGGGAAGAAAACAGAAAGACAAGAAAACAGGGATCTAGAGAGCAGGAGAGAGGCAGTTGACACGTGGAGGTTCCAGTCAGCCACGGGCTCACGGGCTACCAGGACATGGTCTCCTGTTTCTGGAGGAGGAAGGGGGTCTGGCTTAGCTCTGGGTGCCTCTGCATGCATTTCAAGGTCAGATGCTCTCAAGAAGTTTCCCCGTGGTTTATTCTGATTGCTACATTCAAATGCTGCCCCCAAATGTGGTCAGCCTTGATTCCTGCTAGGCCAACATGTGGTATTGCTTATGCCTACATTGGGGCCTAGTTCCTTCTGTCCTAACTAACCAGTCTTTCACCTTAACTAGTTCACCAACTGCTCCAGAAAGTCTGGGTCCAGTGTCCTCTGTGAGAGACCCAACAGGAGCACTGTGGTGTTTGGACACAGGACTCCACAATGAACTCCAAGTCCCAGGAAACAATTAGATTAGGCTGTGGGAACCAGAAGGGAGGTGGAGGCTAACCCCTGGTCTGTGGCTCTACCAGCTGTCTTTAGCCAGGACATTTTTAGGAGAGCTATTTTGGTGTTCTCTCTGTGTGTCTCTGTCTGTCTCTCTGTCTCTGTCTCTCTGTCTTTGTCTCTCTCTGTCTCTCTCTCCCCTGTATATAACTGAGCCAGACGTACAGAGATAGGACCTGTGTTTGACTCTGAGTTGACAAAATACACTTCTGTCCCGGCTTGGAGGAGGATCCTAATGAGTCACTTCCCCTGCTCTACTTCCTCTTTCACTGATAAAGCATCCCCGGTGGAGTGGGAGGGAGAGATAACCAGATGGGGCTGGACCTCTCCGGTGCCATGTAGAGCAGAGGAGGGTGTGCTTGTGTGTTTCTTCCTTGCCGCCCGCCCGCATCTCCTCCTTCACTGCCCCCTTCCCTCGCCAGTCAAAAACCTGATCTTCACTTTCCTTTTACAAAAGCTTCCTGGTCCTTCCCACAACAGGGGAAGTCAAAAGCCTAACTGCTCTCTGGGTTATGGGAGTCTTGTTCCTTAGATCAGGCGGGACATGGCGACGCTGAGAGGGGACAGGAGAAGGGCTACCGTCCTCCAGCTAAAATATCTTAATTGTGGCAGTGTGCAGCTTGGGGCTGACAGCAGATACTAACTTTCATTAATGTCGCTGGGAGCTGTGGCTTCTGTGATGTCTACATAGATGTGGAAGTGACTGGTTCACATAATGTATCTTTCCCATTGCACAGAGCTGGGAATTGGGTATATGTGCATGTGTGAGGGGGGGCACAGACACATCTTCAAGGTCAAGTGAAGTCAATGACCTAAGACTTGCAGATCTGCGTTAGCTGCTCCCTGTGTCCTTTCCTCCATCCTTCTGATGAACTCCTCCTGTACAGGTGGACAGAATGGGGATGCGGGAGACGCAGGGAGGGTCTAGTCCCAGCGATATCCTTATGCGACCTTTGGCGCGTCCTCCAGCCTTCTGGAGCTTATAGAAAACAGAAGGGGCTCATGGAGATCGCAGGCCCTCTCCAGTTCTAATAGCTTATGTGTTTCTCTGTGCTGGGGAGTCTCTTTTACCGACAAGGAGAGGAAGTGGGACTGTGGTTTCCTTAACCTTGAGCTGAAATGAGTAGCTAGAACAGAGGTCTGGCTGCAGGGGAGGGAGGGGCGTGAAGACTCCTCACTGGAAAATGATGTCAGATACCAAAGCAAGAGTCAGGCTGAATGCTACACAAAGCGGCCAGGCCGCCTCAAACTCTGGCCCCTTCTCCACCGGTGGCAGTCAGAGGTCTTTCTCTGCTCCTTCACTGTAGAAGGAACCATAAAGTCTCTCTCCAAGCCACATGACATGGTCTGACCCTCCCAGTTGCTTTCTGAGATGCAACCCAGATTGGGTTCCCCCAGAGATGGCTTTCCGTTGGTATCCTCAGAGGATTGGCTCTGGGACCCTATCCTCCACACCCTCTAACTGATACTACAATAGATGCAGAGGTCTCTTATAGAAAATGGCACGAGGACACATAAACATCCTCCCCAATGCTTTATTTTTATATTTTTTGTTTTTGTTTTGAGACAGGGTCTCTCTATGTAATCCTGGCTCCCCCAATGCTTTAAATAACCTCTAATTCTGGTGAGGCCAAATTCAATTATAATTACTATACTTTTATTATGTAGAGAATGCTAAAGAAAAAATTTGCATATTCAGTTCCGACACACATTTTTTAATATCTCTGATCTGTGACTGATTCAATAATATACAAGGACAAAGAGGGCTAAGTGTACTGTTTTGTGTTCCGTAGTAAAGACCATAGAAAGGACTCAAACAGAGCAATTCTTTAGAAAAAATGAGGGGCCAGGTTCTTAAGAAGTTTGGGGTCTGGAGTGACGGCTCAACAGTTTAGAGCACTTGTTGCTCTTGCAGAAGACCCGGGTTCACTTCCCAGCACCCCCGTGGCAGCTCCCAACCATCACAACTAGAAAGTTCCAAGGGATCCAATGTCTTCTTCTGACCTCCCCAGGTGTCAGGCACATACATGACACACACACACACACACACACACACACACACACACACACACACACACACACATCTATATATACACATGCAGGCAAAATACTCATACACATGAAACAAAAAAATCTATCCTGTGCCTCATTTGACTAGGAAGCCCCTATTTCAGATGATCAGACAGGGCTCGACAGAAGTATGAAAACTTGATTCTGTTTGTCACACACATACTCCTACTTGATCCGGCCTGCTCCCCGCAACCCCTCCAAACCAAATCTCTTCCCTTGAGTTCACCCAGCCTGTCACTACAGCCCCAATCACCCTGGCACCCTTTTATTTTTATGTGCGTGGGTGTTTTGCCTACATGCAAGTCTATGCACCATGTGCATGCAGTGCCCAGGGAGGCCAGACTGTTGGATCCCTGGAACTGGGGCCACAGAAGGTTGAGCTGCCATGTGGGTGCTGGGGATTGAACCCAGGTCCTCTGGAAGAGCATCCAGTGCTCCTAACTGCGAAGCCATCTCTCCAGCCCCATCTCTCCAGCTCTCACCCTGGCGTTCTTAGGCCACCTTGTCTGCACTTTACTACATACCCTCTTCTCTGGGTTTGTTCCCTAGTTGTTTTGTGTGTCTCATTTCCTTAGCAGTGGTGACCACCTCTCAAGAGAAGAATTGGTACGTGCTATGGTTTGAATGTGTCCTGGAGGAGTCTGTCCACGTGAGATCTAATCCCTATGTTTGTATTTGGAGAAGTAATTGGGATTAGCTGATGCTGGGGGCTGGGCTATGATGGAAACTTTGGCTTTTTATGAAGAGGAAGAGACCTTGAGTTGGTTGACACACTGGCTCTATGATATAATGTCCCCTATCATGTAGTAATGCACCAGGAAGGCCCTCATCAGGCATTGAGCAAACACTGGGACCACGCTCTTCAGCTTCTCACCAAGTAGAGTCTTTAGGGATGGAAGAGGCTGATTGGTCTTGTAGGTTGACCAGAAAAATGACCTGTGTGGTAGTGGTGTAAGGTACATCAGAAAGAAAATCGGGTTTGGAAACGTAGCTTGTTCAGGTGAACTACACGTTTGCTTCAGTTGATTCTGTGTTTTAGGATAAATTTTTCACATATTTGTGTGTTAAACTGTAATAACTAATTATAAGTCGATATAATTCCAGCCGAGACAAAGGAATGTAGAGTTTTAATTACTGGAGGCTTTAATAAAGATACCTAACTATATTTGATTGTGGCGGTCAGTTCTCAACCTGGGTCAGACCTCTATGGCCAGGGTGGGGGGGTATGCTCAGTGGTAGAGTACCTGTCTAACATGTGAAGTCCTGGGTTCTATTCCCAGCACCATAGAGGGGATTAAAAGCCCTCCATAACTGTTTCTCCAAAGCAGTGATTCTCAACCTTCCTAATGCTGCACCCCTTTAATACAGTTCCTCATGTTGTGGTGATCCCCAACCATACCATTAATTTCATTGTCACTTCATAACTGTAATTCTGCTACTGTTATAAGTCATAATGTAAATATCTGCATTTTCCCATGGTCTTAGGTGACCCCTGTGAAAGGGTCATCGGACCCCTAAAGGGGTCACAGCCCCACAGGTTGAGAGCCGCTGCTCCAAAGGCTGTTCTCACTGGAGAAGGTGATGGGTCTAAGATAAGGTGCAGCGGTGACGGGTCTAGGGTGGAGGTCAGTGACTTAACAACGGCATTCCGCAGAGACTGGGAGCTCCATCACCAGTCCCGACCACCTGGAGGACAGTCGGCTGCCGCAGCAGCAGGCCCATGTGTGTGGTCTCCACGTCTTCCTCTTCATAATGAGCACCATCTTCCAGCAGAGCGAGGCTGCCCTGCCGCCAGGCAGCACCGCCTTTGTGAGGCCCCAGCCAGCACAACAGCTCTGGCAGAGTCTAAACAAATCACCCAATCAAAACACCTAATTACGGGGCAGGCTGGAGCCAGGAGGTGGGCCTTGTTGGTGGCCCTGAAACTGAACACAGTTAGGCTGAAAGCATCTACAAAGCCAGCCACAGCTGATCCCAGCCCTGAGCCAGCCTCATATGGGTGTATTCTAAAGGCTTAGATGGGCAGAGAGATCTCAATACGCCTCCTTGCTACTCCTAGGGCTGCAGAAGCAATTCCAGGCTGCTTCCAGGAAGACTATGGAGAGAGGATACTCCTCCGTGTTTGGGGTTTGCTCTTGGGGACCCAGCTGCCTCGTCTACGGAGGGACACTGCATCATCTAATTCACGTGACTGTACAGGATGACTGCTGTCACACATGACGTTAAAAGCCTTTGCTCTTAGCCAAGCAACAAACAGGGAAAGGCAGGGAAACATGGTGGGCAAGGCAACTGCAAACCCAGGCTTCCCATACAGAGCTGTTTTCAGGTGGTTTTTTTTTCCCAGGGACTCAAATACCGATGCTCCTTCTAGTCTATGCAATCATCACACCTGCGCTCCGTGCTCGGGTATCTTCCACAGCGACATTCATGTTAAACCAATTTCCAGCTTGACACAACCAAGAATCATCTGAGAAGCGAATCTCGGTGAGGGATTGGCTGGATCAGGTTGGCCTGTGGACATGCCTGGGGTGAGGGGGTTGTAGAGGGCACTGTTGTGGGGGCCTTAATTGATATGGGAACATCTAGGCTGCAAGTGAGCAGAACCATTCCCTGGTTTTTAGGCCTGGATTGTGCAAGTGTAGAGAAAGCTAGCTGAGTGCCAAGCATGCATGCATGCATGCATTCCTTCCTCCCTGTTCCTGGCTGTAGATATGACGGGACTAGCTGTTTTAAGTTCTTGCCTTGCCTTCCTCATCATGAACGACTGCAATCTGGAACAGAAAGCTGAACAAACCCTTGCTCTTTTAGAGATGCTTTATTGGAATACTCCACCACAGCAGCACAAATATAACTACCGCCCCTAAGATCTCCAAGCCGTTTCTTCCACCTTCCTAAGAGGGTACAGAAGGGGTAAGCATGTGAGGGTTTTGTTTGTTTGTTTGTTTGCATGTTTGTTTTTTTGAGACAGGATTTCTCTGTGTAGCCCTGGCTGTCCTGAAACTCACTCTGCGGACCAGGCTGGCCTCAAACTTGGAGATCTGCCTGCCTCCTGAGTGCATCACCACGCCCAGCTGAGCATGTTCATCTTACTGATGGATCTAGGGTGTGTATGTTCAGTGGGGGTGGGGGGGTGGGGGGTGCTCACTAAGATGGCAGCGGAAGAGTTTGGGTTGGGATCTGAAAACTCAAGCAAAGAATCCTATCCCCCTGAAGCCCCCTAGTTGAGTCTCAAGGTTCTGAAGAGAGTGGACATTCTACACTGCAGAATCGAGCTGGCAAACGCCAGGAGAATTCGGCAGAGTCCAGGCTCTCAAGTTTCTCCAGAGTCAGTTCACAAGATGCCTTGGAGAAGAACGGTTTCTCACTGGCTGTGATGCAGAAGGATATTTAGCCCCTTGCCTCACGGATGACGCTATCACGAATATAAGTATCCTTAGCACACACAGTACTAGCTGAGCGGAGGTCTTTGCAGCCCTGTGAGTTTAGATTGAAAAGTGCACAATTCTGGGGGTATAACTGAGGAGGCGTCTTACGTGTGAGTAGAATGTCCAACATGCCTCATGGGTAGACCAGATGGAGAGAGGAAAGGTGGCCATCCTCCATCGGGGCTCAGCCCATCAAAGGACTCGCACCAGCAATTCTTCTTCTTTAGGCCAGACAGACTTCGTCCCTGAGCCACTGTACTTATTAATAAGCACACTGAATAAAAAACCCAACTCTTCAAGCCAAGCCTCTGATATTTACCAGAGATTTAGGGAAACCTTTGTGGACACTGAGATCTCACCAATGAAAGTAGAAAGATATGGTCTGGGGTACCTGAGTAGTGAGACCCTGTCCTACTTCCAAGCCCCCGCCCCCCAGTGTGTGGAATGATAATTATGACCTCACTAACTCTCACTAGTGGGGTGGAGTAGTGTAACTTGGAGAGCTGGGTTTGAATAATATCCACTGCTCAGTGTCAGGCAGCCTTTCAGCACTTTTCACAATGCAGCCACCCCCTGGTTCCTCGCTGATCACACAGGATGTAATAGTACACAGAGTGTCGTTCGGGGTTTTACTCACACAGCACCTGGTGTGCATGGGCACCCAGTGAACGTCCTCCGTTAATATTCTAGAGGCTCCATGCAAAGCACAATGCAAATAACTGTGATTATCTTTCTAGGCAAGTGCTGCCAATACACCAAGTGCCTTCATATAGCAATAATTATCAGCGACACACAATTACGGCATTCACAGAGGCCGCTCCACTGTGGGATTCAGCTGGGAGATTAGTATCATTTGCAATGACTACATTCCAGGCTGCCAGCCTCACAAATTAGAGACCGACTGGAGACAGGGAGCACATGAGTCAGCTGCTTCCCTGGGGAGGGGTCTGTTGGCAGCAAAAGCCACAAGGGATCCAACCTGAGAACTTATGACGTGTCAGCAGACGCCTCTTCCTCTCACAGTGACAATAACCACACTGTCATGTGCAGTCTAGGGCGTGCACCGTGCAGGGACCTCTCTGGGACAAAGAGAACACGCTCTCATCCCAGCTGTCAGCCATGGAGATGATCTCCATGTCAACACAGCCAACGTTGAGGACTCTCCGACATTCCACACCGCCCCACACCTCTCTCCCTGACACTTGCCCCAAGGAACTTAAAGAGCGAGTCAGCATTAAACATGGATGTATTCAACAGGACCAGGGATTGGCACACAGTTCAGAGCCGCTGAGAGCTTAGAGACGGGTGGAGAGTGAGCCTTTAGCCTCACATCTCTCCGATCCTTAGACTGACCTTGGACAAAGTTCTTATTTCTTGTTCTGGGTTCAAAGTCTACTGTGGGAGGGAAATAGAGGTATTCAGAGAAGAGCCGAGCAGAAGATAAACGTGTTGTGTAGTGCTCCCCAATAAGTCCCACAGAAACAAGACTTAGCCCAAGAGAAGAAAGTAGGCTAAGGTTTGATGAAAATTAACAGGCTCCTCTCCATCTTCACAGGGTGAAACAAGGAAGAAGTAAGCTGCTTGCCAGTTCTGAGCCGCTGGGTGAGGTGGCTCCATTTTTGTGTCTCTTAAGGCCTGCAGCAGGTCTCCCTGCTCTCAGTTTTACGGGATGGGGAGTAAGATCCCGTCCTGATTTCAAAGCTGAGGCTGTGCATTTCTCCCATGTCATGCACTGTTCTGTGCTCTTTACCTGCTCGTGTCTCCCAATCCTTTCGACAGTTAGGCCACTATTAGGCCAGCCCATCTGCACACGGCACTAACTCATTATGATCATGCCCATCTGCACTAGCTTGTTATGACCATCCCCACTGCATGAACAAGGGAATGGAGGGTTAGGCAAGGCAGAATGCTTTGCAGACACGGGATCTGAACCCAGGGAGTCTGACTGTAGGAAGTACGTTCCACTTCTGGGCTGTCAATCCTCAGCCACAGCACTATTCTTTTGTTCTATCCAGGCTGAATAGCTCCTACCAGTTTTCTTTCCAACATCATCATGACCTCAGGACCCCTGGCTCGCCCTCCCCAGATTGGTTTTTATCTTTTAACTGCAGCAGCCTAAACCAACCAATATTGCCCTGCAGGTGCTGACCCTATTGTTTTCAAAGAAACTAAAACACAGGTTATCTTGTTTTATTTTCTCAACAGCCCCCATGGGGCAGGCTGGGAGGGGGGAGATCACTTCAGCAGAGTAGATAACTGTTCAAAGCCACAGAGGCACCGCCTAACCTCCAGACCCACGACATTGGCTCTTTTCTCTCTTCCGGTGTGTATTTTTCTCCCTTCCCATGTTTATTTATTTTTGGCTCTCTGAGACAAGGTCTTGCCAGATAGCCCAGGCTGGCTTTAAACTCTCCATCCACCAGCCCCAGCTTTCTGAAGTGCTGGGATGGCACCCACCCCCATGCCTGGCTGCCCTACCTGTCTGAGCTGTCTCAGCTTGGTTCTCCCAGCAAAGAGGATACTCACTCCTCAGGTACCGGCTGCTGCTGCCATCAGATCAGCTCCGCTCTGCTCATTCTGAGTCCACGCACTTATTCATCCGTTCATTTTCTCCCCCCCTGTGTGCACTGGCTGGAGAGGCTGCAGAAGTCTCTCAGCTGCTGGTTCTCCCTCCCTTGCATTCCCCCAAGCCCAGTCCTGTCTGGACCATACCACGGTCCTGCTTAAAAATCCTCAGAGTTCCTATATCCGTGCCTGCTTCCCCCGCCCGCTGCTAACACGCAGCCTTGGAAGCCTCCTCCTGCCCACTCGTGCCTTGCCGTTCTCCGTGGGGCCTCTGCCCACTTTGCCCTTCAACAGGGCTTGTTCCCACCCTCTTACTGGGGTTCTTCACATCCTCCTTTCCTACCTCCCGGAACCAAAGGACAAAGACCCAACTTAACCTAATCGCCAGGAAACATCCCAGAACTTCCTTTCTGAATTGCAGATCTCTCCTGGCAGCTCTCACCCGGTCCTTCTCTAGAGTCTCCCAGAGGACTGGGCAGTCCTTTGGGATAAGGCTCTGTGTCTTGTCTTAGCTTTGTCCTCTCAGGGAGCACACAGTGGATTCCCTGAAAATGCCTAAAGGAAGGATGAGGGAGCTGGTGAGAGAGCGCTGTTCCTCAGAGGGTAAATGTGCTTGCAGCCTCTGCCTGATGTGACCCCAATCCCTGGAAACCACACGGTGCAAGGAGAGAAGCAAGTCCCACAAGTTTGCCTCTGATTTCCACACACGCAGGCATTGCACAGGCCCCCACACACCACAAAATTAAAATCCTACAAACATGTTCACGAGAATGCAGTGAATGACCCCTCTTCTGCTGTCTGTGGCCTTTTCAGCCCCATCTCCACCATTTCCTTCCACATCCACTTTCCCATTGCACTGGGAACATTCCTCTCTTGACACTGAGATCTTCCCAGGGAGGAGGTATAACCCCCGGGCACACAGCCCAGTCATGGCAGGACTCCTCTGCCAATTTCCCCCTCAGGTGACTTCTGCCACAACAAACTGTGTGGACTTCACAGGATCGGGAGCCGCCCTCTGCTTCTCTTCCGCGTGCATCTTCCTTGGGGCAATGCTAGGCACGGGACCTTACTTAAGAAAGAGCTCTGGAGCTGTCACCCTCCATCCACTCAGCCTTCCCGTGAGTACTAAGTGTCTGAGAAGGACACGGCTTTGCACTTGACACTGGCAGATTCAGCGAGAGACCAGAGTCTCTGCCCGCCAGGAGCTCAGCTGAGAGCAAAAACCAATGCCAACCCTTATACACACCTGGTCCTCCGCCACTTAAAACATGGCAAAGAGGAAAGATTAACTTGACCCACAGACAGGGAATGATGTGAGCTGAGCCTGGAAGGATCTGTAGAATGTCGTCATCCAGGCAAAAAGAGAGCAAGGGACAGCTGGTGTGAGGAGAGGTGGGACCTACAGTGCCAGAAGCCACAGGCCACCAACAAGGGGTGAGGGGGCATTTTCTCAATAAGGGAAATTCTTTGTTCTCAAAAGCCTGTGAGGGTTGGCGAGACGGCCCAGTGAGTAAAGGCACCTGCCAACAAACCTCAAGATCTGAGCTGCATCTTCAGGACCCACGTGGTCGGACGTGACCGTCAACTCGGGACAGCTGTCCTCTGGCCTCCACACACGCACATGCCCAACCCAAGTAAATAAATAAAAGTAAGTTTTTTAAAGCCTGTGGAACACTTTTACTTTTTGAAATGAAGAAAAGTTATGACCTTCTCTCTACTGATAACCAGAAAAGGCCTAGACTCATATAAATGGTTCTGGAAAGAGCTCTAAATGACCCTATTGTCACCCAGCAATAGCCATATCTGATACAATTTCAGTTATGTATGTATGTATGCATGAATGTATTTATATATGCATGCATAAGATTGGGTTTGTCTTCCACCAACACTGTAAACTATCTCAGGTCAAAGATTTTGTTATGATTTGCCTTGAATCACAAGGGCCTTGATTAGCCTGGGGTACATAGAGATTGGCATGCAGACATTTGCTGAATGAACTGGCTGGACCTGCTGCCTGCCAGGAACTGTTACAGACCAGGGATGAAGAAATGACCTAGTCCTTCAAGCTAGTAGCCTTGGAATCGATTCTGTACTGTGATCTTGTTCCTAACAAAGCCATTTTTGAAGTAGTAGGAAATTTGTCTGTTTCAAAGTTTGGAAAACAAAGACCTTGGACAGGCTGAGAAGCAAGCTTTTTAGACCGCTGGGCAGGAATGCCCCTGGGAAGGCAAAGCTGCTGGCCACCCCCAGCCCCCTCCAGCTCATCTAGCTTCTCTTGTAGGGGCCTCAGCTGGCTTTCTCCAGGTTGAGCAGAACGGTGACACACCTAGGCACACCCACTGTCATGCACAGGATCACAGGACACACACACAGGCACGTGTGATTGCACTCACACAATACATAGCTACAAACACACCCACACACAGGGATATAGCTCAGTTGGTGGAGTGCCTGTTGCCAGGCCCTGAGTCCATCCCCAGTACGATCAAACCAGTATGACAACGAACAAGAGCCTCAAAGACAAGTGTGGGGCACACCTGTAATCTCGGCACTTAGGAGGTGGAAGCAGGAAGATCAGGAGTTCAAGGGCATCTTCAACTACATAAGGAGTTCAAGGCTAGCCTGGTCTACAAGAGACCCTGTCTCAAAAACAAACAAGCAAGCAAACACCCAAACAAACAAAGCAATCACACACAATACACAGTCAGGCATACTTTATCATGTAACTCCCTGCACACAGCTAGTCATGCATGTTCAAATAAACACAACGATACACAACACAAGCAGGTAGCACGTGCTTAACTGCACACAGCAATGTCCATGTACTCACCCAGCACACACTGGCATGCATTCACCCACATGCACACCTAAACACACACACACACACACACACACACACACACACACTGGCATGCATTCACCCACATGTACACCTAAACACACACACACACACACACATACACACACACACACTGGCATGCATTCACCCACATGCACACCTAAACACACACACATACACACAGGTATGCATTCACCCACATGCACACCTAAACACACACACACACACACACACACACACACACACACACACACACTGGCATGCATTCACCCACATGTACACCTAAACACACACACACACACACACATACACACACACACAGGTATGCATTCACCCACATGCACACCTAAACACACACACATACACACAGGTATGCATTCACCCACATGCACACCTAAAAACACACACATACACACAGGTATGCATTCACCCACATGCACACCTACACACACACACATACACACAAAACCTACCTACACTCAAACCCACATTCCTACATGAACGTTCCCGAGTGCACAGAGCACAAGCTCACACGCTCACACTCTCACACACCCAGCCTCAGCTGTTGAAGTGGCAGCACCCACATGTTCCGTCTGTTTCAAAACAGGAAACCTGTCTGGGGCAGGGGGTGTTGGAGATGAGAGAGTTGCCGAGAAGGGTCCAGGTGCAGGGCTAGACTTTGAAGGACACCGAATCTTATCTCCTCCACAAGCAGGAAAGCTGAGCTGGATCAAGTCCGGACTTGGCCCAGGTCCCACACAGGATCAGTCCTGGCTGGAAAGGCTCTCAACAGCTCCCCCTGGGGCCACCCAAGTCACACGGTGTTGGCTCCTTGGCCAGCAGCTCGAGTCTGAGACCAGATCATCTGAGAGGTTAGCATGTGCCCATTTTACAGATGAGGAACTGAGAGCAGAGGTTAAGTCCCTTGTTCCAAGGTTCCAAAACAGACTAATCACCCAACTCTTCACTGTCAGGACTGTCACAATCCAAGTCTCCCATCTGGGTTCTGAACACAAGAGCAGGGCTTCGATGGCCAGGCATGGGAAAGAAAAGGAAACTGCTTCAGGTACCACCTCACCTCGTGGCTCACAAGGACTACTTTCTTTCTGTACTGCACCCACTTTCTTGGCTACACACACACACACACACATACACACACACTCCCTTTCATACAACACTCTTATACATACTCTCTCATACAACACTCACACATATATTCTCTCACACACACATTTACACACTCACACAAGCATGAGAAGCCATTGGAAAGCAACATTTATATAGGTGAATGACCTTTGTGGATCTCTCTTTCCCCTCATACAGAATAAATGTAGCCCAGGCTGGCCACAAACTCCTTGTATAGCCAAGGAAGACCTTGAACTTTTGATCCCCCTGTCCTTCTGAGTGCTGGGATCACAGGCTGGCTCCACCACCCATGGGTTAGGGGAGCTAGGGACAGAGCCCATGGTTTTGTGTGTACTAGGCAACCACACTACCAGCACCCCCAGCCCTCCCCTTCTCTGCCTGAAAAAAATGATGAAAACCATTTTTCCCTAGCAGCATCCCTGTAGCGGACATGGGCCTCCATGCTTCAGGGGCAGGGGCCCTTTGCTGTCTATACAAAGGGTGCTGGAGGGTGCAGTGGGATGTCTCAGGTGGCCTCCAGACCAGCCTAGGAGACGAAATCCAGTGATACCATGCATGTGGCTAGAACATAAAATGGAACCAAGAAAAAGGCCAGACCAGAGTCCTCCAAGACAGCACTATCGTACGTGCTGTCTTTCACAACCCTCTCCGTTTCAGATCTCACACTCTGAACAGCTGGGCCCTGCAGAGAGGGAACAGCAGAGGTCACAGGAAAGAGGATGGGCTACACTCAGGGGAAGCCCTGGAATTTCCTTTCCTGGAGACCTTCAGGATGGAGCACAGAGAGACTGCACTGGGAGACTCTTGCTCCTCTCCTGGGCTCGCCTGGCTCGCCCTGTCTGGAACACTGTCCAAATCTCTCCTTCTTTCTCCAAGTCCCACCCTTTTCTGCCCAATCTCTCCTGAGCCTCCCAGGCTTGACCATTCCCAGAGGCCAGACCGAGGCTGATGACGTCATGGTGTCTGACGTGTGAGGAAGAATCTACTAGGGGAACTAGATGCCCGGGATGACCTTGGAGGCCATCCAGCCTGTGTTGCTGCTTGGTGTACTGTGTGCACAGGGAGGTGGGGGCAGGGTCATCTGGGTTGGACTGCGCCATTGGGCTCGTCAGGCTGGACCCTGGCTTGTGCCAGGTTCCTGCTGAGTGTGGGAGAGCTGTCCCTGGGGAGCTGACCTGCTGAGGTTGGATGAAGCACCGAGGACTTGCTCAAGGCTGGTTTCCATGGTCAGCAAAAGGGCTCAGGAAGCAGAACCCACGGGAGGAAGAGGGGAGGAGCTGTTGGATGGGGCTGCTGACTCTGAAGCTGCCAGGCCACCCAAGTTCAGGGAGTTCATGTCTGTGAGGCCTTAACAGAGGGAAGAGGAGTGGCCCACTCCGTGATTGTGGGCCTGTGCTGTTCCAAGCAGAGCCTCTGGGGCTTCCTAACCCTAAGAAACCAGCCCTCCTATGAGAGGATGCTGCACTTGAGCTATTTAGTATGGTCTGGGGATCCTTTAGGATGGAGAACCACTCCAGGAACGGACTCTAGTAGAAGGGCTTGAACTGAAGCAGACGGTCCGTCAGACTCACCGTGCCAAAGTTCATTCATTAGTAAACAACACTGTCGAGCCTTGGTGGTAGGACTGTATCTTTGTGTGGGTTTGTTTCTGCTGGTTGAAATATTTCCTCCAGATGTTGGTACGAGGGTCAATTAGAGCATTTTACAATTCGATGTTAGAGAAAACACAGAACACAAAAGCCAGAGAAACGAGACTTTTACCCTGGTGAGTTCCTATAAAATCCGAATCAAGTGACCACATCAGCCTCCAAATCAGCTGCAGGGCGATGCCAATCTGCAATACTTTAGTGCGTGTGATAGAAAAGGGAACTTTGGGGCTAGGAGAGATGGCTCAGCAGGTAAAGGCACCTGGTGCCAGGCTTGACCAGCTGAGTTTAACGCCCAGGATTGGCATGGGGGAAGGAACACGGCTACAAATGAATACAATTAACACAACCATGGTTACACCAAGAGATGGTCTGAGGTACAGCGGAGGGTGAGTGCAGGTCCCAAGGAAACACTAAATTGTACAGAAGGGACATGAGCATCCTTGGACTTTGGTACCTGTTTGGCATCGTGGATCTCATCCCTGGTGGATACTTAGGGGAGACTCCATTGCTCCTAGTAAGCAGTGGCTGGTGTCCTGTCCTAATACAGCTATTAATGGCTCACCCTGGTTTGTTAATTTATTGTTACTTTTGGTGTGTGTGTGTGTGTGTGTGTGTGTGTGCGCGCGCGCGCACACACACACTTGCAAGTGCAGATGTGTTTGTATACCACAGCTTTCTTGTGGGGGACAGAGGACAATTTGTGGGAGCTGGTTCTCTCCTTCCACCATGTGGGTCCTGGGAATCGAACTCGGATCCTCAGGCTTGGCAGCAAGCACCTTTTAATCAGTGAGCCATCTTACCAGCCCAGCCAGGCTTTTTCACGTGCATGCTGCCTCATCAGACTCCAGGAGGAGACCCCATCTCTCTTCCTTCACTTGGGAAAACCCAACTCCTATTCCGAGACTCTGTTCAAATGCCAGATCCACAGTTACTCCTTTTTCCTGTGGCCATGCAACCTACTTTAAAGCCAGCTGGTAGTTCCTGGAACACCTGGCCACAAATCTACTAAAATTATGTCTCTAGGGCTCTAGCAAAATAAGCGCTTTGCCGTAAAATATGGGAGCATTTTGAGTGTGGAGCTGGGTATTGCCTTTCTCTGTACCACGGATGCCATGCACTGAACAGACACCCAATAAATATTTACTGAATGAATCGAACGAAATGGAATCAAATGGCGTGCTTGCAAATGCCAGACGCAGACAGCTTCCGACTCTACAGAAAAACTCCCAGGTTATTGCTTTTCCAGAGGGGGAGAAAGAATTTAACCAAATCAGCTATCATGGAACACAGGGTGAAAGGATGTTGGAGAAGTGATTTCCCATTCCTTGTGGGCCAAGGCCTAAAAATTTCATGGTCAGCTGATCCTTTCTTTCCAGGACCCAGCCCCAAACACAGAAGGTCTAGTGCTGAGATAATGTGGTGCACAGAAAATGATCGTCTCAGTTTGCCAAGCAGGGGGCAGGCAGAGGCGCAGTTCCTACCTATCCTGGTTGTTTGTTTTGCTTTGTCTTGAGACAGGGTCTCTGTCTGGAGCCTAGGATGGCCTGGAATTCACTCTTGAGTCCAGGCTGGCCTCAAAGTCAGGAAGCCTCACTCCTCAGCCTATCACAAGCTGGGATTACAGGCATTTGCAGCCTTACCCTGCTACACTTAACCTTCCTTAGACTTTTTTTTTTTTTTAAGACAAGACTGTTGTTTTCCTCTAGTATAGCAAGCTTGGGAAATCGATTGCCATGTGTTTGCATGTGCGTGTGTGGGTGTGTTCATGTTCTCATGTGTGAGGGCATGCATGTGCATGTGTGTCGTGGCCAGCGGTTACTGTTGGATGTCTTTTTTTTTTTTTTTAACTGCCTTCCACTTTATTGAAGTACTGTCTTGTCTCTTGCTGAACTCAGAATTCACCAGTTCAGCTTTCCAGCCAGTCAGTTTTCCCAAGAGCCCCTAACTCTGCCTCCTGAGCCCTGGAATTACAGGGACGCTGCCACAGTCGCCTGGCATTTACACGGGTGCTAGCAGTCTGCACTCCAGCCTGCACACTTGTGGAGTAAGAACTTTGCTCTCCTCCGCCTTCAGTGTACATGCCTTGGAAACAGAGGGAAGCAAGACAGGGTGGAAAGGTAAAGATTAAAATGCTTCCTGTGTGCCCAGCACCACCGTAGGTACTTGTTTTCAAATGCCTAAAATATTTTTAAAATAAAATATAACTCAAAAGAACCTCAGAGATAATCATTATTATTCCCATTTTGTCGATGAGGAAACTGAGTCAATGAAGAATGTTGCCTAGCCAAGGTTAAAAGACTACATGTTATTTATTTATTTATTTGGTTGGTTTTTTTTTTTTTTTTTTTTTTTTTTTTTTTTTTTTTTTTTTTTTTTTTTTTTTTTTGCTGTTGTTTTTTGAGACAGGGTCTCATGTAGTCCAGGGTGACCTCAAACTCCCACTGCCCCTAAAGGTGACCCACCACAGTTCTTCTCGTCTCTCTCTTGAGCCATCACATAACAATGGCTCTTGTCATTCTGTTTAATTCCCGTTTCCTTAGTTTCTGCCTAACTCTGGGTGGAGTTCGGTCTTATTCCCACCAAAACCCAAGATGCAGTCTCTTCCTCCCTAGGACTGCTCCTTTGTTCTTAAACAGCCTCTCCCAAACCTCAACCTCACTTTCCCCTCTAGTTGAAGAGTAAACTCTAGGGCTGGAGAGATGGCTCAGTGTGAAAAGTGTTTGCTGTAGAAACATGGAGACTTGAGTTCTGATCCCAGCACCCCACCCAGGAGGCTGGGGTGATCAGACGCAAGGTATGTAAGGTGGAAAGCAATGGAGGAACTCACCCACCTCCACCCCTGGCCTCTATACAAGAACACAGGGACTCCTACACCACCACACACAACAAAAACAGGATGGTCATGGTGGCACACATATTTAATCCTAGCACTCATGAGGCAGAGGCAGGAGGATCTCTGTGAATTCTAGGCCAGCCTGCACTACAAAATGAGACCATGCCTCGATAATAAATCTAAATAGATAGATAGATAGATAGATAGATAGATAGATAGATAGATAGACGGATGGATGGATGGATGGATGGATGGATGGATGGACGGACGGACGGACGGACGGACAGACAGACAGACAGACAGGTAGATAGATAGATAGATAGATAGATAGATAGATAGATAGATAGATAGATAGATAGATAGATAGATAAAATGAAGCCATTCTAATATGGCACGTTCCTAACACTATCTTCTTTCTCCAAAGTTCCTAAAAAGTCTTCCATACCTCTGAATAATAACGGCTACTACTACTGAATATTCGGTTGCTGTCTAAATTGTACACAAGCATCACAATTTATAGAAGAGCTCACTGTAAAATTAACAGGCTGCCCAAGGTCCCTGAGTGAGTAGCCATGAGAGGAGGACTCACTGTGCTCCATTTGACAGGCTCTGTGAAGGTCGCCTGACCTCCCAGACTCTGGCCTCCTTTGCTTTTTCTTCTGCTTTCTCTTGCTGCTCCACTCAGCTTGCTCACCTCTCCAAAGACGCCTTCGGTACCGATATTCCTCGAGGGTCTGCCCATCTTCCCCTTTACAAGTCACACACTCTGGAAGAGATCTGAGCCGCTCCCTCCAGACATCCTAATCTTCAAGTCCCACCAGTTCTTTTCTCTCACACTTTGGGCTTCCAGGGGGAGCTCCTCATTGGAAATCTCCCCTTAAATACTTTGCTTACATCCAATGTCAGGACTCAAAATAGGACTCATTATTTTCCCCGCCAAAGCTGCCTCTCTCCTGCTTGTTCTGGTTAATACCAAGTCGTCTACCTCCAAGTGAGAAACCTCAGGTCCATCCTTGGCTTCTCCCTATCTCTCATGTCTTATTCTCTGACTATTCCAGTGCTTAACAGACTCACTGCCTTGAGTTTTGCCCTTACCAACCAGTTACACCATAATTGACAGGATTCTATATCTCAAGAGCTCCCCAGTTCCCTTAGGATACATTTCCGCACCTGAGACATAGCGGACAAGCCCAAGGCATCGTCTTCCTTTAGCCGTTTCTCCTCCTTTGTATGTGCCAGTCACAAAAGAGCGTTTCTTGGGTTTTCAACATGCTACACTTCCTCACTCTGTGCTAGTAAACTTGTAGTCGTTCTTCAGGAGCACCGGCCCATGCCAGTGTCTCTGCCCACATTTCCCATCCCACTGTGAATCTGCATCTCTTCGTCTCCGTCTCTGCACTCACCTGCAGTTCCCATGCCACCCTGCTTCTGTTTGGGTTTGATTAACAATTTAGTGTTTGTCTTCTTGGGAATCTACATGAGACTGGTGTCTGTGTCACAGTGCTAGAAGCTGAACTAAGAGTATCATGTGCTCTAGGCAAGTGCTTTCCCACTTAGCCATACTCCCTGCCATATTCACAATGCCAAGGGTAGAGCATGGCATGCCATGGGTGCTCAGCTGAAATAACAGCTTCACACTCTCTTGAATCAGCTATGGACCTTAGCCCTTGTACTTCCTTTGCTTTTTTCTTTTTTTATTCTTTCTTTTTTAAAATAATTTTTAAGCGGCCCCCCTGCCCCCTAGTGTGTGTGTGTGTGTGTGTGTGTGTGTGTGTGTGTGTGTGCAGGTCAGAGGAAAAGTCGGGGGAGTTGGTTCTTTCCCACCACCATGGAGGTCCTGGGGACCAAACTCAGGTCCTCAGGTTTGGCAGCAAGTATCTTTACCCACTGAGCCATCTTGACGGCCCCACCCTTTGCTTTCCCTGTGCTTTGGTCCATGTGTGTATTTCATTCTTCCTTCTTCGTAAGTCTATCCGCTTCATGGAAGAAAAAGCTGAGTCCTCATTCTGTATGTCTTATCTTCCTGAGCACTGCCAGTGATGTTTCCTTGATTAAAATAGGAGGAGGAGAAGACAGGCAAAGGACAAGTTCTTAGACCTCAAAATATTAGGTTGTAGAATGAGGCTTTATCCCCCACAAAAAAACCTCCAAAGATAAGTAACCCATTTCTGATGGGAGAGGATGGAACATGTGGAAGAAGCAGGAACTGTGTTGTAGCAGTGGATTTTTTTTTTTTAATGTAGGTGTTTTGAAAATAGCCCATAATGCTGATGTGAGTGGAAATCAGGCAGCCACTATTATCAATGCCCCTATCTTCCTAAGAGCATTGTTTTTCTATTAGGCACTGTGGTAGTTTGAAAATGACCCCCATAGGCGCATAGGAACTGTCACTATTAAGAGGTGTGTACATGTTGGAGTAGGTGTGGCCTTGTTGGAGGAAGTGTGTCACTGGGGGTGGGCTTTGAGGTTTCAAATGCTCAGGCCAGGCCCAGTGTCACTTTCTCTTCCCACTGTCTGCCAATCTGTATGAAGAACTCTCAGCAAACTCTCCAGCACCATGTCTGCCTGCATGCTGCTATGGTTCCTGCCATGATGATAATGGACTAAACCTCTGAACTGTAAGCCAGCCCCAATTAACTGGTTTACTTTACAAGAGTTGCTGTGGTTATGATATCTCTTCACAGCAAACACTAAGACAGAAATTAGTACCAGGAGTGGGGTAACAGAGAGGAGAACTGAGAGAACAGGAAGGCAGAGGGAGACACTGCCAGCCGCCACCATGACAAGAGAGATGTAAGATACTGGTGAGCCACGAGCCATGTGGCAACTTATAGATCAATAGAAATGAGTTAATTTAAGATATAAGAACAGTTAGCAAGAAGCCTGCCATGGCCATACAGTTTGTAAATAATATAAGCATCTGTGTGTTTATTTTATAAGTGGGCTGTCGGACTGCCGGGGCTTGGCGGGGCCTGGAGAGAAAACTCTCTAGCTACACAGTCTGGACCATGTTTTTGTCTGGAGGAATATGGAACACTTTGGGACTTTGGACTAGAAAAGCAAATGGACACTTTAAGTGTGGCTTAATGGGCCATCCTAGTAGGAGCATGGAAGACAGTGCTGCTGAGGATGATTTGCACTATGGGGGCCTGACTCAAGAGTTTTCAGAGGAGAGGAATGTTAGTTTGTGGCCTAAAGACCAGTTGTGTGATATTTTGGTGAAGTATTTGGCTGCTTTTTGCCCTTGTCTGAAAAGTCTGCCTGAGGCTAAATTGAAGAATTTTGGATTAATTGTGTTTGCAGAGGAGGTTTTTCTTTTCTTTTCTTTTCTTGAGATGAGGTTTCTCTGTGTAGCTTTGGAGCCTGTCCTGGAACTCACTCTGTAGCCCAGGCTGGCCTCGAACTCACAGAGATCTACCTGCCTCTGCCTCCCAAGTACTGGGATAAAAGGTGTGTGCCACCACCACCACCACCGCCCAGTTTAGAGGAGATTTCAAAACAGCCCAGTGTTGCCTGTGTCATGTGGTTACTACAGGTCAATCTCATGCAAGTCTATAATGAAAAGGAGCAGGCCAGTAAACAGCCTCCTTTGAAAGCCTCCTGCATCAGCTCCTGCCTCCAGGTTCCTTCCCTGCTTGAACTCCTGTCCTGACAACCTCAACGATGAACAGCAATGTGGAAGTGTAAGCCGAATAAACCCTTTCCTCCCTAACTTGTTTTTGGTTTTCATTGTAGCAATAGAGACCCTGACCAAGACAGGTACCAAAGCAGTGGAAACGAAGCTGGGCCACACTGCCTTTGCTCCATATGTACCTTTGCTCTATGTACCTTCGTTTTCCTCAACCAAGTCTGCTCGGTGCCTTACCTTCTCTCCTTTTAGACTCACTGTCCACACTGTTGTCAGTGATTGTTCTAGAACTCAGATTCAACCGCATCATTTGGGATTACCCCCTCAGGAACACCCTACCACCTACAGATAAAATCCTTCCCACACGTCATTCAGAGTGTTTCGCGATGGTGCCCGAATCCATTCTTCAAGGCTCAACCCTGCTATTTCCCTTCCACACCTCCTCCAGCTCTCCCCAAACCTGACCTGTCCCTCCCTGGATACACTGTTTCTTTCCCTGTCTTTGCATATGCTTGGCCTTTGACCTGGAACATGGCTTTCCCATTTCCACAAAGAATGCCTTCCGTATACTTTCCTATGTTCTAAAGCAAATATTTCTCCATTGAATATTGCAGGCTTAACTGTTGCTACGGGGGCTCTCGGATCTGCATAGACACTTGCCAGGCCAGTCTTGTTTTCTTTTACTGAATCCCAGGAAGGAAGAACAGGTACTTTGGTTTGCTCCTCTGACTCTGACACCTGCTGCTTCTCAGGTGCCACCTAAGGAATGTGTGAAGCTGAGGTCAGTTGAGTGAGTGGAGCAGGTCCGACCTTTGTTTCTTTCCTTAACTAGAAGACTGCGCCACTAACCCGTCTCTGGAAGCCGCTCTTGTGAAAGAGTTGAATTATAGGTCTGGGGATGGAGCTCGGTTGCTACAGTATTCATCTAGCACGCATGAAGCCCCGGGTTCCATCACAGCATTGTTAAAAACAACACCACACTGGGTAAGGAGACTGGGGGCTGAGATCCCAGCACGCTAGAGCTGCCAGTAGAAGGAGCAGATGATCAAGGTCACCTCAGCTACCACGGGGGTTGTAGCCTAGCTTGAGTACAGGAGGCACTTGGAAGGAAGGGAGGGAGGGAGGAAGGGAGGGAGGAAGGGAAGGAAGAGGGAGGGAGGGAGGGAGGGAGAAGTCAAATTGCACCTCTTTTCTGTCACATGTTGGTGAGTTTTCCTCTGTAAGTTTTGTTGCCCGTTTATTATATGCATAATAATTTCGAATGACACAGCTGAGCATGCTAAAAATAGGACCTAAGTGCATGCCAAGGGCAGATAAACAAAGGAGGAATGCATGCCATTGGGCCGTGCCCAGGTGATTGTTCTAATGATGGTCTGCTCCTAATGGATGCCATGGCTCTTCTCTGCTCAACCCTTTAAGTGCAAATAATTGCGGGCTGTCCAAACATTTGAAACCACTCTAACCTTGAAGAGCACAGTGAAGAAGATGTAGAAAAAGAGCACGGGCCTCCAAAGGGGAAAACTTCATTCCCGAACGGCTTAAGAAAAGGAAAGACGAGTTTATATAAAGCTTGCTAAGGAAACAGGAAGTTAGAAAAAAAAAAACTGTGATAAGGAAGGCCATAAAGAGAAATGCTGACCCAGAGAAGATGGATCTGAAAACTTAAGGGGAAACTTTTGATACAAATGTACGGCCATCACTGACGAGAGGTTTTTTTTTTGTTTTTTTTTTTTTTTAATTTTTGTTTTTAAGCCAATGTTTAAAAAAAGTTAGAGTCGAACTCATTGTGATTCTGTAGGACAAGCTTGCCTGATTGGGCAGGGGCATGATTATTCCCTCCACTGCAATTGCTTTAATGGGGCCTCCTTGATGAAAACAACATCTTAAAATACTCAACCCAGTGATGAGAAGTTATTTCAAGATGTGAACCAAGGCCGCAGTTGTGGCGGGGTTAGCGTGCAAAGCACGCCTCCCTCTTCAGCCTGTTCAGCTGAGCCGGATGAACAGCAGGCTGACAACTGTCCCCACCGGCCGTTCTGCACAGCTGGGTCCCACCCCAGAGGCACAATGGAGCCCATAGGCAACTAGCAAACCTAGGAATGCTATCCAGGCTGAAAGGTGGGGTCAGAGCACCGTGAGATGCTCTAGAGCCTTGGCCTTGGTCACTACCACCCCCCCCCCCCCACACCCCACCCCCAGCTCAGACAGAGGGCTTTCCCGACTCCACCATGCCAAGCCCTGTCCGGCTCCTTCTCTTTTCCTTCCAGCTTGTTGGCATGGCCCTCTTTCTGTACCCATGAAAACCAAACCCTTGAAGGGCAACTCCTAAGACAGAGATAAAACATTTCAACCACTCAATTCAGCTGTCCCTTCTCCAAGACCCACCTCAACTGTCCCTCCTTTAAGTCCCTTTATTAAATTCTCCAAGGCAACCAAACGCCACTTATTCTGGGTCCAAACAGTGCTTCTAATATTCATCATCATACAGTTTTCTTCTTATTCCTATAATCATTTGTTAATATACCCACATGTACTTATAAAGCAAGGACTCCAGAGTTACTCCATATTTTTATGGAGTGGGTGCAGGAGGATTGTGGGATGTAAAATTTGTCTATGGACATCCATTAAGAGACAAAAGCCAGATACACTGAATGGCAGGACTTGCTGATGTGATACTTGGATTTGGGCTGAACCTGGGTGAGGACCACCCAACCCACATAAACGGGTAAGCAGGATGGCTGGGTTTTGTTTCTAGTAGCTTATCATTGGCGTACTTGTTGATGTTAAGACTGCCAAAGTCAATACCCCCATCCAGTCATTGCCAGACATCTTCCCTTAAAGCATGTATTAAACTAGCCATCAGGGAGCTGCAGAATTAATGGAGGTGAAGAAAGCATTTTGCATTTGTGATGGCTTGGATTAAAATTTAATTGGAGTCTGAGATGGAATGTGTGGGAAGCTACTAAGGTTAGTCTTCTACAACAAAAGAGAAACACGGATTCTGTTGTGTATGAAGTCGCTTACTTGTTTGCCCATATTTACACTCACTCACTGTATCCAGACTCTTCTTGCATTTCCTATGTAGCACAGGGGCTTTGCGTCTTTAAGGAGAACCAGGGCTGGGAAGACGGCTCAGTGGGAAAAGTTCCTGCTCTGCAAGCATGAGGCCCTGAGTTCAGATCCCAGGGTCCCATGTAAAAAGTCATGCAGCAAGGTGTGTACCTATAACCCCAGGGCTGAGGGGCTGGAGACAGGCCCGAGGAACACTGGGAAAACAATTTACCTAGTTACTCATCTCTAGGTTCGGTGAAAGACCCTGTCTTGAAAAATAATGTGGAGAGCTAAGCATAGTGGCGCATGCCTTTAATCCTAGCACTTGGTAGGCAGAGGCAGGTAGATCTCTGAGTTCGAGGCCAGCCTGATCTACATAGAGAGTTTGAGACCCACCAGGGATACAGAGAAAAACCCTGTCTCAGAAAAGAAGAGAAGGAGGAGTAGGTGGTGGAAAGCTTTGAGGACATCGACCTCTGGCCTCCAAGCATGTGCATATGGTAGAACCCCCAGTACAAACAAATGCACACAAGACATATGACACACACCGGGGGGGGGGGTGTCACTAATTACATAATCAACATTGCTCTGATATCCCAACAAGCCCTCATAATTGTGCTTGAGTAGTGATAAGCATGCACCATATTGAACTAGGAATTTTAAAACAACTCATTTAATAAAACATTCTGAGAAAGACCAGAGCGTTTCACTGAAAAGTGGGAGGGAAGGTGGGACCATGCCACTGTGTGGACAGGAAGGGCCATACTGCATAATTATAGTTTAAAAGATAACTCAATATTTTGGGTCTTATAGCGGGTATCTGCTGAGAGTCTAGAACACAGCCAGTGTGTTGGAATGAGCATGGGAATTTCAGGGGAAGGAGTTAGAGAAAAGTGCTGGCATGCACGATTATCCCTCACTTCAGACTGGTGCAAAGGAAGTGGTTAGTTTGGTAATAAGAGGTCATAGGGGGCTGGAGAGATGGCTCAGAGGTTAAGAGCACTGGCTGCTCTTCCAGAGGTCCTGAGTTCAATTCCCAGCAACCACATGGTGGCTCACAACCATCTGTAATGAGATCTGGTGCCCTCTTCTGGCCTGCAGTCATATATGCTGTATACATAATAAATAAATAAATCTTTAAAAAAAAAAAAGAGGTCATAGGGATGAGACGATGGAATAACAGAGCGTGACCACCTCAGTTCACAGGGACTGCAGCTGGGCTTTGGAAGTTACGCTTGATGAGTTGCAGGAAATGCCACAGGGACACATGAGCCTTTCATCAGGTGACAGGAAGCATAGGTAAGAGCAAAGTCCTGGGTCTTGAGTAGGAAACAGAACACCAGGAACGTCTAGAGTAATGAGTATGCCTTATGTGTCTGTGTGACTGTGTATGTCTACAATTGCATGAGGTGACCAGAAGAGGGTATCCAATCACTTGGTGCTGCAGTTACAGGTTGTTATGAGCTGCTCCATGTGAGTACTGGGAACTGAACTCGGTTCCTCTACAAGCACACTATGTGCTCCTAACTACTGAGTGAGTCATCTTTCCGGCCCAGAGGCCCACATTCTTCATACCTAAATGTTTAACATTCGTAAGTCAAGTTGACTTACTGGCGAGTTAAACACATCCTACTTTCTTGCCTTGTCCACTGTAGAGTCAAAACACTTAAACCCTGTGGCATTCTATGCCAGAACATGACAGCTTATGAAAAACAGAAATTTCAATTCCTGATGCACCTGTGATCTTCCCTGGATGCTCTTTGCATTCAAGTGTTTGGACACACCAGAAGCAGGCCAAATTCTGCCCACACTTCCACCAAAATTGCTCTTTGGTCATCCTAGCAGATAGAACCATCTATGTTCAGGAGGCTGGAGGTGGGCAGGTGCAAGAAGTTGGTATCTAATACCCAGAACATGTACCTCTGTGGCACCTGGAGTGAGAAGTACGGACAAACAGAGGCTCTAAGGAAATCGGTCCCCTGGGCCTAAGGGCTCTTCACTCTGTACTAAAGGGCAGGCCCACAGAAGGACCAGCACTGATGCTCTAGTCTGAGGGGAGGGACATGTGCAAAAATCCTGCGTGAACATAACAGAATACAAAGGTGACGTGAACTAACCCCGAAGGCTTCCCTCCCTCCATTGTAGAGGACATGGGCAACTGCAGAATCTTCTACCGAATCCTGAGAGGATAGACCGAGGGATAGTTTCTGGGAGAAGACAAAGGGGGACAGACATAGAGAGGAACACAGACATGGCGAGGCTGGTCTTTGTGTCATGGTGGGCTGCAGAGCTATTCTGTACTGCCCAGAGATGTGAGCTGTGGCGATACATTGTGTAACAGCTACGCAAGTGGGTTGACTTGGGATGGGGCCTCTATGAGGAGAATCTGGGGAGGCTGACCTAAAGCCTAGCTGAACCACCGCTACAGACGGAAAATACGGAGAACGGCACGTGGGGTTCATGTGGCTTCCGAGGACTCCTCGGAGACAAAACAAGGGAGAAGTGGGTGAGGCAGCAGCACGGACTTGGAAGGAGCATGCTCGCATGCGGCATGCGGACCTCTCGTACAGCCTCCCCCTCCCTCTCAGGTCTGCCGCTGGAGTTCACATCTCCACCCTGTCCCGACGGGTTTCTGAGTTCCTTGCCCTATTTTTAAGCCTTTTCAGATTTTTTTTTTTCAAACCCATACAAAAATGGAGTGTATCTGATAGTAAACTTTGCTGCGCTCATCACCTTGCTTCAATCATTACAGAAGAGATTGCTGAATTATTCATGTAGTCAACTTGTTTTTCCTGTAACGTTGGAAGTGAATCCTAGCCAGCATACTCTCTTACTCCAAAACAAATAATGGGCTTTTTTTTTTTCCTTTTTGCTTTTTTGAAACTGCAGTGTGTGTGTGTGTGTGTGTGTGTGTGTGTGTGTGTGTGTGTGTGTGTGTGTGTGTGTAATGTAGAGATCTTACAACAGCTTGCTGGAGTCTTCTCTCCTACCATGTGGGATCTGGGGAACTGAACCAGGTAGCAGCAAGCACCTGTACCAATTGAACCATCTTTGTGGCCGCCATCTAGAGTCTTTTAAAATCCACATAAGCATCAGCCCATCTGGCTGCCAAAGCCTATTTCTGACATTCCCTTCCATTATCACATCTGACACCATTCCTTTGCATCATCGAGTATTAAATCCACGTGCATCCCCCCCTCCCCGCCCCCCCAGTCATCCAAAACTTCTCTCCTAACACTCAGTTACTTGGAATCAAGGTCAGCGAGGCTCTGACCTGCTTCTGGCAGGATGGGAAGCAAGGACAGATCCTCATGTGTGGTTCCAGTGTCAGGAGCTCTCACTCGCCTCAGGCTAAACAGTCAGAGCCACAAGGTCAAAGTGATGTGGCTTGGGCTGCTGGGAGTCTGGCCTTTGGTGAATGAAGTCCCGGGGAGAGCTGTGGGCAGCCAGGCCCCTGCTACATGGAAGTCTGCAAGCCACAGTCCTGAACTGTCCAGCACTCCTTGGATTTGGGTCACTAAGCCACTGGAGACCTGTGATGAAAGTAGCCCCCTCCTTTCTGGCGCTGCCTCCACCCTTCCTGATTTGATCTTTTCGGTTTATAAGGCCTAACACAAGCTATGTGTGGTGAAAGAGCAGAGGGTAGGGGCTGCAGAGTGCATGCTGTCTGTCTGTCTGTCTGTCTGTCTGTCTGTCTCCGCCTAGCTGGGTAGCTTGAGGCAAGTCTCTTACCCATTTCCAAAGAGGGGAAACTCAGATATCCATAGGAGTCCTCCACCCCAGCAATGACAACTTACGGCTCCCAGTTCAAAAGCTGCTAGTGGCCACTACGTTCTGCCAGGCTGCTTCCATCATTGTCTTTTACAATCACCAGATTCTAACACGGTGGGGATCACATGGTCAGCACTTAATAAACACTGCCAGGTGACTCTCCAATGTGATCCCCCATGCCAAAGCATCCATCCCCCAACGATCCAGGCACAATGCCAATCCAGGGGCCCCCAGTCTCTCCCTGGACAGGCTACATTTTAAACAAAGCTGCGGAGTGCAGAGGGAAGTTCTCTAATATAAGAGAAGTGGTTAGGGGTCCTAACGGTTCAGATGCGAGATAAAGACACAGGGCTGGGAGCTGCAATCCATGGTTTTCCTGCTTCTCTACTTGCACCCCGACATCAGTTAAGCCTAATTGCCAGTCCCCACAACTGGCCCAACAGCCAGGCTGAAAAGTGCTTCAGGCAGACTTATGCCTGTGCCAAGCCACCAAGGAAAGCATGTCCCAAACAGCCCCTGGAGCTCTTCTGAGGGTCAGGGCTCCCCAAGGGAAGTTCACAGGAGGCATAACGACTGCTACCTGTTCCTCATGGATTCAGTGATTAGTGTTTGCTGCAGACAGCTGCAGAGCCGACCAGCACAGCTGCACAGTTCAACCTGTCCACGAAAGACGGGCCCTTCCTCCTTCCCTTCCCGCTGTATTTACTCCAGGCAAGAGCTGGAAGCCTTCAGGATGGGACACACCACTTGAGGTTGTTGTATGTACTCTGTCTGACTGCGCTGTGACCAAGGTCTCTTTGAGTCCTTGGGAAGGACAAGGATTTCTTGACTTCACCAAACTGGAAAGGTTTTTGAATCACAGCCCAGAACTTAGCGATTCACTGCCACGCCCACATCTGAGAGAGAAAATGGTTTTGTGTACTACCTAAGGGCCAACATGAACATACAGCTTACAAAACAAAACAACAACAACAACAACAACAACAACAAAACACTTCCAGGAAGTTTCCCAGGAAAACAAAACCCAAATCTCTGTCTAAATAGCCAAGTAACACCAAGATCCTTTCTCTCCTACAGTGTACCTCAAGCTAACAGCATAGGCTAGGCAGTCCCCCAAAGATGGCACCAGTGTATAATTTTAGAGCTGAAGGCATCCTGGAGATCATCTAGCCTGGTCCTCCCCCACCTCACCATCCCCACAATTTCCTTCCTCTGAGCCCCTCTAGTGACCCTCGGAGAATGCCGGAAATTCTTGACCATAAGCAAAGATACGGGGTCTTTATGATCAGGGTGTGCGGGCAGCTCAAGCTAATTGCAGCCAGTCCTGGCTCACTGCTGAGATTTGGAGTCTTAAAGCTTCCGTGTGGCTCTGCACATGTGGTGGAAACCAAAAAATAAAAAGTCTGCAGCCAATTCCGGAGAGGCACTGACAGGCCCATGCATGCAGCAGGAGTCTCCGGCAGAACTCAAGGCTCAAATCAGACACACATGGCCCTGGTGGAGACCAGAGCAGCCAATTAAGGCTCAGAAGCCTTGACAGGAAGAGCTGGAGGGGACGGGGGTGGGCGTGGAGAGCAACAACAACCAACAAGTTGTTAATAATTAGCAGTCTAAAAACTTAAAAAAAAAAAAAAAAGTCCTAGGACCAGTGAACACAAGGGAAGTCCCTGGCTGAGAAACCATCGAAGAGGCACAGTTCTGAGAATCCCTTCTGCCACCAAGGGTAACTCAAGAAGTTAGAAACTGCTATGAACATATTTTTCATCTTTTAAAGACCGAGTTAATATGGATACTTACTCCAAAAGTGTCCACCCTGTCTGTATTTGCTCCTGTTTGTACAAGGAATGGTTGAAAAGACAGGCAAGAAACCAGGAAGAGCAATCTCTTGTGGAAGGCTCGAGGGCCAGCAGGGTGGTGGAGTAGCAATAGGGGGGTGAATGAACATACAACTTGAATTTGTCCATTGTGAGCCTTGAAAATGTAACCGCGCAACAAGGAAAGCTGATGCAAAGCTGTTCTTCTGAGCCCTGGTCTCGGTCCTCAGCCTGCTGTCTTTCAGGGCCATGACCTGGAGACAGCCTGAGCCCCGACTAGACCTCAAACAACTGCAAGTCTGGATACCCAAAGGGGCCTCTCTCAAGGTCACCGTGAATGTGAGGGTCGGCACTGGCATCGAACACTTGGCTCCTGGCCACCACTGTGTTCTCTCCAAAGCGATGGAGGGCCTGAGTTCAGATTTAATGAAGATGTGAGACAAGTTACAGTCCCATTTTCTTCCTCCTTCCTTTCCTGTTCCTCAGAGCAAAAGCCCGAGCGAGGGCCTGCCCTCACTCAGCTTAAGTCCAATCCATCACTCCAACAATTCTTCCCATGATGCTGGCTGGGGGTTTCTCCTGACCTCTCAGCTCCTGTCCATGCACCATATTCTCCACCTTGGTTCAGCTCCTGAGCAGCATTTTTATGACTATGGCCCCTGGGTGCGCTGTCACCTCTCTGAGGAATGCCTTTCTCTCTTCTTTTCCATCTAGTAAATTCCTGCTGACACTTTAGGATCAAATGTCACTCACTACCTCTTCAAGTCTTGGCTCTGCAGAGCATGGCCAGCCAGCTGCCTGCACTTCCAAGGCATTCTGGATACTCCTCTATCACAGTCCTTCCCATGATACCCTGCAGCTTTATATCGACAAAAATCAATGATTGGGCTTTCCACATCTGCCTCCTTGTTACCTCTGAACTCCTCAAGGCCAAGCCTCTTATGGCTGCCTCCACACCATGCAGTCTTCTCCGTCACTGTTCTAGGCACTCCACACACAATTCATTTAACCTTTACCAAACTTCAGGAAGTAGGTGTTCCCGTTATTTCATACAGCTAAGTACACTGAGGCTCAGAAGGTGCAAAGACAGAGGCAGACATGGGACACAGAAGCCGGGGAGCTGCCTGCAGAGCCCAGGCTTTTTAAAAAGTGAGTAATAACAGCTATATATAAATAAATGAATAAACAATCAGGAACAGGCTCATATTGCTAAGGTAAAGGTCTTCACGGTTGCCATTTCTAAAATTTCCAACCAATGACTGCCCTGGGAATATGAACTGAGGGGAGCTGCTCTAAGAAACTGGCATGAATGTATCCATCCCCGGAGCACTCATGGTACAGGACCCACTGGAACAAAAGAACCAGACTGACACCAACCAGCTCATCCTGAAGCCATAAGAAATCCAGTTTCCCAGAGCCTCTCCCAGGGCCACCCAGCATCACTCACTCTTCCTAGGACAATGAAACGTGAGACCTTGAGGTCTGTCCTGGCTCTAACTCTAAACTACAACCCATATGAAAGAGGGAAGATTTATCCCCAGCTTGCCCTGCCTGTGGTCTGTGGCTGCAGCTCCAGGTCAGAATTTCCTGGAACTGGGTGGAAACAGTCACCCAGCCATGAAGGCTGGCCTGTAGTCTCCATGCTTCTGAAGGTAGAAGGCCTTGCCTGCTCTGGGTGAAACTGGGTCTGATTGCCACTGCCGGCTGATGGGCCCAGATACCAGGACACACTAGGGCGGTGTGCAATACCTCCCTGGGGCCTATCTTTCCACTCCTTTCCCAAACCTGCTCAGAGTTGTTCTCGGGGAAGAGCAATTGACTCTGGCCTTTGACTGGGATGCAGAAGGGGAACTAATCTCCACCTCAGGGTAACTGAGAAGGAGAATGAGTCTCCAGGGAGACTGCGTGGAAGCAGACTTGGGTTGAGGAACAAAGGCCTGGGTGCCATTTACTGACTTGGTGGTGCAGAACAAGTTATTTACCGTATTTGAGTCCCATCTGCAGAGGAGTTTAACAGCTTCCTCATGTGTCGAGAGGAACAAATGAAATATTATGTACAAAAGGGTTTAGTAATCTAAACAGTGTTTCCAGCCTGGTTCATTGTCAGAACTGCCAAAGGGTTTGTTTCTCTAATTTAATTATAGGTTGCTGGATCCGTCTTGAGAGCTTGCTCAATTAAAATCTCTGGAGAAGGGCTCCAGGAACTCATATTTCAGAAACTTCTTGGGTGCTCTTGAGAAACTGTCACAGTTCTAAAACACTATACAGAGTTGGCACTGGTATAATTCTGTGGTGACTTCCTAGGCCTGAGTATCATGCTTGAAGGGCAGCACCTAGGGTTGCCTGACTTACAAAGAGAGCATCTCTGAAGGAGGCAACTTTCTTGTGGGCGTGCCGAAAAGGAGCCCCACAGCCTTGGAGCATAGGTAAAGAACTATATAGGCACTCCTATTGCCTCTGTGCATTCTCCTAGACAAAGAACACACACTAGTCTCCCACCCTCACCCCCCGCCCCACACACACACCCCGAACCCAGCAGATGCAGGAGAGCCAGAAGCAAGACATCCATTTAGAAATGGCGTCCAGAGCCACCAAGCCTTTGAGCGCGGTCCTTATGCTCTCGGGGTGCAGGAGGAACACATACCAACAGTCAAGGGAGACCCACAAGGCCGAGGGGTGAGAGCAAGTGTCCTGAGCAATAGATCCCAAGGAGCCGACTGCTGGCTTCAGCTAGTCCCCGCTTTCCCTGGCCCTCTGACTTCATCTGGAAAATGTTGCTGAAACTTGTCTACCACAAGCACAGGAAGCTTCCAGAGCAAAGGAAATAACAGACATGAAGGGTTGCAGGACACTGGCAAAGGCCATGCACACAAAATGCACGTGTGTGCGCATACGCGTGTGTGGTGTGTGTGTGTGTGTGTGTGTGTGTGTGTGTGTGTGGTGTCCTTTATATTTGTGCTGCATGTGTATGGCTACATGTGGGCACATGGGCACGTTTGGAATTCCCAAGCAGATGCTGAGTGTCCTCTTGGATTGCTGGCGTCCGGTCTGAGCCTGGAGCTTGCCGTTTCAACTACTTCAGCTAGCCAACTTGCTCCATTTCAGCCAGTTTCAGCTAGCTCCAAAGAGCCCCTACCTCTCCTTCTCAAGCATCAAGAGCTCAGGTGAGCCACCATACCCACCAGCTTTAACTTGGAAGGGTGCTAGGGATCAGAACTCTGGTCAATGAACCTGCCTGAGAAGCACTTTCAACACTGAGTCATCTCCCCAGCTCCACAACGCAACTTTTTGCTCTTGAAACGTGTGTCGACTGTGCGAGAGATAACTCAGTCAGCAGTGGGGTTTGGCTAACATATCTGAAGCCCTGGATTGGACCCTCAACCCTCCATAAATCCAACATGGTTCCAAATGCTTATAATAGCAGCATTTAGGAAGTAGAGGCAGGAAGATCAAAAGTTCAAGGTCATCTTTGGCTTCATAGAGAGCTCCAGGCCAGTCAGGTCTACAAGACACCCCTGTCCCACTAACAAAATGCAAATGCAAAGTGTGATGAGTGATGAACCATAACCCAGGAAAAAACAAAACAAAACAAAGAAACCAAAAAACAAAACAAACAAAAACCTTTTCTAAAGATTTAAAAGTCAGCCACTTGTCTGTCCACACAGAACCACTGTAAAGATGTCACTGTGACTCCTCAGGGGGAAAAAAAATCACCGTCTCCTAAGACCGCCTAAAGAGGGGAGAAGCATGCTTCCAAATGTCACCCAGAATAGATAAAGTATGCTTTGAGATTTGCTCAAGTGCCACTGAGTCTAAGAGGTTATGCTGCGTAATTTGGAGAAGGCTTTAAAGGAACAAACTGACGGGGGTAGGAAGGGAAGACACTGTGGAAGGCCTTTCTGAACCACTCAGTAGAAACGGAGCTCCCGCCTCCCACCCACGCACCACTGGAAATAACTTCAAGTAACACACATGAGAATGTCTGCCGAACAGGAGGTCTGGATCTGGGTCTTTTAAAGGGATGGTGTTCAAACAAGGACCCTCTCAGGGAAATCATCTTGGGAACCACTGAACTCGCAGGCCTGTACACTCTGCCAAACATCCTTAGGAAGCTTTGAGCTAGAGCAAAATCCTGCCATGGCAAATATTATCACCTGGGAAAGTAATTTAGGACACACAAGAAGGCCTAGGTCTGCCCAGCCACCCCACACTCCAAATTCTGCTTTTAAAAGAGTGTGGAAGATTCATTGACTGTAAGTGAACTAAATGCAGTTAAGAGCTTGCCTGGTTATTTGCAACCTGTTATTGAGACTGGCCTAGGAGGAGAGAGATGTATCTCCGTGAGCAGAGTGCTGGCCTAGCATGCACAAAGCCCTGGTTTGAGCCCCAGCATCACACAAACTGGGTGTGGTGGCTCATGCTTGTTATCTCAGCACTTAAGACACAGAGGCAATGGAATCACAAGTTCAGGGTCAATGACCCTCAGCTGCCTAGGAAATTCAAGGCCAGCCTGGGCTACATGAGACAAAGCAAAAGAAACCCCCAGAAACAAACAAAAATCAGCTGATCTGGAGTCATCTCTCCTCTTACCAAACACTAGCTAAACACCTACCTTGTGCCAAACACTATTCTAGTCTTGGGGTTATAGGAGTGAGCATGACTTGAAAATCTCTTTGCCTTCATGTCAGGGGGGAGACAGCACACAATAAATAATGTATGCATCTTACAGTAAGTATTCTGGCAAAGAATAAAGCAGGGAGGAAGGGAAGCGATGTCTAGTCGACAGAGAAAGGTCAGGTAAGCTAGTACATGACTCAGGAGCCATGCGGATTCCCTATCAGGAGCACTCTCCGCCGGGGACCAGAAGACATCAAAGGCCTGGCTGGAGCAGCAGCATGTGTAGAGTCATTATAAAATGATGCACATGAATAAATTTAAATTAAAAAAAAAAGACAGAGAGGATGCATAGATCAGCTGCTTCAGCACTGAATGAGCAAGGAAAAGGAAGATGTAAGATGGGATTCACAGAGTTAGAAAGGAACATTCTAGCCAGGCAGTGGTGCCGCACACCTTTAATCCCAGCACTCGGGGGGCAGAGCCAGGCGGATCTCTGTGAGTTCAAGGCCAGCCTGGGCTACAGAGTGAGTTCCAAGACAGGTACCAAAGCTACACAGAGAAACTCTGTCTCAAAAACCAGAAAAAGAAAAAGAAAAGAAAGAAAAAGCAAAGAAAGGACCACCCTAGAAAAGACTCAAGGGTTTATTTTATTTTCTAGTTTGGGGAGGACAAAGTCTCATGGATGATCCCCAGGCTGGCTTTGAACTCACTATGCAGCTGACTTTGACCTTCAACTCCTGATCTTCCCTCTTCCACGTGTCAAATGCTTGGTTTAGAGGCATGTTCCAGCCAACCTAGTTTTGTGCCACGCTGGGCATCAAGCCCAGGGCTTTGTTCATGTTAGGCAAATGTTTTACCAAATGAGCTGAATACTTCACCCAATATCTGTGTTTTAAAAGGAATAGACTAGAAACAAAAGGTCAGAATTACCACTATTGGGTTGGAGCTCACCAGAATCCAAACACCAGCACAAGCCAACACTTGTGACATGGGCAGTGTGCAAGCAGTGTGGCTGGCAGATTTACTGATGGACTGACACCAGTAAAAGTAACTCCTGGAGGGGCCCAAGGTGTTAGACTTGACCATCTGTGAGAGAGGCACTATCCTACTTGAAGATGACAGAACCAAGGGAAGAGATGCCAGTCTGGCATTCCTAAGATGCTGATCCTAGGAAAGAGGAGAAAGGACCAGGCTGAGTTGGAAGGCTAGCACGGGAATTATCGGTATATGGAAAGTAAAGCCAGGAATCTGGAGAAAACTGTAGGTCAATTGTAGGTCAATTTGCAGAGTCCTTGCCTAGCTCACACAATGCCCTCAGTTGGATTCACAGCACCACATCAACCGGGTGTGATGGTCCATGACTGTAATCCCCGCACTTGGAAGGTGGAGGCAGGAAGATGAGAAGCTGAAGGACACTCTCATCTACAAAGCAAGTTTGAAGGCCTTGGTTTTCAGGCTGGGCTCCTCCTGTGTTTAGATTCCGAGATGAGTAACTCACAAAGAAACCTGTGCAGAAGCATTCAAAGGAGTAGGTGGTCAGAGAGAGGAGACCCTTGGAAGCTAAGTGTGCCTATTGAAAATGTGAACAAAGAAGGAGTCAGTCATCTTTATCTCATGCTGGAGATGGAGGATGCAGCTGACCGTGGACAGGGCAACGCCGTGGCCACCCGGACCCTTAACAAGAAGGGAGATGATGAAATTGAAATGGTAGAGAGTGTAGGCAACTTTCTGAGAAGCTGTATTGTTAAAGACTGTGTCTTGACACACTAGGTTTGGTCAGAAAGGGAAACAGTGGGCATGAACTCTCATTCGAAGGCCAGCTGCACCCCCCGACACACACACCTTTGGAAACCTCTCGACTGACAAGAGAAGCCAGTGCTGATGTTGTCATGGAGCACACACCAGGCTTCCCACTCTTGGGGACTTATTTCAGTAAAGAGGAGAGACAGAAGAAAATAGCAGTGAAATAGAAGCACAAGACGACGACGAGTTCAGAGTGCTGGGTCAGCTTAATTTCTGTTCTGTCACAACCGTCACAAACGCGAATGGCACAATTCTCACATGCCCCCAGAAGTTTTCCAGGTCAGTTAAGCAGGATTGGTGGGCACTAGCGGATGCTCTGATGAAGACTCTGAAGTTCAGACTGGGAACCGACTTCCTGGACTTCTCACTTATTAGCTGTGGTCTTGAACAAACTACTGTGACTTTCGATTCCGTTGGTGAACGAACACATCTCTGTTAACTGGGCGGCTGTGATGCTCCCCACAGCCTTAGTCATTTGTAATAGCCTTAGAACAGGATTTGACATGAAGCCAGTGTTATTTTTGTTTTGTGTTTCTATTGCCCCAAGCCACTCAGAAGATTTCGGTCAGAAGGCCCTAAGAGGCACATTCTACCTTCTCTACGTCTCAAGACAGAGGCTCCAAGAGAGAACTAGCCTTATAGTTCTTTTTTTTTTTTTTTTTTTTTTTTTTCAAGACAGGGTTTCTCTGTGTAGCCCTGGCTGTCCTGGAACTCACTCTGTAGACCAGGCTAGCCTCGAACTCACAGAGATCCACCAGCCTCTGCCTCCCGAATATTGGGATTAAAGGCATGAGCCACCACCACCCAGCTTTATTTCTAGCTTTGTATTATCTTTTTACTGATCCCATTCAAACTATTTCCCCAACAATAACAACAACCAAAATATACATATATGATCATAGGCTGGGAGTGTTGTTTACTGAGAAAGCACTAGGTAACAGCACAGGGTCCTGAATTCAAAACCCGAGTGTTGCAATATTGATTTGTTTGTACTTTGGTCATGATAATAAATCCTTGCAGTCCTGTGAGGCAAATTAACTATGCCCCCCCCCTTTTTTTGTTTTTTTGAGACAAGGTTTGTCTGTGCAGTTTTGGTGCCTGCCCTGGATCTCGCTTTGTAGACCAGGTTGGCCTCGAACTCACAGAGATCCGCCTGGCTCTGCCTTCCAAGTGCTGGGATTAAAAGCATGCGCCACCACCGCCTGGCTTAACTACCCCATTTTAAGGATCAGGAGGCTGGTCCTTGAAAGTTGAAGGAGTTGCCCAAGGCCAAATGGCCAGACATGGCAGAGCAAGAGTCAAACCTAAGTGTGTAGACAGACACAGCAGCTCTCCCTAACTCCTCTCGGCACCAAATGCATACACTATGACCTGCCACGGAGACCAGGCAGGCCTACACAGCTCTGCTGTAGATAAATCAGGGCCGTTATAATAGGCTGTTTGGAACCAGGGAAGTCACATCTGAAGTAGGCTGGGTGTAGATGCACCTCCTTTCCTGGGTGGCTTTAAATCCTGGGTGAGAAATATCCTTAAAGCTGAGCTTCTCAGCATACAAAGGTGGCCTAATGTCAGTGGGGGCGGAGGGGGAGGGGAGAAGGGAACCGGAAATCATTTGCCGAATGCTTGACCAGGCCCTGTGTGACTTCTCAAAAGCTGCGGAACTGCCACCAACACCCACAGCAGTTCCTGGAGAACAAGATGCTCTGGGCACCTGTGGTGACACCATGGGGTGTAACCGTGGAAAATAGACACACTTCAAGGGGCCGTTTTCCCCTTGGTTGAACACAGGGTTCTTAAGTAGCTAATTATAGGCAAGGCCTCCCCACCCCCACTGACAGCCCCAGAGAGCTCCAAGCACCTCGGGCCATTTGCAGTGATTCAACCACGCCTAAAGCGTGCAGTGGAGACCACAGGCTCCAGACTGCCTGGGTGTGGCCAGGACACCCTCCTCCCCATGCACCTGGCCACTGCCAGGAAATCTTTCCTGGGACTACAGGTTCTTTATGCCCTGAAGTGATTGTCTTGGGAGGCCGTAAAGTAAGACCACTTCTCTGTGGGGAAGAGGGGGACCTACATCAATCTGTCTAGAATTTTCTACTCACAAGAGGGACCATGCAACATGGTCAGAAGGTTCCCCTCCAAGTCCTCTCACCAATAGTCTCTGTTATTTCAGTAACAGGGGGTCCTGGGCAGTTCCCGGGATGAGCAATCAAGATCCAGAAAGAGGCCAAAGATGGACAAGGAAGACAGAATCATTCTTTGTCCTTACTTAAAGACACCAGGGAATCTGAAGATAACCTGAGGAAAATATTGAGACCTAGAAGACAGGGCCTCTGATACAGAGAGGGAGGCAGCTCTGAGGGAGCCCCGAGGAAGCCCCATGAGAGTGGCCTGGAGCCTGAGCTTGCCAAGTCTTGTTCAGCTTACTGTGCCGAGGCCTTGGTTGTGCTGGAGGAAACTCAGGCTCCGAGTCTATATCAATCCCTGAAAAGAAAGGAGACTGGAGACAACAGTCAAGGAGTCACTCTATGATGTATAACTGCGAGGCCGAGGCAGCCATGTCCAAGTCTTCTACTAGGAGGAAAGCAGGGACATCCTTTTTCTCTCCCTTCCAGCAAGTTCCCAGGGTTCTGCCCTGCAGCCTGATCTGAGTCTCCAAGTGGACAATATTGAGGTTGTCGTCCTCCTGTGGGTGGAAGGAGCTCATGTCTGTGACCCACACTTTCTTTCAGGGCAGACCAGACTAAAAGCTCTAAGCAGTTTCCTAGAGGCAACCTAGCCTCAGAAGATCAAAGGACATCCAATGTGCCAAGCCACAGAGGGGATGGAGATACCCTCTACATGGCCTGCACCCCAAGATTCCCCTTCATCCTGGTTCTCAACAGTTTCCACCCGATGCCTCCATGCTGCAGCTTTCTACTCTAGAGAGGACAAGGAGACACAGTCGGAGAGCTCCTTGCGAAGTCCCTTCCCCACAGGTTCTGTCACTGAAAGAGGCTGTCAGGACGGTGAGCAGGAGGGACGCACTCGACTCTCCTGTGTCTGGAACATTCTCAAGACAGGAAGATGCAATTTTTGGCTAAAACTCAAGGGGCTGAGGTTCTCAGCCCCCTAATCTCAGGGTGATTGGCCCTACGGCCAGAGGTCCTTGGTAGAGGCTGAAGAATTCACCCTGCAGATTGAGAGCTTCACTGGGAAGCTGTGTGCTAATTAAACATAAACTCCTGCTGCCTGTTTAGATTTTGAGTTCTGTAATTATCCCTTGCTGAGAGAGGCAAGAGCTGTGCACACCAATATGATGACTTTGGAGTGCACGGAGAAGCGGAGGGGCTGAGGTGAGCAGAGAGGAGGGGACCGGTCGTCATCCCTGTGGACTTCCTCATCAGCGGCTCTCCAGCAATGTCTGCCACGCAACATCAGTAATTCACCTAAGAGATGAGAGCCTCACTAAAGCCACAGTCGTCGGAGCAGGTCTGCTGACTCAACAGCTTACTGGTGGTGTCTTCAGACACTCTTACCATAGTGAGTGCAAGACCTCATTCTCAATGGACAGTGCCAGCAAGGCTACAGTACATCTGAAGAAGGCAGCCACCTCCCGTCAATGGTGGCCATGCAAGGACCATTCTGACCATAGAGTCCTACCTATAAAACTGCCTATCAAGAATAGTAAGAAATAACATCTTCTTGGGTGTTACATGTCAACCGCCATGTAAGAATTTAACTATCTAACTTAATTTTCAAGCAACTGTGACAAAGGCATTAATTAGTATTGTCCCAGGTGTCACACATGAACAAAGGAGAAGCTAAACACCCTCTACAAGGTGGTACAGACTGATGGTTATGATAAACGGCGCTGCACGGGCCATGGCCACGACCACCAGAGTTACAAAAAGCTTTACTAGGAAAGAAGGAGGGGAAAGGAGGGAGGAGAGCCAGGCCTGGAGAGAAGGGAGGTGGCAGGAGCAGAGCAGGGAGCAGGGAGCAGGGAAGAAACAGAGGAAAAGGATGGGGGTCCTAGTCCGGCTTTTTTAAGGTGCAGATTTCGTGACCAAGTAGTTGCCAGCACCTGATGATGACATAAGACGCAAGACCCCGAGCTGTGCATGTACAGGATCCTAACACAGACAGTATGTGGGCCTCAGCACAGCAAACCCAGCTTGCCCGAAACCTGTCCTTAGCCACCATCCTGCCCCGTCTCCCCATGTCAGTCGTCATGGCTTCACTGGGAGCGCGAGGATTTGGAAGGAGGACGCACATTTACACTGTTTCAGCTTAGTTCCCACCAACGCCACAATCTCCGAGTTTACTAATGAGGAAACTGGGGACCACAGGTTATCGAGTCCTTGGTCCAAAGCCACACAGTCCGATGGCAGCAGAGCCAGCAATCAGAGCCAGCGATGGGGTTGATCTTGTGCTGCCTCCATGTCATCTCAGGATCTCTGGACGAAGTTTCTGGAGTGAAGGGTTCAACTGTCAACTGACTCCTTTTAAAGCAAAGGCAGGACAGGAAGTTAAGGAGTTTTCTGTCCAGTCCTAAGGCTTGACTAAGGGGATTTAGCTCCAGGTCTTAGTTAGCAAGGCTCAGGATGGTTCATGGGAGGAAGGTGAGTGCTCAACCAGCTTCCTGGGTCTCAGCTCAGAAGTGCAGGGCCCTGTACCACCACTGTCCCTTCACCCTGGAGTGAAACCCACTTCTGGAAACTCAACTGCTTCCAAAAAGCCCCATTTGTAGTAAGGGGTTGGAGTCTGGGCCAGGAAGGTATGTGGGAAGCCCACTGAGTCCTCCCCTGGCTCCAGCACTCAGGTTCTTCTGTTTAGGGCACTTTCTAAGGTGGGAAATTCCTTCACCTCCCTTGGTATCCTTCCAGTGCTCAACAAGGATGCAGAAGGTAAGAGAGAAAAAGGCAATGGCCAAGAGGACCCTCATGGTGCGAAAGTGTCCATCCTCAGGGCCAGGATGGAAGGGAGTATGAAAGCCTTGGGATCCCTCTAATGTGACCTTCCTTCTCCTCTGAGGGACTATCCAAATATATCCTGGGTGTATATCTATCCAGTAAGCTCTTTAAGAGTGGGAGTGAAGTGACCTCCCAGCTCTCCTCCTAAAACTTCTCATCAGCCACCACCCTCTGGGGCACTTGGAGGACAACTGGGCCATCTGGTTTCTCTGTACAATCCACATCCGAATAGTGAACATAAATTTATCTCCCAGCGCCTTCCAAACGCACACAGCTGAATTCCATTGCTGACTTTGGCACTTGCTGCTGGTATCTGAGAAGAACAGATTCAACTAGAAAGGAAGGAGCAGATGCTGAAAATCACTCCCTCATTTCCACACCCCCCCGCCATGCCCTAAATTATTTGACAGTGAACAGCAAAGCCGGGAGAAATCTGGCATGACTACTTCCAACTTGGCTCCCAACCAAGGGGAAGCTGTGGGTTCCCCTTTCTAGGTGGTCTTTTGTCTGGGATGGGTATTGCGTAGAAATCGCAGCTGGAGATACAGAGGTGGATAACATGAACCCTGGCATTTTCCCTAGCTTCGGAATCAAAACTCTTGTCCTCACGGTATTTCTGTGACAGGGTGTGTCACCAAGGAGGCGTCAATGGCAGAATGAATATACATATAATCATTTTACACACACACAAATACATATACATACCTACAGATATATATATTGGCCTCATATAATCCAGGCTGATCTTGAACTGGTAATCCTCCTGCTTCCACCTTCCAAAGTGCTGGGTTTACAAGAGTGTATCATCACTTCTGGCACTCCTCTCATTTTAGAGATGGAAAAATGAAGGTCTAAGGAGAGCAGTTAATGGGCCTAAATGTAAACATGAGACTTCAGCTCTATGAGGAAACCTGAATTCTTTCCTCAAATGCAAAACTACAGTTTGAGAGGAGTTAGTGTCACTCCCCAGAGAAGAGTCAGCACCTCACCTTTGAGGTCCCTTCCTCGCACAGGACATGAAGATGCTCACTCTCAATCCTATTCCTCTCCAGACAAGGTACTCAGAAAGAGTACCTGGTCAGGGTAGCATCAGGAAGAGCCCAGGTTTGCATTCTTAGCCCTGTGCTTCTCAGCTAGGATGGTTATGTCAGGGAAGCCATGGTCAAAAAGGAAGTCTACCACGGCCCGCACACACCAGAAGACACTCTGTGAGATCCCTGGCTTATTGCTACAGAGAGAGACAAAGGGAGCAGAAGGCGTTCATGGCAACCTGAGACTTGGATATTTTTTCATTTAGCAAATGTGTATTTAGCTGGCTCTATGCTTTGTGGTAACAAAATGACTGCAATAAAAGTTGTTAGGGACCTCCTCACTCAGTGAGAAAGAGGCAGACTCAAGTAATTTTCTCTTACTGTGGTTCTCTAACCAAATATGGACAGAGGGCTTGGGCAGCCCAGCTGGGTGACTGGCAAATCAGCTTCTCTGCAAAGGGTATCCGGACGAAGTCACCGGGAAGAGCTGAGGTGACAAGAGCCATCAGGAAGAGAGGAGAAGGCTACAAAACAGGCTACCCATTCCTGGTAGAGCAGGGCTGTAGGGGCTGTCTTCTCAGAAGGCAAGCGGGAGAGTAGCAGGTGCCTGCTGGTTCACAGAGGGCTGGGCCGATGCCCAGGCAGCAGCCCTACAAACTTGGATTTTATGAACTACCGCACTTTGAAAATGAGTCAGTAGTGTGCTCCCAGGTGATACAGATTTGCTAACTCTTTATTTGCTCGAACAATAAACCCAGTCTCCAGTCACCCTCACTCATCACCCTCAGTCCACGGAAAAGGGGCGTTTAAATATCAAACGGTAAGACAGTCATCCAGAAACCACTTGTGGGTGCTCCTTTATAATTCATATCTAGACAGACTAAAGACAGTGTTGGCAGGATTTGGGACCAAAGTCATGGCTGAAGAACAAAACCCATCAGTGCACAAAGACACAGACAGAGCTGAGCACTGTCCTTGGCCTGGAAACACTGCAATCTGTCACGGCGTGTATGTGATGCTCTACAGATGCCCACACCTGAAATTCTCTCTCACATCTTTTAACACACCCAAGCTTCAAGTTACCATTTCTTGTGTGCATATATGTAAAATTATAATCAAGGATTTCAGTTTCTTCGAAGGTCTTCTCTTCTTTCTTTATATTTCAGAATTAGGTGATAGATAAGCCTCAACTACCCCGTGACACAGTCACTGGAATCAGTAACTACTAGAGAAGTCCTGTATCCAGGGTACCAGAGCAAAGTGCAGAATGTACATGGTACAGCCTAAGAGCACAATCCGTTAGCAACAGAGCCCCTTCCTCAGACCTTCGTGGGAGGAAGTTCCCACAGCCAGCAGATGTGCAAATAAGACCTCTGACCCCCTTCTCAGTGGCTGATAACCCAAGCCCTTATAAGGGCAGGGTGAGGAGAGAACTGTTGAGTCTATTCTAAAAGGAGGCGATTTCTTACAAGCAGTGTACACTTTTAAGCAATGTTAACGTGTGTGTGTGTGTGTGTGTGTGTGTGTGTGTGTGTGTGTGTGTGTAAATATATCTGGACATCAAATGCTATGGCGCACATGTGGAGGTCAGAGGACAACTTGTAAGTGTGATTCTCTCTCTCCACAATGTGGGTCCCAGGGATCAAATTCGGATCTTCAAACTTGGTGGCCAAAGCCTTTTACCTACTTCGTCATCTCACAAGCCCAGTGTATACTTTTTAAGGTCCTACACCATAGATCTGAATCCAGGGGTGTCATTAAGAACTAAAGCTTTGGCCTTATCTGGGCCATGTATCAAGACCCTCTCTCAAACAAACAAACAAACCTATAAAACAAGGAACTAAGTTTTATCAAATAAAGGATTATTTACTTACTTATTTATTTAAAGAGCATCTCATGACATTGCCCAGGCTGGCCTCAAACTCGGCATCCTCCTGCTCCTATCCCTTGAGAACACATACCAGGGATTTAAAGAAAATAAAAATCTCTCTTCATGCTGGATAATTTGAGCCCTTAGAAATGGACACCAGGGTGTCAGCTGTCTGAGATTATGGACAGCCACCATACAGGTGTCTCGGTGCCTCAGTAGGAGCTGCAGAAATTGATACAACACCTGGGAACCACAGGAATCAAGGGCAATTGACTATATTCTTTGCAGAAAACAAACTCAACCTCCAAGGATTCGGTCAGGCAGAGCGAGGTGAAAGAAGATCCTCTGATAACATTTGATGGCAGAGATGGAAGGCCAAAGAATTCATTTGCAGTCAATGGCCTTCCTCCTGCTTACCTGCCCACAAGACTTCCCAACCTCCTTACATGGGTGCTTCACAATGGTAGGGGATGCTCTGTGGTGATGGTGAGCCTCCAGGGCCCTGATGAAGAAGCCCGAGAACCATGACCATGGGATGATTCCTTACTGGGGCAAAGGAAAGCAAGGGCCCACAGGCTGGTAACAGTGGACTCTGAGGTGATGGCCACTCACCTCTCCTTGGGATTCATGGGTATGGGCGGCAAGTAGGAAGTTGTTTATGTGTAGGGACAGGCTGAGATCTGACCCAGACATAATTTTGACTAGCTGACACTTGCACCCTTCTACAATTGAAGTTACAGGGTTTGGAGCCCTAAACCAGATCTTTTAACCCCAGGTTTTCATGTATGTGGCCTTGTTTTCTCTTTTAACTCCCCAAATTTAAGAAAATGTAAGACAATTGACTATTTCTGACCATTGACATGCCTAGAAATTTTGGACTATTAAGAATTCTAGGATGGTGATTGAAGTGTATAATTTTAACACTCAGGAGGCAGCGGCAGGCGTTGGAGAATATTGTTTTAAGGTGTGTTACATTTGTTTATGCTGTGGAACATTTGTTTTAATGATGCAAACATGTGTTGCATTCTTCTATGTTGCATGAATATGAAGCTGTATTATTTTGCTTGTCTAAAACACCTGACTGGTCTAATAGAGAGCTGAACGGCCAATTGCCAGGGAGGAGAAAGGACAGGCGTGGGTTCACAGGCAAAAAGAATAAATGGAAGGGGAAATCTAGGAAGAGAGGATTGAAGGAACAAAAAGAAAAAAAGGAGAGGAGGACATCAGGGGCCAGCCACTCAGCTACACAGCAAGCCTCGGAGTAAGAAGAAAGTCATACAGAAATAAAGAAAGGTAAAAGCCCACAGGCAAAAAGTAGATGGGATAATTCAAGTTAAGAAAAGCTGGCAAGAAACAAGCCAAGCTAAGGTCGAGAAAAAAACCCTCCTGTGTGATTTATTTGGGAGCCGAGTGGTGGGCCCCCAGAGAGCAGGAAGCCCAAAGAGTAAAGAGTGGAAACAACCAACCAACAACAGGCAGGAGACTCCCCACGAGTTCGAGACTAGGCTGGTCTACATAACTAGTTACAGGACAGCTAGGGTTACACAGTGAAGCCCTGTGTCGGATAAAATAAAATAAAAGAGAAGGAACTAAATCCAGGAATAACATTCCTTGTTCCTTACTTAATAAAAGTAATGGTTTCCAGAGTCGGCCATTCAGAACCTCTCATGGGGACATGGTCTTGATGCTGTACCCTTTAGACTGTCATTATTTCTGAAACTGAAGCCCTGTGTTCAGGTCTCCCTTGCTGGCCTGTATGACCTTTTAAAAGGCCATCTACATCAAAGTGAAGAATGGAAGATGTTTTCAAAGTTGAGAAATGTGAGCTCCCAATACCGTCTGAGAGGTAGGTGTCGGGTACCTGTGATTCAGACATTCCACAGGACCCCATTTCCATCACCCACTGGCAGCCTTCAAGCCAAGGACTCAGCCATAAGCAAATCGTCAACAGCTGTGGTTTCTCAAAGGTTCTGCAGTCTGCGGCGTGCTTGCGGCTGTTGGCAAAACTTGGCTTTGGCCTTTACGAGATCTGTTGCCATGGGCACCTGGGGGCATGTCAGCTGGTTTCTGAGTTGGGTAGAGCCAAGTTTGAAGCCATTACTCTTGGCTTAGAGAGTATGGTGAGTGGCTTGCAAGTGGGGAGATCCTCTTATCTACCAGGAGGAGGGACAGCCACTAGAGAGCCTGTGGGGTGAGGCTACCAGGTCCCTAGAGTGTATTTCTCATGTCATCCTTCCAACCCCAGAAAAAATGTGCTTTCCATACAAGTTTGAGGAGCTGAGTTTGGCTCCCAAGAAGCACAGACAGCCAGGCGTGATGGTGCACATCTATAACCCTATTTCCTATGGAAAGATGGAAACATGAAAATTGGACACATGAGAATTCAAAGCTTGAAGGCCAGCTAGCACAGTATACGCTGATATAAACAACAAAAAGAGAGACCCTGTCTCAGACAAGGGGAGGGGTGAGATGACACTCGATGCTGTCCTCTGACCTCTTCTTGCAAGGCAGCACTCACATGAAAACATACCCCCCCCCAAAAAAAAAAAAAAGGGAAAAAATATGCTTTTCTGCCTACTACGAAACTAAAACCAGGTCACCATGTTTTAGAAACTCAGACATCATTTCCTCCGTCATGAAAAGGCTGGGTGATTGTCTACACAAGCAAAGGGCTCAAAAGAATGAAGCCAAGCACAGTGGCCCATGCCCCTGCACTTGAGAGGCAGAGGCAGGGAACGCTGTTAGAGGCCAGCCTGGTCCACACAGTGAGTTCCAGGACACCCAGGACTACTAGTGAAACCTGGAAGAAATTAAAAAGAGAGAGACAGAGAGAGAGAGAGGGAGGAAGGGATGGGGGGAGGGAGAAGAAAGGAAGGAAAATAACTATAAAAATGAATAAATGAACAAATACAAACTCAGATTTAGCGGTCAATTCCTGTCCTTCATTTAATTATGCTAGCATGAGGCACAGATTAAGAACATGTATTTTTCTTAACTTAAAATCTTGTGATTTTGCTTCCTGCTTAATTTGTCTGTTCCCCCAAACCTAACTTCTGATAAAACCTCTGAACTCTTTGTGACTTTGAGTGACCGAGGAAAGGGATCTCTGTCCTCGGGGAAGGGTCTAAGTGTCCTGCGTTCCTCGTAAGACATAACTTCGGTCCTCTCAAAGGATCTTTATTCTCCAAGGCACAGATGGTACTTTCCTGCCTAGGTGGTTTGGTGAGCACCCCTCTTGTGGAGCATCCACTCCTCTTAGGACTGTTAGGACTAAGAGAGACACAAGAAGTAGAGACTCCAACCCAACGAGAAGTGGGAGTTTCTGATGGGGATCAAGGTTTAAACACAGCAGCATAAGGGCCTCGGACGGGAGGAGCCAGCATGCACCTGGAGAAAGCTGTCAGGCCAGGGGTGCAAATGAGTCAGGAGCATCTTCAGGTCGAGGAGAGTCAAAAGGTTGGGTTGGCCCGAGTCTCAGCCCACCATCCCTACCTACTCCAAACGCCCTTCATTTCCTGAGGACCAACTAGTGGGTGATTCCATCTTGACCTTGAGCAGACTTCTGCATCGTGCCTAAGGTTCGTGGAAGAATGGCACATTTTGGAAAGCCCAAAGAAGTTGGAAAGTGTGAGTATTGCACCAAAAAGAGGTTTGGAAAGGCTGACCAGCAGAACCCATCGCTGTGAGCGTCTCGCTCTCACTACCAATGGTTCACTTTATTATTATTTCCACACCATGTAATTTCCCCACTGACTTTTATTCTGGAACGTTCAACTCTTTGCACTTCATGTCAGTACCCCGGGGACATCAGGCCACGGTGCACAATCAAAAGACCCAATTAGAACATTTCCCACCAACTTTTTCTTTGTAATCTAAAATTAATAAGATTCTTGGACCCTCCCAAGAAACACTCAGCTTTACTAACACTCTTGGACAGAGAAACTAAGAAATTCAAAGGAGAATCCCATATCCATGCAAACCAGAGAAGCCCATGGGCTCCACCATGTTACAGGGTTGGGGCCTGAGAATCTTTAACAAAAACCAGAAACCACACCCCACCGTGTTGATCTTCTTTTTGTGATTAACAAGATGATTCTGGTTAAACGTGGACCCAACTGCTGGAATTCTAGCAAATGCAGACTTCCAGGGGTCTCCTGTATCTCAGATTACTGTCTTGAATCATATTGGGCAGTTTATTACTTACCCAGGTGAAGCATCCCCTCACCTGTCAGCAATTACTTCTGCCTATCATATCCCAAACTATTAGCATTGGGATCTGAAGTAAATTATGGTATGAGCAAAATGGACAGATTAAACTTGAAGTTGAAAGGCTGAGAAGAAAAAAACTGTTAACATTTAGGCATGTCTATTCAACTGTAAGACTTAAAAAGAATCGTAAGTTTGGAAGGGTTTGCTGTTCGTGGGGCTGGGAAGGCAACCGGGCGCTACGCACCTTTCTTTTATTTATTTTTGTTTGTTCGGAGACAAGGTCTCAGAATGTAGCCCTGGCTACCCTTGGTCCTATGAGCCTCCCGCGTCCGCTTTCGGATGCTGGGGTCATCAGCATGCACCACACTTAGCTCCGAGGAGGTGATTTCTATTTAAAAATGCCCTCACTGTCAGCAACTTGGATCAGAGCTCAAAGCCAGAGAGATGAAGCTCTCAGTGTGAAGCCACTCTACTGGGGACTCCCGTGAGTTTAAAGCCTCCAGAAACTGGAGCTTGAAGGGAGAATAGGAAGAATAACTTCTCCACCTCATCTCTTCCTCACTCTAACAGCAGGGCTGCTCCAAGGTGGGGTGACAGCTGCCTTGGCATCTCCTGTTCCCACAGATGCACACACACACACACACACACACACACACACACACACACACACACACACACACAGCATGCTGGCTCTTCCCATCCACCACCTGACTGCTCACAGCGCACACCTGTGAGCCCAGGTGCATAAGGCTGCCTGCCGGCAGGGATCTACTAACAGCTCTACCTCTGTGCGCTGCTGGCCTGTGGGTGCTGCTGGCCTGAGGGTGCTGCTGGCCTGTGGGTGCTGCTGGCCTGTGGTCATCATTATCGATTCCTCAATTGATTTCCAAAGTTCAATCATAACGTGTCCTTAGGGCTCCACAGGTAACAAAGTACTCTGAGGTTTGTTAGTAAATGTGGAAAGCAAATGCTGCTGTTTGTAGGCATTTCAGAGAAGAGAGGGTGGTGGAGAGGGACTGGAGGACATGCCGAGAACATGCTGGCAGCTGCCGGGGAGGATGTGAACTTGGTTCTGTGTGGCTCTGCACCATGCTCTTCTGAGTTGGGAGTTCTTTGAATTCAGCAGTCCTATGATTTCTACTGCTGTTAAGATACCAAAAGGGGGGTGCTTTGATACACATGGTACCTGGTGCAGTGGAGCTGTGGGGAGAAAGCCATATTTTGACCCTGGCCTGCTGGGCCACCCTCAGCACATGACCTGCTCACTTGGACCCCTGACATCTTTGCTAACACCTATCTCACAGTGCCCTGGAAGGGTTAAATGAATGATCTCTGGGTAGCAGGCACCTGCTAGAGCCTTGTCACCATTTTACCCAGCATGCCCCTTGGTCAGAGACCATCAAGATGGAGACTCAACCCCCACATATGGTTTGCATTTACTACACCCTTACACACTGGACTTGAGGTAAAAATGAACAGCAGCAGCTGGGCATGGTGATATAGGATCTGTAGCCTCAGCACTTGAGACTACGGCAGCAGGATTATGATTTCAAGGCTAGCCTGGGCTACACAGGGAGAAGGGAAGAGGAGTTAGTGGAAGAAGGGGAAGGAGAGGAAGAGGAAGGAGAAGTGAAGAGGAAGAGGAAAAAAGATAAGGAAAGAGGGAAAAAGACAGCAATGACGGCCTTAAAGCAAACATCTCCAAAGGGGTAGAGGAGAGTCTGAATGTGAGGATGGGGAGGGGTGAAGTTTGGGGGAACGTGGTGGATTTAGGGGACAGCTGTACATTCCAGCTGCTGTAGCAGGATAGTGAGCCCCCAAATGGTACCCAGTCTGTTCTGTGGCCTGATGTCCAGTTCCCTCGCAGATGGCACCTCCCTAGCATACTCCACACTGTCCCATACCGTAAGTGTGGTTTTTACTAAATGATTGCATCTCGCTTCTTTCTCTCCTTGGGCTGTAGGCAACAATCCTGTTTTCCCATAATCCTTTAGTCCCATAAGCTGTTCCCATCTACCTATCAAAAGAAAATGTACGAACTAAATTGGTCCAAATGAAGTGACTTGTCAACAGCTTTCACAAGGTAAAGCTGAACTTCCTGCTTTAGGATATGGCACTTCAGTGTCTTGCTGCTCGACGCTTAGGAAGACCAGTGTAGCCATATATATACAGTAATAGAGACTTGTGGCATTGTGTTACCCAGTGACACACAGGTACGACACAGCGTCATAAAGGACAGAGATGAGTGTTTACTGAGCAAATAGCTAATACCTGGCTGGGATCTTCAAGGACCCGATTACGCAAGGGTGTAGATATTTATGTCTCTTCATTAAAGCTTCAAATCCCCTCTGGAGACACATTTGTTTATCCTCACTGGACTGATGAGAACTGGAACTTGGAGGTAGCAGGGAACTGGTCTAGACCTGCTTGTTCAGTGAGTGGTGGAGCCTGAATTGGAATCTAGGTCTCTAAGATTATAAAGCAGCCCAGTCCAACCCCCACATTCTGCTGAGGAGCGAAGGAGAATGGCGCATGGCCACTCCATCCCACAGCAGGTCAAGGGCAAGGCTAGGTCTCAGCAGGGTAACTCCAGTGTGCCTGGCAGACCTCGCCTCACAGGCAGGATTCCACCCGGCCCTGACGGTGGAAAAGTTGTCAGTGGCCTCCTTTCTGCCCACCTGCATCCCTATAATTGTGCCAACTTTTAGTCACAGTTTCTACCACCCATTGCTTTCTGCCTCCTACTGCTCCCCACCTTCCGGAATTGTCCACGACCCTCATCTTGTTCACACACTCCAAAAAAAAGCTATGTCTGGTTTTGCTTTGATACAAACAAATTATTCCAAGCAACTTTGGGAGTGGGAGGGGCAGAATTGCCAACTGCTACTGGCCTGATCTTTACATGAAAAACAATAACACAATAAACCACTCCTCTTATTTTAGCAGCTAGTACAGGGCAGGGCAGAGGAACTCCCACCCACGCTCGCTATGAACAGCAATCGTGCAGCTACCGATGTGAAAACAAGATAAGGAGAAATGCCTGTCAACACGCAGACCTCCCCTAGGGCAGGGCAACTGTGTGTGTTCGGCGTAGACGGAAGCTAGAGGCCAGGCGGCCACCTGGGATGCTTCTCTAAAGAGACTGAGGCACCAAGCATGGCCCACAGAAGGCTGGCCAGCAGCGTGGATGGACACATAGGCAAGTTCCTCATTCTCGAAGTTAGCTGAAGCCTTTTAAGGGGTGCGTGTGTGTGTGTGTGTGTGTGTGTGTGTGTGTGTGTGTGCAGTGACTTGGTGCCTTGCAGAAACCAGTCTGCCTTCTTCAGTCTGAAACCCACTGAGGCTGGCTGTATCTAGGAACTTCCCAGCAGCTTTCTACACAAGCAGCTGGAAATGAGATGCACGCTCTACTTGAAATTCTTTTTGGCAGGGCCGAGATGCAGGAAGCAGTGAGCCAGTGCAAAAATCCTGCAAGCATCTTTCCCTGGCTGTCCTGAGCGCCGTCAGTCTGCTAGGGAACGAGGCACTGTGCAAAAGAGCATCCAGACAACACACCCTGAGCACTAAGAGAATCACTACGCATAAAACATGGCGTGCAGAAATGTTTGTGGATAATGAATAAAATGTAACAAAGGAAAACGGAGCAGAAGGCATGGGGGAAGGGGAAGAGCAAGAATAGTCACATATACGCATGAAAATACCATAATGGATTCCAGTATTTCACATAATAACTTACACAATTAATAGAAATCAAATTGAAAATTAAGAGCGAAAACTCCACCCATTGTCTTAAGAGCTAATAAAAATGCAACAGTATCAGATGAGTATGAATACTCATCATCTCTCTCATCTGTCAGAGACTAATGGGGTCACTACCACAAGACCCAGGGAGACAGTCTCAGTGCAGGTTGAAACATTATTAAAACCCACCACTGGGGCTGGGGATGTAATTCAGTTGATAGGGTACTTGCCTAGCATGCATGAAGCCGAAGCCCAGGGTTCAGTTCCCAGCAGCACATAAATCAGGCTTGGTGGGGGTATGTTTATAATCCCAGCACTCTTAGGAGGTACAGAAGGAGCCTCAGAAGTTTGAGGCCAACCTCAACTATGTAAGATTCTTAGGATATCCTGGGCTAGATGGGACCCTGTCTCACACAAAAATATGTCCAAGTGGAGAGAACTTGGCATGGTTACAGAAAAGGTGCAGGTATATCCATGACCACCAGTCTGCTGTCCCCAGTACTAGAAAGTATAACCAGTTACATTCCTCAAAGCCACATTTTCTTTTCTCCTCCTCCTCCTCCTCCTCCCTCTTCTTCTTTTTTCAAGACAGGGTTTTTCTGTGTAACTTTGGAGCCTGTCCCATGCTGGCCTCGAACTCACAGAGATCCTCCTGTCTCTTCCTTCCGAGTGCTGAGATTAAGTGTATACGCCATCAAACCTGGCCAAGGTTCCAGGCTTTAAAGCAGATCAGTGGTTGGGCTGGGTGTGTGGCTCAGTCGGCAAGGGTGCTTGCCTAACATGCACAAAATGCTAGGTGTGATCTGAAGCATCTCATAAAACCAGGTGTGGCAGTAACAGATCTGCCATTCCAGAACCTTGGAAGCTGAGTCAGGCAGAACAACCCTGTGAGTTCTAGGCCAGAGAGGGCAGCATGGTGAGACCATGTTTCCAAAACCAAACAAGTAGATGAGCTGAAAATAACACACACAGCCTACATTAAGCACATGTTGAGTGGCCGGCTCTGCCATGGACACAAGGGACATCAGAAATCAAGACGACCCAGGAACTTTGACACTCAGGGAAGCCACAGTCCAAGCAGCTTTCCTTAGCTGCCTCTTGCTCCCTGGACATGAGACCCATTCTCTGCGGCTTTCTCCCTCACCACCCCACATCCTAGAAGTTGACTGATAAGGCTACTAAATCTGGTTCTGTAATCTATTTTAATGTTTTCATTAAAATAACCCATTTATCTTAAACAGATTTTGAAAAGAAAGTTTACATGGGCACTACACAATGGAAAACTGATGTGTCCTAACAACCAAGCAAAGCCATGTATATTGGAACACACCTGGAACCCCTGCAATCGAAAGGCTGAGGCAGGAGGACTAAGAGTCTGAGGCCAGCCAGGGCTACATAGCGAAACCTTGCAACAAAAACCAAAGCAAAACCAAAACCAAAATTGGGCCGGTGAGATGGCTGGGGGGGGGGGGGCGGCAGGATGGGGAGGAGATGGTGTACCACAGAGCAAGTGGCTCTCGTCTCCTCTCTGCTTTGTCATTACTGCTTTCCTAATGTCATATTGCCTACCCCCAAATCAAGCCCCACGGTCCAGTCCCGGGTGTGCTCCCTAATCCACCGCAGCACCTCAGATTCTAGGACACCACACAGGAAAACTATAGAGTCTTTGCACAAATTCACTGAAAGCAGGAATGCGGAGTTCGGCCTCATCATTCTTTTGTTTGGTTTAGTTTCTACAACAAGGTCTCCTCTGGCCCAGGATGGTCTCGAACCTGTGACCCTCCTGCCTTAGCTTCCTAAGTTCTGAGGTTACAGGTGTGAGCCGCTGTGCCTGGCTGGCCTCACCATTCTCACACTGGCCACATCTGGAACTTACTTTCACCTCACAGGCTCTGTGCTCCCTCACCCCTCCCTCCATTTGCACACTCAGGGGAATTTTCCCTTCCCCTCTGCCTGCCACCATCCTCATGAGTTAATGCTAACGTCCTCAATCTTTGTGTCATTCTCCTCCTAACAGTGTCTCTCTGTCTCCAGGTCAACAGCAGGAATTTTCTGTCGTTATTTCACTGTACTACATGACTGGGGGGTGGGGGTGTGGTGGGGACAGGGCCTCATGGGACCCAGGCTGGCCTCAAACTATGAAACCAAGACTGACCTTGAACCCCTGCTCCTCCTGTTCCCACCTCCCCAGCAGATCACAGGCCTGCACCATTCACCCAGCTTGGGCACCTACTACGTGAGTTCCTCGATTATAGTGCCCAGATTATAAGCAGCAATTAGCTTGGCGTTTCCTTCGCTACCAGTTTCAACATTCCTTGAAGGAAAAACAAAATTATTTCCCTGTCTCTTTCAATCGTGTCTGGCACTAGCTGCTATTCCTAAGTGTATGTTAAAGGAAAGAGCCTCCAGCCACATCCCGACACTCTGTCCTTCCTTTTCCTGAGTGTTTTTGAATACTGTGTCTTTGTGGGAATGCCCTTGAGAGTATTCAAACCCCCCTGTACAGTCCTTCTGAGAAGACTGTGTGTCTGAGACAGAGACTGAGCACCTCCTTCTTGTGTTCCAGAGGTCTAGCCAGAGCCTGGCAATCAATAAATACACATTATTCAAAGAAGGAAAGAAATTCATAGCAAAACCCATTTCCTAGTCTCCTACCTCAAGAGTCCCCCAGCCCCCTTCTGGAAAGTCAGAAAAAACACAAGAACATGAAGTGGATTTGGGCCTTCAGAGAGGGCCTGCTACCTGTCAGGCGCTTTGTGAAGATCTCTCTCTCTCAGTTGTCCTGACTTTGAAGGATGCCATGCGCAGGTGAAGAGATCTGGCTTAGGAAGATCCATGCAGCCAATATCACACAGGTGATATCACGGGACACAGACCCAGGTCTGAAAACCTCCACTGAGCTTCACTACCTCTGACCCGGCATCCGACTTTTCTATCAAACCTGCGACCCTCTTTCATCACCAGAAACAAAGTCCTAGCAGATGCCCCGTGGGTGCTGCTCACTACACCTCCTCGGAACGACACCATTAAGTCACAAAGCCAGCCTCGCCGCCAAGTCCAGGACCCTGCCGCAAAGGGCTACTATGGCGCCTTACTTAAGTCAGGCTGACTCTGCAAGACCATGGGCCCCCACAGTCACCAGCCGAAGGCAAGTCAAGGCACGCATTTCATTAATTCCCAAGGTATCTCCTTTTCATTTTAAAACATCCCAATTTGACATCTGGAGATTTTCCTCCAAGCAGCGGGTGGCTACCGGCAAACCACTGTCCTTGAAAGCTGACGAAAAACACTTTCTCCGTAAAGGTTGTAGTCTGTAAACTGAAGGGCTACGGGAGAGTCCAGCAGAAGGGAGGGCATGGTCTATAAGGCTCTCTCTGCTCTGGGACAGGGGTCAAAGGTACTCTTTCTTTCTTTGCAGACCAGTGTCAAAACCAGCTGAAGCAAGAAAGGCCACTTTCCTTTCATCTGCACCCGAGAAAAGTAGTGAGGAAAACACTACTTGCTTGATGGCAGAAGTTTTTGTCCATAAAGGAGCAATTTTCTTCTTCAAAAACCAGCTCCAATATTTGTGTGAATTCAGAAAGGGAAAGATTATGCACTTAGCTGGCTGAGGAATGAATGCTATCTTGTGCATGCTAGACAAGCCCTCTCTACGACTCAGCTACCTCCTCAGTCCCTACTTCCTGCTTCTTGGTGATGTTTCCAGAATGATTTACAGGGAAGGCCTAGCCAAGGCCCAGGGCAGGCCCTGTGGCCATGTGGTTTCGCTTTTCCAGTGATGAACGTCTCTGGAGCAACACCCGTTTTGGAGAGAGAGAGAGAGGCAAACATATCCAGACAACATTTTAACTATGACCTTTTATTTGCTTCAGATGAACACGGTCCAGGGGAAAATTCCCCGGAGTGGGGGTGGGGGTGGGAGGTGCTGGACCGGAAGACCTGGGATTTTGTCCTTGAATTGCCACATATTTCACGGCTTTGGACAAATCCTTTAAATGTTCAGAGCTTCCGCTTTTCACAGAAGGGAGGGATTGGGCCCGATGCCCAGAGATCACTAAGTTTCCTCTCTGCTCTGAAACCCTGTGATAGTAATAACGCACGCAGAGGGAAGATGGGAATCTTGACCCACTCCCCCAGGTGCCGCTACCTCAGGCAAATTCTGTCTCGGGAACAAAGATGGTTAGCCGAGGCCAGCATCTCCCACCCACGCTTCCTACCAACAAGGGTATATGATGTGAAATAAAAGAAGGTTGAGTTGTGGCAGGAGGACTAGGTCTAGGTCACACCTTGCTTGCTGGATCTCATGGGTCTGTAGGTAACTTTAGCTGCTGTTGGGCATGCAGTCCAGAGGATGTGGACCCAAAGGTCTTGGGTGGGATGCTGGGATGGCAGCCGTATGCCTGCCCTCTTAGTGTCCAGCCACCTTACCTAGTTGGTTTAAGCAGTGGCCGGGCTGAACCATTCACCAGCTTCCTATTTCGCCCAACCCTTGCAGAAACCGGCACAGCCCAACCACACACCTTTCAAATCCCAGGAGACTATAACTCTACTTCTTAGTATCTCATGTAAGAAAATAATCAGACCTAAAGCAGGCTGGCCACCATAGCGACAGTTCATGCAGAGCTGATTCTGCTCAAGGCAGTGTGCTTCTGTGGGTCTGTGAACTATCCTCTGTAATCCTCCAGACAAGGCTTTGAAGTGGGCATTTTGTCTCCACTATTTTAAAGCCTTTACCTGGCTATTCAGGGCACAAGATGGCATAAATAAGTGTGTTGGTCTCAACAAAATGACCCATATTTCCAAAAACTAAGGAGCTGATCAAATGGTATATTCATACAATGGCAGAAATCAAACGAGAAGAACATCTGATATAGAAAAGTGCTCACGAGTTGCTTGGTAATAACTGTAACTGTTTAATTTGCATGTAATTATATGTGATAATGTGAGTGGCCAGGAAGGCAGAGGCAAATCAACACCTGGCTAAGGACTGGGCACACGTCTTGCTAACTGTCCCAGACATTTATACCCCAAAACAGTAAAGCAGGGACCCCCAAGATGAAACCACCTGCACATGCAGGTATCCAAAATATCTCTCAGCCTGTGTCACTCCTGGCAAGTGGGGGAACCTTTAGGATGTGGGTCCTACTGAGAAGAAGTTTGGTTGCTGGAGGGAGTATCTTTGAAGCGGGCAATGGGACTCCAACCGTTCCTCTCTCCCTTTGCCTTCTGACCACTGTGAGGTAAATAGATTTCCTCACACTCTCACGACTGTCTTGGGCTGCAGACCCAAAGGAACAGGGCCAACTGACCATGAACTGAAACCTAAGGAATCATGAACTGAATAAAATTTTCTCCCTTAGAAGCTGACAGACTCGGGCATTTGGTAATGACAGAAAGGTAACTTACATGCTACTTTATTGAAAAAAAAAAAAAACACCATTCCTGAATGTTCTGTCCCTGCCGTACATTACTGTTCTCATCATTGCTTTAGGTATTTAAACTGGCTTCAAGACTTGGCATGTGCTCTTCCACCTGGAGACACTGGAGAGCTTGGGGAGGAACTAGTCTGGAAATGTGGAAGATGCTGTGGGTCCGTGGGGGTGTGAGCTGGGTTTCCGGTACATCTGGGTTAGAATGCCAATCTTCTCTAATGACAAATATTGTGAAAATTAACTTTCTGATCTATGAAATAGGTGTTAGAAGTCATTTCCCCTCGTCCCCTTTCCCAGGGGTAGGGATCAAAACTAGGATTTCTCACATGCTAGGCAAGTAAGTGCTCTACCATTGGGTCACTCCCCAGCCCTCAGAAGGCTGTTGAAAGTGCTAAGGGTGATCTTCTAAAGCACAAAGCACACAGGGCTCATGGAGTAGGCACTGGATGCCCCCAAATCCACTCCCAACTTCGGTAATTGTGACGAAGTACTTGAAAGAAATCAACTCCAAGGAGAAAAAAGTGTGCGGATGAAGTGTACCCTTGTATGAAGGAGCATTTGCAACATGAGCATGGCCAATGTCAAGGACCCTAACGCCTCAGACCTATGGGATGACAAAGACTTGCCCTGGTCCTAGCATGTATGTTAACCATGCATGCAGAAAGTCTCAACCACAGCCTCCCCCTCCCTGCACCTTCGATGCTCTTCTACAAAGACCCCCACTGCTATCAGCTAGCCCACCTGCTTTGGCGGCATACAATAAACAGCTGAGTTTCTGGGCTTCTGGTGCCTCTCCATCAGAACACACCCACCTATCCAATCCTAGCTTTTCTGTGGGGTTTTGTGTCTCTCTGTCATTTCTTCATTTCCAATCACCCAAACCAAGTCAATCCTATGCAGGTCACAGAAAAAAAAAAGGTGTGGTGGCAGGCACCTAAAATCCCAACACTTGATGGCGGAGGCAGGAGGTTCAAGAGTTCAAGGCCAGCCTCTGCTATATATTGAATTTGACGATAGCCTGGGCTATAGGAGACCCTACTTCAATAAATTAAATTAAACTTTAAAAAAAAAAAAAACAGATGCCAGGCGGTGGTGGCGCACGCCTTTAATCCCAGCACTCGGGAGGCAGAGCCAGGCGGATCTCTGTGAGTTCCTGGTCTACCAGCCTGGTCTACCAAGTGAGTTCCAGGAAAGGCGCAAAGCTACACAGAGAAACCCTGTCTCGAAAAACCAAAAAAAAAAAAACAGGAAAACAATTTTTGGTTTATAATTTCAGAGGCTTTGGTTCATGGTCATGTGGCCCCATTGCATTGGGCCTGTGACTGCATAGTACATCCTGCCAGCAGGAGTACAGGGAAACAAAGTACAGAGCAAAGCAAAGGCATTAGAGTCTTAATCCCCTTATAGTCCAGGCTACAGTCATATATCCTTTCAAAGGCATGTTCCTAATAACCCAACTTCTTCCAACAGGTCTGTGAAGGTCACTGTTATCATCAACTTGACAAAATTTAGAATGATCCAGGAGGTCGGCCTCTGAGCACGTCTGTAGGGGATTATCTTGATTACATTAATGAGATGAGAGGACCTGCCCATGGTGGGTGGCATCATCCCCTAGGCAGGGGATCCACGGTTGTCAGTGTGGAGGATGTGAGCTGAGCACCAGAATGCATTCACCACTCTCTTCCGACTCCAGATGTAAATGTGACCAGCTGTTTCACATTCCTTGACTTTACCTCCATCATGGACAATAACCTGGAACTGTGAACTGAAATAAACCTTTTCTCCCCCTAAGTTGCTTGGTCAGAGTATCTGATCCCAATAACCAGAAAACAAAGCAAGACAAGGCCTCAATGGCTAAAAGTCCCACCCCTCCTTCAGTAGACTAAGGTAGAAAAGCATAATTATTAGCTATTGATTTATTCAATGACTCACTTACAGCACTGCTTGTACTGCCTATTCTGCCATGCGTGACTTCACTTGCTCCCTAAAACAGAAGGATGCGGAGAAATAGCTAAAACAATGGGCCGTTGCCCTTAACAACCTGCTGCTGGCTGCCGCATAAGCTTCTGTAAAATTTTGCTTGCCCACCCCACCACGTGGTTTTAGAGTATACAATGAGAATACAAACTGGACCCGGCACTGAAGCCTCTCAGGAGCTGTCCTGGCTTCAGTCCACTGGTGACATCTCCTCTCTTCCACACTCACTGCTGTCTGCTGTGGACTCATGCTTTTGGACACTGGTTTAATAAAACGCTGATTGGCCAGTAGCCAGGCAGGAAGTATAGGCAGGATAAACAGACAAGGAGAATTCTGGGAAGAGGAAGGCTGTGAGGAGACACCAGCCTACTGTTCAGGGAGCGGCATGTAAAGGCACACAGGTAAAAGCCATGGAACACGTGGCAACATATAGATGAACAGAAATGGGCTGAGTGTAGGTGTAAGAGCTAGTCGGTAGTAAGCCTGAGCTAATGGCTGAGCAGTTTTAATTACCATAAGCCTCTGTGTGTTTACTTGGGTCTGAGCTGCTGCAGACGGGGCAGGACACAGGAAAACTTTCAGCTACAGGTGTCAGAGTGTTTATTCCAGAACAATTCCTACAACACTCCCAATAAGACTGACCACAGGCTGGAGACCAAGTTATTATACATGAGCCTTCGAGGGCTATTAAAGAACTATAATGTTCTTCCCAAACCAACATATCAGTTCACCCTCCTTCTCAAGGGCTAATACATTCCATTTTTCAGGCAAGGCAGCATAACACTTCCCATTTGAAGGCCAGCATTTTCAGCAAACATCTCAAGTAGAGAGTTTGCATCGTGCCTAAACATTTGATCCATCATCATTGCTAGATTCAGATCATGTAAGACTCCAAACACCTTTTGCATATCTTAGATGCTACTTCTGAAGTATTTAAGCTGATGGAATTAAAAAAAAAAAAAAAGTTTACCTTTTGTTTTTGTTTTTTGGGACAAGGCCATGCAGCTGGATCTGGCCTTGAACTTGTTACATGGGTCAGACTGGCCAGGAGTTCATGATCCTCCTGCAAGATCCCTCCCCCTCCAGCACGCTGGAATTATAGGTGGCCATAATAACCATCTCTGTTCTGTCTACATCTGTGCAGTTGTGATAAACCTTCAACTTTTCATACATGTTGCATCTCACTTCACTGGAAGTGTGAAGATAATAGCAATGACCTCATTTTACTTAGAGACAAACGGGAATCACAGACATCGATTTGTCTGGGAGCAGTTGCACGTAGGAGTGGATGTGGGCGATGGAGATCAGGGAGAGGAGAAAGCAAGGTTAGAAATGCTGCTTAATACATTGGTAGTCTAGTCCCCTCCGCCCTCCTCCCACCACGCCAGCTCCTCTCAGGGGCCTTTTTTTTTTTTTAGGGTCTTGTTCTTTCCTTAAAAACAACGGCCAAGAGTCTTACTCACTCTGCCCAGATTCAGTCCCCAAACATTTACAGTTGTTTTCCTAACATTTCAGACCATCTCTGCATCAACCTTTTCCTATAAAGCCACCCTTCCACAGCCAACAGCATGCTCTCTGCTGGTAGGGAAATGGCTACTACCCCTTCCCAGTGCACAGCCACGTTTTCCCACAGAGACCTGGACCCGCGTCTGCTGATCTGGCCACACATCCCTCAGCTCACTCCTGCCCTTTTCTTTCACTGACATCTGTCTCTTCCATCTCACTGGAGAAGGCTGCTTGTCTGGGGTTCACTTGGCCTTCATCTGGGGGTCTCTGCTGGGTCACGAAGCAGCCTCCAAGCCTGTGTTCCCCAAAGGCTTCCACATCATTTCAGACCCCAACTGGAGCAGGATTCCTCAGAGGGCTTCCCATGTAAGCTGTGAGGAGATCGACCCCACTTCATTCTCCATGAGCAGAGAGAAGAGGACACAGCATTGAGCTGGGCAGAGTCTGGTTAACAGTGCATCTCACACTGTGGACCCCAGTGAGAATCACTTAGCTCCTTGGTGCCTCGCTTTTCTCATCAATCAATAGCAAACAGGCTCTATTCATGTTTCACCCTAAGAGCTGTTGTGACGGTCAAGTAAGACTACGTAAACAGAGATGCTTTGCCACCTGCAATGCGCTATGGAAACAAAAGGTATTGCTATGATAACCCAGACGTTCATCTCTACCTATAAACTGGCCATGTCAGTTTTGTGTTACTGTGACAAAATACCCAAGGCAGGCTACTAATAAAGAAGAGAGGTTTATTTAGTTCAATTTGCAGAGAATGAAAATGAAAACGGTATATCATCTAAGTGTCACTTTAGCTGGACAACCCTGTGGTAAAGGGTTCCATGGTGGGACCGTGGGGGAATGAAAGATCAAATTACCATACAGGAAGAAGTTACATAGCAATTTAGGGATGGAGCCTGCTCTTAAAATAACTTACTCTCACTAACTACATGACTCTGACTACCTATGCATAAGTTTGAAATTTTATGCTACATTTTTAAAAACAAGTGTTTATTAACATCCCAGTCAGTCCATAATAACTGGTGAATTCCATAGAGCAGTTTGGCCCACAGGCCTTAGTGCAGAGGCCTCTCAGTGGGGTAAGGAACAGCAGCATCTCAGATCTGGGCTATTTAAGTCTTCCAGGAGACAGCCTGCTCCTGGTGTCTTGGCTGCCAATCAGAAACAGGCCTCTGTGCCAGGAAGTGGTAGCATGCCTTTAATCCCAGCACTTGGAAGGCACAGGTAGGCAGATCTCTGAGTTCAGGGCCAGCCTAGTCTACAGAGCAAGTTCTATGACAGCCAGGGCTACACAGGGAAACCCTGTCTCAAAAAACCAAAAGTAAGCTATCTGTGCCTGAGGCTCCGAGAACTACAGGAAGTAGAAAAGAAAAAAGAAGGTTTTGAAAGCATTTTCTTTTGCTTGTTTTTTGAGACAGGGTCTCACTGTAGCCCAGGATGGTAGGATTCACTATGTAGACTGCTCTGGTTAGCTTTCTGTTGCTGTGATAAACACCATTAACCAAGGGCTACTTGGGGGAGAAAGTGTTTATTTCCGCTTATACTTCCAGGTCATAGTCCATCACTGAAGTCAGGGCAAGGGTTCAAGCAGCACTTAGAGCAGCACCCATGGACAAGTGCTGCTCACTGGCTTCCGCTGAGCTTATTTTCACAGCCCAGCCCCACCTGCCAGGAGTGGTACAGCCCGTACTGCACCAGGCCCTCCTGAATCGCTGAACAAGACTGTTCCTGGGGTACACAGACACACTGTGATCTGGACCATCCATCAGTTGACACTCCATCTTTCCCAGGTGACTCTTGGTTGTATCAAGTCGACAATAAAAACTAACAAGGACCTCGTCCATACTGGCCTCAAACACACAGCAATCCTCCTGCTTCTGCTACCAAGTGCTCTATTACTGAATCACCAAAAGAAAAAAGAAAGAAAGAAAAGAAAAACAACCAACCCCAGCATATTTCTCAACTTTTCATAGGAAATAATAAAAGCTCAGTTGGGCGTGGTGATACATGCCTCTAACCCCAGAACTTTTGAGAGGCAGAATTAGGAGATTTTTGAGGTCAAGCCTGGCCTGGCCTGAAGAGCAAGACCCCACCTCAAAAACAAAAACAACCAAAAAAACAATAATAATAATAATAATAAAAAAAACCCAAGAGCTATTTTTCAAACTATATTAATTTCCGTGTGTGTGTGTGTGTGTGTGTGTGTGTGTGTGTGTGTGTGTGTGTGTGTAAGCATGGATCCCAGCCTGCATATGGCAGTCAGAGGACTTGGTTCTTCCTTCCACTGTGTGGGTCCAGGGAAGCACTCAGTAGTCAGGCTTAGAAGCAGGTTCCTCTCCCTGAACCTGGGCAACCCAGGGGCTGCTGTGCAGCTCTGCGGCAGAAGGGAGGCACATCTGAGGCCAACCCTGAGTTCCGTCTCCAGCGCCAGGACAAGAAGGGGTGCCGTGGGGCTCAGAAAAGGCAGACTGGAAGGGAAAAAAGGATTTCTAAAAGCTAGGGTTCAGTCCTTGCTCCTCACCTGGGACAAGTGGACTCCCCTGTCTCTCCCCGTTTTGTTGCTAACTCAGGGACATTACTACTGTCTGCCCCACAGAACTGTGAAGATGGGGTGCCACCTCTCAAGTGACAGAGACAGGCGGCACGGAGCTGGAGATGGACACTGGAGTCTGACAGTACCCGTGGCTCTGCTGGGCCATCCACACGGTCGGTCAGCTACTAAATAAACGAAAACTGCTGTGATTAATTATTTAGGAAAAAGCAATTTGTTCCAGGCCTCAAAGTGACTCAGCAGGGTTCTACTTAGGAGGACAATACACCACCCCACCCCCACCCCCACCCCTCCAAACCCATTGAGCTTTCGGAGTGGCTCTATGAGGGCAGATGATTCACAAGCCAGGGCCAAGCAGGGCAAGCGGGGTGGGGGAGGGATAAGGGGGGAGGCACAGGCCAATCTGGTCCTGACAGCTGGGCCACCCTGGATGGCAGAGATGAGTCAGCTCACTGCTGCTATGCTCAACACAAGGCCCCAGGGCCTAGGCAGGGCATCTGGGATCACAGACACCCAGGATGATGGAGTCTGCCTGTGATAATAGTCAATGGCTCTGCATCTCCTCCCCAAGGGCATGACAGGCTTCTCTCAGTCTCTGAGTAGATTCGAGCGAGTGTGAGTGTGTGTGCGTGCGTGTGCGTGTGTGTGTGTGTGTGTGTGTGTGTGTGTGTGTGTGCGCGTGTGTGTTTACATGTACATACAGGAACATGTACACTTGGAGGCCAGAGGTCCTCAATTGTTCTCCATCTTAATTTCTGAGACAGGGCCCTTCGCTCCCCCCTCCCTTGACTCCCTTCTACCTGGAGCTTGCCGATTCAGGTTGCCTACCCAGCTGTCCAGCAAGCCCCAGGGATATATATGTGTGTACAACGGAAGAGTACATGAAAGTCTGCACCTGTTGCCTCACAGGGCAGAGTACTAGCTGGGTAGGACACCCAAACAATGGATGAACAAGCTCCTGTGTGCAGGGACCTGGTGCTTCATTCGAGGGGACTGGTACACATCCACAGAGACATCCTCGGGTCTGATTTCAGAAGGTGTCATTAGCTCTGGCTTGTCCAGGACCTGCACTCTCAATCTCAGCATTATCCTTTTGTGTCCAAAAGCAAAGAAGCGGAAGTGGACGAGGGCAAAACTCCATTTCCTCTGTGAGCAACTGTTTCGGTCTGACTGGGGACTTGGGCTGGAACACAGAAAAAGAGACCAAGCTGACAATCTATACTTGGGAAAGATGTGGACTTTTTGGTCGACTTCTTTTGTTTTAGCCAGTCTTAGGTGTTGCTATAAAATGGGTTACTAGGAGCCTGAGGCAGAAAAAAATGTGAGTTTAAGTTCACTCTGGGCTACATAATGAGTTCCAGGCCAGCCTGGGCTACATGGGCAGACCCTGACTCAGAAAACAGAAACAAAAAGGCCACCCCGGTAAGCTGCACTTTTGGGTGAGAAAACATACAGAACAATTCATACCAGTATGCTTTTTAAACAGTCTTCACAGCCGGGCGGTGGTGGCGCACGCCTTTAATCCCAGCACTCGGGAGGCAGAGGCAGGCGGATCTCTGTGAGTTCCAGGCCAGTCTGGGCTACCAAGTGAGTGCCAGGAAAGGCGCAAAGCTACACAGAGAAACCCTGTCTCGAAAAACCAAAAAAAACCAAAAAACAAAAAAAAACCTTCACAACAAATGATCACTCATTACTCTGAAGAGCAAGATTTCAATAAAAATAGATGTTTAAATGAAATAATTTATAACCAGACTCGGTGATGGGGATAACATTTAACCTAGCCTTCATTTTGCTAAATAAAAAAGGAGCTTTAGCAGGGCGTGGTGGTTAGGGTTTGTTACCCCAGCTCTAGAGAGGCGGACATAGGAGGCAGCTGCAAGTTCAAAGACAGCCTGAGCTACACAGGAAAAGCCAGACCAGTCAGGGCTGGTTATACAGCAAGACCCTGCCTCAGATACATATATTTGAGCCTCAATGTGTTATTTCAGGTGGGAAAATTCCTCGCCCTACACAATGTATTTTCCCAAGACTGGCTGCCAACTGCATTTGCCATTGACAGAGCAACTCTGAGGCCGAAAAGCCCTTACGTAGCCATTTGTAACATGTCAGAAAGGAAGTTGATTTTGCTTTTTAAGCTCTGCTCTCCTTTCAAATCAGCTCTGCCTGCAATAAGGCAGGGCACCTGCTTGGAATTCGGCTGCCTGCTTGAGTCCTGGCTGAAGAGGGGCTGCATGCCCAGGAGGGGTGAGCCCCACTCCGGCTCTGCGCCTCCACTTCCTTACCTGAAAAATACAGGCTTGGTGCGGGCGCCCTTCCCAACTCACTGGATTTTCACAGTCTCTCTGAAGTATCTAGGCCAGGAGGGGTTATTTGAAAACAGAGGGTCTGGAATCTTCTAGATAGGGGTCAGCAAACACTAGCCCTTGGCCAAATCCAACTCTCCACCAGCTTTTCAGCTCTCTCCCCAGTCCCTAAGAACAGTTTTTATATTTTTAGTTTTTAAGAATAAAACTTTGCACTACATAAAACTTACATGAAAGCAGACTCAATAAGTTTACCTGCCGGAGCCTGGCAAAGGTCACGCATGTGCATACTGTCTCTGTCTGCTCCCATTCTGTGACAGCAGCATGGATCTGTCACCAAAGAGACACGAGCCCTGGGGCCTAGCAGTGAGGCACACGCGAATAAGCGTGGCCCGAGTTGGCAAGCAGTTGGTGAGAAGGACTGGGAACCCACTCAGTCCTTACCACCAGGCTGCAGGAATCTCCCTCTCACTTCTGCAGTGGTTTCTCTTTCCTTATTGGGCACCTGGGCCCAGGGGAATGTGGTCCAGCCCGACAGGTGTCGGCTGAGTGCAGCCACAATGGAAAGACAGACAGAAAGCGTGGCCGGACACCGGCCCCCGGCCAGGGAGAGGGACAAGGCAGTAAGGGTGGGTATTGAGGAGGCCGTATCTGTGCCCACACCTTCACGACAGCATCCTTCCCAGACTTTTCCTCTCTGCACTCAAACGGCTATCGTCAAATTCATATAAGTACTCTTTAGGAGGTCACTTGGCTGTTATAGTCAGCCAGAAAAACAAAAATTGTTCCCTTAAAACCCAGAGACTGAGAGGTAGTGCCAGGAAGATCAGGAATCCAAAACCAGCCCGGGTTTCTTGAGCTCTTGGCTCAAGAAAAACTAAGGGGGGCTAGAAAGATGACTCTGTGGTCAAGAGTGTTTACTGTTCTTCCAAAAGTCCTGGGTTCGGTTCCCAGTACCCACACCAGGCAACTCATAACCACCTAACAACTCCAGTTCCAGGAGAGCTGATGCCCTCTGGCCTCTGTGAGCACCAGTCCAGAACGTGGTGCACATAAACTCACACAGGCACATAGGTGCTGCTCATGTACACACACACACACACACACACACACACACACACACACACACACACACACACAAAGAAAGAAATCTTTTTAAAAACTAAATAACAAATTCACAGACCGAGACCTCTAACCTACAATACAATGGAATGTGGAATTGACACTTTTGAGTCCTTATAATAGAATTAGCAGAGTGGCCTGATAAGAAGAGACTCGTAAGATCAACTCTGGTGACACACGAACTTACAGTCACAGCACTTGGAAGGCAGAGGTAAAAGGGTTGGGGGTTGGACGTCAGCCTGAGTTACATGTCCGATCTCTTAAAAGAAAAACAAAGAGAGAGGGATTGGCTCGGTTGGTGGGGTGCTTGCCTACCATTTCTGAAGTCTGGGGTTCAATCTCTAGCATCATATATAACCTGGCAGGGTGGTACGTGCCTGTCATTCCAGCAGAGGGAGGCGGATCTCTGAGTTCCAAAGGCCAGCCTGGTCTGCAGAGCGATCTCCAGGACAGCCAAGGCTACACAGAAAAACCCTATCTCGAAAAACCACCAAAACACAACAAAAAGAACCCACGGACACAAGAGACAGAGCTCAGAGACCTGATCTCATGAGTGTTCTCCCTCTTTTCCATCTTAGGACACAGAGGCCTCCATGAGCAAGTCAGGAAAAGAGCCCTCACCAGAACCAGAACCTTCGGGACTTTGGTGCTGGACTTCCGGCCTGCTGCTCTGTCTGCTGCTTGACCCCCAGTCTGTGGTTTGCTGTAACCACCTAAGCTGACCAGGACAGTATTTTTCCTTTACAGGTTAGAGGCTGGGTTTCCACTTCCTCCAGCAAAAGATTAAGCTCCTGGAGACTTAGGAATCCTGTGTTGCATATCACTGTGTCCCCAGCACAGGGCATCTGAATAGCAAGTGTTAATAATCAACTGTAATAGTGCTTGGGATGAATGAGCTAGCAGTTACTAGATGCTTGGGCCCATGTAGTGAGAGAAGCAGAAAACTCTGAGATATTACTCTCCGGGATTACAGTCCAGTCTTGGAAACTGACATAAGCCACCTGCCTGCCAGTGTTCTGAAAAGTGGTGTGGTATGGTTTGCATGATATGAGCTGAGGCAGTGTATTCATGTGGTGTGTGTGTGCACCCATGCACACACGCACGCACGTGAGCATGCACAGACACACACACACACATTCTACCTAGGAAGGGGAGTGGAGAGGTGGGTGGAGAAACGTGAAAGGAGTGGTACAATCTCCGAATTTTTCTCAGAGGACAAAGCATTTGAAAGGCATGGATCAGATCGGACCTACCTAACCAGAGTGTGGTGTCACATGTCTGTAATCCTGGCAATGGGGAGTCGGAGGCCAAAGGGTCATAAACTCCAGGCTAGCCTGGTCTACATAGTGAGTTCAAGGTCGGTCTGTTACAAAGCTCAATAAGCAAAACAAGTGAACAGGCAGTCTCAACCGAGAGAGAAAAATGCACCCAGAAAGAAGATAGTTATTTTACCAATAAATTTGTGCAGGTTCCTGAGGTGCTAAAAGGGCAAGCCCTGGAGGAGTCAAAGGCAGCTGCTGTGTGATGAGTGACTGGAAAGGCGGGTGAGAAGAAGCTAGAAAGGCAAGGGGTGGCCAGACTGTGATTACCTCCTGATTGACAGTCAACTCAGAAACAAAGAAGGGAGCCTCAGGGGAAGAAAGGATGACAATTCAATAGCAAGGAATGTTGGCATGCCAAAGCTCCAATTAGCTGTGAGGGCAGGGTGAGGCAGAGTATGGGATAACAAACAATATCAAATAATGAAGGGCTCTGAAACCTGGTGGGTCGAGTACCTTCCTAGCTGGATACCTTTGCATGTGTCTGTCTAGCTTTTTTTCATTTGCAGATCAGGGATGCTAGTTGTTACTTGGGTCAGGATTGAAAGAAGCATAAAGTAGCACATAGTAGGCATACAACAAACAAAAGCCATCACCTGTCTTTGTTTAGTAAGCTGTGGATTCTTTGTTGTTCCAAGATGAAAACCAGAGAAGGTCCCCCTTTCATCTCGCACCCCCTTGTTTCACAACACCCCGTCTCTGGGATCTATGAGGCGGCAGTAGCCTATTTATCTCTGAGAAGAGCTAATGGATCTGCGCTGCACTAAATGTTCCAGAGGTGCCTGGATCTGCAGCTCTGGAGAACTTGTCACGCCGACGGGCAAGGCAGACATAAACTGTCTTACCCGGAGTCAGAGGAGGCTCAAGAACTCTGACCTGACAGCCCACGGTCTTCATAAACTCCATGGTTTCACACCACACAGAACAAAGGCTCTGAGCTTGTCCCCATACACAAATCTCCCAACACCTGAGAGCTGCCACAGGACACTGAGAGCATCCGCGTCACCTTCTCCTTTCTCAGAAGCAGCATCCACACTTCTGCATGGAGGAGCAGACACAACACTCAAAACAACTCTTAAAACACTTCCCTGCAATGTGGTCTCTAAACACAGGAAACAGCAGCTGGCTGTGTTGCCAGGAAGGTTTGTTTGCCAGTGAGCGTGTGGGAGCTCGTTGTGGGAGCTTTAAGCTGTGATCCAGGAACAAAAATAAACCAGGCAAGCCAAACCCAAAGCCCTGTAACCATAGGTGTAAGGAAACGTTCAGGGCCAAGAACACTCGGGTCAGAGACCAGGGATGCCCCTAAATCCACAGCGCATGCCCAATAGCCCCTTTTGAGTTCTACTTCCTCATTTGCAAATGGGGTCATTACCGCTGATGGTTTTTTGCAGTTAGGACTGGGTTCAAAGGGTGCTGATGCTGGGAATGGGCACATAAAAGCTGGGGACATGGAGGGTGGAGCTGTGAAGTGATGGGCTTGCTTAGCACGCACACACGCACACATACACAGAGGAGCATGCACACCTCCAACATCTTCCAGAAACCAGTAGAAATTTGCTTCTAGCTCTTTGGGAGACACAAAGACGGCACCACCACCACCACCACCCACTTCCTAGCTCCTGAATGACCCCACAGCTCTACAGACATCTCTGTTTGCAAGCACTTAGCAGACTGCCATCTAATTATTTTTTCATCTCTCTCTCTTATGTTTTAAATCTTTTCTTGTCCCTGCCTGATTGGGAGCACTTAAGAAGGCAGAGGGCACTTTTTACTTGTACTTGTTCCTTTTAGATCCGAGTACCGTGTATGCCCAAGAGATGTATGTTAAAAAACAAACAAACAAACAAAAACAACACCCAAGAGAAACTATAGCTGGAAATGAGCAGAGAGAAGGAGGAGAGCATTCTGGGCATTTGACATCAAGTAGCTCTGACGGGTGCGCCGGGCTCGGCTGCTGGGGTTCTTGCCTAGTGTGCACAATGCACTGGGTCTGATTCCCAGCACGGCATAAACTGGGAACGGCATCACACTCCTATCGTCCGAGCATTCTTGGGAGGTGGAGGTGGGCAGATCAGAAGTCCAAGGTCATCCTTGGACTCCATGAGTTCAAGGCCAGCTTGGGCTACATGAGACCCTGTCTCAGAAAGGACATAAAATGATGCTCTGTGCTGTGGCATGGGTCCCAGAGAAAAGATGAGATGGCTGCAGAACCCTGATGGAGACTTTTGCGCCTTCATCCTGATCTTTCCTTGTCTGAGGAAGAAAACCCCTCTATAAAGAACAAAACAAAACTCCAGAGCCAAAAGGCTCCAACAGGGAAAGAGTCTTGGACATGTTACTAAAAATAAATGCTGTCATACAGATCGACCCCTTCCTCAGAAAGTGTAGTAACAACTTCGACCCTTCTAGAATTTTCTCTCGTAAGGCGTTCAAGGCTGATCTACGACTCTTCTTACCGGTTCAATCTCTCTCTCACACACACACCCCAGTTCTATTAGGAGTTCCAAGCCATCCTTGGGAGCCCTAAGGGCTCGTGTGCCCATTCTCGTCAGCTTGACGGCTCCTTTCTTCCTCCTTAGGGCTGCACTGGACTTGCCACTGTTTCCACTGCTGCCTCTGAGAAGTCACCCATCCCACTCTCAACCTCCAAAGCCGGTCCCCACTCCCATTACGTGTGTAGGAAGCAGTCACAACCAAAGCAGCCCCCCCCCCACCCCCCGCCCCACGCAGACGCTCAAAGCCTACTACCTCTGCTGAGGCCCTGGCTGGCCTCCATCAGCTCATCGCTGTACATACACGCTAAAGTTTAGCCTTGTGCAGTCAATCTTCCTAAACATCCCTGGGAAGCGCCCATGAGGAAGCAGCCACCCGGGCTGACCCCTAATGAGACCCTCGGCTCTACAGGCCTTACAACCCAGGGTAGCCCCGCCTGGTCCCCACGACTTGTTTCTAAGTCCAAGTGGAACTCTTGAGGCTTCCTAAGGCTATCAGTCAGAAAGTCAGCCATGTTCAGTAGAAACCAGAGCATGTGAGCATGGGGCCTGGAGGGATCATGCATCACCCGGCCCACTGGTTTCTTTCTCAAGCTTGTTTGTCCTTGTGAACTAAGACCCGATTCTGCCCTTAGCAATGATAATCTCCCTAAGGAAGTCCCCCGATAAGCCTCCTATGTTCACATGGCAGCCCACAGATTATGGGGGAGATAGGCTCCCCTCCCTCGATCTTATCACATATCAAAGTCATATGCTTCTTGCCGTCGGAGGCCAGGTCTTAATCCTCTCTGTATTAATGCTCCCAGCACAGCAAACTCTTGGGTACCTGTCAGGATCACGGCTTAGTGAATCGTCGTTGAACCTTCCATCTAGCCTCTTCCCCATCTTGTCAAGCATTCTGCAAACTAAATATCTGCCGCCCCGCATTACGACTTCCAGACAACTCAGAAAAAACAAGGGAGAGTTTCCCTGGCTACATACAGAAGATGGACAGGGAAAGAATTAAGAAACATTACAACTTCATGGTCTAAGATGCAACCTCGGCCTCCTCAGGGCCTGCTGCCTGCCACAGTGCAAATTTCTCTGTGACTCCAGGTCTCCTGAGGTTCAAAGCACTGCAACCCTTCATACCAGTAGAGACCCGAGTCCTACCTGGACCACCTCCCTGCTCCTGCCGTGACTGACAGATGAACCGAGACTGGGAACTTGGCTATGCCTCAAAGGCAAGGAAGCACAGGTGTCACTCAGCTTTCCACAGGGAAGGCTGTGATCTTCCACTGGAATACGAACTTCCTGAGGCATGAAGGGCACTTCAGGCCTGAGATCTCTGGGAGGCTGATGTTTGGGGCCCAGATGATTTTCGAGTCCTACCTATAAGCTGGCTCCCACAACTGGCTATTATTACAACCCAGCCAACGTGTCCAGGGTTCTGGTTTTATTCTTGCAGCTCACTTGTTTTTGCTAAACCGGAGATCAAACTCAGGACCTCGTGCATGCTGGGCAAGCGCTCTATCACCAAGTTATACTCCCAGACCTTGCTTGTTTGTTTAGTTGAGACAGGTTCTCACGGTATAGCACAGGCTCGCCTTGAACTCACCATTCTCCTGCCATAGTGTCCCTCATGCTGGGATTACAGGTCTGTGTCAGTAGGCTCAGCTTTATGGGCTTTTTTTTCTTTTATCTATGTTGTTGTTTTGTTCTTAGACATGGTCTCATGTATTCTAGGCTGGCCTTGAATTCACTATGTAGTCAAGGATGACCTTGAACTTCTAATTCTCGAGGTCTCCAAAGTGCTGTGATTACAGGCCTGTGCCATCACTCCTGGCCACAGATCCTTCTTGGTAAGGGAGACCACCAGCTATGTGCACATGGGAAGCCTAGCAGGAGTGGTGGTGTGTCTCCCATGGTCTTTGGAAGAGAGCCTTCCCACATTCCTAAGCGTCACCCTCCAGTCCCTCCCCAGAAGCCCAGTCAGTCAAATGTTTCACAGAGGGCTATTCGAATTAGCTGTAGGCCTCCATCTTCAAGGGTATGGAAAGAGAGGGGGGACGTACAGTCTCTTAAGAAAGATTGGCAAGGCAGAAGCAGGCAGATCTCAGTGAGTTCAAGGCCAACCTGGTCTACAAAGCAAGTTCCAGGACAGCCAGGACTGTTACACAGAGAAATCCTGTCTTGAAAAACCAAAGGGAAAAAAAAGAAAGAAAGAAAGAAACAAAAAAAGGGAGGAAGGAAGGAAGGAAGGAAGGAAGGAAGGAAGGAAGGAAGGAAGGAAGGAAGGAAGGAAGGAGTGAGTGTCTTGTTATCTTCACTTGGCCAGGTGTGGTGACTCTAGCCCATAGCTCCAACAATGTCCAGGAGGCTGAGGCCGAGAATCTTGAACTCTGGGGACAGGGTAGGCAGCAAAAAGAAACCAAAATGTGCTTGCCTGTAACCCCAGCACTCTGAGGAGGGAAGAAATCAAAGGTCTTCCTCAGCTACATAGAGAGCTGGAGTCCAGCCTGGGTTACATGAGACTCAGGCTCAAAGCAGCAACCCAAAACAAACAGAAAAATCCCATTTGTCCCCAGAATTCCCTCTGCACTTCTCTCAATGCTGTGGTTCTAAAGACAGGCCCCTTCCCACCCTCCCTGACTGCCACTCACTGTGCACGGGCCACCAGCTTCACGCTGACCCACCTATATGCACACCTCTCATCACTACAGCAGTTTTGGGGGGTAGATGCCATCACCTACATTTAAGAGATGATCACACACTGAGGCTCACAAGGATGTTGTTAACTTGCCCAAACTGACTAGGGATTTGAATCTGTATCAGTCTGACTACAAATTCCGTACCAGACAAACCACGTGTTCAGTCCCGGGAGTCCTCCGATGATGCCACAGGAATAAGAGTGTGCTTGCTCTTTCTATTTCCATCATTCTGTGTCAGCAACAGGCGGAAGCTGCATAGGTGGCAGGCACTGGGTGATCTGTGACTCCAAGAACTACCCAGTGCCTGTGCTCCCCTAATTCTCTCTCTCTCTCTCTCTCTCTCTCTCTCTCTCTCTCTCTCTCTCTCTCTCTCTTTCTCTCTCTCTCTCTTCCATAAGGGGACAGCATGCAAGCATCACTATTAATCCAATCTACACCACCAGACAGCCAAACACAGGGCAGTTGGTGGAGCCCAAAAACAAACCAAACCAATGGGTAAACCAGACTGCCCTCATGACCTCAGTCCTGCGTAATCTAGGGATGTCACCTCATTTATTTGGAACTCAAGTTTCCTGCCTTCTGTTACTCATCAAACCTCACAGAACACCAGCCAGAGGCCGGCACTCTGGATGCTGAAGTCCCGTTCGGTCATTCCCCTCCTTGGGCTTCTGAAGGGGAGACCATCAACAGCAGCTCCCCTGGAGACACCGGCAAAAAAAATGAGACAGGGTGCACATCTGCTGTGCCTACGCCAGCCAAGGCTGATCTGAAAACAGAGGCTGAACCCCCGTGTTTCCCCAGGACGAAGGATGTAGGCTTCATTAAGTGGAACTAAATGGCCTTCTAAGAATGGATTATTCAAGACTATTTACCCAGTGGAGGGGATCATGCTAGCTCTTTGTACATAAAAATATACAAATAAATAATATTATGCAGACTGAGCATGTTGTACCTATGTATTTAGGAGTATACGTGTGTGTGTGTGTGTGTGTATGTATGTATGTATGTATGTATGTAACAATGAAAGAACAAGGAAGCCATGAATTTGAAAGAGAGCCAGGAGGGGCACGTGGGAGAATTTTGAGGGTGGAAACAGAAGGGGAAATAGTATAACTATATTATAATGTCAAAAAATCATTTTTTTTTAAATTTAGGGTTGGTGAGACAGCTCACATGTAAACAAATAAATATACAAATGTTAAAAAATAAATTAAAAAAATTTAAGAACCTTTTTTTTTTTTAAAAAAAGAAGGGTTGGGGCATAGCTCAGTGGTTAAATGTTTAACTAGCACGTGTGAGGTTCAATCCACCAGAACTACAAAACAAACAAACAAACAAACAAACAAACAAGGCACAGTCAGTCAGCCGCCCGGCTCCTGTGTCCTGGTTTCACCACTTGCTGGCTGGGTTCTCACCTGTAAAATGTGCAAGGCTATTCCTGTCTCATGGGCTTGTAGTGAGGCACAAAATAAGATGCTGTGACGTGTTTAAAAGATGCCCTACACACACACACACACACACACACACACACACACACACACACACACACCAGACACTCAGCAAAGGGTGGCTGCAAATGTCAGGGTTGGGAATTAAAGTTAAGAATAATATGCTGGATGTGATGACACAGGACTTTAGTCTGAGCACTCGGGAGGCAGAGGCAGGTGGATCTCTGAGAGTTCGAGGCCAGCCTGGTCTACAGAGTGAGTTCCAGGACAGCCAGGGCTACACAGAGAAACCCTGTCTGGAAAAACCAAAACAGAAAAAACAAAAAACAAAAAAAGAGTAATAAAACAGCAGGTGAGGGCTAGTGACAGGAAGGAGAAGTGGGGCAAGTGTCACAGACCAGGGAGCTGCGGAGCCTGGGCTATAGCTGACAGAGTAAGAGCCTCGGAAGCTGCTTGTGCCCTAATCCTGGAACCTGAGATGCCGCCTCCACTATGCAGGAGACTTTACAGAGGTGGTTAAGCTAAGTGTCTTAACCAGGGTAAGTGCAATCACCAGAGTACTCAGAAGGAAAAGAGTGAGGCTGGAGCGTCCCAGGCAGGGGAAGAGAAATAATGATGGGGCATTTAGGGAGATGTTGGAACCAATGGGTTTGGGGGCGGTGCCACTAGCTGCAGAATGCAGGCTGACTCTCAGAAGGGCTGGGAAAGGCAAGCACAGAGTCTCTCCTAGATCCTTTAGACAGAGCACTCGTTTGTCTGCACTTTGATGCAAGCGTGCGAGGCACACTTTGGAGCCAGGTGTGCTGGCACACACCTGTAATTCCAACATCAGGAGGCAAGGGCAAACTACTCCAAGTGTGAGGCTAGCCTGATCTATACCGAGAGTTCCAGGCTAGCCCAGACCTTGTAGTGAAAAACAAAACCAGAACAAGAAAACAACTCCTTAACTCATTTTGGACTCCTGACCCCCCAAACTCCCGACTTAAGCAGGAGATTAAGCCTGGGTGTTCAAAGCTGTTCAGTGCGTAGTAATTTTTGACAGCGGCTAACAGAAGCAACCGCACATACCTTTCGCCGTATGTGCTGTGTCTCAAAAACGTGTTTCACAGAAGCCACTTGCTGACTCCTTATGACTCACATCCCCACTTCCCAAAAGAGATGACGTGAAAATGGAAGTCTCCAGAAAGAAGTACTCATTTGGGCTGAAGCACTCCATGCCTCCAGCTGTCCTTACCATGTGCCATTATCCTTTGAAACAAGGGAGCTTGGTGAGGGCCACAGGCACCCTATCAGAGCCCAGAGTACCGGGGCCCGCCCAACTAAGGATGATAAGTAATAAGTAGCATTTTGTATATCATGGCTTTATGCATGCGACTTTTTTGTGGGTTTCACTTGTGTATCTATTGCCTCAGTTTGACTCAGCCAACTTTTAGAAATAATTTGTTCAAAATCTCTTGTTTAATGGTTTTCTCTGAGATGGAAACATTCCATCCAGCAGGGAAGCTCCTTAAGCAGGAAGATAAACAACTCAAAATAGCTTCAGGAAGTCTCCGAAGCTGACCAGATTCACTCGGCCCCTCCCCACCAGAGAAAGCAATATAAAAACTTGGCTGCAAATATTCTCTGCACAGTGGCAAAGAAGACTGAGACCAAACCAGCTGCCTGGGAGAAGCAGAAACCAGCGGAGCTACCTGGAAGAGGTTTAGACCAACTGAGGCACCTGGAAAGGGTAGTCTCCGACCTGTTGAGCGGCCCCCAGGCTGTGCCGTGTGCTCCAGGTTCCAGCTTCCTGAGTGGTCACCCATGCTGGGGTAGGCTTTGGTGACACAGCTGTCTTGGAGTCTTTTCTGATCCTGTACGTGATCCCTCACCCATACTCCCATAAGCAACCCCAACAAAAGTCACTGGGTCACCACATTAGACTTTGGTGGTATCTGTACTTTGGTCTGTCATGGATTCCCTATCTAGGCTGAGTAGACCTGTGTTATGTCTCCCCAGAAAAGGTGCCGCACAGTAAAACCACATCCTCAGAAAGCATCAGAGCCAGGACTTGAACTTGGTCATTCATCTTAAAAGCCTATTTTCATCCCCTGAGGAGACTATACCTTGTTCTCACCTTCATGGGTGCCTGGCTGACACATCCCTGCCTCTCCTAGCTCTCCACTGTGGGCAGCACTTCCCCACCCCATCCCGCCCTCCTCCCTAGGGGCTGCCATTCTGACAGGCCTAAGCAAATGACAACTATCTCCTCCAGAGTGTGACGCAAACAAGTGCCCAGAAGTAGCAGGGAAGCAGAGACAAGACAGGGAAGGCTGGGCAGAGAGGTGCCATGTCTCTAATAGGCCTCCACTGAGGAGGCCGGGGCAGAAGGACGGTGGGACCAGCCCTGGCTGGAGAGTGAGACCTTGTCTCAAAGTAAGCAATAAAAAGGCAGGGAGGCTGAAGAGGAAAAGGAGAGAAATCACATGGAAAGGCTAATCCAGAGAATGCCCCAGATCATGCGAGCCTCTCGGAAGAGAGGCAAACCTTGAAACACAGCTACGCACCCTTGCTTCTTAGAAGCCTGAGCTTGGGCAGGTTATCATGAAGTCGAAGACAGACCTTGTGGTCTAGACAGGTGGTCAGTAAGCCTTAAGCTTTGCTTCCGCCACAGGCGGCCTGTTAGTGAAAGCCTCACATTGCTTGCTGCTCACATTTCTCTTCAGTTTTATCTGAGGCTTTGGGCCAGTTAGACTGCTAGCTACCCCAGCCACACGCTTCTGAGCTTCTCCCTCTGGAGGGGTTTCCCACAAGCAGCAGTACCTCACAGTATGGCCAGTTCAAAAATGCTGGGACCAGGAGACCCTCACATTTCAGACACTTTCAATTTGGAATAACCGCATGTACATCAGATGAGATTTCTTGGGGAGGGGACTCAAATCTAAACATGACATTCATGTACGTTCCATACCTCACGTGTATACCACCCTGCAGGTCATTTCACGAATTTGGGTGCCTCTGTGTACTGAGGTCAGGTGTGAAATCTGCCACGTGCAGCATCATGTTTATATTCAGAGTCGCACATTTTAGAGCATTTCAAAGTTGGGTTCTTGGGTCAGAGATGCTCCATTTGTAACATAAAATCTTTTGAACCCCTGCCCCCTCCCCCACTCCCAAAGAAGACCATTCATTGATCCTGTTGTGTCTGCATTTCAATCCACGTTTCCCTCTTTGGTCATCGGTGTATGTCACTCTTCTCCTGTCCAACGTAGCCCAGGCTAGCCTCGAAGTTGCTATGTATCTGAGGACGATCTTAAAACTTCTGATCCGTCTGCCTCCGTCTCCCAAGTGCTGGAATTAGAGGTATTCATCAACACTCCTCACTGACATGGTTCTGGGGGTTAAGCCCAGGGCCGTGTGTATGCTAACCAGCCAAGCTAACTGACCTCCATCCTCAGCCCACAGTTGCGTCTTCTCTCCCTCGCAATGCATGTGCCACACAGCCGTAAATTTCTTCCCTTCACACTAGAGGGCCAGTGTCCCAGGGGAAGAGAGATGCTATCTAATTATATCTGTACTCCCAGCTCCCATTATAACAAGCTTTCACAGCTGCCTGCAAATATGCAATGCAGTGTCTATACTTTTTGTTTTTCTGAAAAATCACATCACACAGGAAACTTCCCGTTAAAAAGCTACTAGAGGACCCTGGGCTGCTGATTCCGTGTCCTCGGAAGGTGATGTAGGGACCCCCTTCGCAGAGTTTGGGTCACGGGCCATGTTTAACAAGGCTTGCGGGAGATGGGAAGAACAGTAAGTGTGCCACAGCTACGCTGTCAGACATGAACAAAATCTAACAGACAAAAAGGAGAGGGGATGAGCAGGCAGGCACTTCCAGGAGAGGCGGAGTGAGAAGTGAGTCTGCAGACGACGTGGGCTGGGGACTCCAGGGGACCCTGCAGGGCTCTGCACATGTCGCTGTGGCTGAACGCACTGTACACAGAGCCATTATGGAAGCAAGCACACTTCCTTCCTGCTCTCCAAGTGCTTCCTTCCCGGGACAAAAGAATAAACATTCGGGAGAGAGAATGCTCTAGGTAAATATTTCTGAATGGGGCACAGTCTCCAAGGAAGTAGCATTCTAAACAACCCAGCTACCTGACTCCCTCCAGCCGCCCAGCTACCCCTGAAGGCACGCAGCCGCCACTGCCCATCACCGGTGCCCTCGGCCTCCCCCGGGCATTCTGCAGACGGCTGTGAACCTCAGGCTGTTTGTTTCTTCCAGCTTCTCGCCCTGCACAGAAACAGCTCTAGTCCTGAAAGGGTTTGCTGCCAAGGTCGCTTTATATACAAGGATATTTATACTTCCACAGGAGCCCGGAAACACCCTGGAAAGCATTATGTAAACACGTAGCAACTCAGCTGAAAGGAAGATGTCCCTGTAACTGAAAAGGTATCCCTGAATCATTTGTTCACCCCAGGTGCCAGGCTGCAGGCAGGCCCTCCTCTCTGCTTTAACCAGCCCTCTGGCTGTATTTGCCGGAAAGCAAGCACATTTCGTACCAATTGGAAAATTACACTAATGCATACTCATTAAGTGACTCCCCATGGCTGTAATCGCCTCCTATCTTTCTTTCTTTCCATTTATTTACTCTCTAGAATATCAACAGTCCTAAAGAGCTGTGTGTGTGTGTGTGTGTGTGTATGTGTGTGTTAGTATGTGTTTGTGTGCGGGGTTCACATGTGTGTGCTTGTGGAAGCCAGAAGACAACCTCAGGTGTCATCCCTCAGCAGCCACACACCTTGTGTTTTGACAAGGGTCTCCCTGGGAGCTGGAACTTGGCACTCCATGACTGGGCTAGGCTGGCCAGCAAGCTCTATTGGAGCCACTTGTCTCTGCCTCCCAGGACTGTCAGAAGGCTTTATATGTGGGTGCTAAGGGTGGCACTCAGGTTCTCATGCTTGCAAAGCAGACACCTGATCAACCGAGCCATTCCGAGACACCCCTGAAGAACGCTCTTTGACAATAAAGTGTGGAAGGAAAGGGAAGAAAAAGCGAAGGCACGAAATCCAAGTGCCCCAGAATAGAAGAGGCGGCACAAAAAACGTCCCTGTGATGGTCAAACGCACTTGTCCAAGTCACCTTGGGGCCAGGCGATTGCAAACGACCTAAGAAAGGGCTGAGTTCAATGTCCTTTACAGTTGGAACCACTGAGGCCCAGGAAGGAAAGGACACATGTCTAAAAAGCCAAGCAAGCCAGTTTCTGGCAGCCGGCCAGATCAAGCAGCGTCTTACAGGGCTCAGTAGTGAAACTGACATTTGCCGTTTCCTCCGCCCCACAGAACCTGGTGGGATGTGGTGGGCACAGGAGGTGGAGGTGCTCATCCAGGACACCTTCCCCTCATAAGTAGTAAGAGACAAAGAGGATAGATCACTCAAGTCACCAGGGAAGAGGGTGTTAGAAAAATGGAACACTGGGCAGACTGAGGCAGGAGGATGAAGAGTTCAGTGCCAGCCAGGACTCTAAATAAATAAATAAAGGGGGAGGGGAGGAAGAGAGGGTCACGCTTACGTGCCCTTGGGAGATGATCCAGAGGATTCTAGCCAGCGTCATATCCACCCACCCACCCTCCAAGAAAACACAAGAAGCAGAAAGATTCTCCCAGAAATGTTTGGGCAAATTCCCAGTGGTCCCCAAGAGACTCCGCCTTAAAGAAGACAAGGGCTTTTAGTCCCCATGGGCACTGCCAGCACCCTTCTCCTGGCACTGACTCTGTGTCCTGCTTGGGGCTGTGCCCGTCACAGTGCAGAAAGGCACAGGAGATCTGTTCTTTAGTCTCAGTCTCTCTCTCTCTCTCTCTCTCTCTCTCTCTCTCTCTCCAGACCTCAAGTCTGATTCCATTTGAGAGTAATCAGTAGACAGCCATATGGTACCCCATCGGATCCCTGAGCCTGGGCAGCAATCATCAATCACAGCCAGCAGCTTGGGCGGCGCTGGCTCTGCCTTGCCTCTGCTGCTACTTGGCCTGCCTGGCACCGTTCAGACCCTCTGGAGGGAGCCAGGCACGAGGGAGCAGATTGCAGTCCCGAGAAACACCATTGGCCTTTGCCCATCTACTACTGTCCATCAGCTCAGACAGGGGTATAAGGCACAGGGTAGCCAGGCATCCAGGCAGCACTAGCCCCATGAAGAATACGGCAGAGGGGATGCCGGGCACTCTCCCACTGTTAGAACGGATTGGCACATCTCACAGGCACAACTGTCCTTCATTACTGTCACAATTTTACCAGCAGAGCTGGGCTTGGTGGCACACCCCTATAGTCCAAGCTACTCAGAAGGCTTAGTCAGGAAGATGGCCGGAGAGGAAGGGTTTTAGATGGCAGTGCGTGTGGGGTGGGGGTGGGGGTGGGTGAGGGGGTAGTACAGACAGGGAAACTGAGGCTTGGTGTGTTCAGAAACTCACCCCAAATTCACCAGCTGGTAAGGGGCAGGCCTAGGACTCAAACCCAGGCAAGATTTTATACTACACGCCAAGGCAGGAGAAAGGAGGCAATTAAAAACAGGATCTCGGCTGGGCAGTGGTGGCACACACCTTTAATCCTAGCATTTTGGAGGCAGAGCCAGGCGGGTCTCTGTGAGTTCGAGGCCAGCCTGGTCTACAGAGTGAGATCCAGGACAGGCACCAAAGCTACACAGAGAAACCCTGTCTTGAACAAACAAGCAAACAAAAAAAAAAACAGGGTCTTCTCCAGTTCCCAGACACTAGCACAGAGGGAAAAGACCCCATGTTCAATGCCTGCTGGGGGGAGATAGATAAAGACAGCTGCCAGATATCCATATAGAGGGAAAGCCCCCTACACACACACACACACACACACACACACACACACACACACACACACACACACACAAATGCCTGCTGGGATGGCAGAGGCTCTCACAGACTCACTGTCACTGTTCTTAGCCAGAGTGACCGTGGTAGGAGACAAAGCAACACCTTTAGCTCCAAGAATGGCTGGCCAGCTGGCCAGGCGAGGACACAGGCATGCCACACAACAGTAAGGCCGGGTGCTTGTCCGTTTCCACAGCACTTAGACTTCTAGGCCTATTTCTTCATCAAATTTTCAATTTCTGAGACTTAAAAGCAGTTACGTCGGAGAATCTGCTGTGTCATCGCCAATGTGGTCTAAAAGCCTAATGTGTAATTAGAAATGAGGGCGCAACGGGGAATTTTCACAGAAGCTGTGTTCAGGGGTTATAATTAGGCCAGCGGCCTATTCACACACCTCAAGGTCAATCAGAGGAAACTAACTACTGATACACAACACGGGATGCTGAACAAAAAAACCACCATGATCAAACCGAGCAGGGTGGTACACGCCCATAGTCACCACACTTGCAAGGTGGATGCATGAAGAGCCAAAGTTCAAAACCAGCCTCGGCTACACACATTTGAGGCCCTGTCTCAGAAAACCTTAAGCTCTCTGTCTGTCTGTCTGTCTTCTTCCCTCTCTCGCTCCCCCCACCCCTGAAACTCAATAAAAGAAGCAGAGTAGAACAGTATGCACTGTATGGTATCACTTCCAGGTAAGTCTAGAAAATGCCAACTAAGTCAACAAGCTCATGATCATCACAAGCTGCACAGGACTCAGGGGATGAACTCAAGATCGACGACTGCAAAAGGACACATGGAAACTTCTACACCTGTCAAAAAGGAAACTTTCTGGAGTTGTTCTCTCTTCCTACCCAGTGGGTCCCAGGACTGAACTCAGGTGGTCAGGCTTGGCGGCAAGCACCCTTACCTACGGCTCCGTCCTGCTGACCCAGCCCAAAAAAACTTGAAGAAGACCCTTGATAGGCTGTCTTACTGCACTCAACTGCCAAGTGCATCCATCTTTCACCGCCTACCACTCCTCAGGAGACTAAAAACATGGCCTGCCTACGTCCTTTTACATTGCAATCTCTATGTACACAGAAAGCTCACTGGACTTGAAGCTTTAGCCTGAGGATACAGCAATAGGGACCCCTGCCCCCAAAACAACAACAGCAACAACAAAAAGCTGTGAGATCATAGGCAAATCCCTGAGGCCTCCGGTTTCCTCATCTGCAAAACAAGGCCTGTATCACTGCCTTTAGCCTCACAGTTGGTATTTAATGTACATGAGAACTTTTTTTAAACTGCACCGTAACACACAAGTATAAGAGGATGTCCATAGTTACAATAGGTAGAGACTTCCTTGCCCTGCTCACCTGTAAGAGCCCTTCATCGGCAAGTGGACCATGACAGTATTTTTCTATCCAAGATGCACTGGGAAGCAGCTCCCGGCCCCAGGTCAGAGTTGGCTGCATGTCAGAGATGCTTGGTCAGCCAAGTGCTTTCTGGGGATCCAGTGTCAACCAACAGGTAAACAGGAGAGAGCCTGAGAAACCAGACACTTTAATGCATGGCCCTGCCGGCTGCCCCTCCACTGCTCCTGGGGCCACTTTGGGCTGCCTTTATCTCGGAGCAGTGAGGTGTAGCTAATGCTGTAGTTTGCCGCCTGAAGCCAAGTCCCAGCAGCTCACTCCAGCCCTCTGCCACGGTCTCGCTCTTTAACTAGACATAGCTCAAATATTCTCGGCCGAGAGAAACAAGCCCATCCTAGTTAGCTATCCTCACCTGTAGTTCCACCGACATCCCCCACCTCTGTCTCCTTCCAATCTGACGCAGTTTTACCAAACTAGTAATGAATGCCCAGGCTCTGTGTTTTTCCAAGTCCTTTCCGTTACTCCACTGGCCCATGTTATCAGGGCAGGCACTGCTGTGCATGAGAGCTGATCACCACGTTGGGGAGAAGAGACTCAACAGCAATGTAGATGGTTCAAGTGTCAGGGAGACGCTGGACTAGAATCAGGGACATCACACTCCTGCCAGGTCCCTTCAAGACTATCCTGTTTTATTATTTGTTTGTTTGTTGTTTTGTAGTGTTGGAGAATAAACCCAGGGTCTCCGAAGGCTAGGTTAGTGCTCTACCAATGAGCCACACCACCAGTCTGATGATCTCTTTTTCTTCCCAATCACTAGGAAATATAAATATATACAAGCCACTATCTTTTTGGTAAGCAAAGAATGTTCTAGCCACAGGCGACTTTTAAAAAAATTAAAATAAGGCAACTGTGGTGATATCTACTTGTGATCCCAGCACTCAGGAAGTAGGGGAAGTTGAACTAAGAGTTCATGGCCAACCTTAGCTACACAGTCAGTTTGAGGCCAGCCTGGGCTACATATCTCAAAACTGAAATAAATAAATGAAATGAAACTAAAAAGGCAGGGTTGTATGAGCAGAGTCCTTAGATTCAGTGACACATTGACTTGCTCCAAGGCACACAACACAGTTGACCCCTAGAGACAAGCTGAGAGCATCTATCTGTCGAAGCCGGAGGGGGCGACATGCAGACGGCGATACCCTTGACTGAAGTCAGCTGTGCTCAGCCAGAGGCCACTTCCACTCTCCCCGGGTCCACTCAGGCCCACTCAGGTCCTCCACTCATTGGCCTCAGGGCTCTGCCCAGCGAACACTCTTCCTTTTCCTTCAGACCAACCTCGCCAGCCTGGAGGAAGCTAGGTTTCTATTTTTAGAATGTTTGGGCCAGCACAGAGCTAATGAACCTAAAATGAAAAAGGAAGGGATGAGCTACACAGCCAGCCGCTGAAAGTTTCCTGCCAGAGCCCCTAACACGTCCCCACCTCATTCGCTCCCTCTTTGTCCCACTCCCCAACATAACCACCAAGGGGAACATAAACAGGTCCCTCTCCAGCAGTGTTTGGGTTAAACTGACGCTTATGTGGGGTAACAAAGACCCTGAGAGTAGTCATGAGCCAGAGACAACATACCCCACCTCCCAGGTCACCCTGGGTGGCCTGGCCTGACAGTGTACCACTTTGAGCTCTGACAAGCACTTACAAGCCTGTGCTCATTAAGAGCACTCCCCTGAGAAGGCTTCCAAAAGGCCCTGGGGGGTTAAGTCAGCTTCAGGACCACAGTATGGCACAGCACAGATCAGAACAGGACCTGATGACCTGATGACCTGTCATCTCTGTAGCCATCGGGAGGGACTCCAGTCCCTGTCCCAAGACAACAGACCCAGTTATACCCAGGGGAGTCTGCTAGTAGCCCGGCTTCAGCTATTCTCTCCAGAAGGATGGCCGGGTCTCTTTTCATACACTACACCAAGGCTCTTCTGGGACCCCAGGGATGACACTGCTTATTCCTTCCTCCAATGTTCAGGTAAGTCTGCGGTCTTCCTCCTCAGTTCTCCACAGGAAGTTAAAAGCCTACCCTCTGAAATCTGAAATAGCTCTCTCTTACTGACCCAAGTGAACCAACTAAGGAGAACTCCAGATACTTTTAGGGTTCAATGGGGACCACAATTCAAGCCTCCTTTGGGGCCCTGTGTGTGGCACATGACCATTATTTCAGCACTTTGGAGGTAGAAGCAGGAGGATCAGGAATTCAAGGCCAGCTATATAGTGAGTTCAAGACCAGTCTGGGCTATAAGAGACCCTTCGAAGATGAAAACAAAACAAACAAACAAACAAACAAAAAAGCCTACTCAGGGCATTGAATCTGATCAGGTAACTCCAAGAACACCACTCTCTTTTATGGAAAATTTAGCTAAGAGCAATAAACCCAAGTTCCCTCCCTCAGATCTTACATTTTTTTCTCTTTGGTAAAAAGAGGCAATACCAGAAACACTACAATACTTGTGGTAAGATATCTCCAAAAGATATCCATGTCTTTTTTTTTTTTTTCCTTTTGGTTTTTTGAGACAGGGTTTTTCTGTGTAGCCCTGGCTGTACAGGAAGTCGCTCTGGAGACCAAGCTGACCTCAGACTCAGAGATCCTCAGGCCTCTGCCTCCCAAGGGCTGGGATTGAAGGCGTACACCACCAACAACAGGCTGAGATCTATGTCTTCATCCCTAAAAATCTGTAAACACTACAAGAATGATGCGATGACATTTGGGGATGACTTTACATGGGTAATTACTCTGGATTACTCAAGACCATAGGGCAGTCCTATGCATTCATGGAATACTACTAGGCCATAAAAAAGAACAAAACCCTGCCATTTACTAAGGACAGGGGTGGAGCTGGAGATGATTATACCAAGTGCTCGCCATCAAGCTTGATGTCCCAAGTTTGATCCTCGAGACTCATGTGGTAGAAGGAGATAGCTAGACTCTTAGAAGTTGTCCTGTGACCTCCACATGCACATGTGGGTGGGCACACACAAATAAATAAGTGCAATTAATTTTTTTACATTTGTTGATTTTATGCATGTTAGTGTTTTACCTGCAGATATGACTGTGTACCACCTGGTGCCTAAGGCAGTCAGAAGAGGGCAGTAACTGGAATTACAAGCAGTTCTGAGCTGCTGTGTGGGTGCTGGGAATTGAACCTGGGTCCTCTGCATGAACAAATGTTCTTAACCACTGAGTCATCACTCCAATCCTGTATTTAAAAGGTTTTAGGTTTTTTTTTTTTAAGTAAGAAAAAGTTTGAAAGTTTATATCATTAAAAAAAGATAAGGCTGGTAACACACACATTTGGGATGGTGAGGCAGGAGGCTGAGAAATTTGATGCCAGCTTAGACTACACAGAAAGACCCTGTCTCACCAGAAAAAAATAAAGAAGGAAGGAAAGTAGGAAGGAAGGAAAGAAAGGAGGGAGGGAATGTTCCCTATTCAAGGAAATGTTCAGCCCAATTTCAGCATTACACAGTGTGAACATGTATGGGACTCCATGGAGGCAGTTTTATGTAACTGTTAACCATGATTTACCAGGGGCTGGGGAGATGGTTCACTGTCTAAAGTGCTCACCGCACAAGCACCTGAGTCTGAGTCTGGAGCCTTGGCACCCAAGGAAAAGCTGCATGCACTGACAAGCACCGGTGACCTCAGCGCTGGGTGGGTGGGGGGTGTAGACAGGTGGACTGGTCAGGTAGTCTAACCAAAACAACAGACTCAATATCACTGAGACCCTGTTCAAAATATAAGGTGGAGATCGAGCAATAGGGGAAGACACTCAAGGTCAACCTCTTTCCTCCACACAGGAATGCACGGGGGCATCACACATACATACACGCACACACGCACGCACGCATATTTCCTATATGTATCATAAGACACACCCAGAGGGAAATCTGGCGCAAAGAGAAGACAAAGGTACAGACTGAATGGAACGAAATGGCCACAACCAAACAATGCCCACCAGCCAGCAGAAGCTGGATGAATGGGATGGGTTCTCTCCTAGAGCCTCCAGGGGGAGCACAACCTGGCAAACAGTTTTACCCCAAGGATACCAACTTGGAACATCTGTCCCCTAGAATATGGTAGAGAATACATTTCTGTTGACCTAAGCCACCCAGCCTGTAGCCACTTGTTCCAGCAGCCAAAAGAAACAACCACTTCATGCGCAGGGAACTGATGAGCATCGCATCCACACAGAATCCCATGGCTCTTCCTGTGAGGTCTCACAGTGCAGACACAAGGCCTGGGTTTGAAACGCTGCTCCCCACCCCTCACCCCCAACTACTGGGACCCTATGTATGTTGTATAACCTGTTTCAGCCCTGGTTTCCCTGGCCACAAAACAGGCGCGGAGCATGTCTTCATTAAGTTGCTAGGAGGGCAAATGGGTAACGAAAATAAAATGTTTCTGACTGTCAATAATCGTCAATACTCTAGCTATTGTGGGACCTCAGGAATCAAGCAAAACCAAATCAGGCCATACTCCTAGTCTGCGGTGACCTGAACAAGGCCTTGGAGGCCCACTGCAGGAAATAGATTGTTCCCTTAAAGCCCACTGAATATCAGATATGAAAATCTAAAGAGTCCAGTGAAGCACCTCTCCTTTACATTAAGCAATGTGGTTCCTTGACGCTGGTCTCACTTCAGAAATGGCAGCTGTCTGGAACTAGGCAAGTTCTACAGCACATTTGGCCTCTGCTCTGGTTCTCACGAGGCTCTACAGGATGCCATCCATTCACGGGGTTTTCTGTGGAGGATCATCACCTAGGGACCCCCTGGAGAACCCTTCACATCGTCTCTCGAAGTCAGCAGGAAGCAGAAATCTCGGTCCACTTTGTGACCTTTCACGGACTGGGCCAAACAGCACTCCAGCCTGTCCTAGCAGGCTGGGTGGGATGATACATTCAGGAGCCTGCTTTATTATGACTGCAGCCAAGATAGTAAAGAACCCAGGCTCCCAGGAAAGACACCTAGAGTTATCGCCTGAATGAAAGCATTGGGAAGAACGAACTTACTGATAAAGTTCGCCCAACTCCAGTTCAGGTGACGTAATTGAAAGAATGAGAGAGCAGCACCTGCCACCATCCCGGACTTTGTGTCCCCACCAAGGAAACCGGCAAGCCAGGAATTAACCAGAGAAGCACCCCCCCCTCCTCCCGGCCAATCCGCGCCGACTTTCTGTCAGGCGAGGTTCCAGCCCCTTGCACTGGAGTGCACCGGCTCCAGGGGACTCCTGCTGTTGCTGCCCGACGCTGGCAACCCCGCTCTTTCCTGAAGGCTGCAGCGACAGCCACCTGCGCTCTGTGCCCTTCCTCAGCCCACCCTTGGAAAGGAAGGAGGAGGCAGGAGGGCAGCCCCCCCCATCCTACTTTCCAGCACCCACAGCTTTCTGCACTGCCGTCACCACTGACGAGAACCCTGATCCCCTGGAGGAATCGCTTCTTCTTCCCATTCCATCCTCTCTATCAATGAACACGCAGCGACACCCACGCTCCCGCTCCTCCCACTCCGGAGGGAGCCGGAGCTCAAGAGCGACATCCGGAGCTGGAAGCCGCTGCAGCGGGGGTGCCGGCTACCCTGCCCCGCTGCTCCTCGTCTTTCCCCAGCCACCAAAGTCACCCACCCACCCCTGCTACCCCAAGCTGGCTCGGCACTCTAGATGGATAGGGGATCCAAGTCCTCCAAGGGACCTGCCTCTCCTTGCCTCGCCCGGGCTTACCAAAAGGGACCTCTGGGGAGCGCGCGCGCAAACCGCCCAGGGCCACCCGCGGAGCCCGGGATTCGAACCAGCTGCCCTAGCTGCCAGCATCCCCAAGCAAGCCCTTAGTCCAGCACTGCTGCCGTCAGCGCTCCCACCGCGTCCCCTCCCCAAGGAGGTCTCTCTCGGGCAGCGCCAGGATGGCGAGCCGGAGCGAAGCCGAGGGTCGCGGGGCCCGGGCGGGTTACTTACGCACGGGCGCGGGGGAAGCCCATGGACAGGAGTACGTCTAGCGCCGACCCATGCTTGACGGTGCCCGGGCGCTGCAGGCGGTCCCTGCGCGGGGTGACTTTGCTGTACAGCTCCTCACGCGCGGCCATGCCGAGGGCTGGGGTCGCGGTGCCGAGTGCCCGCTCAGCGGCCGCCCATCGCCCGCGCGCCGGAGCTGGGGGTCCCGGGAGGACGGCGGGGGCGGTGCTCCCAGCTCCCCGGGCGGAGACTGGCGCTTCCTGGAGAGGCCCCGGGAGCTCCGCACGGGCTGGCGGCTTCTGCGGGACCGACCTAAGCCCGCTGTGCCCCGGAGTCCCAACACTGCGCCGCTGCAGCCTTCTCTGTCCTCCGCCCCCCGGCTTCTCCTCCCCGAGCTGTCCGGGAATTTGCAATGAGTAATTTTTGAATGGATCAAAAAGGAAAAGCAGCCTTGTGGGCAGGCCCTGCCTCGCCTGTGCCGGGCCCCGCCCCTCTCTTAAAGCGGCCGCGCGGGCCCAAGCCCTGCTGGCTGGATTCCAACCGTAGTAGGGATTGCTTCTAGACAGAAGGTCCCCCAGCAACGAACTAGGCCAGTGTGCTCGGATTCAGAGCCCCAGCTCTGCCCTTGGCTTGCATATCGACCCATCTGGGCCTGGACGCTTCGGAATAGCCCATTTCACGTTTCATTTGATTATTGGCGAGGTCAGTAATGGAAACCTACTGCACACATGGATGAGAGAACCAGAAGGCTAAGCCATAATCAGGCCCGGGAGAAAGGTGTCATTTCAAATAGATCCTGCAAAAGTTACAAAGTTGTTACATCTTTGTAGGCCAGGTCTCCACAGCCCGCCGTGACTGGAGAGCAACTTCTGGAAAAGAGCCTCTGGCTCTTGGAAGTGGTAGGACCTGAGAGGGCAGAGGCCAGGGAGGAAGGGAGAAGAGAAAGGAAAGGAAAAAGGGAGGAGGAGCAGAGAACCGAATGGGCTAGGAGGTAGAAGGAGAAGAGACCAAAAGGACACTAATGACAGCACCCTGTCAACAAACGGATTCAGCACAGGAGGGAGCCACAAGTGAACCCCACCACAGCTGGACCAAACAACTTCCTCAGAGAACAGAAGTCATTACTACTAATGCCCCGTATCTCACACCATGAACTTCGCTGAGAAATTAAAGCTTGGTCACCTGGAGACAAAGCCATTGTCCTTAATCGGGAACAGAGCCCCATTTGATGTCATAGAAAAGGCATAGATCTTCCTTGGGGATAATAATAATACCTAACATTTATAGGACCCATTTGTGTGCCAACGATTGTGTTCAGCATACTGGCTGAGTTAACTCATGGGCCTTTTACAAGGCCCTGGAGGGTGCCTACCTGTATAGCCTGGTTTTATAGATGAGAAAACTCAGCTCAGAGGGGGCAGAGGAAAGTGAGCTCAGAAGTGAAGAGATGGAGCTTTGACTCACCATGGTGCCCTGAACAAGTTACTTTTGTCCCCAACAGCCTTGTATTGTAGTCCCATCAATAAAGTAGTAATCACCTAATCAATCTCTCTCTCTCTCTCTCTCTCTCTCTCTCTCTCTCTCTCTCTCTCTCTCTCTCTCTCTCTCACACACACACACACACACACACACACACACACACACACACACACACCAGGTTATCCAGGCTCTCCAGCTTGCCTTCTTAGGGTGTAGGGGAGGGATGGGGACCAGCACTCTCAATGTAGCTTTAAATGCTGCTTTATAGGACACCAGGGAAAATTATAGCTTAATTCCCTGACCTCCCATCCTCCACTTTTTTTTTTTTTTTTTTTTTAAATTCAAAGTACCAGTGGCATTTGGAAGTGAGGCGATGGGACGGGGGAAGCATGGATAACAATTTGCATATTTCTGCCTGGTGTTATAAAAGAGACCAGGGACAGTTCACACTTCCTAAGTGGGGGAGTTTCTTCTTTCTTCTTCCCAGCAGAGGGAATGCTTGGCCGAGGTGGGGGTTGGAGGGAGCTGGGAAAACCATAATCCATAGACTTGCCTCCTTGGGATGTGTTCAGTAAAGTCTACTTGACAGTACCCAGCATTCTAAATCTTTATCAAATATCTGGGCTTGAGCCAGATGATCTGGATTTCAGTCAAGAGAAAATACTGTCTGCGGCAGCACCCTGTGCACTCAGAGTCCTGCAGGAACAGCAGCGCTGATTTAATGAGCCCTTACTAGATGCTGGGACTGTCCTTCCTGTCTTACCTAGGGGCTCACTCAGTTCTCTGACCAGACTATAAGGTGAGCCCCTCTTGAGAAACCGGCACCCACATTTTGGGTATGTACTGTTCTTTTGCTAAGTATTTGTCTCTCTCAATGCAAGAGCTTAAAGCTATGTTACTATATTTTCTCTTTTACATTTTTACTTTATTTATTCATTTGTTTCTGTGTGAGTGTGAGCGTGTATATTTACTCAAGCACAACAGTGTGGGTGTGGAAGTCAGAAGACAACTTGTAGGAGTCATTTCTTCCCCTTTATTGTGTGGATCCCAGGGACTGAACTCAGGCCATCAGTGCCTCTGCCCATTGATCCATCACACTAGGTTAAAGTATTTTCTTAAGAAATCCCAACTTTGGGAGTGGGGGCGCTGAAGACGTGCTCATTGGTTATGAGAGCATTGGTTGCTACTGCAGAGGATCCAGGTTCAATTTCCAACACCTACATGGTAGTTCACAACCATCTGTCACTCCAGTTCTAGGGGGCTCTGATGCCCTATTCTGTCCTCCATGCATGTACCAAACATGCATGTGGTACACAGACATCTACTTGGGCAAAACACAAAAAAAATAAAGTGAACATATCTGATAAAAATAAACTTTTTATATTAAGTCAATAACCACTTACTATTATGACAAAAGAATGTCAAACTTTAAGACAGTTGATTCTGTCTTGTTTGTTTGTTTGTTTGTTTATTGTTTGTGGCAGTCTTCCTATGTAGCCCAGGTTAACCTCAAACTCAACATCCTCCTGCCTCAGCCTCCTTCCAAGTGCTGGATTACAGACCTAAGCCAACCATGCTCTGTGTGATGACCTTTCGTGCGTCTTGACATGGCGTGTTGGAGCTCTGTTTCTCTGGAAAGATAATTAAGTTGTCTTTCCCCTGCCTCTGGAAAACTGTGGGACAGGGGGAATGCTCGTTGTAAAAACAGTTGTGAAGAGCCTGCAAAGGGCACTATGGAAAACCAGGCATCTTCAATGCAAACTGTTTTCTCTTATGTCTGGGGCCAATTTTGCAGAGGTCTCAGCCTGGCTCCTACCCTTTTTCAGATCCGTGCCTGGTGATTTTAATTGGGATGGCTGCCATTTGCTCTCCACAGGGCTGGGGGCTGGCCGTTGAGATGCACTGGGCTTTAATTGTGTTGACTTTGAAAGGCCAGGAGAAGCTTTATACACATCCATATCGTTCTCTTACAAAGGAGGAAGAAGAGTGAGCGTTCATCTGACAGTGTATCTTATAGCTGTGGGGAAGGAGGAGGCGGAGGAGGAGGAGGGCTTGCACAATGTGGAGCTGACACATCAGCGTCAAGCTGCCGTTCCCTCTGAGGAAAAGCAAGTTGTCACGTCCCTGTGCCCGGTCCTGTCAGAATCCACGCAGCCCACAGAGCTCTTTCGTTTGTGTGGACACCACTTCACTTCATGTCACTGGCCCCAGCCACTCTCGGTATAGGAGCCCTTCCACGGTGGCCATAGAGATGCCCAGGGTGGGATCAGTTGACTTCTCTTCCTCCTCCTCTCCTTCCTCCTCCTCTTTCCTACTTCTTCCTTCTCCCTTTCCTATCCCTCCTCGTCCCTCCTTCTGAAACAGTGTCTCACCGTGTCACCAGGCTTGGAACTGATCCTCCTGCCTCTACCTTCCAAGCGCTAGGGTTAGAGGCAGCATACCGGCCTGCACTTGTTCTTTCCGAAGCCTCTTCTTCCTTTGCCCTCGCCTTCTCTTGGGTCAGGAGAAAAGGTCAGCAGTTGCATCAGAACAGGAGGGAAAGTCCGAAGACGACTTCCGGTTCTGAGGGCTGAGCGTAGTCTTGGTCAATGAAAGCAGTTTTTGAGCCTATGGGAATGACTTTAGCTTCCGGGACTTCAAGAGGGTTTTCCACGCATATCAAGTCATGTGCTGCCATCTCTAGGCTCGCTTTCCTCACCTATCAAATTTGAGGCTTTCCCCCAAGGCTGTCATCCCAGGACACGGGAACTCAGGAGCTCTTTGAGGGTGGGGTAGGATCACCCAGCTGGAAGCTGGGTGGATGAAGCATGACGCACTGGCTTCCTCTTTCGGTGCAAAGAAGCCCCATCAGCTTTACATCTTGGGAAGTCTTCTGTGAGAAAGAGTTTGGAAACATTTTTAATACTTTTGAAAGCACAGAACGAAAGTTTGGGTTTGGTTCGTGGTTTGAGGGGTGTGTGTGTGTGTGTGTGTGTGTGTGTGTGTGTGTGTGTGTGTGTACATGTGTGTGAGAAGGTGCATGAGCCCAGGTGTATGTGGAAGTCCTAGGTTGGCATTGGGAGTCCTTCTCAATCACTCTTCACCTTGTTTTTGAGGCAAAGTCTCTCAGGTGAACCCAGAGCTTGCAGATAAGGCAAGTCTGGCTAGCCAGCTAGCTCTGGGGATGTACTGTCTCTACCCTTTTACCTTCTGAATCTGGAATTACAATGAGTGTTCATCTGACAGTGTATCTTATATCTGTGGGGAAGGAGGTCATGCCACCCAGCTCTTACGAGCATACTGGGATTCAAACTCTAGTCCTGTTTGTTTGTTTGTTTTATGGTGTCTCAAGTATGGTGTGCTAGATAGTTTTATTTCAACCTAACACAAGCTAGAGTCATTGGAGAAGAGGGAACCTCAATTGAGAAAATGACTCCCCAAGACAGGGCTGTAGGCAAGCCTGTAGAGCGCTTTCTTGGTGATTAATGGGGAAGGGCCCAGCCCTTTGTGGATGATGCTCCACCCCTGGACTGATGGTCCTGGGTTCTATAAGAAATCAGGTTGAACAAACCACGGAGGAACAAGCCAGTAAGCAGCACCCTTCCATGGCCTCTACATCAGCTCCTGCCTCCAGGTTCCAGGCATGTTTGAGTTCCTGTCTAGACTTCCTTCAGTGATGGACTATGACGTGGAAGTAGAATAAACCCTGTCCTCCCCAGCTTGCCTTTGGTCATGGTGCTTTATCACAGCAATAAAAACCCTAACTAGGATACCCAGGGTACCCTCAAAATTGCTATGTACTGGAGGCTGCACCTAAACTCCCTATCTTTGTTTCTCTACATTACAAATCCAGGATTATAGGTGTGTGCCGCTCAGCTTCAGAACTAGACGATTTTTAACACCAGGGTTAGTTTGGGTAGTCTGTCGCTGAATGTAAGGAAAGCATGGAAGACAGGGGTAGGATTGGTTTTACGAGGAAGAGACGGAGAAACAAGTGAGAAGTGGGCTACGGACGAAGGGTAAAGAAGAAAGGGGCCAGCCAGGATGAGGGATGAGAGAAATGGGTGGTTGCAAGGTCCGCTCAGTCCAACCCTGTCCCACCACAGAAGCTAGCCTACCCTTTTTCCTATTGCCTAAGTGACCTGCCTGAATTTCCTCCTCCCAATAAGCTCTTTTATTGTTTTCATCCAGTTGCTTGGAGGCCAGAAGCTGCTCTTCAGGTGGGCTGGTCTGAACTGGTTGGATCTATAAAGGCTGCCACAGTGGGTCTGATTGTCAACCTCTGACATCATCATAATAGCGTCTGGTGGCTGACTAGCACCCTCTTCCAGGACAGATCAAGACTGCCATGTTGATATGGGGAAGAACCGAAAACGGAAAAAATTGAAAGGATGGTGCCCAAATTCCTGGAAAATCTCTGCTCATTCATAGAAGACCATTCTTCTCCCTTAGTAGCCTATCCTTACCCCCCCCCATTTATATAATCTCCTGACTCTAGATAAACAACAAGTTGATTTGTGAGTCTCTCCCTCCTGTTCCCCCCTCCTTCCCTTCCTTCTGTTTCTTGTTGTTGTTGTTGTTTTGCTTTTTTGGTTTTTGAGACAGGGTTTCTCTGTGTAGTTTTGGTGCCTGTCCTGGATCTGTACACACACACACACACACACACACACACACACACACACACACACACACACACACGCTGGCCTTGAATTCACAGAGATCTGCCTGCCTCTGCCTCCTGAGTGCTGGGATTAAAGGCATGCACCACCACCGCCCGGCTCTGTTTGGGTTTTTAAAAACATGTTTTCTAGTTATTGGTGGTTAGCAAGGGTGCACGCCTGCACAACATTCTTGTGGAGGTCAGAGGACAGCTCGAAGTAGCCAGTTGTCTCCTCAACCATGCAGCTTAACATCAACGGGCTTGGGAGCAGCCGCCGGCTCACTTTTTGGTTTTGTTTTTTCAAATGTCTCACTCCGTAGCTGAAGTAGACTTGGAACTCAATCTGTAGCACAGGCTGGCCTTGGACTCACAACAGCTCTCTTGCCTCAGTCTCCTAAATGCTGGGATCCTGAGCATGTACCTCTAGATCCAGTTTAGTTATTTATCACAGCGTCGGGGGACTAGCCTCCAAGACAGTGCAGGGCTGGGAAGGAATTCACAGAGTCAGCACAGTTTTGTTTTTGTTTTTTAATCTGAGGGGGTTAAAGGAAAAGACACTCTCTTGTTGTTTTCTTTCAGACCTGTTCTTTATTCTTCTTTCATATTCTCTATTCATCATTTTCTTGGTGATTTCCTCCTCTCATTCTTGATGTTTTCCTTCTAATTCTACTTTATTCTTGATATTTTCCTTCTAACTCATTTTAATTCTATCTTTTTTTATGGCTTTGATGAATTTATAAAATTTTAATTTTGATGGAATAGTTTCTTCTTCTCCTTCTTCTTCTTCTTCTTCTTCTTCTTCTTCTTCTTCTTCTTCTTCTTCTTCTTCTTCTTCTTCTTCTTCTTCTTCTTCTCCTTCTCCTTCTCCTTCTCCTTCTCCTTCTCCTTCTCCTTCTCCTTCTCCTTCTCCTTCTCCTTCTCCTTCTCCTCCTCCTCCTCCTCCTCCTCCTCCTCCTCCTCCTCCTCCTCCTTCTTCTTCTTCTTCTTTGATGCCGAATGCCGTTTATTGAAGGAGAGAGGAGGTCTTGAATACAGGCTTATAGCACAATGGGAGACCCCTGGAGGGCAGAAGTTTGCTACAGATGTTTTACAATCTTGCATCTAAGCTGTTTAACTCTATTCTTTCCCTTCCAGCTTATATACCCCAGAAAAATCTTTCAGGCAATGTAAGAATTACAATGTAGTTACATTCTGATTTTCAAGTGAATGATTACAATGAATACAAGTAAAAAACAGCATGTTTTCCATATCCCTTAACATAATTAAACATTTTATGTATTACAGGTGAAAAGCAAATTATCCCAAGAACCCATGTACATTCATACCCAAGCAACTTGTTATAGATTAACAGTGTGGGCAAGCAAGGTATTCTTTTACTGGCAGGCTGTGTTTTGCAGTTATAAACAAAGGACCAATTACTTTATTACTTATCTTGAAAGATAATCTTATAAGGAATCTTAAAGAATGACAAACCTAAACTTTTTTACATGAAAAACAATCAGTCAGATCTACTTTAAATTATTGGGGGGGGGGGTCTATTAAGGCAATGCTGCATAGTTAAAAAGGAGGTTTATTTTGGGGTAACTTACAGCAAGTAAAGGGGTTGGTTAAGGATCCAGGAGAAGTGAGGTGCAGTCCAGCGGTGTTCTCTGGAGAATTCGGCTCGGTCTACCATACAGCATCCAGGATAATAGGAACCAAGAGTGCTGGCACATCCAGATCTTGGGTCTTCAGGGCTCCTGTCTTGGCCCTGCCTCAGGGGCAGGTCATAGGTAGGTGTGACAGTTACCGGAAGTCTCACTGGGAGTAGTACTTCCAGATCAAAGCTGGAACAGCTACCCATTACATTAAATCTTTAGGGTGCATACCCACTCATCAATAGTTTTTCATATCAGGAGATTGAGGCTAAAAATGGGTACAAGGAATTAATCATCACCTTTGGTCATCAACCCATCCTAGCAAGAAAGGCACGTCAGCCAATGATAATTGGGCTGCTTTGTATTTGTTCCCTGACCATAACAAGTTCCTCACTCAACTATGTGCCTTTCTAAAACTTTAGATTGTCTTCTTGGCTTTTTAACCTCAAAGCTATTTGGCGAAAACATCTACTCTAACCTTAAATTGTTTTCAAAGCTTTGTTTCAGCTATGATGCACTCCGAAACCTGTGAACATACCTCCTAACATTGAGATTAGAAGAATTTAAACTACCTGGGCTACTGGGACTCACTTGTTTTTCTTAATCATTAACCTAAGACACAGTCTATACAGCTCCTCAATTGAAACTTATGTGTTCTAGTTGTGTGACACTTCCTTGTTTTATTTTTTATCATCAAAACTCTATTTAAATTAACATTATTATTATCATCAATTAGACAACACAGATTAGGAAGAAATCATCTTAGGAAGAAATGCCCCATAGCATGGGCTATTTCCATGAGATAAACACACTACATTACAGGCAGTGGGGATCTCCCCACACCATTCACACCACGCCAGGTACCAGGGGAAGATGACACCGGCAAACATGGAAAGGCATGGCAGAGACAAATGACACTCTGGGGTCTGTGGTCTCGGGGTCTTGTCTATCTGAGATTCACCCACGAGGGATTTGCCTCCTGGTGGGCTGGCAACCCGAAGTCAATTGCCACCTGCTGATCCTCTGATGTGGCCACCAGCAGTTGTATCAAGAATTCTTGACTCCAAGCCAGGAAGTGATGGCGCACGCCTTTAATTCCAGCACTCTCGAGGCAGAGGAACTGCTGTAAGTTTGAGGCCAACCTGTTCCAGAAAGCTAAGGCTATACAGAGAAATCATTCTCAAAAACAAAACAAATAATCAAAAAAAAAAATAGAATTGTAGAATGAAATACCAAGATCAAGTTTCTTTTATTCTTGGTCACGAATCGGAGTGGAACCAGAAGTAGTGGCATGTACCTGTAATCCCAGCAGTCTAGAGGTGGAGGCAAGAGGAGTGTCATTTAAGGCTAGCCTGAGCTACATAGTGAAGTGTAGGCCAGCCTGGACTATGTGAGACCCTGTCTCAAAAAAAAAAAAATAAAAAAGAAGGGGAGTAGGCTTTGAGTATGGCAAAGCATGTCTGCAATCTCAGCACTTGGGAGGCTAGAGACAGGAGGATTGCTTTAGGTTTGAGGCCAGATTGGTCTACATAGCAAGTTCCATGCCAGCCAGGGCCATATGGAGAGACTCTGTCTCACAAACAAACCAAGAATCAGTAGTACAACTAGGCCAAATCTAAGAACCTAGAGATGGCTGGCTACTGCATCATCTCAAAGCTGTTTCTAATATGCAACACAGTACATAAAACAACCTGCCACAGCGTGTATGTGATTCCAGATTGTCATTTAACATGTGAAGTCAGGTTGTACAGCAGGAAAGGCCAAGGGTAGAAGAAGTGTGGACCATTGGTCCAAAACCAACAGAAAGCCTGTATTGCGTCTTACAAAGATTTGTTTATTTGTTTTTGTGGGTATATGTGTCTGTCCATGTGAATGATGGTGCAGGTGAGTGTGTTTGTGGCCAGAAGAGGGCATCAAGTCTCCTCCTTGCTCGTTCTCCACCTATTCCTCTGAGACCAAGTCTCTCTCCAGACCCAGGGCTCACAATTTCTCTCTCGTTAGGTTGCAAGCTAGCACCCCAGTAATCCTCCTGTCTCACCTTCCTTGGAACTGGGTTTACAGGCCTCTGTGAGACATCAGGCTCTTTATGTGGAAGCTGGGACCCGAACTCTGGTTTCGTGATTGTTCAGCAAACACTCAACCACTGAGCCATGTCTCCAATCTCAGAAAACTTAACATTTTTTTTTTCTGTTTTGTTTAAGAAAATAATTTAAGATAGTTCCCTCGAATACACTAGGAAGAGGGAAGAGGTAACTGTTTTCATTATTTGCTTGTTTTGTTATGATTTTTTTGCCTGTCTTTGGGTTTCTATTCTGAATCTTCACTGAAGACTATGTATATCTCCCTGTTGCTCCCTATGAGGATAGGCATGCTGCCTCAGGGTCCCTGTCCCCAAATTGCCATGTAATGAAAGATGTGTTGTGAAAGAAACCGAGCCAGACAGGAAGATGTCGAGTTTAAGGCCAGCTTAGGCCTGATAGCTGTCTCAAATAAACAAACATGTGAATACAACTTGAGCAAAACAAAATAAACAAGTGTTTGCTCTTTCCTGAGCTCTCTCCCTTTACCCCATGTTCTCTTCCTCACCGGCCTCAGACAAAAGGAACTAACCCTGAGAAACGAGTGTCTGCTGCATGTTAGGGCTCCCAATTATTATTTCATATCCTCACCCACACTGCCAAACAGATACCCGTATAAGCCATCAACCGCAAAACCCTCTGCCTCAGAGAAGTGTCACAGCTTGCCCAAAGTCACATGCTTCCTAAAGGGCAGAACAAACATGAGAGACTATGATGTCTGAACTCAGGTTGAGGGCATAACACTACAGTGAACCTTTAACGATTAGGATTGATTTGAAATATTGTCGTAGACAAATCATTTCAGTAGATTATCCTGTCGCTGTTCCGTGACATGAACTGCAGAGCTGTTCGAGCTCAAGGGTCAATCAATACTTCAGAAGACAGGCACATATAAAAGGTTTTGGCAGGGAGGGGTGGAGAGATGGCCCAGTGGTTAAGAACATTGGCTGCTCTTCTGGAGGATGCAGGTTTAATTCCCAGCAACCACATGGCAGCTTCTAACTGTCAGTAACTCCAGTTCCAGGGAATTCAGCACCCTCACACAGACATACATGCAGGTAAAACACTAATCAATGCTCATCCAAATAAATAAATAAAATTTAAAAAGGGGCTTTAGAAAACAGGACATAGAAGTAAATGTTATTAAACTCATTAATGACAAACATGTCCCCCCCAGCCCCCCCTCCCTGCCTACTCCCTGTCCACAATGACTGGATAACTACTATCTCTGGATGCAGGCTCACAGCTCTGCGTGACTTCAAGGAATACAATGTCTAACAGGAGACAAAAGAGACCAGGACACAACAGCACAGGATGTGTAAGAGACACAGTGGTCTGTCAAGATAGATCTAGCGGCTGTGTGGGAGGGTGATGGGGGAAAGTGTCTCTAGGGAAAAGGAGGACTCTGCCTGATGATGAATGGAAGGTCATTGGATGAGGAACAGGGTAGCAGAGGAGGGCAAGACAGAGGGAATAGGGAAGGGGAGAAAGCATGTTCACTGGGCACAGTGGTACGTACCTGGAATCTAGCACTCAGGAGGCAGAGGCAGGAGGATTGGGACAAGGTTGAGGCCAGACTAGTCTATATAGAAAGTTCCAAGCCAGCAAGGGCTACATAGTATTATGACCTTGTGTCAAAAAATGTAAAAAAAAAAACAAAAAAAAAAAACCAAAAAACAAAAAAACCCCAAATGTAACAAAAGTCCACATATTATTCCAAATAGAGGACATATGAAGCCCCAAATAGCAGAAACCTGAGGAGTGGGAATAGGGAAGCAGTTGTTTCAGATGCTGCATATAAGAGGCTACAGAATATGGGCTACTGTAGTGCCAGGCTTCTTGTTGGGTAATAGTTCTGCAGCTGGTGTCTGGCCAGCATGGCCACCCTACTGAGCACTCCAGGCCTGCTCAACTTGAACCACTTGGATCCTAGGGAAACACTAGTCACTTCACAAAATGCTGTCCGTTCTTTAATCCCAGCTAACGTCCTACAATTCCCAGGAAATCTTCCAAGACGCCCAGCTACTAAGAACTTGCACTTAATTTTTAAAGTTGTTTATAAACTTTTCAGTTGTTTATAAAGCCTTGGCTGTCCTGGAACTCACTCTGCAGACCAGACTGGCCTTGAACTCAGAGAGGTCTTCCTGCTTCTGCCTCCTGAGTGCTGGGATTAAAGGTATGTACCACCACTGCCTGGCTAATTTACTTTACATAGGAATGTTTGCCTGCATGTGTGTGTGTGTGTGTGTGTGTGTGTGTGTGTGTGTGTGTGTGTGTACCTGGTGCCCATGCCATGGAGGTCAGAAAAAGGCATCTGATCCCCTAGAGTTGGAGTTATGGATGGTTGTGAACTGCCTGCCATGTGGGTGCTTGGGAACTGGATCCAAAAGAACTAATTAATGAACACTATCCATAAGTGACATTTTGGGGAGACTGGGGGATTTGAATGTGGACTGGATGTCAGCTGCTGTTGTCCTGATGTTGGTTTTTGTGGTGGTGATTTTGTCAGAGAACGTGCTTGTCCTCTGGAGGTGCAGACTGACATTTCTAAGAGTGAGGTGGCACAATGTGACAGGCTAATCTCCAGATGGTTTAGCTGAAGAGAATTACCAGGGCCAATCTAGAGAGAGCAAAGGAAGGCCACGTGCGTGCGTGCGTGCGTGTGTGTGTGTGTGTGTGTGCGTGTGTGTACATGCATGCGTGGTGAGCACTTGCCTGTTGCTGTGTCTGCCTGAATGGACACATGGACATTCACTGTACTATTCTTTCCATTTTTTCCCCTGGCTTTGAAAATGTTCAAAAAACTTTTTAAAAAAATCAACGAATTGTAGTTAAGGGACTGGTGGTGTGGACCAGTTGGTCGAGTGTTTATCTTGCATGCAGAAGGCCCCTGGGTTTGATCTAGAGTAACTGTAATTCCTGTAACTCCAAAACTCCAGAGAGGGACAAGATGGAGGATCAGAAGTTCCCAGTCATACTTGGCTAGTTTGATGCTAGCCTGGGTGGCATTGAGACCCTGTGTCAAAGGAAGAGAGAGGAGGGGATGGGAGTGGGGGTGGGGAGGGGGATAGGAGGAAGGTGAATTGCAGAAGTACAGCTGTCTTTCAAAAGATGGCTGGTTTTTCTGCAAGAGTTGCGATGCGTTTGTAGCAAAGATACAAAGTAGTAGGAGCAGAGGAGGTCTGGGCCTCCTCAAAGAGTTAGCAAAGCTAGGGTTGGAACGAGGATGCAGGTCGTTTTCTCCCTAGGAGAGTACCTAGTACAGAGAGCAAGTACCCGATATCCAGAGCCATCCAGCAGCTTGGCCTCTGCTTCCTGGCTATTTCCCTCTTCTCTGTCACCACACAGATAAGTATGACCCAGCCAGCAGTCACTAGGAGGGGTATCAACATGTTGACTTTTTTCTTTTCTTTCTTTCTTTCTTTTTTTTTTTTTTTTTTTTTTTTGAGACAGGGTTTCTCTGTGTAGTTTTGTCCTGGATCTTGCTCTGTAGACCAGGCTGGCCTCGAACTCACAGAGATCCTCCTGCCTCTGCTCCAGAGTGCAGGGATTAAAGGCATGTGCCGCCGCCGCCGCCGCCGCCGCCGCCACCACCACCACGTGGCTATGGTTGACTTTCAAGGCTGAGGCAAAATGGCTCATCTCAGGCTGCTGCTCACAGTAAAGCAAGCTTCTTATGTGAGGCCTCTTGATGCCCTCTCCAGGGCAGCGTGTCTCCCTGAAATGGGCTTGCCTCCCTGCCACGTTTACCTTATTACAACCACCTCATCCCCCAACAGCTAGTATTTCAACCTGTCTCTAGAAGAAAGAATGCCCTAGATATTTGTAATTCTATTTCTGGCCCCCTGTTCTTAGGAATATCACTATCCCTAGCCTCCTGAGATGAATGCAAGCTATTCCCGGGAGCCAATACACTTCTCCATTTACAAAGCGGCTGGTGGTGAAGTTGGCCACAAGTGCTCTGAGCTTATCTGGAAAAAGTTCTGGGCAGCTGAGTGACACTTGATCCAGAGCTGAATGGCCACTCTGTGCAGGGATGCTAGTGTTGGGGCTGGCTCTTATCCGCCGCTCTGTTTTGAAAAGAGTCACTCATTCACTTATTCAGGATGAGTAACAGTTGGTGGTGATAGACAGATAGCAGATCGTTGATTTCATTTCCTGCCCGTGGTTTCTGCACAGGGGTCTGACGGGCAGAGAGAGGCATTTCAAAAATGTTCAGGCAAACAGCACCACTGGGCAAAGTGGGCAGTTCCCTAAGACGGACTGCTGTGCCCAGCAGCATTCATCTCGTAGTTTACATTCCGATGCAGTAACTCCTGATATTGATCTCCTTTATTTTGCAATCACATCTTCTATGTGGGCTAGTACATAATTCTTAACGAGGAAGAAGATTAAAGGCCATTTACCACCAAGTATACCCCCACCCCTTCTCCCTCTCTCCTCTCTCTCAGTATTTTTCAAGACAGAGTTTCTCTGTGTAGCCCTGGCTGTCCCGGAACTCACTCTGTAGACCAGGCTGGCCTTGAACTCAGAGATCTGCCTGCCTCTGCCTCCCAAGTGCTGGGATTAAAGGCCACTGCCCAGCTTGTTGACTTTTCTCCGTTTTTTTTTTTTTTTTTTTTTTTTTTTGAGCTGAGGATCGAACCCAGGGCCTTGTGCTTGCTAGGCAAATGCTCTACCACTGAGCTAAATCCATTTGTGCCTTGACTTTTCTTAGGTTAATTTTATTTTTAGTTATGTGTATGTGTGTCTGTCTGTGTGTGGTTATGGATGTAGGTGCCTGAGGAAGCCAGAAGAGGGTGTCAGATTCCCTGAGTTGGAGTTATAGGCAGTTGTGTGTGGTATTGTGTTCCCCCAAATTTTGTGCATGCTAATAAACTTATCTGGAGTCAGAGACAGAACAGCCACAATATTAAACATAAAGGATAGGCAGTGGCAGCACACACCTTTAATCCTAGCATTCCAGAGGCAGATCTCCATGTGTTCAAGGATACAGACAGGCATGGTGACTCATCACGCCTTTAATCCCAAAAGTGAGCCTTTAATCCCAGGGAGTGGTGGTAGAAAGCAGAAAGGCATATAAGGCGCGAGGACCAGAAACTAGAAGCATTTGGCTGGTTAAGCTTTCAGGCTTTGGAGCAGCAGTTCAGCTGAGATTCATTCTGGATGAGGACTCAGAGGCTTCCAGTCTGAGGAAACAGGGTCAGCTGAGGGACTGGCAAGGTGAGATAGCTGTGGCTTGTTCTGTCTCTCTGATCTTCCAGCATTCACCCCAATAACTGGCCTCGGGTTTGATTTTATTAGTAAGAACTTTTACGATCCATGCTACAGTTGTGAGCTGCCTGACGTCGGTGACCTTGAGTCCTCTCTAAGAGCAGGAAGCACTCTGGACTGTTGAGCCGGCTCCTTAGTTCTAGCATCAGGTGCTTTACGCAGAGATTCCTTGAATCCTTAGGACACTCCTGTAAGTAAAGTTTTCCCCACCTCATTTCGTAGGTGTGGGGAGCAAAATCCAGTGAGCTGGAACTTACCCCACTTTCACCGCGACCCAAGCTCCTCCTACCATGGCTTAGCTCCAAGAACTCCCTGGTCCCCCTGTCATTTGAGTGCCAGCCATTGGCTTCAGGCTGCTCATTGCCCTTCATTCCCAATCCACATCTCCTCACACTGCTGAGATGAGCTCCACTAAGCACTCTCGAGAAGAATGAGAACATGGATTTTCAAGACAGATATTAATGAGGACCAAGTGCCCTTCATCTCCATTAGCCTGAAAAGCAGTGGATCATTGCTCATTGTATTGCAACTATCCATTATATCACACACACCAGCAATTCCCAGTCCTTTTGATACTGGTGGGTCCTAGGATGTTACCGATTTCCTTAGGAGATATTGTAGCAGTTACAAGTTAATTCTGAAAAAAATAGTTAAAATTAGTGTGTGTGTGTGTGTGTGTGTGTGTGTGTGTGTGTTAGTATTAGTATATTAGTATATATATGGTTTTTCGAGACAAGGTTTCTCTGTGTAGCTTTGCACCTTTCCTGGAACTCACTCTGTAGCCCAGGCTGGTCTCAACTCACAGATATCCGCCTGGCTCTGCCTCTTGAGTGCTGGGATTAAAGGCATGCACCACCACTGCCCTGCAAATTAGTATATATTTAACATCTAGTTTTATTTTGTTTAGTTTAGGTTTTTTTTTTTTTTTTTTCCCAGACAGGGTTTCTCTTGCCTTGGCTGTCCTGGAGCTCGCTCTGTGACCAAGCTGGCCTTAAACTTGTAGTAACCTCTAGATTATGTACTGTGTTTAACACAACATAAACATAACTGGGTTTTTAGGACAACAGTCTGTGGTTTTGTCCCAGTTCAAAACAGTGCCAGATAGGCTAGGTTTAGCCAGCCCATCTTGCGTGTAACAGTTTCCTCTGAGATTGAAATATTGTATCTAGCAGGGACACTCCTTAAGAAGGAAGGTAAACAACTCGAAATAGGTTCAGAAAGTCCCTGAAACTGACCAGATTCACTAGGCCCTCCCTGCCAGAGTAAGCAATAGAAGTTGAGCTGCAAAGAAGACTGAGACCAGACCAGCTGCCCGGCAGAAGCAGAAACCAGTAGAACTGCCTGGGAGAGGTTTGGACCAACCGAGGCACCTGGAAAGGGCACTCTCTGCCCTGTTGAGGGGCCCCCAGGCTGTGCAGTGTGCTCCAGGTTCCCAGCTCTGTGAGTGGTCACCCATGCTAAGGTAGGTTTTGAGTCATTTATTAGTTCTTTCTGATGCTGTCAATAACCCCTCACCCATACTCTTGTAAGTAACCCCAATACTCATTGGTTCACCATGTTGGACTTTGGTAGTATCTGTGCTTTGGTCTGTCATGAGATACCTATCTGGAGTGAGTAGATGTGTGTGTTGTGTCTTTCCAGGAAAAATTTTGTCACACAGCACAATTAAATGTGCCAATGAAAGAGACTTACAATAGTGAAGAACAGGAAGAGGAGAGTTAATCGGTGTGGACACGTGGGAAAGAACATGGGTTCAATGACTCCAAAACCAGCCCTCAGGTTACCAGTGGGAGCTTTAGGTTGTAGAAGGGGGAGAATTGATACAGGGCAAGAGGTCTGAGTAACCAAGCAGTTGTGGTCAGCACACTGGTCTAGTTGATCACTGTCGCAGTTCCTGTTTGCCAGGTGGCCTGGAGAAGTTGTTATTGACACAATTGCCATGATCGAGGGGATCGATCACTTCTGCTCTGGGCACGCTCGTAGATAATTGTCCTCATCATCGGGGTGGGAAGGTAGTCTGCACTGTGAGGCTTTTGCTGTTTCTGGAATCCAAGACGACTGCAGGTTGTCTTTGTCCTCATGGCTCCATGTGAGGAGTTAGTGTTTTTTAAAAAAAAAAAACCAAAACAAAGCCAGTTTCCAAGCTCCTTTTGCACAAATAGACCTGAACCCTTCTACTCTGGGCTAACTGCTACTGATGTTTAAACAAGGAACGTAATTGAAACTCCATAAACTTCAGTTTTTGCATAGGTTAAATAAAGCTAAAACTGAACTGTGTTAATAAATGATGGGGGTCAAACTCAGTACAGAGCTCAGCATACAGAATAGTTTACAGGCGCAAACACAGCAATGTCAAATAAGGGCGTGTCAAACCATAGTAATGCTAAATGAGATTCAGAAAGTCAAACCCACGAATGGGAAAGAGTGAAGGAGAAGAGAAGGGCATGGTGTGGCAGGGCAGGCCAGGGCAGGGAAGCTGGCAGAGAGGAGCTGATGTTCAAACTGAGACCTGAACTCTCTCTAGGAAGCAGGGAAGCTGGATAGAAACGACGATGCTGCCAGGCACAGCTGAAGGCCTGAGTTCAAGTTCTCAGGTTGAGACCTAACTGTTACTTCTGACCTAGTGCATATTAGGCAGTTCTGGATCTGCTCTACAAAAACCTTTTACAAAGCACACCGTGTAAGGCATATGAAGGCTAAAATGAAGGGGGGAAAAATTAAAATGTAGGCTTTACAGCACTACAAGAAGTTAGCATATAACCCCATGGAGGTTGAAGAGAGCTACTCCATCCATTCCCACACTCACCCATTCGTGCATTCTTCCGTTTCTTTGTTCATCCACCAGGGAGCTTGGTTCCTGGTTTAGGAGTAGCCCTCATTTGCACAGGGTTTTCCATGGGTCAAATTTGTGTCTCACAATAGTGCTGGAAAGTCAGCGGGGCTGGCACTCTCCCACGGAGGAGGAAGACATTAGGAATCACCTTTAGTGACGTGCCTCAAATGGCCTCGTCTATATTCTAGATGATTTTCGGGATCCACCTGTCAGAGCGAGGATGTCATTCGTAAGGGTTGAGACTACAGTTGTTCATCTAGGTATCTCACCCTCTCTAAAACTCCTGCACACTCATATTAGGTGCTGTGAGGATGAAGACTCAGAGGAAACAGCCTCTGACTGGCTTTCTCCCTCCCAAGGAACATCTGCTGTGAATCAGGCTTTGCAAGGCCCTTGGAGACAGCGGCGTCGGTGTCTTTTGAACCTAACATCAACTATATGACCTAAGTGTCAAATACAGTATTTAAAGTCATCCTGCCTCTAAGGGATTGACTTCAGTTGTCAAGTTGGCACACCTGGGAAGAGGGACCCTCAGCTGAGGAATTGCCTCCATCAGATCAGCGTGTGGGCGTGTCTTAAGGGCTAATTGATGCAGGCGGGCCCAGCCGGCTGTATGTAGTACCATCCCTGGACAGGCGGTCCTGAGTTATATAAGGCAGGTAGCTGAGCAAGCCAGAGGGAGCCAGCCAGCGAGCAGCAATTTGTCACGGCTTCTGCTTCAGTCCCCCCCCCCTTTACGTTCCCACCTAGAGAACCCACCCTTGCTTCCCTCCGTAATCAACTGTGACCTGTAAGACAACAAACTGCTTCTTTCCCCCAGGTTGTTTTTGGTCACAGTATCACCACAGCTGCAGAGAAGCAAGTTAGAACCAGGGGTGTAAGGTTGCTGACCACCAGTAACACTGGGGTGGGGGGTAGACGAGAGAGAGAGTGCTGAAGGGGAAACTGGTTCAGGGACAGGTTCAACAGAGCTAAGGTCCCCCTCCCCGCAACTCCGAACTCGTGACTTTTCCTGTCTGTGCACAGGCATTGACCACTGGAGAAGATGGCTCTTGCCTGTGGGTAACAACTGCAGAAAGAGAGCTCAAACTGCTTGTGCAGGCATGATCCGTAAGGAGGGTAATGAGAAGAGGTCGTGACATGCCTGGAAACTTCCAATCTCCTGGGCCCCGTGAGAAAGGACACAGGCTAGTCCAGACCCCACTGGGAGCCGTTTGTCCTTTGCTTCACCTTGGAGGGGTTGGAAAGCCTTGCTATCCTGAAGAGGCAGGGATGGAGGAGGGACCAGGGAGGAAGAGAGTGACAGGAAAGAGAGGAGAGGCAGGGAGGGCCAGAGGCCTGGGCTCCTCGGAACAGTTTCCCTTTGCTGCAGTGGGTTTGTGCTTATAGGTCAAGGACAGGATGTGAAGCGGGAAGTGTGCTGTGGTCATGTGGACTGCAGCTGATGGGGGGTGGTGGTGGCGTGATGGTGTGGGTCCAGGGATACTCTGGAGAGAGACTGCAGGGGTTGGGAGGAGGGGGTGAAGGAGCTGAGGGGGTGGGAAGACGAAGAAGGTAGACCACCTTCCCTTCCCATCGGGCCACTTTTCTGAATCCCAAGCCCTGTCAGCACTCATGATTTGGTGTCTGGCAATAGCCACTGCGTAATGTGTCTGGTTCAGGTTTATTGCTCCCATATAGTGTGATCCTGGGCAAGTCTCTTACCAAGTGGTCCTCAACTTCATCACTTGTGAAATAGAGGTGGCGCTATCCGGAACAGAAGGGCTGGTGTCTCCTCACTTACCTGGGAGTCAGCCTCTACTCTGCTTTCAGGTGATGGGTGCAAACCCAGGCTTTTTCACGTGGTAGACAAGCACTCTGACACTGAGCAACATTCCCAGCTCTTTTGTGTTGAGACAGGATATCACTATGCAATTCAGGTCACCCTGGAGCTTCCTATCCTCCTGTCTTAGCCTCCAGGGTGCTGGGATCAGCTACTCAGCTTAGCGCCTTCCTCGTTATATTCTCCAGTCCTGAGAAGCTCAGAATCTTCTTATTGACGTCAGCCCCTTTCCACTCAGCTCTGGTATACATGAGCTGTGCAAACACAGAGAAGAGAACAGGAAGAAACAATAACTTCCTAAGCCTTTGGGTGCTGTATCGCTGATCACAGATTTGTCTCATGGCCATAATGATCCTTCCAGAAGAGTTCCTACTATGGGCATTCCATCTTATAGGTAGGAATGGCTGTGCATTGTGGTCTACACACACACACACACACACACACACACACACACACACACACACACACACACGGGGTGGGGGGAGCAACCCCATTAAAATTGGGGTCCAGAGCTTGGGTGCTCTTGCTCTCTTCTTCTGTGTCTGCTTCAGAGTAGACATGGTGAGGTCATTCAGGACCAATGCAAATAGTTCTCTGAGAAAATCTGTACTTTAACAGAGCTAGAGTAAGAACCATTTATGAAATAGTGAGAGTTTCTATGGGAAGAAAATTGATTCTTTCTATCAACTCCAACCCAACCCAACCCAGCCATTGCCTTTTGTTTCTCAAGGGAATTGAGAATCACCCTGATGGAAAAAAATCAGTTTCCCTCAGTGCTTGGGGTACTGAAGTTGACACTCAGACAATCACTCATGCAGTTAAATGCAAGCGTATAAAGGCACTTAGGTCTCTGCTCTTATAGTGGCTTCCCTTCTTGCAGATGTGAGGACAGAATTGAGAAATGTCACCATGTGACTTGAACACAAGAGAACAGATGTCAGCCACCATGTGGTTGCTGGGAATTGAACTCAGGACCTCTGGTAAAACAGCCAGTGCTCTTAACCGCTGAGCCATCTCTCCAGCTCCAGGGCAGTCCATTTTTAAAACTGTTTTATTGCTTCTGTCCTAAAGGTAATCAGACTGTCTTAGTTAGGGTTTCTATTTCTGTGAAGAGGCACCATGACCATGGCAACTCTTATAAAAGGAAAACATTTAACTGGGGCTGGCTTACAGTTCAGAGATTTAGTCCATTATTGTCATGGCAGGAAGCATGGCAGTGTGCAGGCAGACATGGTGCTGGAGAAGGAGCTGAGAGTTCTACATCTGGATTGGCAGGCAGCAGGAAGAGAGAATGAGCTACTGGCTTGAGCTTCTGAAACCTCAAACCCCACTGACTGGTGACGCACTTCCTCTAACAAGGCCACACCTATTCCAACAAGGTCATAACTCCTAATAGTGCCACTTCCTGTGGGCCTATGAGAGCCATTTTCATTCTAAGAGTCTAGGGCCCATCGCATTAGTGTTTAAAGGCTGTTAAGGTGGCTGGCTCACAGTTCAGAGGTTTAGTCCATTATCAACACTGCAGGAAGCAAGACAGCATGCAGGCAGACATGGTGCTGGAGAAGGAGCTGAGAGTTCTTACATCTTGACTCACAGGCAACAGAAAGTGGTCTGAGACGCTGGGCATGGCTTGAGCATATATCAGATCTCAACGTCTGCCTTAATAGTGACACACTTCCTCCAACAAGGCCACACCCACTCCAACAAAGCCACACCTCCCAATAGTGCCAGTCCCTTGGGAGACAATTTTCTTTCAAAACCACCACAGGTGATGACATCTTGATCCACAAGACAAGGGCCCTCAGATCCAAGTGGGCTCACCCAGACCTCCAAGCTTGGCATAGAGATAACTCTTATTTTCTCTTGTCTAAGGAGGAAACCTTGAAGGCATGCACATGTCTGAGATCTCAACATCCAGGAGGCTGAGACAGAATTGTGAGGTCAGCCTAGGTGAGCTACATAGTGAGAGAGGGAGAGGGAGACCAAAAGGGAAAGGTAGAAAGACAGAAAAGAAGAGAGAGGGAGAGGAAGCTAGGGAGAAAGAAGGAGGGAGAGGGAGTGTGAGAGAGAGGAAGACAGGAAAGGAGAGAGAGGGAGGGAGAGGGAGGAGAGAGAGACAGAGACAGAGAGACAGAGAGAACCTTTGGGTACTAATTATACTACAGAATCATCTAATGTCCCCCATCTCCTCGCTGAGAAAACTCTTCTCTGAGCCCCAGGGTCCTTTCTTTAGTGCTGCACGGAGCCCCGCGTGGCGGTCCACACCTGCCAAGCTGGAGTGGCTGTCTGTAACTGAACTGAAAACTAAGTCTGGGGTCCTGGTCCCAGACCATGACCTTTGCTTCTCCTTCCTTTCTTGGAAGAACTAATTTACAGTCTGTGGCCCTTGAGCACATCACTTGTGTAACCGTTACCACAAGGACCCAAGGACCCAAAGCTGTCCTGTTTGGCAATAGGTCAAGGATCAGACGAGATCGAGACTGTGTAGTGACCCTAAGAGACCAGTGAAGACTGTAACTAGGGGGCCAGAGAGCAAGCTAGTCTTGGCCTTCCTTGTTCATCCTCTGCAGGTAGAACACATTTAAAAAAAATTTTTTTTTATTCTTTTACTTAATTTACTTTGTGTGCCTGTGCAGACATGCCAGAGCATGCATATGGAAGTTTGTCTGCAAGTGCCTTTACCTACTAAGCAGTCTCACTGGCCTTGATAAAAGACATTTTATAAATCAGACCTGTACTGGGCCTGGTTGCTCAAGCCTGGAATATCATCAGCTTCCCAGGAGTCTGCGACAGGAGGATCACGAGTTCAAGGCTTCCATTGCTATAAGAGAAACATTTTGTTCTTTGGAAACGTCCAGGTTGGCCAGGTATGGCAGTGCAGAGACCTGTGACTGCAAGGGTAGCCTGGGCTTCCTAGTGAAACCTCATTTCAGAAGAAACCCGAACAACCACACCCCCCAACACACACACACACACATACACACACACACACACACACACACACACACACACACACACACCAAAACCAACAAAAAGCTCAAGTTTTGGTACAACATTAGAGCAGCCACATATATGGACTACGGCAAGCCCCAGAGGTCAATTAAGGAATTCAGATTTAATTGAGCAAATAATGGTGGGCATGATGCGACCTTGACCATCGTTGGGATAGTGGCACACCCTGCAGCCTCAGCCCTCCAGAGGCAGGAGAGAGGGTCTTTGCATGTTCAAGGTCAGCCTGGGCTACCTATCAAGATCCTTGTCTCTACTATGAGCCCGTCTCAACAACAACAACAAAAAGAATGGAAGATTAACTTGGTCATGGAGCGTGTGTGTGTGTGTGTGTGTGTGTGTGTGTGTGTGTGTATCTCAACATTACTTAAACTGGGGTTTATAGACATTCTTGGTGATCTGAAAATACCGTGGTAATGTTTGCATATCAGATATTTACATTATGATTCATAACTTGCAAAGTTATAGTTATGAAGTAGCAACAAAAATATTTTTTGTTTTTTTTTTTATGAGACAGGGTTTCTCTGTGTAGGTTTGGAGCCTGTCCTGGAACTTGCTCTGTAGACCAGGCTGGCCTTGAACTCACAGAAATCCACCTGCCTCTGTCTCCCGGGTGCTGGGATTAAAGGAGTGTGCCACCACTGCCCAGCACATGGTTCTGGGGTTATGGTTAGGAGGTCACCACAGCGTGAGGAACTGTATTACAGGGTCGCAGCATTAGGAAGGTTGAGAACCACTGCATTAAGTCATTTCCCTAGTTTACTATTGATTTTGGAAACAAGACCTCAGACTTGAGGCAATCCTCCTGCCTCAGCGTGTAGCCAAGAATGACCTTGAACTCCTGATTTTACTTCCTCTTCCTCTCAAGTTCTGGGAATATAGGTTGAGTCATGACTCTTGGCTTTGCTAATTTGTAAATTACACTTTTTTTCCCCCCAAGACAGGCTTTCTCTGAGTAACAGTTCTGGCTGTCCCGGAACTCACTGTATAGACCAGGCTGGCCTCAAACTCACTGAGATCCACCTACCTCTGCCTCCCAAGCGCTAAGATTAAAGGCATGGGCCATCACCACCTGGCTAAATTACACTTTTTCTTTCAAAGCTTTTAAAGTGGGAAAGCATATATAACAGAAAACCTATCATTTTACCATCTTTCTTGTTTTGTTTTGAGTTTTTGAGACAAGGTCTCATTATCTAGCCCAGGTTGACCTTATTTGAACTTTGCCAAGAACTCTTGCCTTGTGAGAGCTGGGATTATAGGCATGTCCTGCCATGCCAGCTCAAAATGGAACTTTAGCATAATTTATTACTGGTTTCGTGTGTGTGTGTGTGTGTGTGTGTGTGTGTGTGTGTTTGTGTTTGAGTATGTATGTATGTATGTGTGGCTTTTGTTTGTTTGTTTGTTTTTGAGATAGGATCTTGCTGTATAGCCTTGGCTAGCCTGACACTCATCCCAGGCTGGACTTAAATTTGAATCACTCATCTGTTTTAGCTCCCCAAGGGCTTGGATTACAGGCATAATCCTCAGTTTAATATTACTATTTAATATCCTTTTTCATGTTTTTTATTAACATGAAACATTTAAAACATTTGTAACAATATTGTTCACATATATTACAATCATAGTGGAAGTCAAGTCTATCAACCCTGCCAGCCCAGAAGATTCTTTTCCTCTTTAAATTGTTTTCACTCGTTTATTAAATAAAACTACTAATGTATACGTAATTTTTCAGGAAAGTTTCCTACGTATCTCTGGCTGACTCTGAGCTCACAAATATCCACCTGCCTCTGCTTCCTGATTAAAATTATGGACCACTATGCCTGACTTTCTTCTTCTTTTCCTTTCTCTTCTTTTCTTAAAGATTTATTTTAAGCCAGGTAGTGGTGGCCCGAGCTTTTAATCCCAGTACTTGAGGGGAAGAGGCAGGTGGATCTCTGTGAGTTCGAGGCCAGCCTGGGCTACAGAGTGAGTTCCAGGACAGGCTCCAAAGCTACACAGTGAAACTCTGCCCTCACAACCCGACCATCTTCCTACTCCACGAAGGACCTGTGGCTCTGTGTGCTTGTCACTCTGCAGACAGGGTTGAGTGTGACAGTCACACATGGAGTTCCAATCAAGTCGGAGTCACTGGGGACCAGAGACTTTCCAAATCAGCCTGGAACCAAGTCCTCCACCGCTGGGCAGCGAGGTAGCTGAGGGGCTCCACCCCCTGCTCCAAGCCAGAGGCTGTTGCTGGCTTGACTTCCAGCTGTGCTTTGCCAGTTGTTACTTCCAGTTAGTTATCTGTGTCTTCTGGTTTTGGTTCAGATTACAATCAGTGATCAACCAGCTTCCCAAAGAAAAACACCGTTTCCGGTTTGGAATCCGAGCCCATCTGTTTCTCATTTTATCCCAGGTCTCCGAAGACTGGATTCCTCATCTGCTTTCTTTCCTCCCACCTTAAGAACATCCACCAGCTGGAAACAAAGTGACCGTATTTGCCTACCTTTGTCCAAGTGAGAATGATGTGTGCTGTGGGGATTACATGGGAAATTCCTTGTTTCAGTGCAGTACAGGTATCTGACTTAAATGTTTTTCATGAAATTTAAGTTTCTGTATTTAATCTCCCCCCCCACCCCAGCCAAGTAAATATAAGTAAAAGAGTGCATCAGACTGTGTCTGATTTTAGTGGGAGGCAATAGATAGACATCTGGATCCTCATGTTTCAACAGTCCTTTGCAGAACAGAAGTTAACAGTTGGCTTCCAGGTCAGCTGAGGGGGAGCTGTGGCACTGAGCAGGCACCTTGGAGGCTGAGTGGGGCCACCAGCTTCTTTCCTGTGAGTAGGGAGCAGCCTCTAGAAACCAGCTCCATTTTCCTTTGTGTTACAGGTCCCTCTTGTGTTGGTTATGAAGATTGTCTTGCTTCTGCTCCTTGAAGCATGAAAACCAATTCTGTGAATTCATCAGCATTTCAGCCAGTGTTCTGCTTTTCCTTCATACCATCGTCACCATCTCCACCACTACCACCATCATCACCATGTCCTCCACCACTACCACCACCATCACCTTCTCCACCACTACCACCACCATCACCATCTCCTCCACTACCACCATCGTCACCACCTCCTCCACCACCCCTATAATCTTGCCATCTGGATAGTGTGAGCATCTAAGGTGACTACTGTAGAGAGTCAGAATGGAAAAACCATATTTTGACCATGTGCCGGGCTAGCTCAGTTGAAGAGTGTCTGCCTAGCATGCCCGAGGCCCTGGGCTCAGTCTCCCAAGCATGGACACTGGTGTGGAGGCAGGGAGGTCAGACGTTCAGGTCAGCCTTAGCTACCTACTTAGCTGGAGACCCTGTTTCAAAAACAAACCATTTGTCCAGACAGATGTGACTTTGGTTTCGTCACTGCGTTTCCTCAGACAACTTACTCCTTTGTATGCCAGGGTTTTGTTTTGTTTTTATTTTTTTCCCTAGACAGGGTTTCTCTGTGTAGTTTTGGTGCCTCTCCTGGAACTCACTCTGTAGACCAGGCTGGCCACGAATTCACAGAGATCCGCCTGCCTCTGCCTCCTGAGTGCTGGGATTAAAGGTGTCCGCCACCCCCACCTCCCAGCTGTATGCCAGCTTTTATATATATTGCCTGCTGATTAACTGAAAAAAATTTTTGAGGCAGGATGTTTCTATGGAGCCTCAACTGGCTTGGAATGCACAATGTAGATCCCAATGGCACGGACCTTTCTGTGATCATCCTGTCCCTTGACTACCAAAGTCACAGGTGTGCACCACTACCCCCAACTCAAAGCTATTCTTCACAGCTTCATTTCTTCTTCAGAGATTCCTACAGAGAGTGAAGAAGATGTAGTTCAGGCAAATTGGATGTGCCGGGAATGGACGTAAGTGTTGAGCAGTCTGCAGGCTATGCATGTAATGAAGCAACCAACTACAAAATGAAACACATGTCAGTAATGTGTGTTAGCTTGGAATTGTGTCCCAAGCGAAATCATGCTTGCCTCTCTTTTATTTTGGTTCTTGTCTCTGTGCATCCTCATTTGTGGCAGCGTCTTGTTGAGTAGCCCCACTGATCTGGACTTCAGGTTCTCTTGCCCCCCTTCCTAAGTACAACACTCTATTTAACTACCTGCCCATTTCCTCATCTTCTGAAGCCCAAGTCCCTAGCCCTTCCCTGCATGCTGAAACCTAGGAGGTACTGGCTTCCTCAGCTCCTGAAGCCTGACTGCAGCAAATCTTCAAGTCGGAAGGCAAACACGTGATTGATGTTCTTCAGGAGAGGTGAGCCCAAAGCATTCTGAATGATACACAATTATCCTGACCCAAAAGAAAAGATCTCTTTCTCTGAATTCACATAAAAATGTGCATTCTGTGTACAGGGCACTTCATTTGGCATTGGACTGTACCACTTTATGCTTTATCTTCCTGCTATAATACATGCATCACAGGGTTCTTGGAGTTGGCCCGATTTGTCTCTGAATTCCTACAGACGTGCAGAGGATTTATCACAAAGTGAGCTCTAATAAATAGCTACGGAGCAAGTTCAATGTGTGCCTTGTTTTTCCTGAGGATACTGGAGATGTTTCAGAGAGAAGAATACTGTTCTGTGTGTCTTTGTACCCAGCCTGTTCTTGACCCCACTACCGTGTTCAGAAGATGGTCCAGGGTATGTAATACTCACAGCAAGCCGATGAATAAAGCAGGCAAGACTTTCAGTGCCACAAGAGACCTCTGCAAATACCCAGGCTGGGTGCAAATTTCCTAACGACAGCCCTGCCAGAGGTGGTCAAGCCTCCCTGACCAGGGTGAGCAGTTCCCACCCTGGAAAACATTGTTTACCAAGGCAGACATTTGGACAGGAAGTCCTTAGCATTCCGACTGTGTCCCTGTAAGCCTTCATCGGTTACAAAACACAAAACAAAACAAATCTATGCGGGGCTGGCGAAAGAGCACCGAGCCAGACAGTCTGAGGTCGGTGTGCAGGACCCACGTAGCAGAAGGAGAGAATCTGTTCCAGCAATTTTTTTTTGGGGGGGGGGCGCTTTTCGAGACAGGGTTTCTCAGTGTAGCTTTGCTCCTTTCCTGGAACTCACTCTGTATCTCAGGCTGGCCTCGAACTCACAGAGATCCGCCTGGCTCTGCCTCCCAAGTGCTGAGATTAAAGGCGTGCACCACCACCACCCAGCTCTGTTCCAGCAATTTGTCCTCTGATCTCCACCCTGTCACAGTTGTACACACTGTCCCCTCCAATAAATAGATAAAAATATAATGAAGAAATGCTTTTGTAAAAAGTCTATCCATTGGAGATAGATTTAAAATAGATTTGAGATAGATTTGAAATACAAAACTTTTTTTTAAGATAAAGTTTTGCTGTGTAGCCCAGGCTAGCCTGAATTTTGTGGTTCTTTTATTTTTATTTCAGCCTTCAGAGAGCTGGAATTACATGCATACCCCATCATAGCCAGCTAAAACTTTGAAACACACTTTCTGCTTGGCAGCTTGTCATATTTGAAGAGCGCTCTCAGGTACCTTTTGTCTGTAATGAAATTTATTTCCCCGTGACATGACTAGCATCTCGTGCTCCTGGTCTCTCTGACACAGGTTCCTTTCTTGGACCTTAACATGATTCCCACTGCTTAGGAAAAGGCTGGGTGCTGGGTGCCGGGAAGAGTGACTTTCATGTGTTGTCTCTTCATTTCCCCAAAACTTATGAGGCGGGTGTCATTGCCACAGGCCAGCCAAGCAAGGATAAATAATTGGTCTGAGCAGTAAACAGCAGCACTGGGACTGGAATCCAGGACTGTCCAGTGTCCCGGGTTGTGTTTACATCCTCTGTGGCATGTCTCCTCCCCGAGCTACACGGGATCAGTCCGTCCCCTGAGTGTGTTTACTGTCTGGGCTGGACACTTGCCCATCACCTCCAATAACATTTCCTATCTCACACTGACTAATTTTGTAGAGATTCTTTGTTCTTCTGGTGCAAGACCATTTTCTCCTGTTCGTCTGACACAGTGGTCTCACTCTGTGGCCCTGGCTGGCCCCAAACTCTGTGTACACCCGGCTGGGCTTGACTTGAGGTCCTCCTGCCTCTGCCTCGCATATTACAGAGATGACAAGCTGTGCCATCATATCTGGTTTCCAATTCCTCTGCGTTTTTTTCTATGTCAGGGTTTTCTGTAGCCAAGGCTGGTCCCTAACTTGCTATGTTCCAAGGATAACCCTGAGCTCCTGATCTTTTCCAGTGCTGCGATTACATGTGTGCATCTGGGACCACATGTGTTCATCTGTGATCACATGTGTGCAGCACTATGCACCCCTCCCCCCTTTTTTTGCAGTTAGGGTAATCGAACCCAGAGCCTTGTGAAGGCTAGGCAAATGCTCTACCAACTGAGGTCCACCTCCAGCCTCATTGTGTTTTTTTTTTTTTTTCTTTTGAGACAGGGTTTCTCTGTGTAGTTTTGGTGCCTGTCCTGGATCTTGCTCTGTAGACCAGGCTGACCTCGAACTCACAGAGATCCGCCCGGCTCCTCCTCCCGAGTGCTGGGATTAAAGGCGTGCGCCACCGCTGCCTGGCTACTCACTGTGTTCTTTAGCTTTAAAAAAAATTCTGTTTTTAGGATGGCATGGTGCCATGTCTCCATGGTCAGTCGCCTCCAGACACATTTTGGGCTACTGCCCTTGCCACAAGATCTACCAGGTAGAAAGCGAGTCCATACACAAACAGTGATAAATTCACATCCATGCAGTGTGAACCTACAGTTGGTTGGGCTGCTGTGCCGTTACCTTGGCAACAAGGAAAATAAACTGTGTTCTCAGAAATACTCTCCTAGAAGCAATAGAAAAATTCTGTTTGCTACTATCATTTTATTCTCTTGAATTAAACCTTCCAGTGAAACTTGTTGAAAACTGTTTCAGCCAGTTTTCATCTACTTACAGCGACCACAGAGCATAATATTTCCATGGGAAGAAAAAGCCAGTTTCAAAATTTTGTCAGGAAATTATCCTCACTGTGCCCTGTGTAGCCTGAAAAACAACACCTTAAGGAAACTGAGGCAAGAACAGGAAGAAACGGATATGGCTTCCTTGCTTCTTAACTGTCCCATCGCTCCACAGATCCCCCCAAAGGTTGTCGCCTGTAGTACCTAGCTCTGAGCTTAGGTACAATGTTAGATCTAAGAAAAAAATTATAGAGAAAATAAAGGCTGGAGATTCAGATCTAGTGTCCTGCACTTGCCTACAACACACAAAGCCCAGGTTTGACCTACAGTGGTACAAAAAATAAAGTAAGAACTAAAGACAGGCCAGTGGCCCATTTGGTTCCTACACTTATGAGGCAGAGGCACAGAGGTCAGAAGTTCGAGGCCAGCCTGTGGGCTACATAATTTGAGGCCAGTCTAGGATACATAGGAAGACCCTGTCTCAAAAGAGAGAAAAAGAGAAAAGGAGGGAAGAAAGAAAGAAGGAGAAAAAAATGCTTTCTTAAGATTTAAGTTTTTCTTTTCTTCTTTTTTGAAACAGATCCTCTTTTATGTAGACCAGGCTGGCCTCCAATTCATAGAGATCTACCAGCCTCCATCTTCTAAGTGCTGAGAATAAAAGCGTGTGTCACCACGCCTGGCTCATATTTATTTTCTTTTAACTATGTGTGTGTTTGTGTATGGATGTACATGTGAGTGCAAGTGTCCACAGAGATCAGAGGCGTTGGATCCCCTGGAGCTGGAGTTAGAGGAGGCTGCAGGACAGTGAGTGTGGGTGCTGGGAACAGAACGTGGGTCCCCTGCAAGATCGGCACACTCTCTTAACCTCTGAGCGATCTCATGAGTGATCCAAGTGCAGAGAGTAAGTGTCGGTGGAGTGCTTGGCCACAGACATCCGTCACACCGCTTCCCCACACGGCCCATGGGCATCCAGAAAAAGGGGGCAGAAAGGTTGGAAGAGCCAGAGGTCAAGGACTGGAGAGAAGCAATGTCTCCTGGACATGACAGGACAGCTGCATTCATGACCTCAGCAGCTGTGGTTGTCTGCACAAGAGCAAGCGAGTGAACAGTCCAGCATGGTGGGGGAGGGGCTCCTCTGCCGAAGGGTCAGTTCTCTCTAAGGGTGTGGCTCCGGGCAGGTGGACCACACTCCAGTAGATGGCCTCGTGTTGGAGCTTAAGTAACACAGATTGAACTTAGTTGGTTATTTTCAAAAGGGCCATAAATTTGGGAGGGGGTGAGGAGTGGGTGGGATGAATATGATTAAAATATAAAGAATGCATCTATGAAATTATTATTAGAATATTACGTTTTTCTTTTTTTCCGGGGCCAGGGTGTTCTAGAGAGTCTGTGTAGTCCTGGCTGTGCTGGAATTCTCTGTAGACCAGGCTGGCCTTGAACTCACAGAGATCCATCTACTTCTGCCTCTTGAGTGCTGGGATAAAAGATGTGTGCTACCACCACCCAGCACATGTTTCTTTAAAAGGCGGGATATGGCCACATGCTGCTATAACCCAAGCGCTGGAGAGTATGGAGACAGGAGCATCCCTGGGCTGGATGAGGAGCATCCCTGGGCTGGATGAGGAGCATCCCTGGGCTGGATGAGGAGCATCCCTGGGCTGGATGAAATGCAGGGAGCTCCAGGTCCAGGGGGAAGTCCTCCCAAGAGAATAGAGACTGAGAGAGCAGGACAGTCAGCAATCTCCTCTGTCTTCCTCACAAGTGCACATGGGCAGGAATACACGTACACACACACACACACACACACACACACACACACACACCCCAAAACACACGGATACAGCACACACATGCACACATGAAAGAAATGGTTCAAATGGGAACTGTTGTGTTATGTATATTTTACTAATATTTCAGAATGTGACACTTGTTTGAAACTTTGGGGGGCTTTTTATTTTGGTCTGGTTTAGGTTTTTGAGACAGGGTAACCTTGAATTTCTGATCCTCCTGACTCTGCCTCCAAAAGTACTGGGATTACAAGTGTGTGCCGCTCCACCTTGGCACTTAAAAATTGATCTCTCTCTCTCTCTCTCTCTCCCTGTCCCTCCCCCCTCCTCACCTGAAATTCTCATTAAATCTGACATCCGGAGCTCTTGGTGTGCCTTAGTCATGGAGGCTTTGCCTGGCATGTTTAAGGCCCTGGGCTCTATTTCCCGTCTTTGCCTCCTTGGCCACTAGATTTAGTTAAAGACATCACTAGAATGAAAGCCAGGAAAAAGGAGATGCCTCCTGGGCCCCAGCATGGGTGAAGCTGCAGCCCAGTGGCAAACTCTGCGGCATCCATCTCCTGGAGGAGTGTGATGTCAGCCCACATACCGGCCCAGGGGCGCACTGCTCTGCCAGCCGAGGTGGTTGTGTCGAGAACATTAATCATGTGTGTGAGCATCTCAGACTAGCTCTGGAGGGACAGAAATTTGGGATAAAAATAGGTCGAAAATAAAAATGAGGGCAGGGGATGTAGCTCAGTGGTAGACCAGTTGCCTAGCAAGTGTGAGGCTCTAGCTTCAATATCCACCATCTTAAAAAAATAAATAAGAAGAAAACACCCGCTCCCATCTTTGTCTTGACTTACCCTGTGCCTTTAGATAACAAGATCTGAGCCTTCCCTCCCCGAGAATGGTTGCCTTTCTTGTTCACAGTCCATCTCCCAAGCCTCTCCCTCTGACCTGCCACACACCCCATGCTGACAGTTTCAGCCTTCCTGAATGTGGATTTCGCCCTCACATGTCACCAACCCGGTGGCTATTGACGTTGGCATCGCCTCTATGGCTCTGGCATCACTTTGGTTTGCTTTGGTTTTAAACTTTGACCACAACTTAATTTTTCCCAGTCTTTGGTCACTGCAGCTTGGTCCTTGAGGTTGTGCCGTGGAGCTCCCAGCCCACAGCTTTGCAGACACCTTCTTACCTCTGACAGTTCCTTAGCTGTCACTTATCAGGGTTCTCCCCCCCTTTCCCAGGGGCTCTATTAAGGAGTGGGCATCAGAAATGTGTAATAATTAATAATCAAGACATGCCCTCACCACGCTCGTTTTCTAATGAGAGAGAATAACATTATTATGTGACTTAAGGAAGGTTAGCAAGGGGGGAGATGCCCCGTCTTGGGGAAGCTGGAAGGAGACCGATGAAGACAACTTTCAGCGGAAGAAGATCCGGCTGTGGAGATGGTATTCAAAGAGACTGGAGGAGGAAGCGTGTACAATGAAGTCAAGAGTGGTGACTTATATTCAAGCCCCAGCACTTACAGGCAGAAACACAAGTGCCTTACGTTTTAGGCTGGACTAGTCTACACGGTAGATTGAAGGCCATCCAAGGCTGTCTCAACATAACAATAAACTACAGATCAGGTCTATCATGAAGGCTTGGAAAGAGTAATCTAGATGTGTTCCAGTCTGGGAGTGGAAGCTTATACCTGTAATCCCAGAATTTGAGGCAGAGGCTGGAAGATCAGGAATTCAAGGTTATCTTTGGCTAATCACCCAGTTTGAGGCTATCTTGGGTTATATGATATCCTTTCTCAAAAATATAACACAGGGGTTGGGGATTTAGCTCAGTGGTAGAGCGCTTGCCTAGCAAGCGCAAGGCCCTGGGTTCGGTCCTCAGCTCGGACCAGCTGCCTCAACTCCAATATATACATCACAGAGCCAGGTGTGGTGGCACATATATTTAAGTCCAGCACTGAGAAGGCAGAGCAGGTGGACCTCTGTGAGTTCGAGGCCAGCCTGGACTATATAGTAAGTTCCAAGCCAGTCGGAGCTTCTTATTACTGTTTGAGACAGGGTCTCCGAGCCGCCCTTGAATTCGGTAAGTAATTACATCTCTACCTTGCTGAGCAACTAAGTCTCTAGCACTTGATTGCTGGAATTGTAGGCACGCGCTATCATGCTGGGCTTGTATTAGTTGGTAACAAGTTTCTGTTTCTCTTTTCTTTTTAATTTTATTTGTGTGTTTATGCACTCATGTGCCAGGAGGTGTGTGTGGAGACCCAAGAATGCTTTGCAGGCGTCTGTTCTCTCTTTTCACCATGTCAGTCCAGGGATCGAACTCAGGTCTTCAGACTTGGTAGCTGGTGACCTTACCTGCTGAGTCATCTCATTGCCCCTCTCTGCTTTTTTTTTCTTAGTAAGTGTCCCCACCCCATGTTAATCACCAAAAGAATCTTCAAGGCCACACTAGGAACAGAGTCAGGTGTGCTGGCACACACCTTTAATCCCAGCACTTGAGATCTGACGTCTTTGCTTGGGAAAGACACACGCCTTTAATCCCAGGAAGTGATGGCAGGAAGCAGAAAGTTATATAAGGCATGAAGACCAGAAACTAGGGGCTGGTTAAGCTTTCAGGCTTCCGAGAAGCAGCAGTTCAGCTGAGATCCATCTGGATAAGGACAGAGGCTTCCAGTCTGAGGAAACAGGATCAGCTGAGGAACTGGCGAGGTGAGGTGGCTGTGGCTTGTTCTGCTTCTCTGATCTTCCAGTGTTGGCCCCAGTACCTGGCTCCAGGTTTGTTTTTATTAATAAGGCCTGTTAAGATTCATGCTACATTTCTTTCTGCTTCTGATAGTGCTTGTTGTTGGTTCCTAAGAAGCTTTGTGTGAAAGTCCCATCTGAGGGATGTGCGACTCACATCTCTGACCTACATCTCACTTTCCATTTCTTTATCAAATGATTCCCTGAGTAAACATTTTAGGCCTGCTGCATACAGCGATGAATGTAACCTGCTTCCTGTCCTGAGTCTGACGGATGAAGGGAGACACAAACACACACAGATCACAGCTAGTATAGGACAACGTAGGAATCATGAAAGAGAGAACACAGGCTCTTAGCATATTATGAAGAAGGGCACTGAGGTCTGCGGATGCCGAGGGGGCCTCTCAGAGGTACTATCTGAGCTCAGTTCACTCTGCACGGTTACCTTTTATGAGCCAGATCATCATGCTGGGGCAGTTAGGAAGGGCTGTGTCCAGTTCTTTTTCTTTTCTTTTCTTTTTTCTTTTTTCTTTTTTTTTGAGACAGGATTTCTCTGTGTAGTTTTGGTGCCTGTCCTGGATCTCGATCTGTAGACCAGGCTGGCCTCGAACTCACAGAGATCCGCCTGCCTCTGCCTCCCGAGTGCTGGGATTAAAGGCGTGCGCCACCACCGCCCCGCTCTGTGTCCAGTTCTTAATTGCTAACCAATAAACTCTTCAAAATGCAGCAGGTAGATTGGAGGTGTAACTTGGTTGATAGAGTGATGACTTCGTATACATGAAGCCCTGGGTTTGAACTCTGGCACTACTCAAAGCTGGGCATGATAGCAATGGCCTGTAACCCCAGAGCTTACAGATAGAGGAAGGAAGAGGTCAAAAGTTCAAGGCCATACTTGGCTACACAGCAGGTTTGAGGCTGGCCAGGTGAACAACACAAGATTCTATCCAAAAAAAAAAAAAAAAAACAAAAAAAATCCAATCCAAACCAACAAAAACTAGTGGGTGGAAACAACTATTTGTTCAGGATTCTGTAGTTTGCACCGTGCTTTGGTGGGGGTGGGTCTTTTGTTCCTATGCTATTTGCTGCCGCAGCTCACCTGAGACTCCAGGATCCAAGGCAGCCCCACTCACATGACCGGGGCCTCAGCTGGTCCTGCTAAAAGATGCAGGAGCCTTCCGGGCTTCCTCTCCCGCTTTCATCCTCCAGGACGCTGCTCTCCGCACACAGCCTCTTTGTTTAGTCTCCTGCACCATGGTGGCGGTCATCCAAGAAGATGAAAGTGGAGACCGTCTGTCTTGGGGAGGTCTGGGGCCAAGTGTGGTAGTGGTGTCACTGGGATACTTTCTACTGGGCACAGCAGGTCACACGACCAGCGCAGATGAAAGGGAGTGAGAACACACTCTGTGCTTTTGTGGGTTAGCAGGGCATGGCTGTGGCCTCTGTTCTGGGTCCTGCAGCAGGGAAAAGGATAGGGTGAGGTTTCTTTCTTGAAAGAGTTAATCGGCCAGCCACAAAGGGAGTCGGACACGAGCTTCGAGCAGAGCCTGATCAATTCCTGAGCTCCGGAACCTGCTTCTTTGGGAAGGGGATGTAAGGGAGGACACTTCTGTGTCACTTGAGGACAGCGCCTGGTTACACAGTATTAACTCTCAGTGTGACAGAGCCCATCTTTGGAATGTTGTGTGTGTCTCCTTGTAGAATTGAATTCAGGCACAAAAATAAGCCAAAACCAAACAGGTCTGTTCTCTGCTGGTTTGTTTATGATGACTAGTTATTAATATGTATGTATGTGTATATATATGTATGTATATATATATGTGTGTGCATGAGTATGTATATGTGTATATGCATGTATGCATATAGTACTCATGTATATATGTGTATGCATGTATATATGTATGTGTGAGTATGTATATGTGTGTATGTATATATGTATATGTGTACATGTACATGTATGTGTGTACATATGTATGTAAGCATGTATGTATTTTGAGATAGGGTCTTACTCTATGCCAGCCTCAGGCTATTTTGTCGCTATGTAGCTTAGGTTGGTCCTTGGCCTTGTGGTAGTCTGGCCTCAGCCTCCTAAACATTGGGATTACAGATGTAAGCCACCATTATCAGCTTGTTTAATGCTGTGTGTGTGTGTGTGTATGTGTGTGTGTGTGAGAGAGAGAGTGTATGTGTGTGTGTGTGAGAGAGAGAGAGAGAGAGAGAGAGACAGAGAGAGAGAGACAGAGAGACAGAGAGATTCCAGGCGCTTTCCATCTGGTAGCAAAGTCACAGCAGGGTGGCTAATTGGAAGGCAGCTCTGTCAGTCACTGTATCTCCACCCCACAACCAATCTTCCTCAGACTTCCCCAGTAGCTGCTGTAAGATGTGCACGTCTAAACCCACCCGATCGGTTTACAGTAAACAGCTTCCCATCTTAACACCTGCAGGAACAATCTCCAGCCGCCTTCTCTACCCAGGAACAAGGGTGTAGTTTGTCTTAAATTGGATCACACCTGTGCTTCGAGCGCCTCCTTGTGGCTAGCTGTAGGCACTGCATCTTGAGGAGCTCAGCCTTGGGTTCTTGGAGCACGCCTTTCCCTGTGCATGACGTCACCAGTGTGTTGGAGGGCTATACCAAAAAGAACAGTCTGTTTGCCAAAGGAATGTGTCTGTGCAAAACATATAGCTCAACACGCTGCTGCACAGAGAGGAAAATCCTGGCATCTGCCAGCTCTCAAAGCTCCTCACAGCTTCCCTGGCATCCCCTCCCTTCTCCCTTCCAGCACCAGCCGCTGTGCCTGCTCCAACCACAGTTAAAGGCTTTTTCTTTTGGGAAAGGGAAGTTTAAATCTGCAGACATAGTTTGCTGATCTAAGATCTGACGTTTGCTTGAGCAGCAGATGAAAAATCCTGTCCCTATGGACCTCAGGGTGTCAGAAACATGGGGAGAATTTTTAACAGTGTCTATCACTGATTTTTTTTTGAGACAGGTTCTCGCGGAACCCAGTCTGGCCTCCACCCGTCTTGGTAGTCAAGGGTGACCTGAACTCTTGATCCCCGCCTTCCTTCACCTCCCCAAAGCGCTGAGGTGGGTGACACCACATCTGGTTTATTCAGTGCTGGCGATTGAACCCGGGGCTTCACGAGGACTAGGCAAGCGCTCTGCCAACTGAGCCACATCTCCAGTTTCCATCAACCGGCTCGCACAGAGGCCCAGGTGTTTTTCCTGAAGCCTAGCCCAGAGCCCAGGGCATACACAGAGAGACTCTCAGGAAGGAGCAGACAGCTATGCATCATGTTTTTCAGTTTCACAGAGCCGTGGACACCCCTCCACTCCCACCCACAGTGACTCATATGTTCTGTGGCAATACTAGCCAGAGTGTATTCTGTCAAGTTTAAAAACATTTTTATTTTTCAAGTAATTCATTTTTTATTTTATGGTACAAAAACATTCGCGTATGGTACATTGGGGAAAAAAATGGTCATTTTCCTGGATAGCTGGAAGAACCCTGATCCATTGAACTTTGAGATATCATGTAAACATATATGACACACATTTTTCTCTTTTTAAAATCATTTTAGTGTAAATGCTAAGCAAGAAAAGGAAGAATACATTAGCACAATGAAATTAGTGCATCGGCCATTTTAAAATCAAAGCTTCATTGTCAAATCTCTGCCTAAACACAATTTTAAAAATTAGGAAGTTCAACTGTTCCACCCACGGCAGCAGCTAAAGCTCATGCTCTCCCAGCAAGGGCAGACAGTGGGAGAGACCTGGGATTTTCTCTATCCAGGTCCCACCCAACGGAGCAAGCACCCACTAGTGTTTTTCACCAGGACCCACCCCTGCACAGAGCTCAGTGGGATCCGAGAAGCCCTGTTCACTGTTGTTGGCACAGCTGGCGGAAGAGAAGGCTCAGCTGGCACAGGATGAGGGACACCAGCCGCAGTTTGAGCTCAGGGACAGGAAAGGTGGTAAAGAGACAGTGTCAGGACATTTCTCAGAAATGCATTTGAAGAGAATGGCGGAAACAAAAGCAAATGGACTTAGGGCAGTTTCCAGCTGTGCGGGCTATGTTATGTCAGCTTGACACAAGCTAGAGTCATCAGAAAGGAAGGAACCTCATGGCTTTTCTGATCGGAGGCCTAGCCAGCTCTGTGGCACCTGGTTCCTTCTTTCTCATTTATTTATTTATTGACACTTATCTATCTATCTATCTATCTATCTATCTATCTATCTATCTATCTATCTATCTATCATCTATCTGTCTATTTATTTATAGGACAGTGTTTCTCTGTGTAGCACTAGCTGTCCTGGGATTTACTCTGTAGACCAGGCTGGTCTTGAACTTAGAGATTTGCCTGCCTCTGCCTCCCGAGTGCTGGGATTAAAGGTGTCTGGTACTCTGCCCTGCTGATTTTTTTCTTTTTATAGATTAATTTCTTCTTCATATAGACTTATATGCCTGTGCATGCAGTGTGTGGGTATGTGTGTACATGCATATGTGTACACATCACATGAGTGCAGGGTCCTCAGAGACCAGAAGATGGCACTAGATCTCCCTGGAACTGGACTTATAAGCAGCTATGAGCCACGTGACATAGGTTCTGGGTACTGAACCGGGTTTGTAAGAACAGTGAATGCTCTCTCTTCGGCCTCCAATTTCCTAAAGTACAGTTTTACGCGGCTTCATTATAGGAATGAGCACTGCCTAATTTGTGTTTTTCTTTACCCAAATCTGCCAAGTGGGGGCTCATTTCTTCACATGAATGGGGCTGTGAATGAGCATTCACAGGCGTAGCCCAAGGCTAGAAGAATGCACAAGACGGGAAATGTTCGAGTTGGAGTTGTTCTTCTGCATAAAGTCTATTCAAATAGCATCATCTCAGGGTCCCTTCTCCTGCTCCTGGAAACACTCCATTGGGGGAAACAGAACAGGGCCCCTCCCATGTCTACACCCTAAACTCCAGAACTCGTGGTGTGCCCTGTCTGGCAATAGAGATATTGCAAGTGCAAAGCTGGGAAGCTGAGGCAGGGGAAGTTTCAGGTGGCTCCGTAGAGAGGAGGAGTTGGAGCATCCAGCGGAAAATGTGATGAGGGGAATCCCATGAGATTTCCAGAGCTGAAGAGGGGGTGGTCACAAGCCAAGGGATGCAGAGGAGTTCTGACAGATGCAAGGAAACAGGAAACTAGCCTTCTGCTAGTTTCTGCAAATGTCTTGATTTTATCGCACGAGAGACAGTTCTGACCTCTGACCTCTGAGACCAACAAGACTCAAGAAACTATCACACACATTTTTGGTGTCTTTTCTGATTCCTTTAGCTCCATCTGAGTCCAGGGAGGGGCTGTCCGGCTCCCACAGGTGGGGATGACTACAGATGCTCACTTGGGATGTTCCTTCTGCCCACTTCCAATGTCCTGCTCTTGTCTATGTTTCCAGACTTGGAAGAAACACCCACCCTCAGGATATGGGGATGGGAAACTTGGAGGCCCTCAGAGGATCATGTGATACCCCTCCCTCAGCCTCATGAGTGCTGGGATTTCAGGGTGCCACATCGGATGCAGAGTTTAAGAAGAATTGGGGGGCTGGAGAGATGGCTCAGAGGTTAAGAACACTGACTGCTCTTCCAGAGGTCCTGAGTTCAATTCCCAGCAACCACATGGTGGCTCACAACCATTTGTAATGAGATCTGGCGCCCTCTTCTGGCCTGCAGTCATACATGCTGTATACATAATAAATAAATACATCTTAAAAAAAAAAAGAGTTGGAAGACAGTGAGTAAAGCTGGATATAGTTCTTCTCTTTCAGAGACCATGAGCTGCTCATTGATGGAACCAGGAAAGTCAACCCCCCCATCATTTTCCCTGCACATCTTCCCATCCTAGAGAATGAACACATTAGCAAAAGCCCCTTGTCTTCTGTTTGGCTATTAACAACAGCCGGAGTAGTTACACATTGCCTTCAATCTCTCCTCATCACATCTTCACTTTTCTTTATTTTTCCCGCCTTACATTTGTCCTTCACAAATGGAATTCCTGGTTTTGTTTTCTGGGGAACCTATACTAAACACTGCCATGGATACAACAGAATGTCTGAGACACTTCCAGAAAATTTTCTTCATGTATGAAGATGAGTGTATAGAGAGGTAAGTCTAAATTTTACATGCCATACCAAAAGAGGGTGTCATTTCCCTTGGGACTAGAGTTATAGATGGCTGTGCACAGCCATAGAGCTGCTGGGCATTGAACCCGGGTCCTCTGGAAGAGCAGCCAGTGCTCTTCACTACTGAGCCATCTCTCCAGCCCCCCAAAATGTTCTTTTTTGTTCATTTGTTTGTTTGTTTTTTTGAGACAGGGTATCTCTATGTAGCTTTGGAGCCTGTCCTGGGACTCACTCTGTAGCCCAGGCTGGCCTCGAACTCACAGAGATCCGCCTGGCTCTGCCTCCTGAGTACTGGGATTAAAGGCGTGCGCCACTGCCACCCGGCCCCAAAAATGTTCTTAAAAAACTGTCCTCATTTCATTTCTCTCTGAGCCTGGAGGAATCCTGTGGGTTTGCAGTTTTGTTCCCTCTTTCTCCACTTAGGAATGAACTGCCACGTATGTGCGTAGTCACAGAGCCAGGCCCTATGGTAAATGCTGTATATATGTGGAGGTGACCACCCGAATCTAAAAGAGTGGGGTGGAATGGAGTAGACTCAATTCCCTTCCGGTCTGTGATGGTCCAACACAGGCAAGCAGGCCTTGGGCAGCCCCTGCCTCGGCAAGATGCTGTGGCTCCAAGTACCACACCCTTGCACTCCTTCAGATGAAAATAGAAGGCTCTATAAGAGCTCCCACCTCACAAAAGAGACCGGGGGAGGGCTCCAGCATTGCCCATGACCTCCTTACCTGTCTGCACAGTAGTCCTTGTCCTGTTCTTGCTCCTCTACTGTGTCCACAGCTGGGCCCTCAGTTCAGATGACGCGTCTCTCACCTTAAAGGTTCCCTTAAAGGTTGCCTGAGAGTTCCATGGTGTGGTGGTTTGGAAGAAAGTGGCCCCCAAAGGGAGGGGCACTATTAGGAGGTATGGCTTTGTTGGAGGAAGCGTGTCACGGTGAGGGCAGGCTTTGCTCAAGATAACCTCAGTGTGGCATGTAGTTCACTTCCTGTTGCCTGTGGATCAAGAGGTAGAACCCTCAGCTACCTCTCCAGCACCATGTCTGCCTGCATGCCACTGTACTTCCCACTGTGATGATAATGGACCAAACCTCTGAAACTGTAAGCTATCCTCAATTAAATGTTCCCCTGTATAAGAGTTGCCACAGCCATGGTGTCTCTTCACAGCAACAGAAGCTCTAACTTAGACACATGGCGTGGAGAGTAATTGCAGAGGCCTGGAGGTCACTTTGGGGATCTTGTGAAACCAAGGTCAGTGGCACGTTCTGTGTGTTCCTTTTGTACAGCAGATGCTGGAGGCCTCAGGTCCTCGGCGTGGAGGTGCCCCACACCGTTCCATGCTCAAGCTTGCCTTTCTGGGTCACCACCTCTCTTCTAGTGCCACCATCTCTGTGAGACTTCCCTGGTTCCGTATTTGAAGTGACCTTTCTCCTCTCTGCTTCTGACGCAGGTAGCTTGTCTCCATTTCTTCTCTCACCCTGCCTTTTTCTGTGGTTATTTGCTTGTGTCTCCGCCTTGAGGAAATGGTTTTTATTTCTTCCCGTTGAACTTCATATTGGCCAGAGAAGGAAGGCTGTCAGGTCCACTTGGAATCCACAGATGAAGGTGACTGTTGACTTCATAGCATCTTCTATGAACACCATGTGAACATGCGTAGGAATCCTCTGAAGTGAGCATCACGTTCTAAGTCAGAACCTAAGTGTGAGATGCTGCTCACAACTGAAACAACTTCACTCTTTCCTAGTGTTTTTTTTCTTTTTTAAAGATTTATTTATTTATTATGTATACAGTGCTCTATCTGCATGTATTCCTGCACACCAGAAGAGGGCACCAGATCTCATTACAGATGGTTGTGAGCCACCATGTGGTTGTTGGGAATTGAACTCAGGACCTCTGGAAGAGCAGCCAGTGCTCTTAACTGCTGAGCCATCTCTCCAGCCCCCTAGTGTTGTTAAAAGAGATACTTAGCATGTTGGAAGGGAGGAAGATCCCTGGACAATTTTATGCACGTCCACTGAAGATCACAGCTGAAGCTCAACCATGGTCTAGGCCATCTCCCCAGCAAAGGTAAAAGGTTCCTTCAGGCTAGGGATATGGTTCAGTGCTAAAGCTCTTAGTACCAGTGAAGCCTTGGGTCTTATACCCAGCACTTAGAAAACAAAACAAAACTGATCCATTCAACAGAAGTTACTTATGTTTTGGTTTCTATCATCTGTTTGTAGTACATCTGTGAACTCAAAATAAATCCATGTAAACTAGACCAAAAATAGATTTCATGTACAGGGCCAGAGATGCCACTCAATGATCCAGTGCTTACCCTGCACATGTGGGTCCGAGGCTCCATCCCCAGCACCACTGAAGCCAAACAATCAGGAAGCTTACCCAGGCATAGCCCAACAATACTGAGGCTTCAGTTCACAACCACTTGTAACTCCAGCTATAGGTGATCCATTGCCCTCTTCTGGCCCCTTAAGGCGCCTGCACACACACACACACACACACACACACACACACACACACACACACACTGAATTTTATTTTAAAAGCTATGTTCTGGGCCAGTGAGATCACTCAGAAGGTAAAGGCATTTGCCATGCAAATGTGACCTGAATTCGATCACTGGAACCTACAGTGTAAGGACCAGAATAGTACAGAACCAGCTCTGGAAAGCTGAAGTTGTCCTGTGACCTGTGCTTCCACTGTGCTGTAGCATGTGAGCACTGGCACATGTACACCACATACACACACACACACTTAATTTTTTAAAACTGTTTTTTTTTCCTGGTCCCTTGTCCTCTGTGCCTGTGGTTTTTCTTTTTTTTCTTTCTTTTTTTTTTCTTTTTTTGGCAGGGTTTCACTCTGTAGACCATGATGATCCTCCTGCCTCAGCCTCCTGAATGCTGGGATTACATGCATACACTACCATGATACCAGGTATGTAACTTTTTTTTTATATATATATATACTTTATTTTATGTGCATTGGTGATGGTATCAGATGTAGCTGAAGAGTTTTCTCTCCGGGTCCCACCAATCCCCGGCAGTCCCTTAGCCCACTTATAAAATAAACATACAGACGCTTCTATTATTTAAACTGCTTGGTCATTAGCTCAGGCCTATCATTGTCTAACTCTTACTCTTATAATCAGATCCCCTGGAACTGGAATTACAGACAGTTGTGAGCTGCCATGTGGGTGCTGGGAATTGAACCCGGGTCCTCTGGAAGAGCAGCCAGTGCTCTTAACCACTGAGCCATCTCTCCAGACCCCATCTATAGCTTTTTATCTAAAGTAAACAATAGATTTACATCCATTCATTAAAAGATACTCATTGCTGGAAAGTGCTAATGATCATCTGATCTATGGGAAAATGGTGTCTGTAAACTTGCTTCTTTCAGGGTTGGCAGACTCCTTCACTTTGTAAATAATACAGTATGTGCAAAATGTAATAAAGAAAGTACAAGAAGCCAGACATGGGGAAACACACCAGCTGTCACAGAACTGGGAGGCGGAGGCATGAGGATCCCATGTTCCAGAATAGCCTGGGCTACAGAGTGAGCTCTTGACTGGAAAACAAGAAGTATAAGTCAAGGTCCACCTGGGTCTTTCTCTCTCTTTTTTCCCCATTTTTCTTTATTAAGAAATTTTCTACTCACTCTACATACCACCCACAGATCCCATCTCCTCACTCCTCCCACACCCAGCCCTCCCTCCCAAGCCACCCCACATCCCCCAAATCAAGGTTTGCCATGGGGAGTCGGCAGAGTCCAGCACACTGAGCCTAGGCAGGTCCAAGCCCTTCCCCACTGCACCAAGGCTGCGCAAGGTGTCACACCGCAGGCACTGGGCTCCCAAAAGCCTGCCCATGTATCTGGGATGGATCCCGATCCCCCTGTCTGGGTGCCCCCCAAAGAGGTGGAGCCAAACAACCGTCTTCTGTATCCAGAGGGCCTAGTCCAGTCCCATAGGGGCTCCACAGCCACTAGTCCACAGTTCATGGGCTTCCACTAGTGTGGCCGGTCATCTCTGCATGTCTTCCCATCATGGTCTCGACGTCCCCCGCCTGCAGAATCCCTCCTCTCTCTCATCGATTGGATTCCCGGAGCTCAGCCTGGCACCTGGACATGGATCTCTGCATCTGCCTCCATCAGTCACTGGCAAAGGCTCTATGATGGATGGCGGTTAGGGTATTCATCAGACAGGTCACCAAGTAGACCAGTCCAGGCACCCTCTAGACCACTGCCAGCACTCCCAACCACCCGGGTCTCTTGCTTTTCGCATTAGAGAATGGAACCACCTCAGGCAAGCCTGTCTGTTCAGGGCTTCCCTGTCACCCAAGTGTTGGCTTGGCTGTGCAGTGTTCCGCCCTGGAAGATTAACAGCAGAGACAGAAGTGAAAGACACCTTAACAGTGTCCTCAGGGATAGCCCAGAGAAATGCAACAGGGGGCAGTTCCCAAGAGTCAAAGAGGGAGCCCTTCTAACCCACCCCAAGTCATGGGGAGAGGTTCAAGTATTACTTGTTTAATAACAGTATTACTTGTTTAATAACAGGATCATATGTCATACGTTTGAGAAGATTCCTGCCAAGGAAGTTAGAAGTCTGGCTGGAGCTGTCACTCAGAGATACTTGCGCGTGCATGTATTTGTTTCTTGTTTTAGTTAATTTATTTTTTTTTCAAGACAGGGTTTCTCTGTGTAGCCCTGGCTGTCCTGGAACTCACAGAGATCTGCCTGCCTCTGCCTCCTGAGTCTTGATTTAATTTTGAAATGAAGGTGCACATAGTCTATACTGGCTTCTAACTTACTATTCGGCCAATGATAACCTTGAATGCCTCATCCTTCAGCCTCCACTTCCTGAGTGGTGGGACCGTTGGGACCACAGGCATGTGTCACTATGCCTGGCTCTTAAGATTCCTTTATTTATTTTTGAAAAGGGTATCTCTGTGTAGCTCTGGCTGACCAGAGATTCCCTAGGGAGACTAGGCTGGGTTTGAACTTGCAGTGACCCTTCTGTCTCTGCCTCCTGAGTGCTGAGATTACAACTTGCATCCCTGCACCAGCTTTAAGATGGGTTAAAGAGAAAAGCATTTTATCCCCGTTTCTCCTCCATATGAAGATGACCATGGAGCAAAGTGTCTTCTAACCCCATAAATTTCCCACACACGCTTGTCTCCTCCTTGTCTCTTCCGTCTTTGGCCCGTATAGATTTTGTTCTCTTTGGCTCCTCATATTTTCTCCCAACTCGCCACCACAAAGTGTGCTTGGTGTGGCCAGGTCTGAGTCTCTCAGGGATCCTCCTGAATCAGAGTCTTCAGGAAGTGAATGGGGGTGGGGCGGGGGACACAGGACCTTACAAAGGAACATGCTTCATTTATGTTTCTCTTTAATAATCGTTGTTCTTTTGTTTTTTAACTGTAACATTACCTTTCCTACTGTCTTTTTGGAGATTCAAGTATTCTATAAATAGTGTTGATCTGGGGGTACAGCTCAGTGGTAGAGTGTTTGCCTAGCATGCCCGAGACCCTAAATTCAGTTCCTGACCCCACCCCCACCCCCAATTACACTGGGATTGTTCCATCTTTTACATTTTATTGGGATTGACTTTCTTGGCTCCTCATTCCTAGGCATGGAGTTTCCTCACATTCTTTGGAAATTAGTCGACAAAACCCAGCGTTTGGAGACTGACTTCACAGTGTGACTGAAGGAGGGTCACACCATGGCTTGGCTGGGCAGGTATCCAGATAGGACTGTCTCCTCGTCCGCTGGTGCTCCTCCTCCTGTGACCGGCTCCCTTAGCTTCCCTGACCCCCAGCCTAGATGGCAGGTCTTATGCCGCTGAGAATGGCGAATTCACTCAGAACCGGCAATGTGTCGGCCCCTCTCTCTACATGTGGTGTATCTCTCTTAGCCTCTCCTTTTGCCTCTCCAACTTTTCTTCAGGTACATTCTATGTTAGCTGTAGCTCCAGGTGGCATTTCCAGCTTTTCTGCCCCCCTTGGCCTGCTGGGCCTGACTTTGGTGTGTATCTGTGTATGTGCACACGTTTGTGGGTGCCTGCAGAGGCCAGAAAAGATGGTCCTGTTGACTGATATCGGTGCTGAGAACCTTACTCCTGTCCTTTGTAAGAGTAGCAGGTGGCTGGGCGGTGGTGGTGCACACCTTTAATCCCAGCACTCGGGAGGCAGAGGCAGGCGGATCTCTGTGAGTTCGAGGCCAGCCTGGGCTACCAAGTGAGCTCCAGGAAAGGCGCAAAGCTACGCAGAGAAACCCTGTCTCGAAAAACCAAAAAAAAAAAAAAAAAAAAAAAAAAAAAAAAAGAGTAGCAGGTGCTCTTAACCCCTCATTATCCCACACACCTGGGATTCCTGCCACTTCTCTCTTTCTAGACCTGGAGTCAGAAGTCTGTGACTTCAGGCCCTATTCTTCTGGTCCTGTACAGAATGACGCTCAATGAATATATGTTGAACAAATAAATTAATCTTATTTTTGATAGCAGCTACATCCTTTTGGCTTTAAAAATAATAATTCTTCTTTTTAGTTAGGTTTTTTTTTTTTGAGAAAGAGTCTCATGTAGCTCAGGCTAGCCTCAAACTTACTATGTATCTAGGGAGCTCTCTCTTATAGATCAGGCTGGCCTGGAACTCAGAGATCCACCTGCCTCTGCCTCTGAGTGTTGGGATAAGAGGAGGTGTGTGCCACCACTGCTCAGCTGCCCAGTACATTTTTATTTCTGAATTTGGAAAACAAAGAGTATGAATGTCTCTTTACAAAAGGCTGGACCTCAGTGACCTGGGACTTAGCCTAAATGTGATTGTTTCTTCTTTACTGACTTTAAAAAAAGACTTACAGCTGGGCAGTGGTGGTGCATGCCTTTAATCTCAGCACTTGGGAGGCAGAGGCAGGTGGATCTCTGTGAGTTCAAGGCCAGCCTGGGCTACAGAGTGAGTTCCAGGAAAGGCACAAAGCTACACAGAGAAACCCTGTCTAAAAAAACAAAAAACAAAAAACAAAAAACCCCCAAAAAACAAAAAACTTATTTTTTTTAATTTATGAGCATGTGTGTCTGTGTACGTGCATGTGTACATGGGTACCTGCAGAGGTCAGGAAAGGTCATCGGATTCCCTGGAGCTGGGGTTACAGGTGGCCATGTCACCTGACAGAGGTGCTGGATTACCAAACTCTTGTCCTTTGAAAGAGCGGCAGGTACTTGTCAGTCACGGAGCCATATCCCCCAACCCTTTCCTGATGACGTACCTGCCACTGAACTTACAGCAGGGTGGGGTGGAATGGGGAGGGCGGGAGAGGAACTCAAACTTAACCTAGTAGCTTAGGATACAGGACTCGAGAAAGGTGAAGTTCCCGTATCTCATGAGTCAGAATGAGTCACCAAGTCATAATCACAGGAGTTGTAAGCAAACACAGATACCACACAGGAACCCCTGCCACACAATTGATGGGGCGTCACCTGGCTATCTGAAGGACGGAAAGCTTACTACTCCCAGGCCAAAAATCAACTCCCCCAAATTTCCACCCAGTAGCATGAAAACAACTCCCCCTTTTGAGGTGAGGTCATGCTCTTGCATTTTCTGTTCCATGCAGAATACCGTACCCCGCCCCCCCCCCCCCCCCCAGTTTCTTGAGCAGCATGGAACGGTGATCCAGAGAACACCGTGCAGTTATTTATCTGGCCAGTATTCAGCAAATGTTTTTAGCACAGGGCCAGACCATCAGTGCTTGATCCCGTGCATGGTGGGTCCTCTCGGCTGTGGCTACTGTAGTTTCTCTGCCTCTTCCCACTTCCTTCAGCTAATCACCTACAGTTAACTGTGGTCCAAACTTGTTAATGTTTACTCAGCTTCTTAAAAAGGAAGCCGGTATCTTCATAACTCTTATTACAGTTACGATTGTTTTTCTTTGTATAGATATATATTGTTACTGTTATTCTATTTTATTATTAGTAACAAATTTTGACTTCTTAACATGACTAATGTATAAATGAGTTATGTATTATAGGTGTATATTGAAAGAAAAAGCAAACCATAGCATATATAGTATTCTCAGGGTTAGGCCTCAGCTGAGGTCTTGAAACAAATGCCTTACCAATGATGTGGTGGGGGCAGTGGGGGGGGGGGCTCCACCATACTCCATTCAACAATTTTAGCACAAAGGAGCGATGGCTGACATGGCTGACATGTACACAGGTAGCTGTGAGCCTGTGGACCTTTATTTATGAACAGGGGTAGGCTTGGGTTTTAAAAGGCGATTGTTTATTGATCCCTAACTTAGCCGGTTCCCACCCCTACACGGTTCTAGATTTTCCTCATTTGGCTTGGGCTGGAGGACGACCCTGCAGATGCGGGTGACCAACACTCTGGGAAATAGGCCCCTTGCTCACAGAAGCGGCAGCCAGATATAGACCGTAGCACAACGAACGGAGTGGGTTAATACAGAGACTGTTTGATGCCAGAGAATCCTGGCTTAGCCGAGTGCCATCTGTGTGTCCTTTAGCGGTGGCTCGGGGTAAGGTGAGCTCGGCTTCTGCCTTCTCACAGCCAACACACTCCTGAGAACCCTCCAGAGCCATTCTGAAGATGAAGATGGATGTACTCCGGCCCAGGGCCGGGCACTGAGAAGCTGGAAAAGCTGCTGCTTCAAATGATGATATTCCATTCCGTTCGAATGTGACCGAACTTCCTGAGCCCAATGGAGTAATAAAAAGGAAAATTCCACTCTGCTTAAAATTGGGTTTGGACAACCAGCTTCTGCCCTGTTTGCTCTCTGTTCCCTGCACCCTTTGAGCTCCCACCTGTTACCCAATTAACTCCCCACCATCCCAGACACCTGCACGGAAGCCTTGAGTGGTCTCCTTTCCAAGCTCTCCCGCTGCCTCCCTAACTCAGGGCCCCCAGGCCACTGCCAGGCTGCACAGGTGTTTGCCTGCAGGAAGTCTTTCAGGTTTGCTGAGCTTTCCCTGGGATGGAGGATTAGAGTGGTAATTAATGCGAATCTAAACTTTGCCAGAAGCCTCTCTCCCGGGCCTGGGTCTGAAGAGGATCCTCTTTTGCCTTTCTTTTAACTTTGAAAACAATTTTGTTGAGTGAGAGAGAGACAGAGACAGAGAGACAGAGACAGACAGATAGGGACCAGAGAACAAATTGAGAAGGAAGAGAAACACAGGGAGGTGAGAGAGAAATTGCTTCTCACCTTAATATTTAGGTTCAGGAAAGTGAGGAAGCCTGGGGACCGCAGGATCCTGCCTGCAGGGTGAGAACAGGTGACTTTCTAAGTGGTTTCATGCAGCTCCCAGGATGCACCGTGGCCATTACTGTGTTCACTTGCATGAACTTCTCATCCACGAGAATGAACAGGCAGTTGAACCCTCGAGAGTGAAGGGGAATTTAGAGAAGTGCTTCTCAAGCTTGGCTTTGTGTGGACACCAACCACGAGGTTAAGACGTGCTGCTCAGTACATCTGGAGGAGACCTTGCATTTGAACCAGCTCCCACATGATCTGTGCTGCTGGACCACGCAGTTATAGACAGAATGTGGCTGGGCTCGAGAGATGGCTCAGATGGCCAAGTGCTTGCCCCACAAACATGGAGAACTCAGTTTGGTCCTCAGGAACACATGTAAAAAAGGCAGGTGTGGAGAGGTACGGGCGTGTAGTCTCTGTGCCAAAGAGGAGGAGGGAAACAGAAGGATCTCCGGGCTTCCTGGCCAGCCAGTCTAGCCATACTGGGGAAAAAATGAAGACTGATTGAGAAAGACACTCAGTGTCAGCCTCTAGCAACCACAGCCACATGCGGTCACCAGCAAACACACAGACACAGAAAGACAGATAGACAGACACACACACGCATGCAAACCATTTCTACTTTGAGTCAGTCTGAAGGACGACTGCTTCTCACATGCTGCCAGACTTTTCTTACCCATAGCTAATGTTGAGTAGTAAAGTGTTAGAGCTATCCATGGACCCAGGGCTCACTGGTGCCCTAAGCCTGCTCCCTGCGTCCAAGTGAGACTCTGAACTTTTCGCTGTCACCTGTAAGTACTGATGCCAGCTATGAGCCAGTATTTGATCATTATCTCATCCTAGTGAGCCTATTTCATACCTGCCCCATCACTCAGAGATCCGAAACCAAATGGCAGCTTATTTTCCTCAGGACAGAACCTGACCTTGTTCTGAACTAAAAATGAACAAGAAATTAAGCTGGAAGACTAGAATTGAATCAGTCAGGGGATTTATTTACTTATGTATTAAATATTTATTAATAAAATATTTAACCTGGATGAGCCTCAATTTTACCATTTGTCCATACTGTCTCTTTTGAAGGAGTAAGAAAACACTCCCCACCCCAGTCTAGACATGAAGATAACGTATGTGACAGGGCTCTACGAAGCTATAGTATTTTGAGACTAGAGGCATGAACTTTCACTCCAGCAGAATCCAACCAAAGGAGACGCATGCACCTTGCTCCACAGAAGTCCAAGATGAGTGGGGGAGTCAGGGTGGCCCGGACAGCTTTGAAGAGGTTTGGTGGTAGTCTGCTTTTTCTTGTCTGATTATCAGAGTTTACAGTTGACAAGTATTTCTGAAGTCGATGAAACTGGATGGTTGAAAACGGAGTGTCTTGGAAAATCGGAACATTTGTTTTTTCTGTAATTGCGCTACCTCTCTGCTGATTGGGTTAAGGTTATGGAACTCCAGGGAGTTGTACATTTCTGAGTTGGCCTGGCTCTGGAGCTGGCTGCACAGCTGTTCTCTGAGTCAGACCATGATATCCATGAATCTGAAAGCCAGAAGGGTCCTCTGAGATGTTCCAGTCCGAGATCTCTCTCTCTTTTTAATAGATGAGATGCTGGTGTGGCTAGCCAAGACCACACTGCTTGTGGTTGGGGAGCCAGGGCTGGGTGTTCCACCTCTGGCCTATGACCCAGCATCTTCCTTTACATCAGGCTTTTGGAACGTAGGGGCAACTCCTGGTGAGGATTCTTCCTTCTAAGCAGTTGATTGGTGCTTGAAAACAAAGATTATGACTTCAGTGGCCATTCTTAGGACCACCTAGTCATCAAGCTACTGCACCACTTCCCAGAAAAAAGCTGGAGGTATCATCATCAGGAAATCCAGTCACATACTCCAGGAGGGTAGTAGAGATAAGGACAGTGAAGCAGAGGAGTGGGGGTCCACAATTCAGCACTATTTTTGTTGTTGTTGTTGTTGTTTGTGGGCAGCAACATAAATCATTGTTAAAAGTACTGCTGGCAAAAAATAGTATTCACGGAGTAGTAATAATTATGTTAGCTCCCTGCCAGGAATGACTTAGCAAGCTTAAGGTGTGTGTATCTGTGTGTGTGTGTGTGTGTGTGTGTGTGTGTGTGTGTGTGTGTGTGAAGCATTTAGCAGATCAGGACTGCTATAAAAAATTTGACTAAAGAAAGGCAACAAAGACAAAAATATGGTAGGTGAATTCTTAGAGGACTCCCCACCTTCCAGAAATGGTAGCTCTTTTATAACAGTCAAAAGAAGTTACTTGATCTTGTCTCATGAGCCCTTTATGTGTGGTTCATATCTAGATAGATAGACAGGCATCCCCCCATCTTGTTAAATAGAAATTTTGTAGTATCAGTGGTCTGCCCCCCCCAGACAGGGTTTCTCTATGTAGCCCCGTACCAGGGACTGGGATATTGCTGTGATAGGCCTGACCATTTTTCTTTTTAGAGGACTGTGGACCTTGGAACTATGGATTAGAAAAGCAGTTGAATGCTTTAAGTGCTGCATAATGGGCCATACTAGTAGGAGCATGGAAGACAATGGTGCTGAGAGTGATTTGAATGGTGGGGGCCTGGCTCAAGAGATTTTAGAGAAGAATTTTAATATGTGGTCTAGAGATCATTCTTGTGATATTTTGGTGAAGAATGTGGCTGCATTTTGCCCTTGTCTGAAGAAACTGCCTGAGGCTAAAGTGAAGAGATTTGGATTAATTCCATTGGTGGAGAAAATTTCAAAACAGTCTAGTATATATTCTGTCATGTGGCTATTAGTGTTAACTCTAAAGAAGATTTATAATGAAAAGGAGCATGCTGAGTAAGGTAAAATACAAAGTGTACAATTTGAGGAGAAAAGGAGCAACAGGAAGTGGAATGGAGCTAAGTTCTGTGTTCAAGGAGATAAACATATTAAGAAATGGAATAAAGGATGTGGTGACCTCAGGGTAAGATCCCATCCAGCTAAGTTTCCAAATTGTGAAAAGGAATTAAAGAAAAGCTTAGAGTCAGGTATGTGGTTGTTACATGCCTTTAATCCTAGCACTCCAGAGGCAGAGGGAAGCAGATCTCTTACTTTGAGGTCAGCCTGGTCTACAGATTCAGTTTCAGGAGAGCCAAGCTTAGGCAGTAAAGAAAACCACGGAAAACAGAACACTAGTGAAGATGCAATTGAACAAGGGGGCCCTGTTCTAGTCTCAGCAAGCAGCAGAACTTGGCAGCTTCAGCCACGTGGTTCTAGCTTTAGGGATAGAAGAAAGGGGTTATGGAATCTTCCTCTGAGACTAAGGAAAGCTGCTGAGGCCATGAATGTGTCAAGAGTGTCCTTGAATGGAGGCCTAGAGAGACCATTGTATGAAGCTGTGCAGGTGAGGCCTGGATTGCCTTGGAGAACCCAAGATGTTGGAGATGCCAGAGCCATGGGATACCTGCTGAGAAAAGCTGCTAACAGGGAGTAGAACCAGCCCAAGAGAAAGAAGTGTGCTGCAGTCAACAAAGCTGAGAAGAGTTGGAGATCTGAAGAGTGTTTTGACATCAGACATGGAGATGCAGAGTTTGGAGTTTGCCCAGCTGGTTTTTGGTTTTGCTTTGGTTCAGTATTTCCTCACTATTCTCCCTTTACTCCATTTTATGTTGGAAGTATGTGATCTGCTTTTTGATTTTGATTTTATTAGGGATTACAGTTAAGAGATTGCATGAATCTCAGAAGAGACTTTGAACTTTAGACTTTTAAATAAATTTGAGACTGTTAGAGATTATGGGGCCTTTTAAAGTTGGACTGAGTGCATTTTTGCATTATGATATGGCTGCAAGTCTATGGGGGCCAGGGAGTGGAACGTAGTGATTTGAAAGAAAATGGCCTCTAAAGGGAGTGGCACTATTAGGAGGTATGGCCTTGTTGGAATAGATGTGGTCTTGTTAGAGGAAGTGTATCACTGTGGGGGTGGGCTTTGAGGTCTTCTATGCTCAAGCTATGCCCAGTGACATAGTTGCTTCTGCTTTCTGTAGATCAAGATGTAGAAAGTCTCAGCTCCTTCTCCAGTATCATGTCTGCCTGCATGCCGCCATGTTTCCCACCAAGACAATAATGGACTAAACCTCTAAAAATGTAAGCCAGCCCCAATTAAATGTTTTCCTTTATAAGAGTTGCCTTGGTCATGGTGTCACAGCAATAGAAACCCTAGCTAAGACACCTTGGCTGGCCTAGAACTCACTCTGTAGATCAGGCTGGCCTCATTCTTCCTGCCTCTGCCTCCAGAGTGAGTGCTGGAATTAAAGGTCTATGTCAGCACTGCCTAGTACCAGTGGCCTTTATAAAGTTTGGCCGTTTGAATAAAGACTGTGGATTATTAGAAATTAGGTATAGGGCTGGGGAGAAAGCTCGGTGGGTAAAGTGTTTGCCTTGTGAACAGAAATACCTGAGTTCAGTTCTGAGAGCCCAAGTCAAAAAGCCAGGCATGATGATACTTTTAATCCCAGGACTGGAGAGATGGAGACAGTGGATCCCTAGAATTCACTGGTCAGCAAATCTAACTCAACTGGTGGGTTCTAGGTGGATCTATGACCATGACTCAAAAAGCAATATGGATAGCACTGGGTTGAGTGGTTATCATAACAGGGTGAAGTTCAGACTGTGATGTCACTTGGAGGTTGAATTGGCTACTTTTCTGTTGCTGTGATAAAATACTGTGACAAAAAGCACTTACGGGAGAGTTTATTTTAGCTTATAGTTCCAGAGGGATGGAGTGGGGTGGATGGTGTGGCAGCAGGGGCTTGAGGCCAGCCTGCCAGAAAGCAGTGATCACATTTCATCCACAATAGGAAGGAGAGAGAGAGAGAGAGAGAGAGAGAGAGAGAGAGAGCAGGAAGTGGGATAAGGCTATTAACCCTCAAAGCCTGCCCTTAGTGACATACTCCCCCAAACAAGGCTCTGCCTCCATAGTCTTCCCAAACAGCACCACCATCTGGGGACCAAGTGTTCAAACACGTGAACTTGTGGAAACATTTCTCATTCAAACAACTACAGAGGTCAAGAGGTCTTTGGTGCTGGTGCTGATGTTGATGGCATTTGTCGGTAGCCTGAGACAGTGCCACTTGGAATTAAGCGGTCTGCAATCTGGAGGATGCCAGTTATGCCAGAAGGTTAAGTAAGGACTAAAAGGGAGAAGAATTATGCTGGTGAGTGGACTCAAAAGCATTAGTAACCAGGAAAACCAGGCCACATGCCTAAGCTATCCTTCCGAGGTAGTTAACCAGGTATGTGGCTTTCTTAGTCTTTCAGTTGTATCTCACAGTATCTTTGCATGGATACAGCATTCTTCTTCCAGGGGCAGGCAGGTACCCCTTGGGTTGGTTGCAAGCATGATGTGGGTGCGGTAGTTTGGGAGTGTTACTGAAGCAAGAGAATCAACTGGTCTTGTAGGACCTTGAGGGCCACTGAGCTGTTACCTCGTCTCAGCTAGTTTGGCTGACAAGTTGTAAGCAAAAGAAGTCAGTTTTACTCTGGTACACACCCCTGCTGTGATTTCTTGTCCCATTAGCAGGAGTATCAGCCAAAAGGCTCTCTTAGATAGAAATAACCCCAAAGGGCTACTGAGTGCAGTTGGCTGTTAGGGACAGTTTGGATACGGGCAGTGACGAAGGCAATGGTGCAGGTGCCCAGTTTTTTTTGAAGACACGGAGACCTTTAGTGCAGTGGTTCTCAACCTTCCTTATGCTTCGCCCCTTCATATAGCTCCTCACGATGATCCCCAGCCATAAAATTATTTCATTGCTACTTCCTAACGGCAATTTTGCTACTGTTATGAATCGTAATGTAAAAATCTGACATACAGGATATCTGATATATGACTCCTGTGAAAGGGTCATTCAACCCCCAAAGGGGTCGTGGCCCACAAGTTGAGAAACACTGCTTTAGCCCCACACAGAAGGAGGGGCCCTGAGGACTTAAGGCATATGGTGATATCTAAGCAGAAAAGCAGGTAGTTATTTAATTATTTTTGATTTTATTTTATGTGCATGGTGTTTTGCTTTGATGTCTGTGTACTACATGCATGCCTGGTGCCCATAGAGGCCAGAAGATGGTTGTGAGCTGCCATGTGAATGTTGGGAATTGAACCCAAGTCCTCTGGAAAGACAGCCAATGATCTTAACCACTGATCCATCTTTCCAGTCCTGGTAGTTGGTCATTTTAGAGAAAGATGTTAGTGAGACATGAGGGGAATAAGAAGCCAAAGCTATTCAAAGGAAAGGGTGAAGCTGGAGAACTTGATTTGGGGTGGAGAGGGACTTTTGTTTTCCTAGTCCAGGCAGAGCATTCAGGTGTCGTTAGGATCCTCTGTCGCCATTATAGAGGGGGGATTTGAAGGAATTTCCAAGAAGAGGTACAGTTTCATCAAGGAGACAGGTCAGGACTTGTAAAGTCTGGTTTATTGAATTGAATTTTTATTTAGATGTTCATCAGACATTCTTAGAGCACCTCTGGTGGAGCTCATATGTTACCTTAGAATTGGTGTCTTTTGAGACAGCATTTTTATCCAACAGGTGGCTGAAATCCTATGATGAAAGAGTGCCCACAGTAGTAGCCTTTTCTCAGTGGCCAGTGACCCGACTAAGAGGATGCCAAGGAGATGTGAATAAGAGAAACTTGTGTTTATATTTGGCCATGAGAGTGTTGGAAGTGATCCTAAATCCAGCTGGACAAGGGTCCCAAAGGGGATGGCAATGTGTGGAGATTGTGAATTGAGTCCGTTTGAACAGTGTGGCTGGGTAAGTGCCGCCAGACCAGTTAAGAGTTAAGGGTAAGCAGAGCCCGTGGTCTTCTGCAGGGGCTGATTGTGTTTTTGAGATTGTGAGTGTTAGTTCTCACCCGGGCAGCAGCCTGCCTGGGTCACCACAGCAGTTACATTACCACGCGCACTTCTCTGTCTTGCCTTTCTTCTCTTCTGCTCTTCTTGCTTCCTTGTCTGTCTCTCCATCTGTCTGTCTGCCTCTCTCATGTCCCCACTCCGAGATGGCCCCTCTCGCTCCCCCAATAAACCTCTTGGACTAACTCTGTGCCGTCACTGGATGCTTTTAGGAGGCTGGGTGAGAAGAATGGACTGTGTAGGAAAGAGAGTTGAAGCTGAGCCTGGAGTCCAGGCGGGGCAGCGTTCCTTCCCTGGTTTCTGCTTCCATTCTACCTGCGGCTTCTGCCCTGGCTTTGCTTGATGATGGACAGTAACCCGGAAGTTAAAAATAAACCCTTTCCTCCCCAGGTTGTTTGTGGTCTTGGTGTTTGCCACAGCAGTAGAAAGCAGAGCAGAATACTGGCCTGGGCTTTCAGAGGAGAAACCATGTTTCTACATGAGGCCAGTGTTTGAAGAGCTTGGACAGTGTTTTGATCGAAAGCGAGCTTAGGTTAGAGGTTAAAAAATCATTTTATGCATAGAGGGAAAAAACTGATAGGATGATGGACCTTTGGCTAATGCCTGTCTCTAGAGGTGGGGCTATCCCAAGAGTCCTGTGGGAAAATGATTTGGATAAACTGCTGGGCGAGCTGGGCAGAGGAGCTATGTTCCAGCTTTGACCTCATCCTTTTTGGTTTGTTTGTTTTTATTTTAGCCCCTTTAGCTCTGCTGTTCTCTCTTTTCTGAGACGGTGAATCTCAGTTTTAGCCCACGCTGCCCTCACACTTGATCTTCCAGTCCCAGCCTCCCAAGGCATCCTGGTGATTTCAATACAGAGCAGATTCATGAGTCATTGAAATGGGAGAAAAACCCATGTAGAAAAAGGCGTAGTAGAGTGGTGGTTCCTGGCCTTTCCTTTTGCTTCTGTTTAATTATTGAGGATAAAGAGTGAGAAAGCTATGCAAGCTACACATTGGAGAAAGCAGAAGGGAGAACATGGCTGATAGTCGGCAATGTACAACGCAGGAGGGCGTGAGGAGGATATGGGAAGGGGGAACAGAGGCGGGGAGAACTCTAAAAGTGTGTTTCACTAGGGAATACTTCCCCTTCTGAGCAGAAGGTGGGATACCCTAGAAGACGGCAGAGCGTTAGAATGAGATCAGCACTCTTGGACATTTTGCTGAGGGTGGGGAAGAGGCAAAAATAGCTGCCACATTGCAGGGATCTCCTAGGGGATATTTCTGTACTGGAAGCCCATTCTTTGTAAATAGCTAAGAGAGGGGAACCCTTTCTGCTGGTCTGCCAGATGGGATTCATACGCTAGGGACAATGTATCCTTTTATTGTCGCATAAACCCAGTTTTAAGCATCCAGTCTGCTTGACTGCGACTGCGCCCTCCCCTAGAAACCTGTGCCGCCCTTGCCTAGCAGGACCATGGGAGCTTTCGTCTTCAAACTTTCCGACTTGAACTCTCCTGCTGGAGGACGAGTAGTGACTGGTAAGCGCTCTAGTGAGAACACCCGAGGCTGCCCCGGATTGCTTCAGGAAAGCTTCATTGTCAGGGAGGAGAGGATGCCTGCATCTGGGGGTCGGGGGAATGGACTCCCTGCGGCACAAAGGACACTCAGTGTCAGTGCTGGTGGCACACAGGGACTGGGAAGCATAAAGTCCTTTGAGAGGAGGCCTGGACCAGTTTCACACACCGGAGATGAAGAGCAGGCGCCACTGGGTGGCAGTGCGGAGCCTATAGTTGTATGTCTTAAGTCTCGTCACTCCTGTGAGTCTCCTCCACACAGTCTGAGCCATGTGTGCGCATGCCTGTGTCTCGGTCTGGCGGTGGTGACGACTTACAAAGAGGGCAAGATGTCTTCTTTCTTCTTTCTGTCCCTCTAAATAGCTGGGCTTTGGGCTATTAAGATATATATGATAATCATTTAAAAAGCCATCCGAACAGCTACTGTAGAAAGTCATTTTTAAGATGAAATGTAAAATACTTTGGCTCAAAATATTCTTGGGGAGAATCAAAGAAGATTTTTTTTTTTTTTGAAAGACCTGAGCGAATTACGTAAGGCTAATGCAGAGACAGCAAAGGCGGAAGTTACGGTAGCGCTGCTCTGCCATCTGGTGGGCAAAGTGGTACCTGCAGTTTAAAACAGCTTTCCATGTTATGAGTTAGAAAATAAGAGGATAGATAAGCAAGCAGACAAACAAGAAAACTCCACAACTATCCCAAATAAATACAGGAAGTCAATGTGTGGCCGCCAACTTCATTTTTGTTGCGATTTTTTCGTGCTATATATTCTGATCACGGTTTCCCTTCCCGATGTTCTCAGATCCTGACATCTTCCCACCTACACAACCCATATGAATTTTCTTTCTCTCTCTTAAAAACAAACTGATAATAATAACAACAACAAAAACAATAATTAAAAAGCAGAATACAAGAAACACACATCTACCCCCAAATCCATAAAAAACACATCAGAAACCATAACATACCATCAAAAGGCCAGTAAGGCAAAAAAACAAAACAAAACAAAACAAAAAACAAAAACAAACAAACAAACAAACAAACAAACAAAAAACACCAAACAAAGCAATATGAGAAAAAAATGTTCACAAAAATGCTTTTGAGTTTGCATTGTCTTGGCCATCTACTTCTGGGTAGGGGCTTGTCCTTAAGTGTGGTTAATATACCCAGGGAGATTCCATTGGAGAGAACTAATTTTTCGTTTGCAAGCAGATGTCAATTGGAGATAGTTTCTTGGTTAGGGATGGGAGTCTGTGTCCACTTCCCCGTCTCAGGGCTGGGACCCCATCTGAACCTGTGCAGGCTCTGTAGAGAGGAACCAATAGTCTGAAAGGTTTGGGGGTTTCCATGGGCCTCCTTTGGCTAATGACTCATCTAGATATAACCCATTCTTGCTTGGTAGTGGAGGTTTCACTTGGGGGCAAAAGATATCTAGTTGGGGCATTGTCTCTCCCATTATTTGGTAATTCTATTTAGACTTTAGATTGGTGACTCCGTGTATATATTTTAAGAAGCTTATACGGTGGTAGGTTTCCATATGACCCTTTAACGGCCCTTTCCTCTCTTCCATCCTCCTCTTTGTATCATCCTCCAGCTCCAGCTCCTCTCCCCACTGTCTCTCCTTAACTATATATTCTAGTTCCCCTTCCTTGGAAGGTCCCCACCCCCAGTCCCTTACTCTATACCTAACCTTTGTGGTTATAAGGACTGTAGCATGCCTACCAAATGCTTAAAAGCTGACATCCACATGTAAGAGAAAGCATGCAATATTTGTCCTTTGGGGTCCTGGTTACCTCACTCAGGATTATTATTTTTCTAGCTCCATCCACTTAGCAGCACACTCCATCATTTTTTCAAGAGCTGCGTAATATTCCATTGTGTGAATGTACCACACTTCACTATCCATTCATATGTGGCTGAACAGCTAGGCTGTTTGCAACTTCGGGCTATTATGAATAGAGCAGCAGTGAACGTGGCTGAATAAGTATCTCTGTGCACCTAGGTTCTCAAGTAAAGAGTGCCTCCAGGTCTTGGTGGCTGACACAAAGAGATGGGGTAAAGGAGGAAGGCTGGGTCTGCAGAGTGTCCAGGGAACAGAGGCAGAGAGGGAAGACAATTCCCTTCAGGTAGTCTGCTATAGGGCTGGGGATGAGGAAGATAGTAACTCTTAATGAGAAAATGTTTCCTTGTGAAAAAAAAAAAAGATGTATGGCCATTTAAAATGGAGTATTGAGCTTTGTGGAGGAATCACTAAATTTTTTCTTATTTTTATAGTTTTGCTACAAAGGGGTGAACAATTTGCCAAGGTTTGGTTATGGCTCTTGGGATAGATATTTGAGATACATTGGTCTAAAACTCTTCATATTTCATACATATCTGGGGACTTTTAAATGGTTCATCATGCAGTCTGGGATCTAAAATATCATTCAAAGTTGTTTTTCATATCCACTTCCGACCAAATATGTTTTATTTATTCGTTTGCCATTTTTACGTGTATGAGTGTTTTGCCAGCTTGTATGTTTGTGCTCCATGTATGGGCATGATGCCCACTGAGGCCAGAAGGCAAGATTAAAACCTTTGGGACTGGAATTATAGTTAGTTGTGAGCTACTATGTGTGTGCTAGGAATCAAACATAGGTCCTCTGGAAGAGCAGCCACTGTTCTTAACTGTTGAGCCATCTTTCCAGGCCCCAAATACATTCTTAAAAATTGTCGTAGTTCCATTTCTTTCTGAGTCTTGAGGGGTCCTATGGGCTTGTTCCTTTTGTTCCCTTTTACTCCATTTAGGAATGAATTGTCTCATATGGGCATAGTCACAGCATTTTCCTGGGGTGCTTTTTTTGGAAGTTATCTCTAGATGTTGATTGTTCAAACCCAGCTTGAGTGCCTGTTACATGTTTGCAGCCAAGCTCGCCTTGACCGCATAGAGACCCACCTGCCTCTGCCTTCTGAGTGTTGGGATTACAGGTGTGCACCACCACACCCAGTTTGGTTACATATTTTTGAGGCATGGTTATGATATGCAGCTGAGGATAGTCTTGAGTTTATGACTGTTTTGTCTTAACTTTCTGTAATTGAAAGTTTTCCTGTGTCCTGCCTGGTTGGCGATCAGGACAAATCTCTCTCACCTGCCAGTCCTGAAGCCGCTCAGACCCAAATAAACACACAGCAGCTTACATTTGTAGTCCAACTACAAACATGAGTTCATGAAAAAGCCACTTGCCTGTGGCCTTGCAGATCCTGGATCAGGCCCAAGCTGCATGCAGTCAGTTGTGGTGGCACATGCTGGTAGGATTTGCTGAAGGAGGCGGAGGCAGGAGGATCACAAGTTCCAGGCCAGCCTGGGAGGCATGCTGAGGAGAAGCTGTAGCCAGGGCTGGGCCAGGCCACAAATGGTGTCAGCAGGACCATGGAGGGGCAGCTGCTGCTCCATGTTGCCAGCTGCTTCTCATTGCGATGGCGACATTGCTACCAGGGACGAAGGGTTTACTGCTGCTTGTTCAGAGAACAATCGCCAGGACCATCGTGTTACAAGAAAGCATTGGCAAAGGTCAGTTTGGAGAAGTTTGACCAGGCAAGTGGCAGGGAGGAGAAGTTGCTGTGAAGATATTCTCTTCTAGGGAAGAACGTTCGTGGTTCCGAGAGGCAGAGATTTATCAGACTGTGATGTTATGGCATGAAAACATCCTAGGGTTTATAGCAGCAGACAACAAAGACAATGGCACATGGACTCAGCTGTGGCTGGTGTCGGATTATCATGATCATGGATGCCTTTCTGATTACTTGAATAGATACACTGTTACAGTGGAAGGATGATCACACTCACTGTCCACAGCAAGCGGTCTTGCCCATCTTCACATGGAGATTATTGGTACCCAAGGAAAGATTGGCACCCAAATCTCACAGAGATTTGAAATCAAAGAATACCTTGGTGAAGATGAATGGAACCTGTTGCATTGCAGACTTGGGACTGGCTGTGAGACAAGATTCTGCCACAGTTACAGTTAAGATTGCTCCAAACCACAGAGGAGGCACAAAAATAAATAAATAAATAAATAAATAAATAAATAAATAAATAAATAAATATCTGCAGGGAACCATGACCACGCCTAACAGCGACTTTGAAATCTTCAAAAAAATGACAGGATCCCACAATGACAATTCCACATGGACTATGATAAAGCCATTAAGCTGATTAATATCACCCAAAGATTGGCTTTGGATTACAGAATGATCTGATAAAATTTCTTTCTTTGAAGCCCATCCCAACCATTTGCTAACTACATGATCTTGGACAAGTCAATGGCTATTTCTGTGCGCATTGTTAAACTAAAAATCTATGGCAAATGCAGAGACTCATGGCTGGTCCAAGTACTGAGAGTATGTGATGGTTAAGTATTCAGCCCTAAACAGGATGTTTATACAGCCTTCACTAAGGTACTAATTGGACATTAAGCAAGACAGAGTGGAAAGAATTTAAGATTCAGAGACAGGAAGAAGGACTTAGAAATGCTGTCTTTAAGGCATGATGCAGCCATAGCAAGCATGATTTGTCTTACAGTAGCTTTGGTTGCAGGTACTGAGCCTGTGTAAGATAGTGCACGTAAACATCCAACCATGGAAGGGGAAGGGTTCATTGCATACTACCTCTGCATTTTGATGGACATTGCATTGACTCTGTAAACCACTTTCAGTAACTTAACCATTTCACCACGTTAGTTTTGCCCATCTATGAGTGTGTAAGGACTGTCTGTTAGCATCTTCTGCAGTATTTTAAAGTTTTCACGCAGGAGTTCTCAGTCTCTTAACTCTGCTCATCTCCTTGCTTGTGTCTTCTCTGAGGTCATTTTGGCAAGTGGTATTTTGAGTTTTTTCTCTGGGACTTTGCTCATTTCAGCATCTTTGGATTATGATGTTCTGGAGGAGTCATGCAGCCAGCCTGGGCTACACAGCAAGTTTCAGGTGGCTTGGCCTTCCTATGAGACTGTCTTAAAAATAAAATGAACTAAAAAGAATAGCTCTAGTACTGTGTGTGTGTGTGTGTGTGTGTGTGTGTGTGTGTGTGTGTGTGTGTTAGACTAAGTGCTGAGCATATATGAGGCCCTGCATTGAATCTCAAAAACACACACCCTCCAAACAAAAGCAGTAAGAAAAAAAAAGGCAAAAGAAAAAAGCTAGCATGATTCTTTTTAAAATTCAAGTTTTGGACTTTCTGCTCTAAGTGAACCTTCCCCGAGTGGTAGTACTACGTTCTCTGTGGATAGAAGGCAGACCTGTCTGACAAGCTTGGGGACACTTGGGTTATGACAAGTGGGTTTAGGCCAAGTCAGACAGGTGTCTTGTCCTGCACTGCGAGGGTATGAGAGAAGGCAACTGGAGGAGGAGTGTGTCTCAAGTTAAGGTTGGTTTCATGTCTAAGCCTTGTCAGTTTCCTCAGAAACATGTTCATGCTTCCGAATCATCCTGCAACCTCTGTCTTCCCCTACAGTGTCTTTACTATGTAGTTACCCCACCGAGGAACCAGATAAAACCACGAACAGTGAGAATCTCACTTGTCTTTGAAAGAGCTAACCCACCCTGTTTCAGGTAGGTTTTTTTTTTGGGGGGGGGGCACAGGGAGGTGAATTAACTAGATCAAGACCACAGAGGTTATTTTCACTGTGTACCGAGGTCCAAAGTCATATGGGTGTATTTCCAGCCTCTACGCTGTGAGCTTGTTCAGATCTCTGTGCCTCTGTGACCTGTGACATGTGAAAAACGTATGAACAACCACAAACATGTTTTAAAAGGTTTGATGGAACTGTTAAACAACACCCAACTAATAAATACAATTGATACATGTTAATACAAGTTTAAATATTTCAAAGCATTTTTTTTCTTTTTTAAGAGTGGTATTTAATTTTTCTTCCTCCTCCTCTTTTTTTTCCTTTTGCTGATGGGGATTGAACCCAGACTTACACATGGTGAATACACAATCTGACATTGGGCTAAACCTCAGCCCCAGAAGTTAGGAGATGGAGGCACTGCCCGTTACTCTAACAAGGAGGTTCCTTTTAGCCCCATTATTTAAATTTTATATAATTAATGCAGCCATTCATGTCAAGAATCAAAACAAAGTAATGAACATTTGGTGCAAAGTCTTTCTCCATTTCTGTTCCCTAGCTCCTGTGTTTGGAAGCAAATACCATTGTCACTATGCCAATCTCTTATTGCTGTGTAGACACCGTATGAAGTGCCTGCCTGGAGGTTTTGATATGCTCCTTCCTCCAAGATTTTTCAGACAAATAGTGTAAGAGTAGAACCTTTCTTGCATGAGTGTTTGGTTAATAACTTGTCTGGAGCCCCATTCCATACTCACATGGATCGGGCTTCTTTGTTCTTCAATGATGGATGCTGCATGTTACATTGGCTACATATGCATTAATTAAACCAGTATTTTTGCTAGACTTGTTGTGTGCAACATTTTGCTACCTCAAACACAGCTTCGTAGTTTTTGTCATTTTGCATGGTCACACATAAGGAATAAGTGATGGTCTTCAGGAGTGTTTTGAAGTTTTCTGCAGAGATTGTACAGAATTTGCTCTTTGGGTGTTAAAATTATGCTCTGAAGTATATTTTTTTCTATCCTCATCTTTCATTATATTCATTGTTTTTTCAATACTGAGGAATACTTCCAATGTCTTGGACATGCCAGGCAAACGCCCCATCACTAAGCTACAGCCCCTGAATGCTAGCATATAAGTGTGTGTGTGTGTGTGTGTGTGTGTGTGTGTTGTTAAGTTCTGTATTCCAAATGATATCACACATCTTTCTAAGGTATGTTTGTTACACTTCTTAGATGATTCTTTTTTTTTTTTTTTTTTTTTTTTTGGTTTTTTCGAGACAGGGTTTCTCTGCGTAGCTTTGCTCCTTTCCTGGAGCTCACTTGGTAGCCCAGGCTGGCCTCGAACTCACAGAGATCCGCCTGGCTCTGCCTCCCGAGTGCTGGGATTAAAGGCGTGCACCACCACCACCCAGCCTTAGATGATTCTTTTGACCTCTGTAGATGCATATCATATTATCTACAGAAAGCAAAGTCATCACCTACTTCCCCATATTTCTATTTCTTATTTTCTCTCTCCTAATTAGTATTAACCAGACATTCTGAATTAGAGGTAAACAAACCGAAGCACATGAGGTACACCTAGCTTACCATCTATATTTATGGAGTGCCAGGAGATCAAAACCACAGCCATGTGTGGTTTGGGATTATTTGTGATTGTGCAATACAGAGGCATCGAAGCTTATAAAGCCTTAACTATATTAGGATGTTGTCAAATATTCCATTTTCTGTGCCAAAATAAGATCACATACATTTTGTATGCAAGAATAAAATCATAACTAACAGTGACCATCCTTGCTTTGTTTCTGACTTTAATGTATATTCATATTACTGGGGGTTCCTGCTCACTAAGTAGATGATGTCATGGGGTTATTTAAGACATATTTGGCCGGGTGGTGGTAGCACACGCCTTTGATCCCAGCACTTGGGAGGCAGAGGCAGGTGGATCTTTGTGAGTTTGAGGCCAGCCTGGTCTACAGAGTGAGATCCAGGAAAGGCTCAAAGCTACACACAGAGAAACCCTGTCTCGAAAAACCAAAAAAAAAAAAAAAAAAAAAAAAAAAAAAAAAAAAAAAGACATATTTGCAAAGTGACACTGTCCCTGTAAGAGGCACAGTCTATGCAGCATCCTTTTGTATTTCAACAGACCTTTAATGGCCACCTCAAGACAGATACTGTGAGAAAGTAAATTCTCTTGTTTTTCTTAGCCAGCTTAGGAAATAGCATGCATGTTACTCTCTGCTGGACACTCACTCTAGATGCCTTTGTCTGGCTTGAGAGAACAGGATTCTGAGGTCTTTCCATGGAGACTTCACATCGGAAGAGATGCCTGGGGGTCCCAGTTGGTGCCGTCACAGGTGTTTCAACAGCCACAGTATTGGTAGCTATACACTGTGATGAAAAAGTCTTGGCAAATGCCCCCAGTCCCAGCCACTGCCGACTGACGGAGGCCTATCTACTGAGGCTCAGGTACGTTCTAGGTTGGGGGCAAAGTGAATAATTATTATTGTTTTAAAGTCACTGCTTCTTAATGGTTTGTTATGCAGCAACAGAGAAATAAAATGTTGAGTTTTCTGGAGAGTCATGTGTGACATAAGCTGAGAAGGACTCCTGTTAGTCACGAAGATTTGGACAGAACTCAGGTAATCAGGCAGAGCAGCCATCACCTGTACCTGCCGAGCCACTTCCCCACCCTAGGAAGGAAATTTATAAGTTCTGTTATACTCAGTAGGCTCTGTTCGAAAACACTTTACTTAGGATTGTGAACACTGGTGTTCAAATCCTGTTGTAGTTTTTAATTGTTTTGCTTTTTAACATTTTAGTGATATTATTTATTTATTTATTTATTTATTTATTTATTTATTTATTTATTGTGTGTGTGTGTGTGTGTGTGTGTGTGTGTGTGCGCATGCTTGTGTGTGGAGATTAGATGACAACTTGTAGGAGTCAGTTTTCTCCTTCCACTTGCGGATTCTGGGAATCAAATTCAGATTGTCAGGCTTGGCATCTGAGCTTTGATTCACAAGGAACAGAGTTAGGTTTCAAGCAGCCTGGCATTTGCATCACTTGAGAAGTACTCTAAGGAAAAGAAAATAAAACTACATAGTTTTTTAAACCAAGGCTTTGGGAAGAGTCGTTGGCCAGTGAGGAACTCAGAGATTATAAGCTTCTTTGGCTTTATTAAAAAATAAAATCTGTTCAAGTTCTTGTCTGTGCAAAGGCTCTTCAGAAACTGCTTTCATGTACTCCTGAATGTCAGTCATGTCAGAGACACGGTACCAGGAACTGTGGCTCAGTAGCAAAAGACAGAGTATGTATTTCATGTGATAGTCAGTGATAAATCCATACACCTTTATAACACAGTGGAATGGATGCTGTCACGGATGAAAGTGTGATCCCATCAAGGTACATAGGGGTGGCTTTTTTTCTGAATGGATAGAACAGGTGTGGGGGGGGAATGAAAGGCTTCCTGGAGGGGTCAGCACACTCTTAAGTCAAGTCTATTCAGCTAAAAGTCGCAATGTACTCCAAGGGCACCTTGGTGCTCTTTCGTCCTGTCGTAAGACTTAGTTGGGAAGTTGGCAGAGACCTGGGAGGTATCTAGCACAGCCCAGCCAGGCTCGGTGTCCGGAAGTCAGACAGCAAGCAGCTCTATGTAATGTCGTGGGAAATTGAGGACTGAGCTGGAAGGCACAGCCAGAGCTGTGGAGAAGTGTGGAGAAAGGACGGCATGGTGGCCCAACCCTGCATACCGAACACTTCTCCTGCAAGTCGGCTTCGTCCTCCACAGCCCTTTCCTTGTTTTAAGGAGAAATTTAAGTAGAGACTGAAATGAGGAGAAGTTTCACCAAGCCAGACCTGAGAATTTGCTCTGATCCTGTGTAGATCTGTTTCCCAGAGCTGCCCTAGGGATTCTGAGGGTCTAGTGATGTTTCCTGGATTTCCCAGAGCTGCCCCAGGAATTCTGAGGCCTAGTGAGGATTCCTGTGATTCCCAGAGCATCAACTCAGTTGGTAGCCGTATGATGTGGATGGAGGCTTTGAACTAGGGAAGCCTAGGTCCTTTATAACCCTTTGGTTGGGACCCAGTTTTCTCGTCTGGAGCATTAGACATAGTCAGTGTGAACTCACATAGGTACAAGTGTCTTGTGACTGTGTAGAAAGCGCATGCTTTCTAGTCTTCAGTCTTGGGCATCAGAGGAGTGAGACCTGATGACCCAGTAATATTCTGGGGGTGCACTCTGGTTCACTAACTACCTAAGGCCAAGCAGCTTCAGGCTCACTTTATCTAATCTTTTAGGGACTGGACTAAAACAGAGCCCCACAGAAGCAGAGACAATCCTCACTGTGCTCTGGAGCCCCCTGCCCCCCCATATATTTGTGCTTCCGCAGGGAGGTATCTTGACATGCCAGCCGCCTGGCTTCTAGCTGTTCAGAAAATCTGAGGATCCAGGGATTGTGTGGAATTCAGTGTCTCAGAAAGGTCCAGGAGCAGAGCAAGATGTGGCTGCAGTGGCCAGCTAAGGAACTTTTCATCACCAATGCAGTAAAATACATGTCCAGTAGTGATCTAGAAATTTCTCATGTCCAGCCTCCCCAAACCCAGTTGGTTTTAGGACTACTACAAACAATTGCCTCTGGCATGCTACTTTATATTATTTCTGTAATAATGTTCTCAACCACAGTCGCTCTTACCTGCAAAGCACTCAACATCGGCCGTAATCACGAAGGTATGCGTGAGACAGGCAAGGCAGCACTTAGTTTTTTAGAGACAAGCTTTTACTACATACACCAGTTTAGCCTAGAACTCACAATCCTGCTTCAGCTTTCTGAATATTCAGATTATGGGCATATAGCACTAGATCTGGCAAGACAGGCCCTTTTATGCCCATTGGCTAAAATGTGGCTCAGTGGTTTGTCTGAGGGAAGCAGAGACTGTATACCAGGCTCTGCACCAGGTCCTTAGGAGGTACCGTGCTATTAATACTCCCGATAACCCCACAGGAGGGCGGTTCAATCAAGGCTTTCCAGCTGAGAAACTAAAGTTGCAGAGATACTGAGGAAGTCAAATGAAGTCACACAGTTGTCTCAGACAAGTGGCAGATCCATGGTTGGAGAGCCGGTCTAAATCCTGTGTTATTTCCACCTTTTTCCTTTTTTAAAAAAAGCGGCCCGTCTTAGCTCCAATTGTGTCCAAATAGAAGCATGTGTTGCGGCTGGTTGTTGAGTCTGAGATAAAGAGCTCCTTTTAGACTTTCGAGACAGCCAAATGCTTTCAATATGCTCCCAAGGTTGGTGACTGGGTCTGAATAGAAGCCAGATGTTCTGGATCCCAGAATTATTTCCTTACATATTTGTTCTCGCTCTCCCAACCCCCAGTCCTCCGTTCAGTGGAGGAGGAGGAAGGGGAGGTGAGACCAGACCTATTTTGCTTCTTGTGTCTTTTTTTTTTATAGAGAGTAGTTGAGACTGTATCTGGGCTGGAGTGGGCTGTGACCTGGGGTGGGATGGAGACTAGAAGAAAAGAAAAAAAGAATAGAAAGGGGCCCTGTGCTGCCTGACCCTTCTGTATTCCTTCACAGTTGACAGCCCAGACCCAGCTTCCCGCTAGGAGGAAGTGCCCTGCCGTTAGCCTGTTGATTACTAAAACAGAACCAAGGCAGCTCTTGTCAGCTCTGCTTCCTCCATGCGTGTTGGCAGGTTAAAAAAAAAAAAGATTCTTGTTTTATTACTGTTTGTCAGACTAGGGAGCCTTTGAAGTTCTTTATAGATCTGACTTTTATTAGAGAACGGAGGAGTTGGGGGTTGGCAAGTGGGATGGATGCAGCCCATCAAAATATTCTGCAGAGCACCCAGCCGGCTCACTCCCTGGCACCCCGTCTTTGTCTGAAAGGGTTTTTGACATGGTGTTTCTGTACGTGGCCTGCCTTCCAGATGAGAGAGTGACATCTATTGTCGTAATATAGGGAGGAAATTATGATTACTTAATGATAGCGTGTCGCCGCTTGTCGGGTCTTTATTTTCCTTTTAAAGAGTGGCTGTCACAGCACGGCACAATCGGCCTTCAATCCTGGGACTGAGCTGGGACCTCATGTGGGGTACAGGGTGGTGCAGGGGGTGTCTGCGGAGAGCAAGAGGGAAATAGCAACAAGAAAAATGTTGCTGTCTGGCTTGGCTCCCTGCTCCCCTCGACCCGGTGGAAGCAGAGGCCTCACTGACGTGTGGCCTGGGCTGTGTACATGGGACTTCAAAGTACGAGTTTCAGTTCCACAAAGATGTCCGAAGGCTCCCAGATCCTAACGATCATCACCCCCTTCCCTGAATCCAGAACGCATTGCTCACGGAAACAGGGGGCCGAAGGTGAGAGCAGAGTCAAGTCTCACTTGGCTGGTGCAACGCTTCATTTTCTGCCCTCATCCAACAATAGCTTTCTGAGCCCTGGGACTGAGCATCAACTGTGCGTTCCTCTGCTCAAATAAGAAAATACAGACTACTCATTGCAGCATGTAACACCTTTCATTCCGAAGCTGGCCCTTATTTACCAAGGTCTACCTCTCAGCCACCTTGGATGCTTTGTCCCAGTCAGGCACCCTTCACTTCCTTAAAAAAGGAGTATCTAAGTATCTATCTATCTATCTATCTATCTATCTATCTATCTATCCATCCATCCATCTATCTACTTATTTATCTTGTGTTTGTGTGATGAGTGTGCACGGTGTGTGTGTGTGTGCGCGTGCGCGCGCCTGGGACAAGTGTGGTTCTTGGAGGCCAGAGGAAGACATTGGGTGTCCAGCTCTATCACCCTCCACTGAGTTCCCTTGAGACAGTGTCTTACACTCAATCCACAGCTAGTCTGACAGCCAGCCAGCCCCAGACATCCTTCTGTCTCTGGCACTTGGAGTGCTGTGGTTACTGGTACATATGGGACCATGCTTCGTTCTGGGGATTTGAACTCAGGTCCCCATGGTTGTGCAGGAAGCACTTTTACCCTATCAACCATCTCCCCAGCCCCAACCCTCTTCCCCTTTTCTTGAGACAGGTTCTCATGTAGCCCAGGCTAGCCTTGAATTGGCAAAGTAGTAGAGACTGACTTTGAACTCCTGATCCTCCTGTCCCCTATCTTTGGATTGCAAACATGCTATACCATGATGGGCTTAATGTTGTGGAATAGTCTTTTTGTACACTGTAAAGATGTGTCTTTGCAAGACGCCTTCTGATTGGTTTAATACAGAGCTGAATGGCCAATAGCTACTCAGGAGGAGGTTAGGCAGGACTTCTGGGCAGAGAGAGAGAGAAAGAGGATATGACTCTAGACACTGGAGAGATGCTAGGGGACATGAAGAGAAAACAGGAGGTGTGAGACGGAAGACAGGTTAAAAAGCCACGAGGCAAAATGTAGATTAATATAAATGGGTTAAAGCCTAAGCTATAGGCCTAGCTTTTATAGTTAATAATAAGTCTCCGTGTTGTTTTCTTGTGAGCTGGCGGTATAGAGAAAGACTCTCTATAGCTTAACAACTAATTTAAGTCATGGAATATTTGCAATATTGGGAAGAGCTAGATACTTGTGATCCCATAACTTGTGACCCTATTCTCATGACTCTATATCAGTCTGGTTAGTCTAGGAAATATAATCAGTATGGAAAGAAAGCTGAAAAGTAAGTATGGTGAGATATGACTCACCTAACTTAAAACACCCACAGCCCATTTGTCTCCATCTCACAGGTTTCTATTACACATTGTAGCCCATTCAATTACATCCCTCCCCACCCCAGTCCCTGACTGGTTGAACAGAGTAATGGCTCCTCTCAGCGACTTCTGGCCACTCTCTGACGCGGTCTCTTCCAGGGTGACAATTTCTGGTTTTAGTCTGCTTCCCTCACTGAGTCCTGAGCCCTTAAGGGCAGCAACTGAGTTACATTTAGCTTTGTGCAGTAGGGACAAGAAGTCACAAGAGTTTCATGAATGCTTAGAGTAAAATGTCATTAAAAGACACTAACTTGGTCTAACTACAATAATGAATACGGTAGCAACTAGCTCTTAACTTTTTGGAAAGTTAAACTTTTTGTCTTCTAATATATCAATTCAATATTTTGCTTCATTATCATTATCACCCATCCCCTGTCAGGGCTGGAGATCTGGAGACTGAATACAGGGACCTGCACATGCTGGGCAAATGCTCTTCTTCTGAGCCAAACCACCGCCCCCTGCTTTCTTATAATAATTTTGTAGGTGTTTGCTTTTTAGATAGAGTCTCTTTATAGAGCCCTGCCTGTCCTGGATTAAAGGCGTGAATCACCACCCCTGCCATCCTTACAGTAGTTTGAAATATGTTATGCAGACAGCAGACATTAAATGGAAGAACACATGATTTGGAGAGATTAAATTACTTGTTTATGATCTTATAGGTCACAGGGTTGACTTCCAAGACAGTACTTTGTATGTGCATGCATGTATGTGTGTGCATGTGTGTGCACATGTGTGCTACATGTACATGTGTATGTGCATCTTTTTATGTGCATATCCCAGGTCAAATGAACATGTACACAAGTGCATGCAGAAGCCAGAGGTCAACACTGAGTTTTTTCCTTAAGTATTTTCCATTTAATTTTTTGAGGACATGGCTTTTTTTCACTGAACCTGGAGCTCATTAATTTGGCTAGGCTGGCTGGCCAATGACTTTCGAGACTCCTCCTAACTCCCTTCATCCCTCTACTCCTATCCAGTGTTAGAGTTACAGATGCTCACCACCAAGCCTGAATTTTTACATGCATGCTAAGGATTTGAATCCAGATCTTCATGCTTGAGCCACAAGCACTTTACCAACTAACCGAGACGTCTCCAAGCCCCAAGATAGTACTTTTCTATTGGGGCTTTTTGAATGAGAACAAATTCACAAGTCAGTTCATCCTTCCCTTCCTCCTTCCTTTCTGCCTCTCTCCTCCCCTCTCTCCTCATTTACTCATTCATGTAGCAAGGAATAATTGAACACCATCTATATGCATGCTATTATCCACGAGGGATAAAATAATAAGTAAAACTTCCTGGCTGTGGCATCTGTGTAGGTAACAGTCCTTTGGAGAACTTGAAATCCTTCTAAATAATGCACAGCATGTGGGCTGGTCAATGTTTGGTAACTTCTTGCAAGGATGTGTCATGCTAGAATAGTGATAGTAAGATGAAATGTTTCCTGGGACGCTGACAGAGTTCTCGTCACTTGGAGATTTTTCTGAAGCTAATTGGGAAGGGGGTGGGGTATTAATTCACTTTGTTGAGTTCTTAAGAGCTCTTCCCTGCGCAGTGAATTGCTTAATGGTGGAGGCTTTGATGCAGGCAGGTACTTTTAGTAGAATCTGACTGCTATTGCCCTCTTTCGCAACCTGCACTGTTGTGTGGGCAGAAACCAATTAGACCTAAATTAATTAGCAAGAAAATGATGGGCCCACTTGCTGAGCCATTCACAACAGCCGGTGAGGAACAGCCTTTGTAGGATGCTTCGAGCTTCTGCTGAACCCTAATGATTGAAGTACTTCCAAGCATGGGAGTAAATTCAAGCAGTTGCTGGGGCAAGTGGTTTACTTCTTTTAACCCATGAAAGTCCTTAATTCAGAGGCAAAGCATGGGACTTGGAACTTCTTGGTTCTTTGACAAGCATTGAGATAGATGGGCTTAGAATCGAGTCGTTTCATCTGTTAAGGCCATCAAGAGTTGAAGAAATTGATGGCTGAAAATCACACAAGAGCCAGTATTCAGACGGAGAAAAGTCAACATTGAAACAAGGACAATATCCCACTAGTCCTCTGCAGGACAAGCTCACTCTGGCAGGTTTCTGCAGACTCCTTGCTGATAGCTCGGCCTCTGCCTTTTTCTTTACCCCGGGTTCCTAATCTCAACTAACGGCTCCTCCGTGGCCTCTCATCTTCTCTGACATCATGTCCAACCTTGATCACTTCCCTGTCAAGACCATACAAATTCTACCTTGAGTCCCAGCTGTTCACAGTTCTTGTCCTGGATACCACACTTGCATTTTACACGTACTGACATGGCATGATTGGATGGGTAGACACCTAGGAGATTACTGATGTGCACCAGGTCTGTGGCTGTGAGGATGCCTCTAGAGAGGACTCACTCAGAGGGAGGACTCACTGAGAGGGAAGACCCACTCTGACTTGGGGACCAGGTGGAACAAAAGAGAAAGAAAAAGCCAGAACAGGCTTGTGCTCTCTGTTTCCTGGCTGCTGTGAGCAAGCTCTTTTCTTCCTTGGCTCCCGTCTGCCATGATGCCCAGCCTCCTTGCAGTCCCAGAATCAGAGACATTTGACCATTGACTGAAACCTCTGAGACAACTGTGAGCTACAGCAAACCATTCCTCCAATGAAAAAGTATCTATCAGGTGTCCTGTCATAGCAGTGGAAAAGCCCAGCTTCTAAGCCAGAGATCCAAACCCGGGTATTCACTTCGGATTCTCATTGACTTCCCTACGCTTTCTGTTATTCTTATTCTCCAATGTAGAAACTCCATCAAAACCTATTTCCCTCTACCCCCATTGTTATTATTGTCTTAATAGAGGGAACTAGCAACTTTTCTGAATTATTTCAAAAACCACTTTTTTTTTTGTGGCGATCTTGCACACCATTTTGTAATTATTATTTTGGAGGGGGTTGATGGGAAAGGAGCCCATGCCAGATGTCTACTAAGCTATACCATCCCCAAATCCTGTTTGTGAGTTTTCTAATTCATGTATTACATGGCCAGATTGATCTTTCAAGGGGGGGGGGCTTTTAGAGTGGTCATTGACACTCTTAAATCTTAAGACATTCATGGCTCTGCAAAGCTGAGGGATAATATCTAACTTCCAACTTCAGCCTTGGACTTTGCAATAATATGATCCCAGCTCTAGCTACTTCCCTGTTGGAAGCTCTGGCTTTTGGAGTTCATTTTTCTTGTGTATTGTTTCTACTTGCAGCTGAGGGCAGATACATCCAATACAGACTCATCTTTCAAACCTTAAATGTAGACTATATCTTGTGTTGTTAGGAAGCCTTATTATGCAATGTTAGTACCTGTTACTTGTCTATCTTTCACATGGATGGGATAGTGTCTTGCTCATTACTGTGTTTCCAGAGAAGGCACGGGGGGGGGGGGGGGGAGGGGGTTGGTGAGTTTAAATTTGAATCGACTCATCTTGTAGATTTTCCTCCCCTAAGACTCAGCCTACTTTAACTTGTCTTCCATACTGCTCCAGGGTGATCTTTCTGAAATGCAAATGAATCTATGCTGCTCCCAATAAATCTTTTAGCAGCTCCCCACTATTTGAGAGAATGTGGGCTATGCTCTTTGTCACAACCCTCTGTTGCTTTTTCCACACAGTATTCACTTATTCAACTTATTGTCAAACTGCATTTTCATTCCCTCTTAGTCTTTGACTCTGAGACGCAGACACAGTTCTAGCCTTCAGGGTCCATGTTATCTAGGCTAAGCCAAATAATATCATCACTGTCTGGGCCACAGTGACAGGTTTAGGAATATACAGGTTAACCAAAAAGGCCCATGAAAGTTTCATAGGGATATTTTGGAAAATGACTCTTAACCAGATCTTGTACCAAGGCAAGCCCAGAACTTAGGTCAAAACATGTAAGGCGGAATCCAGATCTGGATAGTCCTGGTTACTTCATTTGACCTTTGACCCAGTAATGCTTGAAAGAGGCCTTCCCTTGTGATTTCATCCAATACCCTTTTCTGCTTGCCTGAACCAGATGTCAGTTCATCTACTTATGCATTCATTGCACACAGATCCACTGTACTTCTGCACTGTTTTAATGACGGTGACAAACAGGTAGACTAGGTCTTTCTTCAGTGATTGACAAGAGACCTCACTGATCCATAGTCCACAAACACACTACATGGCTACACGCAAGCTTGGTCCCATTGTGACTGTACAGAATCGAAAGCCCCCCCCACCGCCCCCCCATCCTGATCACTCACACCTCTGCACCCAGCCTTCACTGAATTGTGTCCTCTAGCATCTCTTCTCTGTGCCACCCCTTCTTAACACCTTTGTCTTCTGCCAAGAATCATTTCCTCCTTTACCCATTGCATGCCACATCCAGTGCCATCCTGGCCCAATGTTTCCCCTCCTGGGCATCTCTTTGGTCACTTGTTTGGTTACTCCATCACCTCTGCTGCATTGGTTTTGTTTGATATCAGCCCTGAAAAATCCCACAATGCTGATTTAGCGCGAGCATCCGCTGTCTAACTCACTCCCGGTCTTCAGTGTATACTTTGGGGGGGGGGGAAACAAAGAACACTGGGATGAGTGCCATAGTGAATGAGTACCTCTAATTTCTGTGGGTCTACAGTGCTGCTCATAACCTTTCTGTGTGATTCTGGTCAACAACTCCCTTTTGTCTTTTCAGCTGTTATTTCAGACCTTGGCTTTTCTGCCTAATGCCTGTCTTCTAACTCTCCCCTTAATCACTTAGTAATAGATCGGTGCACATTGAAAGCTTGCTATGTAGTAAGTCTATACTGGGCATTCTCAAACATGGTGGTGTCAAAGGAAGGAAGACAGTGGACTGGGATGGAATAGAAGCCGGGAACATAGACTATTTGGAAGGGGGTTTGAGAGGGCTTCATGTAGTATTTCATGGTAAAGGAAATAGTCCAGGTGATGTCAAGAGAGTGAGAGAACACAGTGGGGAGAATTCATGAAAACAGAGCACAGAGTTCAGAGGGCTGGTAGAGTAGACTGTGGCCCTTCCCTCTGACACTCTCTCCCACCTTCTTCAATCTCTTCCTCCCTCCTTTCCTTTGGAGTCAACAGCGCTTTAGAATATTCCCTGAGGAGCCCCCAAAGAAGATATCAGTGAATGTTTAAGTGGGAGACACAGCTCCAAGCTGCCCGTAGCATCCCAAGGAGTTCTTCATAGGGATTTCTGCTCAAGTGAAGCCAGGGCTCTTAACTTAGAAGCAGAAAAGAATGAATCAGTGTGAAACAGAGTGGTATTTTGTTAAGAAAAGATTTTTAGGTCGAGTGTGGTGGTGCATGCCTTTAATCGCAGTACTTGGCAGGCAGAGGCAACGGGGAGCCTTTGTGAGTTCCAGTCTAGCCTGGTTAACTTAGTAAGTCTGGGACAGCCAGGTCTACATGGAGGCCCTATCTCAACAAATAACTAACAAAAACAAAAAAACAAAGGTTTTAATGGTTATGCCATCAAATTGCCTTATGAATATTTGTGTTTCTATCCATAGGCCTGGCTGTTCCCAACCTTGGTCAGAAACATTTCTTTTCTTTTTTCTTTCTTTTTCTTTTTGGTGGGCAACCATCAGTGCCGAGATTCTTGACTGGTCAGAGTCCTGAGAATGAGTGAGTGAGTGCTCAGGCTTACATGGGACACTTGTATTACCCCCCCCCCCAACTGAGGCAGAGGGAACATGGCAGAAAGGGAGGGGAAAAGACTAGAAGAATTGGAGGATGAGGAGGGGTTCTGAGAAATGCTGACTTCAGGATGTGACATGGTTACCACACCCAGGAACCCACAGCAGCTGTGGTTACCCGCACAAGACCTTTGCATGATCAAGTCAGCCCAACCCCAGCCTAGATGGAGCAGGTGGTCTTCAGGCCCCTCTTACTGAAGAACTTCTGCATTGAGGTGTTTTCTGGGCAAGGAGGGGCCATCATGGAAGGTTTCCCATCTTCCAGTGGATGGTCCCACACCTATGCATCTGTGACTTTAATAACTGAACTTAATGACTCATTAAAAACAAAAAAAAAGAGTAAAAAAGAAAAAAAAGACATGAAGTTGGGAGGGGGGCATATTAGGAGGGAGTGGGGGAGTTCAAAGTTGGGAAAGAGAAATAAATATGGTCATATTTCACTGTAAACATGTACGAGATTCTAAAAAAGAACCCAAACAGCTATGGAAAAAAAATCCTGAACTACCAATTTCTGAATAAAACTTCTGAGGAGGAAAAAAAGTGTTTTTAAAATTGATGGATCTGTAGGCATGTGTCTGTGTTAGTGAATGCTCCACGTATACAGGGGCCTCAGTCTCTTAGAGCTGGAGTTATAGGTGTTTATGAGCTGCCTGATGTGGTGCTGGGAAGGGAACTTGGGTCCTGTGGAAAATTAGTAAGGATTCTAAGCTGCTGAGCCATTTCTCCAGCCCCAAGTAAAGAAAAGGTTTTTAACACAGATTAATCACTAAGGGAGGAAAGGAAGAAGATATGGAGGGGAGGGAGGAGAGAGAGAGAGAGAGAGAGAGAGAGAGAGAGAGAGAGAGAGAGAGAGAGAGAGAGTTAGAAAAAGGGTAGTATGTAGCCAAGTGAAGGTCTGTGAAGTCTCAAGACTCCTCCAAACCCACCTTCCTCCTTTTATTACAATTGGTCTTCATCTTAAATCCCTGATGTCACAGTGTGGCATCTCCCCGATCGAGTTAGACATTAACGTACTATGCTCCTTCCTCATTCTGTCCCCTCATCTACACTATGATTGCTGATAGTGTTTAGAGCCTATGGAACCCTCACCCGGGTTAGTACAAAGGTCTCTGATCATCTCCTGGTGCTTTTGTGAAGCCTCCTGTACATGGCCATTCAAACAGTAGTGCAAACATTCAAATTTGCCTGGGTTGATGGATGTTGAGGATCATTCATGAACTCCTATTAGGTTCAAGTGAAGTTCAAACTCTTTTTTTTTTCCTGACCAAAACATTTAATTAACAAAAAATTACAATAGCAGAGAAAATAATAATAATAACAACAACAATAAAAAGAAATTAGAAGTGGGAGTCAGGGTGGAAAAGAAAGTGCAGAGGCCTTAGTTCCTAAGAGACCAGCACTCCTGCTGAGCTGGACTTAGCCCCAGCTCCTTCTGAGCTTTCCTTGGCTGCTGGCTTCTCATCTTCCCCCATAAGACAAGCGTTGTGCTCTTCCAGAAATTCATTGAGTTCTTTCCCCTTTGCCTGAAGCTGCTGTGACAGTGTCTCGATGATCTTCTGTATCTGCTCTTTGTCACCCTCCAAGGCAGGCGGCACTTCTTTGACGGTCCGCTCTACCAGCACACCTCCAACCATGCGGTAGCCCTTGCGGGTTTCATCCACTTCCTTCAGTGTATCAATCACTAGGCTGTGCTCATTCAATTCCATCTCCTGCCCAGCTGCTTTGGATGCCAAGCCTCTCTGTTCCTGCCGAAGGCGGTTAAAGCCAGCAGTTACCTGTTCGGCCGACACCGCCCCCTTCCCCGTGCTGCTCCCGCTGCTCTTGCTCACACCACCGCCGCTGTCCGCCATCTTCGCCACCTGCCGAAGTTCAAACTCTTGACATCCCATTCTAGTCACTTTTCATGAGGTAAACAACTTACAGGAAGAAAGACAATTCAGAAATTTAAGTTCACACCAGCTGGTTGTTGTTGTCGTGGCCCTGAGATGGCAGGAAGCACGCAGCGGGAGAGCTGGGGAGCAGAGAAAGACAGAGAAGACACACCCCAGTAACTCCCACCCTCTAATCAGGCTTCACCTTCACGCTTCACACCTCTTCCCCATAGCCCAACAGTGCAGGAAGACGTGGTAGTTAGTGCTCTCGTGGTCCCCGCCCAATCACCTCTCAGCAGTGCGGACAGCTTCTAATCAAGATGCCTGGAGGTCCTGCCCTTGCCTAACCTCTCTAGGCTGTGTCTCCATCCTTGCTATGTTCTTTCTGCCTCTGTGCACATGTGGTTTCTTCCTAGTTTTCTGTTCCAGGCTTGTTCTTGAACATTCCTCAAGACTCAGCTCAAGCTTTATCTTTTAAAATAAAGATTTCTTGATCAGCCCTCTCCCCCCCACCCCAGCCAACTCCTCCAGCTCCCTGAGCTTGGGACTCTCTGTAGGTCCACAGTGATTTGCTTGGCCCGAGCTCCTTACAAATCAGCCAATGGGCTTCTAATGTCTGTGTCATGCCCAAGGCAGGGAGATGTGCAGGCTGCCTTTGTCAAATGAATTAATAGTGTAGCTTACTCCATGTGCCGGTCTGGGATGACATATGACCCAGTCTTGAATACTTTCTTTAAATCACACTATAAACATTTCACTTGACATAGAATTGCAAATATAAAATCACTCATCCAGTACTTCAAACCACCTAGACCTTTGTCTGTTTCCTGTGACAGAGGGCTGCGGCGGCAAAGCAGCCTTCTCACGATTCTCCCTGTGTTTATGGTTTATAACAGGAGAGACCTCCTCTAGTCTTTGATTTCTATTGCTTTTGTTCTGTTTTCGTGCTCACCGTTTTAGAGAACAGAACGGAGAAGATGAGCTATCGAGTCGTTCTTGGCTGACTTGTTTCTGAAGCATGCTTGTGTTCTCCCCATCTCTCCTTAAGTCAGTCTTTAGAGCAGGGCAGGAAAAACAAATGAGAATAAAAGGAAGCAGATTTGACAAATTTCTGTGAAGCTTCCTGTTTCTTTCAGATGGATGGTGGTGAGGTCTCGAGCATGCTATTCACAGTTGTTCATGCTGCCCTTCTCTGTAGACCATCTTTTATTAAACACACACTCAAAGTACGATACTATGATTTTTGCATCTTAATGTACACAACAAATCTGTGAAAAATTATTAAGGCATGAAAGCATTTGGAAACCAGAGAGGGCTGGACTTAGTGTGGGGGCATGGGAGAGAGTCGGGAGAAGAGAGAAGGGGGAGAGTCGAGCAGACGCTGGGTCTTAACGGTCCTGTATACCAACTCCACACGTCTGGGCTTTCCCCCAACATTCCCCTATGGAATGCCATAGGCTTGTGACCTGTCAGATGTGGGCTTTGTAGATAACTCGGGCTGCACAGTGAGAATGAGGGAGTGAGGCCAGCTAGGATATTTCAATAATTGAAGTCAATCACAAGGGGGACTGAAACCAAGAGGTGGGAGCATAGATTTTAGAGACGCCAGGCAGAGGCAGAAATACAAAAGAATAAGGCAGTGGACCCCTGAGCTGAGTGTCCCTGGCCACTTCTCAGAGTGTGATTCCCAAGGCATCTAAAGCCGGTTGCCAGCAGTATCCTCATCTACAAAATGGAGCTAACAGCAGTAACCATCTCCCAGAAGTCTGGCATGAATGAGGAGATAATGTGTGCTGTGGGAGTCAGATTCCTGGCCTGCCCAAGTGTATCCACACCCTACTCTTCAGAACATCTGAATAGATGCTATCTTAGGGACAAAAGAGACTTTGCTGTTGTGAACAAGGTGAATCAAAGATCAGAGAGATTGTCTCTGATTATTCAGGTGGACCAATCTAACTATGCAAGTTCTGAGTAGGACATAATCCTTTGAGAACCTCGCCTGGCTATAGCCAGACAAAGATGTGGCATCGGAACATGTGCAATACTTACACTGTGGAATAAATGACAGGTATTATATTGATGGCTTTGGAGGTGAAGGAGGAGACCATGAGCCAAGGGATATGAGTTTCCTTTAGGAAAAAGCATGGAAACAGATTTGCCCCACCTGCACCCCTGGAGCTTCCGGAATAGGTGGTAGTCCTGACAGGATCCTCATTTTAGTCAGCAAGGCTTGGGGTATTAGCCTAGAGAACTCCAAGATGTTACTTCAAGCCTAAAATTTTATAATTATTTGCTACAGAAATATTGGAAAGCTAGTGAGTGTGTAGAGGGCTCAGCCTAGAGATGATACATTGAAGAGCCACCAAGCCAGGTAAGTCAGTGAGACATCATTGACTAGATGTGGGGGGAAGGAGGGAGGGGAATCCGTCACCCACACTGTGGCCAGGGCTTAATTTGGGATATTCAGGCATCTTGTTCAGTATGTTGTTGGTTATGGAATCTGAAACACAGGAGGAGATCTGGTGTCTACCAGCATTATAGAATTATCATCACAGAGTAAATTCACTTCACTCCATCACAGCTAAGAGGTATTTAGGAAAAGTATTCTTCTCCAGGTCCCTGGTTTCTCAAACTGACTTCCATATCCTTGAGGCCACACAAGTGTAACTATACTGATCACTTGGGTTTAAAATTAATGTCTTGAATATTGTCATCTAACCCAGGAGGAGCCATGATTAGATGTCACTGTCCATCTTTGAAGCCACAAAATCAAAATAAGACTTTTCATATGTAGCGAGCAGCACAGTTGGATCCTGGTGTCACTAACAGGTGGCTGATTCTAGGTGGGTTCTCAGACTGATTTGTAAGGCATTGAACATCTCACTAAACTGCAAGTAACCTTGACAAAAGAGTTAGTGTTTGCCTTAAAATTTTTTTTTTGAGTGGCATTGGTGGTCACACTTGCCCCCCACCCACCCCCAGGCTAGGCACTGCTCTATTCCAGACTTTTCTTTTTTCTTTTTTTTTGGTTTTTCGAGACAGGGTTTCTCTGTGTAAGCTTTGTGCCTTTCCTGGAACTCACTCTGTAGACCAGGCTGGCCTCAAACTCAGAGAGATCTGCCTGCCTCTGCCTCCCAAGTGTTGGGATTAAAGGCGTGCACCACCACCGCCCAGCTTGCCTTAAATTTTTTTATGTGATCCTGACAGTCTTGGGGGCTAGGCGTTTGCAGGTCTAATGCTTTGTCTTGGTAGTCTTAACGTTGTATAATCCCCACATGGGTTTCTTTGTCCCTGACTCCAGCAACAGCACATTGTTGAATGGGGACAGCCCATTCCTCTCCATGGATGCCATTTCATACCCAGAAAGGCCCTGTACTGCTGAACCAGGTCTAAGCCTTCACCTGTCTCACCACAGCATACAAGCTCTCCAGCCAGGCCACAGGTCGCCCAGTTCTGATTCTTGTATTTGTTGGATATGACCATCTATGGCACCGGTGAGCAACTCCATGGGTAAAGATCATCAGCGGCAACTGTTGGGGTGAGAGGTAGTTCAAAGCCCGCCCGCTGAAAGAAGGTATGTGCTTGTGGCTGTCATTGCAACAGCTGATGCTTGGCGGAGGCTGTTTTTTGTTTTTGTTTTTGTTAACTTGACACAGGGTAGAGTCATCTGGAAAGAGATAACCTCAACTGAGAAAATGCAACTGATCAAATTGATCTGTATGCAAGTCTATGAGGGCATTTTCTTGATTAATGATTGATGTAGGAGGGTCCAGCCCACCGTGGGTGGTACCATCCCAAGGCAAGTGGTCCCAGGTTGTATAAAAAAAAACAAGTTGAGCAAGTCCTGGGGAGAAAACCAGCAAGCAACGTTCCCGATGGCCTCTGCTTCAGTTCCTGCTTCTAGGTTCCTGCCTTGAGTTTCTGTTTTGGCTTCTCTACAAGAAGGACTGTGATCAGGCAATATAAGTTAAATAAATCCTTTTCTGTTCAAGTTGCATTTAGTCATGGTATTTATCACAGTAGCAGAGAGCAAACTAACATAGAGGCTCACTATACTATAGTAATCAGCAAGGGACCCCTTTAGACACAGAGCTTCTAGACACCTTCTAGAGCTAAGGAACACCTTAGACAACTCTAGTAAATTGCTCAAGCTAATGTAGCAGCAAAGCCAGAATTCAAAATCACTTTTATCCATTTTCCAAATCCACATTCTTTCTAATACCCATGTTAACAATATTAATACAAAGATAAAAAGGTATGTCTGAGAAACATGGAATGTTCTGGTACTCCTATTCAACCTTCAGCACCTCCAGGGGCTTCCTAGTTCCTCGTCCCGGAGGAGCTTACTGTTCTCTGATTTAGCCAGGGCTATTTGAGTGCTGAGTCCAGGCATGGTGCTGGGTGAGGCTCCTCAGAGAGATCACTTTCTAATGGGGTGACTGTATCAGTAAGCGGACAGCCCCCCCCCCCCCCCCCCGTGCTGTGTTTAACTATCACAGTGCAGACCAGCAACTCTCGCTGGGGGCCTGGATGGAGATCCTTGTACCCTCTACAGCAGGTTGCCTGCTTTCCACACACTATGCATGACCTGTTGTAGAGGAATCCCCTGCATTCCTGGGAGGCAGGAAAAACATGTATTGATGCAGAACCTCATGGCTTAAGCTACTGTCCATCTCAGCCATCAGTGAGTCACCTCAAGGGGCAAACATCTCTTCATTCATGATAAGTTATCCAGAGGGCCAGATTCCAGCAAACCCAGTCAGTACTTATTATCTGAGGCTGAAGAACAAACAGGTTGTCATCTCCCAGCTGCCCAGGACACGTGTTTGAGTGGAGAGTGGGGCCTCACTGGCCGCTCTGAGGCTTCCTGGATCTCAGAGCTGGATCATCTGAACATCTTCACTGTATCTCCTTTTAACAATGAGGACACTAAAAATTCAGTCATGACTTGGCAAGATGCAGTTCACAAAGCTGCAGCCTGACATCTCTCTCCTGTCAGGCCATCTCATTTCCTGTAACGCTGACATTGGTCTCTATTCACCATGGGGACCGCCCTCCTATGTTTTTGTCTTCTACTTCAAGGCTCTGTATCTGACCTGCTTATTCACTGGCTCAACGACGTAGCTTTACCCCAGCGGGTGAGATTTGACTAACCCATACCCCTGTGCATCTGAGGAGGACCACTAGTGGGCAGAAACCTGATTTTGATTTTTTAGCTTGTGCTGTATACCGCTCTAGTTTATGCGTGAGCTTATTCTCCCTAAATATGGCTTCAGTTCAGCAATCATTGAAGACTCTGATTTCCATAGCCAACAGTTTGGAAGATTCCCTCTCCTGGTCTCAGTTGTGTTCCGGCCTTATATCTCTATCATCCAATGCTAAATAATCTGGCCAGTGTAGACGGCTCCTTGTCTCAACACACTCACTTCTAGGTAGTTATTTCATGCCCCAAATGTGCCTCATCCCTTCTTTCCCATCTTAAATCATTCTACCTATCTCATTAACTCCTATTCAACCCCCAAAGCCCCAACCAAAGCCCCTCCATTTATTCAGACAGAGTCTCTCTGATCAAGTTTTTTTGAAGACCAGAGTGATGACTCCCACTGGAGACAAATAGAGAATTCCTCACTACACGTGGTGGCACTTGGTTCCCTGTGCCCACCCCACTAGTCTGCGGCATTCTGAGCTCAGTAATTGGCATCATTTGCATGTGAAGTGCACCCCTCATCAAGGATTATGTATTAAGGCCTCTGTCCTCAACACAACAAGCAACAGTCGAGCTCTGGGGAAACGACTGGCCTGTGAGGGCTCTGACCTAATTTGTAGGTCAGTCCGTCCATGAACTCATAATTTGATGGTATTATTTGGAGTTGGTAGAAATTAAGAAGTAGTGCCTTTCTGGAGGAAGGAGGTCACTGAGGACATGCATTAGGAGGATGTGTCTTGTACCTATTGGGGTCTGCCATGAGGAGGTCTCTTTGCTCTTTTCTCCAATATTCTGCCTCACCATACATCAGCTCAGAAACAACAGATACCAATGACAGTGGACTGAAAGATCTAAATCTGTGGTCTTAGATTTGAATAGATCTTTAAAAAAAAATCCTTCCTTTCTTAGGTTGTTTCCCTCAGGCATTTTGTCACAGTGCTGGAAATGTGACCGACATTCCGCACCTCCTTCATCCTTTACCTAGAACTCAGAGCACAGTAGGTCCCTATAACGGTGCCGCATGGTGTTGCTTCTAAAGCCAAACACGTGCAGCAATACTGACGCCCTTGATACTATATGTTTTGAAGGCAAAATTAATTCGGCTAAGAGGGATGATTTTGAACGTGTTCCCCAATGGCACGCGCTCATCTGACATCCTCACAAGGATTTTATCAGGCAGAGAAATGAAGAGGTCATTTCTAACAGAGGAATTAATACAAGCCACTTGGGGACTAGAGGGAATCTGGAGCAGATTAAGAGGTGAGGAAGTTGTACCAAAGGATAGGCAGCGGTGCTCAGTTCCTTAGAGCCCCATGTGCACTGTGGACTGGAGACTTTCCACTGGCCACATCTGCTGGGTTGCTAAGATTCAGCAACTCTGGGGTCCACCATCTTTGTCGTCGTTGATTCTTTAGATGCTGTATACAGGATTTCTCACAGGATTTCTCAGAAATCCTGTCACACCGGTAGACTTGTCTTCATAGGAGGACTGGATTGTTCTGAGACGTTGCAGATTTTTTTTTTTTTGTCCTCTGGCTCAACCACTGGAGGTCACTGTTGTACCATCGATATGAGCGCAAAGCCCCGCCTGATGCCCTTTTGAAGTTGGCTTCTGCCAGTGGAGAATACAATGCCCCCTGGGTAGCTAGGAAGTCCCGAGACGCAGGCCTCTCCTTAGTGGCCTGGTGACCTGCAAAAAAGTGACTTCGGAAGAGCGATGTCTGTCTGGAGAGGGGCCGCGGGTGGGAGAGCGGAGCGGGAAGGGAGACGTCTGTATCGCATTAGCCTGCGTCTGGCGGGGAGGGGCTGGAGGCCCCGGTGGGTCAAGGCAACGGCTCCCCCGCTGCTTTTTGGCGCGAATCTGGTAGTGATTAGAGAAGGTTATTGTTTTGGAAGTCCACAGAGATCCAGGGCAACGCTGCTTTGAACGTTTCAGACCCCATTTTAGAGGGATGTGTGGAGACTGGAAGAGGCCTCTCCCACGCCTCCCCTGCTGGGCTTTGACCATAGAGCTGCTAGGCAGAGAAAGACAAGGGAAACTGAGGCCTGCTCCTTAAGCACACCTACTCCTGGGGTGTTGCGGCAGAGGCTCCAGGAGGATCACAGAAAAGAGCTCATACACCCTCAAAGAGGAAATGCTACCCGTTTTTGTCACTCACTCTTCCTGATCACATAAATGTGGAGTGAATATCATTTGGTTCATTTGTTTTGCGAAGAAACCGAGGCTTGGAACTGACATTCGAACCCAAGTCTCTTGAAATATAAAGAGAATGATGGTAAAATGACCACTTGTGGTTACTGGCTAAGACTTCTGCCCTTGAAAGCTTGGGGGAAAGAGCCAGCCCCTTACTGTGCAGCCTCACAAGTCATTCCAAAGCTGGCTGAGATGAGAGCAGCTTCTGGAAGAGCAGAATAACTTTTTTCCCCTCTTCTTTTCCTTCTCTTTCTCCACATCTCTTCCCCGGGGTTTCACTGTGTAACTCAGGCTGACCTCAAACACTCAATCCTCCTACACCCCCCCCCCGCCCCCCACCGCCCGCCCCGCAAGTGCTGGGATCTCAGGGTTGGGCTACTCCTAGATCAGAGTGGCTTTCTAATAAGTCATAATCTGTTTATAGCCATTCATAAAAGCAAAGTGCTTCTGCACACATTAGCTAATTTGGCTCTTACAATAACTGTCTTATCCCCATAGCTGTAGACAAAGAATCTGAGATGCCGGGGAATTAATTTGCCTAAGGTGGTGCAGTCAATGATGAAATTCAACCTCAGATCTTGCTCTAAATACAGCACCCATTGCTTGATACCAGTTAGTCTCTGGGTAAACCTTGGATGATGGAGTAATGCTAAAGCATGAAGTAGTTTGCAATAAACTGTACTTATTGTTTTGGTAGTGTAGCATTTTACCTCTGGAGACCAGCCTTCAACCCAGGATTACACTGGAGACCCTGCCTCGGGGAAAGTTGTCCTCTGACTTCCACATGAGTGCGCACATGCATGTGCACGCACACACACACATACCCACACCCACCCAACCACCCACTACACACACACACACACACACACACACACACACACACACACACACACATTTATTGTGAGTATATGTGTATGAGTGCTCACATGGCACAGATGGGATGTGGAGGTCAGAGGGACAGCTTGCAAGAGGCTGTTCTCTCCTTTGACCCTGTGGGTCCCAGGTCATCAGACTTGGCAGCAGGCACCTTTACCTCTTGAGCCGTGTAACTGGATTCATAAATGAACTTGTTAAAGAATTTTCAAAGAGACAAAGATTACAATTTAATTTAATTTATTTATTTTTGCTGAAGTTCATACAGCTCTGGGGAGTCCATCGTCTTCCTATAGCCAGATTTAGCAGATAAGAACCCAGAACTCCTAGAATTAGATTTCTTAGGATTTATTGAGACATTGATACTTAAAAAAAAAGTCAACTATTTATCTGAAATGCAAATTTAACTGACCACTCTGTGTTTTATCTGTCAACTGTATTCTACATCCAAAAAGAGAAATCTAGGTTTGATGTTTTTTTGAGCACACTTGAATTTTGGACATGGCAATATATTTTTTTTTAAAAGGACAATTTGGAAACATCCTCCCAGCGTACAGGGAATTTTCATATTCTTTATTGTTGCCAGCAACCCTCGTGTCTGTGCTTCCTGCCCGGCACCCCCTAATGGAATCGTTTTTAAGTGTGTCCTAAGGAACAAAACAATGGCAAAGCAGTTTGAAAACCCAAAGGGCTGCAAGACGATTGTGAAAGAAAGCAGAACAGTTCACTGGAGCAACTGCCCCAGGGAAACTACACCATGGAAGGAATCCCGGAGGAGGGCCGAGTGGAATCTCCTTCCTAGGCACACCTTTAATCAAACTTCAAAAGGAAGGCAGCTCATTCCCTTTGGAAGCCATTATGTAATGAAGTCAATCCTGCTTTCTACTCCCAAACTAATTACTGGATTTATTCTTCCTACTCAATCTATTTCCAGGTATTTGGACTAAAAAAAATGCCATTCTTTATTACTTCTCTAATACAAACAGCAACCACAAATAATGTTAATTTTCCTGACTAGGTGTACACATGCTAATTTTAGAACTAGCATTCAGAATTTGCATATCAAGGAATTGTCACATTTCTGAAATAGAATCCATTATTGCATATAGAGAGGGTTTCTTAATCTAGCATACATCAAAGTAGACTCAGGTCTCATAAAGAAAGATAAGTGTATTCTGGAAAAACAAGACCCATGGCTCTTTTGAGACAAGGTCTTACTTACTTTGTACCTTAGGCTAGCCTGGGACTCACTATATAGCCTTGACTAGTCTTGATTTTGCAGTGATCCATCTGCCTCGGCTTCCTAAGTGCTATGATTACAGGTCTGACTTACTACATCCAGCTTGAATGGTTGAGTCTTGAAGTCTTAAAGCCAAACACTGAAAAAGCAGGTAATACATGTATACACATTAATGAACATCACCTAGCACCTGTTAGGATGGGTATAACTAAGCATGTATCATAGAAGTGTTGGTGAGGATGTGGGGAGCAGACTCTGTGCATGGCTAATGGGAATGTCCATCACCAGTGTTATTATGAAAAATAGCATGTAGGTTCCTAAAAAATAGAACTTTCATGTGCTCCAACAATCCCTCATCTGACTAATCAGCCAAAGGAAATGAAATGAGTATTTTAAAGAGGTGTTTGCACCCCAGTGTTTGTGGTAGCAGCATTCATAGAAGATCCAATAGAGAATCAAAAGGTGAATAAACAAATAAAATGTGATACGTACATATGTGCATACACATATTCATATAAAGATGGACTATTATTCAGCTTTCAAAGAATGGGGGATTCCTGTCACCATGAGATGTCACACCATGAATGAGCCTGGAGAACTTTATGTGAAATGTCAGACAGAAAGTCAAATCCTGCACGATCCCATTTACACACAGAGTTGAGAAATCTTGAACTTGCAGAGAAGTACAGAGTATAACAATGGCTTCCAGGGGCTGGGATTGGAAGAAAGGGGAAGATGTTGGTCGAAGAACAGTTATGCAAGATTAATCAGTCTGTAAATCTAATACACAGCATGGTGACAACATTAATAGTAATATAATGCACACTTGGAATTTGTTAAGAGAATTAACCACAGGAATTTTCATCGGATATATAAAGAGTTAACTGAAGCAATAAACACACTAATTAAATCTATTTTGGAAAGAATTTCACAATGTATACATACCTCAAACTTCATAGTATACATATTAAATGCATACAATTTCCATCTGTCAAACATACTTCAATAGGGCTGGTGTTCTATTTCAGATGGTAGTCTGTTGCTTAGCATGCACAAGACCCTGGCTCTGCTCTTCAGCATAGCACAAATCAGATGTGATGGCGAATACCTGGAATCTCAGCAAGTCTGAGATGAAGGTAGGAGGATTGGAAGTTCAGTAATTGTCCTCAGCTACATAGTAAGTTTGAGGCGAGGCTGGGGTAAATGAGATCTTGTCTAAAAATAAAAAAAATCTTGAAAAGAATATACACACTTCAATAAAGAGGAAAATAAGGAGTTTCTGTATTCCTTGCCACTGCGTAGAGACTGTCACACAGACAACTGGACAGATAGCACTGTCAGTAAATACAAGAAACAGTACTTGCCATGCAAATGTGAGGAACTGAGTTTGATCCCTAGAAACTGTGTAGAAAGAGTCTGGAGTCAACCACACGTCTCAGTTGGCAATGATGTTTGCTGCCAGGCTTGCCATGGGTTTGATCCCCAGAACCTATCTGGTGGAGGGAGAACTGACTCCCACTAATTGTCCTCTGACCTCTCCATGTGTGATGTGGTATAGTGCATGTCCACAGACATACATGCACATACACAGACAGATAGACAGACAATTATTCAATGAATTAAAGACTAAAATGTTAAAAAAAGAGCCCAGTGTGGTGGTGTGCATTTATAATCCCAGCACTGGGGAGAAGGAGACAGGTAGGTTCCTGGGCTCTCTGGGCCAGTAAGCCCAGCCTACTTGGCCTCTAGGCCAATGAAGGAACCTTGTCCTCTCAAACAAGGTGGATGTCACCTGAGGAACAACAACAGATGACTGACCTCTGTTCTATATAGTCACACATGTGCAAAGGTGAAAGCCACAGCCCTGTCCTCAAGCGTGCTCACAGCTGGAGTCCGGGGGAGGTACACACATAAACAGGGAAGCGGGAGCAGTGTAAGTGTAAAAGCATGGACAAGAAAGCGATCAATTCTGCCTGGAGGAGATGAGGGATGCTAGATCAGGCAGAAGAAACAATGTTTGCCCAGCAGGGGCCTGTGACACATTGGTGAAGGGCAGAAGCCTATGCTGCTGGTGGAGGAAATGCCACAGGGTAAGTAGCCAGCTAGAGTCCATCTGAAAGTGGTCTCTGTATGGCAGGTGAAGGAATTTGGATTTAATGAAAAGTCACTGGAAATCTTTAGCAGCCAATAGGATTTGAAGAGAAAGATGTCTGAGGACAGTATGGCAGGTCAAGGGGACAGACTAGAGGCATTGATGCAGTTAGCATATTAGTACATTCTGGGGGAAAGTTTGGGCTGAGGGAAGGAACGTGGGAAGGCATGTCTTCTTTGTTCACATTCCACCTTTATTCTTGCCTCTTTGCATCCTTGCATCCTGCAGAACTCAAAGCTGAAGTTGAATCTAGTCATGTAAGCATGCTTCAATTAGTAGAAGTATTTATTACGATGGCTGGGACAGCTCCATAGAGAGCTTATACAGAGTGCAATCGAGAATGATGTCTGGTAATGGTAGTCAAAGCCCAACCTTTAGCTTACATGTAATAATCATTCAAGGACAGAACCCTTGTTCAAATTTGTAGATGCCAGAGAATTGAAAGAAATAGATACTACATTGAATGACAAAACTAAATTCCAAACAGATATAGAAAATATTACAATGATCATAAACATCTACAGATAAAATGTAGTAAGCGTAAAATAAAGTTCTGCAGTTTGATAAAAAATGCGTAGTTGGAGAATGAGGGAAATCAGTGTATAGCTGGTATAAAAATGTAGAACTCTATATTTCAATAGCATGGCATAATTGGGTTTTATTTCTGACTCTCATATCTAGTGAGGTGTTCATTGTCTTGTGTGAAGATTCAGGTCCAAGTTTTCTTCTACCTAGTGGGTCAGCGTTGGCCTCACTGTTGTAGGTGGAGTAAAGAAGGGACTAGTGTTCAAGAAAACTATGGCCCAGAAATCTTATGTATCACTTTCTATCACCTTCATCGGAAGGGAGACTAGATCGGCAGCTAGTGACAGATCTGTCTCACGAAGTTGGGACACCTCTACCGATGACTTGTTGCCGTCTCTGCCTCTGTGACAATCAAAATGGAGACCATAGTCTCAGTACTGGTTAGCACATGAGATTTGGGCTCATAGTGATAAAAAGCAAAGTGAACCGGGAAGAAGATACAAAGGGAAGATTTGCAGTGACTAGAAGAGAGGAGCACACTGGCTGTGCCGGGCTCGTAGAAAACACCCTCCTTCCATGTGTTTGGTTTCAGGGGGTGCTAGTTTACAGGTTGTAGTTAACACATTTGTAACTACTTCTCTACATGTTGGGTTGATCACCCCAGCCAAAAATTTCTGACAAGCCACAGACTCGAATCTAATGACTAGCCATTCATTTTTATGATACCTTTTAAAGTCACAACAAACTTAACAAGTTCAGCTTCAGTTCACACTAGAATTTCCAAACTGTATGAATAGTTATCAATATCACCATTTACCTGTTTACTCAAGATATGATCCAAGGAGCCATCTTTGAGCTGATACCTGTTTTGTGGTCTCCACATCTGCCCAGACTCTCATTTTCAACTGGTAAGTATTTCTCACTCCATCCCTATCACCAACACTGATTGTGTTTTTTGTTATGTTCTCCTGGTTTAGCAAAAGAATTTCTTAAGTGGTCTTATCTCTCCTGCCTTTGCGTCTCCATACTGCCATCCAATCAATCAACAAAAATGTCAATCTAATTTATTATTTCCTTTTAAAAACCATTTCAGCGGTTTTAAGTATAATACATAAATCTCTTTGTTTGATTATTGCTTACGTTTCTAATGCAACTGTTCAACACTCATGGTGTACCCTGTTCTTTCTGAAGTTTCTTAAATAAACTGTCCGATTTCTCCAGTATGTACCTTTGGTCAAAATTTTTCCCCTTAGGCAATTACTTCTTTGGCTAACTTCTATTTGCCCTTAAAAATCCACTTAGGGCCTTGCCTCAGTTACAGCCCACTCAGTAAAATGTCTTGCAAAGATGAGGCTCTGAGTTTGATCCTTAGAATCCTTGTAAAAAACCAGGTGTGGTAGTATGCACTTGTAATCTCCCTGCTGGGGAGGAAGAGACAGGTGGGTCCCTGGGACTAGCTGGTCAGCCAGCCTATCCTATATGGTGAACTTGAGGCCAGTGAGAGACCTGTTTGAGAACAAAAAAACAAAAATAAGGTGAGTGACAGCTGAGGATTGATGCCTGAGAGTGTCCTCTGGCCTCTACCCTACATGAACTCCTTTCACACAAGTGCACTGTACGTACACAGACACACAGACAGACACAGACACAGACAGACACACACACGGAAAGAGAGAGGAGGAGGGAGAAGGAGAGGGAGATTTGTTTACTACTTTTCTTAATTACTCAATCTTTGAGTGTTGGGTACAGCTAAACACTTTGTGTATGTCATACAAGCATTTCCCATAATATGTTTCTAAAACAATGGCCTTCCTTCCTTCCTTCCTTCCTTCCTTCCTTCCTTCCTTCCTTCCTTCCTTCCTTCCTTCCTTCCTTCCTTCCTTCCTTCCCTCCCTCCCTCCCTCCCTCCCTCCCTCCCTCCCTCCCTCCCTCCCTTCTTCCCTCCCTTTCCCAGTATCTAGCCCAGTCAGTGTGTGGTATACAATCAACACATATCTGTGATGTGAGTTGTCATGTGGAAGAGGGAGCAGACTCTTGTCTTCTTTTTTGAGATGAAAACCCATAAAATACAGAACATCAGTAGTCTTTGACATTGTCAGAAGCTAGTGCTTCCTCATTGGAATTGATGAGCTTGAAGAAAATGACTTAGACCTAATCGAAGCTCAAATCTGGGGTTGTCACTTACACTTTGCACCAAGGAGTACTTCCTAAGTAATAAGGCTGTGCACCTCACACACCCTTTATACGTACCTCCATCAAGCATTCCAATACAAGAGCGGCCTGCTAATGACTGCTGAGCGCAGACACCGGCTTCTCTCTATTGCAGTTCCTTCCAGCATCCGATCCTTTCGCCAGCACTTTTCTGCTCCAAGTTATCCTACAAAGTATCACAAATCCAATTTTCCTCCTGACTTCCTTCCTTTCATGTGCTCAGAAAGGCATGTGAGCTCCCCATTAGTTGTGGAATAAAACTCACAGTCCTGTATATGCTATTCAGGGCTGCACATGAGGGCCTCTATATCTCATCTAAGTTTCCCCCTGAAAATTCTCTATTCACAAAATCTCTGTTGCAAACGTACCTGGAGCTCTGTTTTTGCACTAGAATGGGGATGGGGGATGGAGCATGTGAGGGGTGGAGCACTTGGGGGATGGAACACTTGGGGGATGGAGCACTTGGGGAATGGAGCACTTGGGGAATGGAGCACTTGGGGGACGGAGCACTTGGGGGATAGAGCATGTGAGAGATGGAGCACTTGGGGCATGGAGCACTTGGGGGATGGAGCACTTGGGGGATGGAGCATCCTGTTGCGTGCTTTTATTTATGCTGGCTTGAGGCTCAGATTTCCTTTTTCTCCGTATTTTATTTTTTTTCAGGATATGAATTTATCTATTTATTTTTGAAACAAGGTTTCTCTGTGTAGCCCCAGCTGTCCTAGAGCTCACTCTGTGGACCAGGCTGGCCACAAGCTCACAGAGATCAATCAGCCTGCCTCTGCCTCCTGAGGGCTGGGATTAAAGGTGTGTGCCACCACTGCACGGCATACATTTTTTTCAGTCAGTTCAAATCTATTTCTTTACTTATGTGCCTATATTTACTATTGCTGTGACAAAATACTTGATGACATAACTTAAGGAAGGAAGAGTTTATTTGAGCTCACTTTGAGGAGACAGTCCATCATGGCAGAGGAGGCTTGGCCAATTTGCTTTTTCTGGGGAGCTAGGAGCATATAATCAGAAGCAGAGAAACGAATCTGGGGGACTCAGCTGCTTTCTCTTTTTTTATTCACCCAAGATCCCTGTTCATGGGACAGTGCCACCTACATTCAGGACAGACCCTCTCTCTTTTATCTGGAAATATACTTTGCAACACTATCCTTGTTCCCAAAGTCCACCACGGTAAGGGCTTAAGCCCCACCAACACTGAGGCCTGGCTGTTTCTGCTAATTATACCTTTGGCCCTTACCAAAGACGTCCTGTAAGTATTCAGATACATTTCTTGTTTCCCCATCTAAATTAAAACTTCCTTGAGAGAAAGGGATATTTGAATCCCCATTGCTTACTAGTCTCTATTTCCATATTATTTTGAACAAGCCACTAAGAGGGTCCTGATTATTTGATCTAGTAGCTATTTATATTTCTGTCTTCACAGGTAAGCTATGAGTTTTTGATTAAAACAAACTACCTCTGCTTCTTCCTGGGCCAGCCTCAGTGCCTAGGATAGGGTAGACACTTCATAAGTGCTTGCTAAAGAACGAGAGATGAGTTGACGTTGCCAGAGAGCACTGTGAACGGAATTGATAAATCAAACTGCGCTGTGATCAGTCTGAAATGGAGAAGGTGACTGCCCCTGAAATGCTCGCCGTGATCAGTCTGAAATGGAGACGGTGACTGCCCCCAAAATGCTCCCTCTCTTTGTTGGCCATTTTCCCTCTTCGGAATGAAACTTGAGCAAATTAAACAGGACTCCAGCTTGAATCCACAAATGACACCGAGCCTGAGATGATGCTGAGGTTGGAAGCGATTTAGTTCACTTGCGTTTTATTTGGAGGATAATGTTTTCCTTCTGGGAAGAGAAATGTTCAGGGGAAAAAAATTGCCTTCTGACTGTAATACACAAGTAATAGGAATTTGGCCAGAAATCCGATCTTATGAAAACTCTCCGAGCAAAGCTTCTCATACCCCTGTCTATGCCTTTGGATTGACAGTCTCATGTTTGCCTTTCTCTGGTTTCCAGAGATCAGGCTAGAGAAAGGCGCCAGGGTAACAAGCCAAATAGGCCTATTATGGGATGTCATGCTCACTGGGCATGAGTGCTGTCTCCTAGGACGTTTATAGCACTTATTACTCAGCCCAACTTTAATAACACATGGACAAGCCTGGGGCAATCTGTAAAGGATCTAAAAGATTTTTTTTTTTGTTATAACTGTCTGTATTATAAAATTAGTGAGTCTTGGGATTGGACTGGATTGGAAAGATGATCTCATCAGAGGGGCCTCAAGTTTACTGGAGAAGAGCTGTTTTCAATATCCCTAGCATTCTAACTGGGCATGGCACTGGGGGTGCATTTATAAGTGTAAGTTGGCAGATGGTAACTGTTAAGTGGTAAGACAGAATATGGAAATGCCACACCCCTGTAAGCCATGGAGATGAGGCAGGGCAGGAGTGAGCAGCCCATCCCAAACATTTTGCTGAGAATCATAGAGACAGGAATATGGTGGGAGACAGTGTTATAAATTATAAGAAAAAAAATCTTATAGATGGGTGCTTTTTGAAACTTAATACTCATCGAATCACCTGGAAACCAAGTTGATGCTCATGTCCAGGGTGGGACCTGATGTTCTGCATCCGCAAGACCCTAGGTGATGCTGTGGCTACCAACACATGAACTGGACCTCGAGGAGCAAGACTGCAGAGTGTGCCACACTTACCACAGCTGGTAATGAAGTCAGATGTTAACCATCTCCAACATAGAGAAGTGGACTCTTAGCCAATAATGCTGGAAAACTCACTCACTATAGACGCTCAGAGCTGAAACGGGTCTCAAGTCATCTAGTTCACTCATTTCCACACTCCTGCTTTTGTTGGTTAAAGACAATTACTTAAAAATTGTTTTAAAATTGTGTGTGTGTGTGTGTGTGTGTGTATCCACACATGTGCTCATGGGCATGGCTTGTGTGTAGCGGCCAGAGGACAATTTGTAGGAGCTTACTTTTCATTTTACCATGTGAGCCCTAGGGGTCAAACTCAGGTTATCTTGGCAGAGAGTGTTTTTGCCCACTGAGCCATCTCACCAGCCTGGAAAATTGTGCTTTAAAAGTAAAATTTTATGTATACCCTAAATATAGGAAACAAATAAAACCTTTGATGAAATCTGAACAGATTGCATGGAGCCAAATCCTTCTCTTTCCGAGACCCTCAAAGATTCTGAAGTCATTTTCCTAGAACATTAGGATTCTTGGTAACACTATTAGGAAGCCAGTAACTTTCTTTAGTGCAAGAAAAAGAGGCCTAGCACCCTGGAGACCAAGACAAGAGGACGGTGAGTTTGAAGATGGTCTGGGCTGCATAACTAGACCCGATTTTTTTTTTTTTTTTTTGGTTTTTCGAGACAGGTTTTCACTATGTTGTAGATGAACAGTCTTATTAAATAAGAAACACAGATGTAGCTAGAGAGTTTTTTCTCTGGGTCCTGCCAAGCCCCAGCAGTCTGACAGCCCACTTATAAAATAAACACACAGACGCTTATATTGTTTACAAACTGTATGGCTGTGGCAGGCTTCTTGTTATCTAGTTCTTATATCTTAAATTAACCCATTTCTATTAATCTATAAGTTGCCACATGGTTCGTGGCTTACCAGTATCTTAACATCTGCATCTCATCGTGGTGGCTGGCAGCGTCTCTCCACCTCAGCCTTCTACTTCCCAGAATTCTCTTCTCTGCTTGTCCAGCCTATACTTCCTGCCTGGCTACTGGCCAATCAGTGTTTTATTTATTAACCAATCAGAGCAACACATTTGATGCAGAACATCCCACAGCACACAGAGCCAATTGCAGAGTTAAAAGCTCAAGAGGTCAGAGCAATAGCTAAGAGCTAAAAACCCTTTCTTACCCTTCACTGCCGCTGCTGTCCTTCCCCTCAGCAAGAGACTTACTTCCTGTGTGTCTGTCCTTTTATTGACTTTCTGTTCTGCCTTCTCATTGGTTGTAAACCCAACCACATGACCTCCTCATCACTTCCTGTCTGTACAGATCTCCAGGTCTTCTATGGTTGGTATTGAGATTAAAGGTGTTTATCTCCATGCTGGCTGTATCCTTGAACACACAGAGATTCCCTTGCCTCTGCCTCCCAAGTGCTGGGATTAAAGGAGTGTGCCACTACTGCCCAGCAACTAGACCCTATTTTAAGAGGTAAAATAAGATAAATAAAATGGAAATAGAGCTGAAATCTAAACATTCTGATGGCTAGTCTACCGTTTTTCCCAGCATGTGATTTAGTCAGAGCATTGTGAAGTATTCATTATCTTGGTTTGGAAGCGGATTGTCATCGGTGTGAGCAACCTCTGGATCAGTTTCTGCTACAATACACCATTCATACCTAGTGCTAACTACATGGGCTCAGGGAAGTCACCTCATCTTTTTGGGCCTCAGATTTCTGATTTGCACAAGAAAGAAATTTACAACATTTCACAAATGTGCTGCAAGAAAATGTGTCCAGCACATCGTCATAGGAACTCAGTGAACACTCACCGAGCATTGGATAAACAAAAGGCAAAGACTGTATCTTTCCTATCTACCATTGTCATCCCCACAAATGCCTTGCGTGCTGCCTACCACAAACAAGTGCTCATTAGGTGTTTGTAAAACAAGCAAAATTGGATGATGATGACGACATCGGAGGCTGGAGAGCATTTTGAACTGGCAGGTGTTGCTAACGGGTAAGGAATCATTAGGATTGTCCTTATAACCCAGTGCACTCTGAGGCTCTAAGCTATCTGTGGGTTTCTGCTGAGAGCTGCCAAAAAAAGAGTCCCTGTTGTCTCTGTCTCTGGCATCTTGTTTACAACTTACGACAAGCAGCAAGGAAGCATGGATGGGGCTAGTAAAGAACAGAGCACCACTATACAGAAGGGACTCACAAAGGAAGAACTTCACATAAAGTGCAGACACGGGAAATGCATTTTCGACTGAGGATCAAAGGCAAGTATATTTTGGGTGGAAAGTGAAGACAGTTGTCACATTTGTTTTATTATTATTATTTTCAAATGAGGCAAGGCAAAGGGATTTCGTTAGCTTTCCTTCGATAAAATGGAAAAGGCATCACGAAAGAAGAGGAATTTTCAAAATTTTGCTGTTTTCTCCTCTCTAGGTAACAGGCTGAAATGTCTACTCAAATGGAAGCCAAACTACATCAGCCTCACTTCCGGTCAACAGTCAGGGACAGAAAGCAATCATACTTCATCTGGAGAAATGCACGCCAGCCTGGCAGAATTCTCCTTCTCCCCGCCGTGTCGTTCGCTTTGGTGGCGAGCAGGAGAGCTGGGTCACCATGCACAGATGTGATAGTCTGTAGTAGACGGTGAGGTTAGGGTTCTGCAACAAGCATGCAGGTCTTGAGCAAGAGCACCAGGATCCATTTATCTTCATTTCTTATTTGCAAAGCCTCACTGAGCACATCCGCTCGGTCTGTCGGAGAAAAGAGACTTCCTGAGACATGACGTAATTCTTGCAAAGGGGAAACACATGCTGAGTCCTGCAGGACAAAACAATATCGAGGTGCTGGTAGCTGAGCTGTCAGTCACATGACAGGATACAGGCCAGAGCCAGGCAGCACCCAGGAGTCCTTGGAGCGTGGTATTGGGGGGAGAAAGCCAGAGTCTCTGATGCTTTTCAAACACACAGACTCCATTAAGTGTATAAGGACCTGGAAAAGAAGCTTTTCTTTTTTAACTGTGGCGATCTTCTTCCTTATAATGCATGTCACACCTGCTCCCTTTCTACTCAGAATCAGGAGGGACTTGTCAGATCAGTGGAAAAAAAGTTTCACAAATCTACCTTGTACAATTCAGCAAAATAAGTGACAATTTTATGAGCAGTATCATTTCCTTTTTCTGAATGTAGAATAATATTATCTAAGTTTCAGAGGCTGGAGAGATGGCTCAGTGGTTAAGAGAACTTGCTACTCTGGCAGAGGGTGACTTCAGTCTCCAGCACTCACATAGGACAACTCATAACCACCTGGAACCCCAGCTCTAAGGAGTCCGATGACCTCTCTTGGCTTCTGCAGGCACCCACACTCCTATATATATATATAGCAGCACACAGACACACATGCACACATAATTAAAAAGATAAATAAATCTTAAAAAATATGGACATTTCAGAGGAACGGACTTGCTACGTTAGCATAAGAGCTTCAAAGAGACATTAGGTGTTATTTCCCTTAAAACAGTTAAAAATTAGCCAGGCGGTGGTGGCACACGCCTTTAATCCCAGCACTTGGGAGGCAGAGCCAGGTGGATCTCTGTGAGTTCGAGGCCAGCCTGGGCTACAGAGAGAGCTCCAGGAAAGGCGCAAAGCTACACAGAGAAACCCTGTCTTGAAAAACAAACAAACAAACAAACAAAAAAACAAAACAAAACAAAAAAACAGTTAAAAATTGGATGCGTATCCACAAGCGTCAAGAGCTGAGAAGTCAAGGCTTGACTAAGAGTCATTTAGCAGTATAGCCCTGTGTCAGATGCCATGAAAGTTACGAAGGTGGATTCTGATAAGTGAGATGACTTGAATTTCACCATAGACATAGCTACTGTGCTACGGCTCTTGTTGAAAAACTCGGTTTCCAGATGATTCATAATCCCATTCAAGTTTGAGAAATATTGGTATGAATGGCGTATTATGGGAACCTACGGAGAAGAAATTGCTTCTGGAAGGCCGACAATAGGAGACTTCAAGAGAAGTGAGCTGTGAGATGGGTCCTCAGAATGGGCAGCTGGAGGTATGTGCAAGGACTTGGAAGGGATACAATGGTGGACCAGAAAAAAAGGGAATAATGCAAAGGCAAGGTGCATTCTGGGGGAAAAGGGATGAATTTTAAAGGTCCTTTTGAAAAGATTACCATATTAGAAGATTAGAATTTTGTATTTGGTCCTATAAACACACAATCTCTTCATGTTTAAATGATAATAACTGAGTCATGAGAACAGAAAATAAAAAATAAGATTTCTTAAGATATAATGTTTTATTAAAGTCTATGAATACATGTATAATAAGGTTTTCTTTTCTCTTTTTCCTTTTTGAGATAAGGTCTCTGCAGAGTTCTGACTGTCCTGGAATTCACTATACATGCCACACACAGGCCTCAGACTCATAGACATCTGCCTGCCTCTGCCTTCTGAGTGCAGGGAATCAAGGCATGCGCTACCACACCAACTTAACAGGGTCTATTTTTATATTCTTTGGGAGACCATTAATGAAAAACTAAAGAAGGGTTTTATTTCAGCTCCACAAGGCTGCTTTTCATTGTCTTTTTCCTTGGTTTACTTTTGGTGAAATGTCTATAAAATTATGTGTCTTTTCATTTTAGGATATATACAATCCTTTTTCTCCTCTGTGTGCTTTATTGTTTCTTGTCTAAGATAAGGTTTCATGTAACCCAGGCTGTCTTTGAACTTGCTGTGTAGCTGAGGATGACCTTGAACTCCTGATGATCTTGCGTCTCTTTCCTAAGAGATGAGATTACAGAGTTTTTTCAGTTCTTTCTCCATTTGTTTATGTTTTCTTTTAAGTCAAGGGTTAGTAAACTATGACTTAAGAGCCAAGTCAAGCCAACTGCTTGCTTCTTTGTGCAACTGGTGAGTTAAAAACAGTTTTTAAATTATAAAGAAGGAAGACAGACAGATAGACAGACAGAAAAACATGCAAAGAGACTGTTTATGGACCAGAAAGCTTAAAATATTTACTGTTCAGATATTTATAAAAAATTTTTGTAATCTCTGTTTTGTCTCTGATTTTAATGAGTATTTTTGAACGTGTGTTTCTCGAGGGATTGGTGTGTGTGTGTGTGTGTGTGTGTGTGTGTGTGTGTGTGTGTGTGTATGTGTATGCATCCTTATCTGGTTTTGGCATCTATGTTAATTGTGGGTTTGTAAAGTGGATTTGTCACATTCTTTCCATTTCTACTTTATGGGACAGTTTGAGAAATGTTGGCATTACTTTATTCATTTATTTATTTATTTTCAATGATCTGGTAGAATTTAGTGTTAAATCCATCTGGGCTTGTGATTTGTTTTTTTTCTTGGAAATTTTTTTTTTAAATAATTATTGGTCCCATCTTGTTGCTTGTTATTGTTCTAAGTTGTTTATATGCTTTTGGTTTAATATTGGTATGTAATATTGTAACAAGGCCCCAGAACTTAGCACAACTGACTCCATGATGTAAGTGCCCTTCAGGCTGTAAAACTCAGCACATAGACAGCACCACCTGCCAAAAAATAAAACAAAGGCCTAATCCATCAAAGTCCATAGTTGTGGGAAAGATTCTAAATGTACTAACCTTGCCTTTTGGTTTCTATAGTTCTGCTTCTGGCTAATTGTTCTTGTTAACTGAAGTACATCAACCCAGAACATGGTTTATGTGCTTAAAAGCGCACCCTGAGAAAGGCTCGGGGCTACACTGCAATCCCGAACACCCAGTGTAGTCGCTGGCCGGCTAATAAAGACTTTCTGCTGATGTAAACTCATGTCTGAGCAGTCTGCTCTGGTGACTACCCCACAAGAGTACATGTCTAGAAATTTAATTATTTTCTTCCATAAGTTTCCATTTTTTCAAATATAGGTTTTCATGCAATGATCTGAGGAATTTCATTGATGTCTGTTGTAATGTCTATCCTGTTACTCTAATTCTATTAATTTAGGCCTTCTCCATTTTGGCTAAGAATTTGCCAATTGTGTTTTTATTTTCAAAGAACTGGCTCTGTTTTGCTGATTCTTTGTATTCTTTTCATTTCCATTTCATTGTTTTCTACCCTGATTTTTGTTATTTTTTTCCTACTTACTGAGTTTAGTTTTGGCTTGTGTTCATTTTTGCTAAGACAACAATAAGCTGAGTCATTAAGGTATTTACTTAAGATATTTAAGATTTTTAAATGTAGGCATTAATAACTATGAACTTTCCTGTAGGAACTGCTTTCCTTGTATCCCACAGATCCGTTATGTTGCATTTTCATTTTCATTTGATTCTGGAAATTGAAAAGATTTGCCTTCTGATTTCTTTAATAGCCCATTAGTCATCCAACAGCGTGTTGTTCAATCTCTATGAAGCTCACACACTATGCACATTTTCTTGCTGCTGTTCCTGCTTCAATTCCATTGTGATCAGATTAGATAGAATAAATTACTTTAATTTTCTTGTATTTATAAAGACTTACGTGGTGTCATAAAATGTGCAAGTTCCATGGGCTGCAGAGAAGAAACTCTGTTTTACTGTGTTTGGGTAGAGCATTCTGTAGATGTTTGTTAAATCCATTTAAATCTGTAATGCCATTTATTTATTTCAGTGGTTCTCAACCTGTGGGTCATGACTCCTTTGTGGGTCAAACAACCCTTTCACAGGGGTCACTTAAGAAAACACAGATATTCACATTACAATTCATAACAGTAGCAAAATTACAGTTATGAAGTAGCAATGAAAATAGCGTTATGGTTGGGGGTCACCACAACATGAGGAACTAACTGTGTTAAAGGGGTGCAGCATTAGGAAGGTGGAGGACCACTGATATATTTGTTTATGTGTATGTCTGTGAGTGTGTGTTATATGTTCATATGTGCATGCTTGTGTGTATGCATGTGAAGGCCAGAAGTTGACAGTGTCTTTGTCAATCACTCTCACTCTCCACCTTAACTTTTTGAAAGAGGGTCTCACTCATTCTACTGATTTGGCTAGTGTGGCTGGCCAGTGAGCTGTAGAGAGCTTCTAGTCTCTACCTTTCCAGTGCTGGAATTACAGGTGTATGCTGCTACTATTTCTTTCTTTCTTTGTCTCTTCCTTCCTTCCTTCCTTCCTTCCTTCCTTCCTTCCTTCCTTCCTTCCTTCCTTCCTTCCTTCCTTCCTTCCTCCTCCCTCCCTCCCTCCCTCCCTCCCTCCTCCCTCCCTCTCTCTCTCTTTCTTTCTTTATCTATTTATCTATCTATCCATTTATTTATTTAGGTTTTCCGAGACAGGGTTTCTCTGTATAACAGCCTTGGCTGTCCTGGAACTCACTTGGTAGACCAGGCTGGCCTCGAACTCACAGAGATCCTCCTGCCTCTGCCTCCTGAATTCTGGGATTAAAGGTATTCGCCGCCACCGTTGCCACTGCGGCCACCACCACCCTGTCTGTTTGCTGCTGCTTTTTATGTGGAGTCTGAGGATCTAAGTTCGGGCCCTTGTGCTTGTGAGGCAGGGATGTTACTGACTGAGCCGTCTTCGCAGCTGGTGTTTGCTTCTTTATTAACCCTCTTTCACTTATTTGTTGTTTTAGCGCAGTTTCTCCATTCCTGAGGCCTCGTGGACATGTTCATCTTCTCTGTAAACAAGAGTCCTCCAAGTGTCTTTTGTAGTGTTTGTTGGCTTAGTGATTATGAATTCCTCTGGTCTCTGTTTATCATGGATGGTCTTTCTTCTTCAGTCAGGAAGGTCAGCTTTGGTGAGTCTGATAATCTGGATTGGCAATGATTGTCGTTCAGAGTCTGAACACATGGGTCTGTGCCCTTCTCAGCGCTACGTCGTTAGAGCTGAGAAACTTACTGTGGTTCTGGTGAGTTCGTCTTTGTAGGAACTTTGTGCTTTTTCTCTTGCAGCCTCTAATAGTTTTTCTTTGTTCATTATGCTTACTATTTTAACTGTAGTATGAATGACATGGTGTGTCCTTTTCATGGTCTCACCTTCCGAGTGTTCTGAACGCTTTCGGCATCTGGTCCATCTCTTTCTCAAGATTGGGAAATTTTCTGCTATGATTTTAATAACTATACCTTCCACCCTTCTAGCTTGAATGCCTCCCTTCTTCTACGCCCATGGCACACAGAGTTGGTCTTTTAACGACATCCTATGTATCCCAAACATTCTGTTCATGTGCTCTCATTACTCTTATCTCTGTCATCAGCTGAATGTCTTAATTTGGGTACCTTGTCCTCAAGTCCTGACACGCTGTCTCCCACTTCTGTTCACTGCTGAAGATTCCCAATGAGTTTTAAAACTTAAGCTCTTTATTTCCAAATTGGATTTTCTGAGTGTTTCTGCCTTCAGATTGAGTTTTCCTTTCATATCTTACATCAACTTTCTTATTTCCTTTATGCTCTTACATGTATTCAGGAGTTTGTGTTTTCCTTTTTGATTTTGTTGACCATTTTCATAATCAATTTTTTGGAGTTCTTTATTGGAGTTTTTTTTTTTTCTAGTTCACTGTTATTGGAGTCAGTGGATTAGTCATTTCTAGAGAAATCATGTCACTTTAATTTTCATGTTTCTTGGTTTGCTTCCTTGGGACTTACGTATCAAGGCTGAGGGCATTGGTTTTCTCTTTCCATCTGTATTTTCCAGTGGCCATTTTTGCAGTCTCCACGTGGGACTGTGTTGTCACATAGGTGGGGTGTTGTCTCCTGTTGCTGTACCGGAGATTTAGCTCAGCAGCTGACACACTCGGCACACATGCGGAGGACAGTGGGATCAGTCTCCAGCGCGCTCTGACAGTCAACAGCTCTTCGCTGAAGCGACCACAAGTGATGGCGAGCCCCTCTAAAACAGTGTTGTAAGAGCCGATTTAAAAACAGTCGCCTCTTCATCTCTAATAATTGTGGAGAAGAGAGGGAGAAAGAATAGTACAGCTTGTATTAAGATATTAATTAGTAAGGAGCTGAGCAGAATAAGATGAATGATCATTATTAAAACAGGAGAGGAAAAAAATACAACAGGAAAAGATAAACAGAAGGAGAGGAGGCAGCTTCAGATAAAAGAAGAAACGAAGAATGAAAGAAGAACAATCATCCCCCCTCCCCCAATCCCAGCATGCAGTGGTCTAAGCAGAAGAACCCTCAACTCCAGTTCCAGGTTAGCCTGTGTTTCTTGGGAAGTAAACAAACCACAAACAAGCAAACAAGGGGGGAAAGAGAAGAAGCAGGACAGCCCTGGGCCTCTGAGCTGAACTTGGTGTCCAGTAAGAAAAATATAAAAATGAAGGAAGAGAACTGGGTGGGAGTACATACTCTTCATGCAACCCCTCACCTGGGCATGGTAGCCAGGCAGCTCTCAGAATGACCTTGATCCTTCATGCCTCTGTATTGTCCTTGTGTGTGCCTGCTCGTGAGAGGGTCCCTTTGTGTGGGGCTTAGATCACATTTCCACTACAAAGTGTAATGCTGACTTGAGTCTCCCCATCTATCTAGAGGTGTTTCACAGTCTAGGCCTTGGAATATAGTCCTGAGACATTTATTCTGTGCTATAGGTCCTCATGGTAAGGAGGGACCTTGATCTCCAGAGTTGCCTCTCGGGCGACTCAGTAGACGTCTTTTAAAATGGCTCCTTTTCATTGTTAATGTCCAGGGCTAAGAGGAGAGTTTCCCCCAGCAAGGTCCCTTTCCCTATGAGTGCAGCTGCTACCTGTATGAGCCTCCCCCTCTTCTCTCCATCTTTTAGATGACTTGTTACTAAATGTACAGTGAACAGTTTCTGAGGCTCTCTGTTTGCCTCGAGCCATGGTTCGCTCCCTCTGCAGTTACTCTCCTGCCGGGACGGGGGTTGGGACCTGAGTCCTGGATGGTGGACTCTGGACTCTCTCCAGTTCTGTTTTCCAGATTCCTTTCTTCTGTTGCTAGTGTAGCATTTTCCCACGGTCACACACCCCCCCCCCCCCCCGTAGGAAAATTGCTCGCTAACTATCTTTGGTTTATTCTGCAGAGATGCTAGCAGTGGTGTCTGGATGTTACCAATCATCTTCTGGAGCTCTGAAAAAAAAATCGAAATAAAAAATAAGAATATCTTGTCACTGAAGTCATTAGCGATACTAACAAGAGTAGTTTTTCATACTTTATGTTCACTAAAGCTCCTTTCACTGGGTCTTAGGTTCTGTCCCCATTGGGGAGGGAAAAGGCCAGGGAGTTATTCACCCCTTTCTTGCTTTTATGTTCCTTGCCTGGGAGCGTTTGTGACCAGAGCTAGTTGGAAAACTTCTTCGCTACCCCCTTGGCAACATGAGCAAATGCAGCACACAAAGCTCCCAGGCAGAAATCTACTCCCAAGATGATTGCTTTGCACACGCAGGGCTGGGGCTGACACTCAGGGCTGTGGTGTGTTTGGGTCCCTGGCACTTTTTGTGAAGCCCAGCTGGAGGGTGGGGAAGGGTTATGAAGCTGCACTTCGTGGGCATGTGTGGCATGACGGTGGGCAGTGATGGTCCGGGCAACTCATCTCCCATGATTTCCATGGTGGAAACTTAGCTCTCACACATGTGCCTACTTATTCTTTGAACCCATGAAGCTGTTGTGACAGTTTAATGTTTTTATTGTTTTAAATTATATGTTGTGTGTCTGTGTGGGGTGTCCGCATGTGTCTGCAGAGGCCACTGGACTCCCTGGAACTTGAGCTATGGGTGGTAGTACCTGATGGGGATGCTGGGAACCGAACCTGGGTCCTGTGGAAGAGGAGTACATGCTCTGAAGCACTGAGCCATCTCTCCGGCTCTGCCACTGCTGTGATCTTAAAGGGAGGTGAGCTCTGAGTCCTCCGGTGTCACAGCCCAGCCTTCCACTACACAGTCCTCAGTGGGTTAGTTTTAGAGGCACTCCTTGTACCAAACCAGGGCCCATTTCATATCAGCTCTGCTTTGTATCGGCACAGGCATGGCTAGCACACATAGAGAAACTCGCATCCTAAAGATCAGAAGCATCAAACAAACAAACAGACAGACACCTTTGTGTTGAATTGCTACAGAAAAGGAAAGATGGTCAGTCAGGATTGGCTTGGGGCAAACACCACAAAGCAGTGAAGCATATGTTCCCATTTAGGATAAGCGGGTTGCTTCCTTACCGGGAATTAGGTTAGGTTACTCTGTATTCTGCTGATAACTGCTTCCACTGGTGTGACTCTGATTGCTGTTACTTCCCACTTTACCACTTTGTCCCCATCACAGAGGTGCTTCAATCAGACTAACTCCACCCTTTCCATCTGTCTGTGACTCCCAGAGGGTCCTGGGAAATATCATGCCCATGCAGGACATGCCTGCATGTCCTAGACGAGGACGCCCGAATAAACGCCCAGTCAGTATGTTGAGGACGCAGCAGTATAAGACATGTATACCAAAGGGACGTCTGACACTGGACTACAAGGTCAGCAGAGAATCTTCTACTCTTGCTGGTGCCTCAGGAACTCAGGGTGGACACCCTCCAGTGCAGGGGACTCAGACATTTGAGAAGGTCCTGGCTAACGGGTCCCACGGCGTTCTGCGGGGCTGTGAAAAACCCAGATTTTGGAGCAGTTGTAATTGGAGTTAATGGCTTCTGCTGCTGAGATGAAAAAGCACTTAGAGAAATGGCAAACAATTGGGAAGAAGACAGTCACCTGCAGGAGCTGTAAAGCCAATGGGGATCCCCCCTGCAATGATGAAACACAATTGTGTGAATCTTCACCGCAGCGTCACACTCAAAGTGTTGTAGGGCATGTCTGAAGCTAAGATTCAATAGCTTAAAACTCAGCATATCAGGCTTTGTGCATAGTGTACGAGACCAGATGACCTCTTCCTCGTCTCCTTGGCTCTGGATTCTGAGATTCTTTCCTGTTTACAAGTCCCCCTCCACGCTAGAATGGTCGTTTGGTGCCATGTATACAGCTGTGGTCTTTGGGATTTTTCACTTTGACGGCAACTGGCATTCTTTCGGATGTTTTTAGATATGCATAAGAGAAGGGCAGCTTGATACAGTGTGTCAGCACAAAAAGGGGCCTGTGCTGACTGACATACCGTCAAGGGAGACAAGAGCACTGAGGGCTTCTTCCCGAATCTGCTCTAACTTTCTTGTGTTTTCTGGTTCTCGCCTATTGTAGCATCTTTCTTACGTGTATGTTACATGGAACTCTGATCTCAGAGCTTCATCACTGTGTAGAAACAAAGGCCAGTGTTTTCCCTCTCATAGCCTTATAGCTGCAAGGGATTCTGATTGGCCAGCTTTGGTCCTGAGTCCTGTCACTCTGTTGAAAGACTAGGAATTATGCTATAGTTAGCTTAAGCCTGAATTCCCTAGGAATTGGTGTGACCAGAAACAAACAAACAAACAACAACAACAAGAAAACATGAATGACTATTGGAAAAAAAACACTTATGTATGGTGCTGTTTACCCACTGTGGTGGTTTGAATAAGAACAACCCCCATAGGCTCATAGATTTGAATACTTGGTCATTAGGGAGGGGTACTACTTGCTGGGGATTAGAAGGCGTGGCTTTGTTAGAGCAGGTGTGGCCTTGGAGAAAGTGTGTCATTGGGGGGTGGGCTTTGGGGTTTCAAATGCTCAAGCCAGGCCCAGTGTCTCTCTCTTCCTGCTGCCTGTCAACTGGATATAGAACTCTCAGCTACTTCTCCAACACCTTGTCTGCCTGCATACTACCATGCTTCTTGCCATGACAGTCATGGACTAGACCTCTGAACTGTAAGCCAACACCAACTAAATGTTTTCCTTTATAAGAGTTGCCATGGTCATTATATCTCTTCATAGCAATAGAACATTGACTAAGACACCCACTTAATCATAGGCAAAAGTTCCTAGATGGTGCATATAAAGCTGGATAGATGAGTTTATGCATAGACAAGGCTGTGTAGGCAGTGTCTTATCTCCATTGTCACAGTGGTAGATACCACAAAGTCAAAAGTGAAGGTGGCATTTTGGCAGAGGGCCTAGGAACCCTAATGCTGCATATTTGAAAGATAACATTCTCTCTCTCTCTGTGTCTGTCTCTCTGTGTCTGTGTCTGTGTCTGTCTCTGTCTCTCTCGTGTGTGTGAGTGTGGTGTGTACATGTGTGTGTGTGTGTGTGTGTGTGTGTGTGTGTGTGTGTGTGTGTGTATGTATTCTAAACTCCCTGGAGATCCTAATCATCTTATTAAACTTTATATATTCAAGGATGGGCCACAGGTAAGGAATATAATCCACAAGTTCTCAAGAGAAGAGCTTGGGACAGTGTGCCGGATGTAATACAAGGTTGCCGAAGAGATATGAAATAAGTAGGCTTAATCTCTTATAGGAAAGTGATATAACTGAGAAGATAGATTAACACACTGCTTATTTACTTATTGAGCAATCTCCCCGCGGTGGTTCCAAGTTACCCCATCTCTGAGTCCCCAGTGTTGCCTGCTTCTCTTTCTTCCTTCGTCTCTTCTCTTGCATTCTGTTTTCAGTAACAGCAATGGCTGTTAGGTACATCCAGAGAAACAGAGCCAGGAGGAGATGATAAGAAATGTAAGAAAATGTTCTCTAGTAGTGTGAGGATTGGCTAGGCAAGCCTGAAACCCACAGGGCCGACTGGGGATTGAATAAATTTGCCTCACAGAACTGATTCTCAGGACCACCTTTCTCTGAGGTGTTCTTTCAGACTTCCAAGATTAAACACTGGAGTGGGCTGTGGTCCATCCCACTCTCCTGTGTCCTATGTGAGCTAGTGTCCAGAGCAGTCATTCTTCCTTCCTAGCAGTTCTCACAGTGCCTCATCCCGCCCTGTACTCCCTTCCATGTCTCTAAGGTAGGTCCACATCTCTGATTCCTAGACTGTTTTGTAAGCTTCTATGAGGAGGACTCTGCAATTTCCCCATCAGTCTTCCTTTATAAGCTATATTACTAGTCATAAAATGCTATTTTTATAAATACATTCTCCAAACAAGATTATTCTCTAGCCATGACTATGCACTGACTCAAAGGGATGTCCATCATGGTTTCAGATTGAAGCAACAGATTGCAGAGTACCACGTTTAATAATGTTCTGTATTTTAGTGAATCACATCTCTCTATTTGGGGACATCTCTGCATGGCTTCATGAGCACAGAAATTAAGATAGGCAAGGATATACAGAGCCATCACCACTGCTCTATTGACCATCTTGGGCAGTGGTTCTCAATCCTGAGTTCACTCTAGAATCTATAGGAGAGCATTAAGATTGGTTATAACAAGACTAGGGTTATCTTTGACTGTACAAAAGACCTTTGTATCAGTGTTGAGAAGCTCTAACCTGACATTGTTCCATAAGAGGTGAGACAGAAGTGTGCTTTATGTTTAAGAAGCCATGCACCCAAACTCACTCAAAACCACATAGTCTAAATGTGCTTCTGGCATTACTTAATTGTATAAGTAGAGAAAAATGGTAGCTTAGCTGAGAAATGAGTTTCAGATGATCTGTATTAGTGAATAGATGGAAGTTACATATGTATACACTATGTATAATCTATATGTATTACATAGTGATACACATGTAAGTGTATATATTTGATATGTGGGTGTAGTATTTCTATAAAGATAGTATATGGTTATTTTTGGAGGCAAGTGAGTTTATATTATTAAAGCCTTTGCCTGTATTTTGTATATTTCCTTTGCTTTTTCTAAACAAAAGGTATTGGTCAGGAGTCGATAGCCAGGGAGTGCTTCTCTGGTACAGACAAGAAGGAGGAGGTCTTAGAATTTGCCTCTGGCTAAGACATAAGCTTCATGATGCTTTGGTGAGGAAGACGTGGAAAATGCCATCTAGACACAGCTAAGTCAGATTCCAGGTTCCTGGGATTCCTTTCCTCAAAGCCCAAAACACAGACACGGACCTCTAAAGAGGCAAACTTGAACTATAGTCAACAAGGAGAGAATTGAAGTAAACCAGCCAAGAAGCCATTGGCCTTGTTCTGGAAATCCTAGCAACAAGAACTTAGGGCTATGATTGCTCAAAGTTACAGAAAATAGCTAAGGCTGGGAAGCCAATGGCATACTCCCTCCTCATACCAAGTTTATCTGTATTTATCTGCTTTGGTCTGGTCACTGCTTCTGACAGATGACCCTAAAAGTGTGTGAAATGTGAAGACTTAAAGGTAACACCTATGTAAAGCCAACTGTCCGAGAGTCAAGTGATGGGAGGCATTTGGTGAGCACGAGTGATCTGGTTTTTATTTTTATTTTTTTGAGATAGAGCTTCATTATGTAGACTTGGCCAGTTTGGAGCTCTCTATGTAGACCAGGCTGACATAGAACTCACAGAGATCTGCCTGCCACAGCCTCCAGAGTACTGGGATCAAAGGCATGTGTCTGGCTAGCACTAGTTGTCTGTGTGAAGGGGTAGGCTGGCTCCTTCAGTTTCTAGACTCTCTTCCCCATTTCACTTCCAGAACTTATTATTGCTGTTATCATTATCATTATTAAAAATCAGATGTATTCAGTGATGTACTGGGGTTGACTCATAGTGGTTCTTAAGAGTTTTCTGTTAAATTTTAGGAATTTTGTCCATTATTTGGTCAAATATGGCCATTCTTAAAAATTAGATTGTGTACACTCACAATGTTACAAATTATATTAAAACCAAAATGATAGGGCTGGTGAGATGGTTCAGAAGGTAAAGGAACCTGCCACCAAGCCCTATGAACTGAGTTTGATCCCCAAAACTCAAATGATGGAAAGAGAGAACTGAGTTCCATAGGTTGTCCTCTGACTTCCACACATGTGCACACATACAAACATATACACACATGCAAATAATAACTGTCCTCTGAGTATCATTTCCTGTTTATTTTTTTTTGCATTTCACTATTCCCTGTGTGCTTGAAGTTGCTTCTACAGAACACTTCAATGTAGATATCACTCAAGTCCCCCAAAATCCGTGTTCAGAAATAATTACATTGGTGGCTGGAAACTGGCCATTCTGAGCCACAAGGTAGCATGTCAGGCCCACAAGGAGGCTGGCATGCATGGAGTTTTGCTGTGGCCAAGCAGCTCAGACCTGCGGCCTGGTAATACTGTTTGTGATGAGCTGTAGGCAGGTCATTTCCCCTCTCATTTTTATGCTGTGTGTAGAGGCTTAGCAGCATATAAGGCTAGTCACAAATATGACACAGGGTCATGCAGGCTCATATACCAGAAAGGAAGTGCAGGAATGGATGTCTGGAGCCCAGATTGGCCTGACTCTCCTTATAGACATGAGGACAAGAGTTTTGCAAAATTTGTATATAAACTCCTGCTGAGAATCAGAGGCTAAAAAATCATTATGATAAAGAGTATTGTATTATTTATACTATGTACAAGAATAGATTTATACAGTATTAGTAGTATTTTATTATTATTGTAAATAGTTCACCATACTATAGCCTTTGTATCAGTACCATTTTGATAGATACATCTTCTATCATCTACCCTATCATTCATCCATCCATCTATCCATCTATCCATCCATCCATCTATCTATCTATCTATCTATCTATCTATCTATCTATCTATCTATCTATCTATCTATCTATCCATCCATCTACCTATCTATCGATCCATCTATCAATCCATCTATCTATCGATCCACCCTTCCATCCATCCATTTCTTCTTCTTCTTCTTCTTCTTCTTCTTCTTCTTCTTCTTCTTCTTCTTCTTCTTCTTCTTCTTCTTCTTCTTCCTCTTCCTCTTCCTCTTCCTCTTCCTCTTCCTCTTCTTCTTCTTCTTCTTCTTCCTCTTCTTCATCTATCTCTACCTACCCATCTAAATACTTCTATTAAAAATTTTGTTAAACATCTATCAGGATGCTACTGGATGCCTTCCATTATAGAATTTGTTGCTCACAAAGTAACCTGGGGTTTGTCCTGAGAATGAAGAAAAGAAAGCAGAGACAGACCATCTCAGTGGGTTCTACATTGTGAACATTGCGGATGTCAAAGGAAAAAAAAATGAACTTCGGATGTGATTCAGGGACTCAATGTAGGACAATGTAAGCCCATTAGCATGTTGGGAGGCAATCTGAGGTATACACATTCCCTACCTTTAATTTCCTTATACAGATAGGGAATCTCTGAGAGTTAACCCAGGCGCTATCCCAGAAGCACGAGTTGCCGGTAGCAGCAGCTACGGGGAGGAGCGAGGATTGGAAATGAAAGCAGAGTCCCCCTTGGTTTTCCCCCTCGCTTTCCTGCAAAGTATCTAATTTACTTGTTAGAGCCAACCACACATTGTTCGTCCACACTGTCTATTTTTTAGTCTTAATTGATACTAATTAAAATCAAAATAAAATTACGGCTGTAACACTTGGCTGGGGATTTGATCTGCTGCCAGCGTGCCTGAAACCAATGTGGGTTACTATATTAGTACACCCATTTGGGAACTCCAGGTATTTTAACAGTGATTGCATAGCCAAAAAAAAAAAAAAAAAAAAAAAAAAAAAGAAAGAAAGAAAGAAAGAAAAAAAGAAAAAGAAAGAAAGAAAGGAAAAAAGAAAAAAGATGACTTGCCTACTCTCTAATTCTTTCCAAGCTTGTATTCTGGAACATAACAAAAATAAAGTTTAGTTTTTTATTGAGATGTAATCAAAAGGTAAACTTAGTACATGTGAATGAGCATGAATAGGGACCTAGGATGAAATAAATTGCTCATCATGTGGTGCTAATGAGGCCAAGCTCCTGGGTTCTGCACCCCTATAAGCTGATTATCTGGAGAGAAACTCTGATCCATAATTATAGAGGGGAGACAATGGGTGGGGGTGCCTTGCAGCTACGATAATTACTCATTTGGGGTTAGGCAAAGAGTGTTTGAATGACTCAATGCAAACTGGTCCTTGTCATTCCTGGGAGATAACTCAAAGGTCTTTTTTTTTTTTTTTTTCAGGCTAGTTCTTAACTATCTATCTTTTTTGGTATGCTATAACACAACTTAAGATAGCTCTGAATTTGATAAAACTATAGCTTAAATCTTACCCAAAGGAGATAGGTTGAGTTACCAAGAGGTCATGAGCTAACAAAGAGGTGACAATCTGAGTTAGATGTAGAGGTTCAACCCTTGTATAAGAATTAATACTTCCTACTGCATGTTAGATAAAACGTTAAATGCTTTGTATTCTCTTACATAATCTTCATGAAAGCCTGTGAGGTAGGAGATGCTAAGAGTGCCACCAGTTAGTCTCTGTAGTCTGTGGCAGAGATTTCCCATTTTGCTGCAACCTACCTACCTAATGTTTCCAATATATTTTAAAAGTATCCTGATTCATGATTTTCTTTATCCTGTCACTATATAAAATTGTTGAAATGGCTACCACATCGGAACATGAAATTTGAAGTAACCTAAATCTGTATTCCTGAGTCATGGTTACTCATGCTTAGTCTGGAATAGAATATCTCTTATCCATTTGTGCTGTCACCTGAAGGTTAGAATATGATGTACTGATAAAGGAGCCTAGTGGTAGAATAGTATTTCCGTGTGCTGTTTAAAAACATTATTATTATTATTGAGAATTTCATACATGAGTATATTTATGTCATTTCTACCCTACACTCTCCATCCTCCCACTCCTCCCCTATTACTCTCCACCATTTCCTTTCAACTTCATGACCTTTTCTTCTTTAATTACTGTATATATGTATGTATATATGTATGCATGTATGTATGTATATTTATTCACATATGTGTATATAAATCCAACCTGCTGTGTCCATTTAGTGTTGTTGAAATGCGTACGTGTTTAGCACTGACCACTTGAGATTTGATGACCTATCTCCAGTTCACTGCTGGAAAACACTAATTTCTTCCTCTCACCAGCTTTGCTTGTAACTCTCATCCAAGGGTGGAGCCTTGGGAGAGTTCCCCTGTTCACACTGGCATGTCAGCGGGTATTGTCATCATGCAGGTCTTGTTTAGTGGACTATATCGTTAATATTTCAGCTTCCCGGTCAGATGTAGAAGATCCTTATTGCAGATAACTTGATCCTTTGGCTTTTACAGTCTTCCTGCCCCTTCTTCCATGATGTTCTCTGAGCTTTGGGTGTAGGAGTTGTGCTGTAGATGCTTTCAACTGGTGACAGGCACCCTGCATCAGGCATTCTCTGCACGGTGAGGAGCTGTGCATCTCTGTGGTAGTCTCCATCTGCTACAAAAAGAAGCTTCTCTGGTGAGGGGTAAGAGCTACACTCATCTGTGGCTATAAAGACAGGTATTTAGAATGCAGTTGGGAACGATAATGATTGAGAAAAGCAATAGTAGTAGGTTCTCTCCTGGGGTCCATGACCTCACCAGCCACAAGTAGTTGTCTAGGTTCACAGTGCCAGGTACGAATTCCCACCTATGAGGAGGTACTTATGTCCAGTTAGATGGCTGTTCATTACTCCCAAGGTCAAAGTGCCACTCACATATCCTTGGGTATGGTTGCCAAGACAATACAAGCTATTGCCATTGTCTCTGGTTGGCTCCCAGAACTTGCAGAAGACACCCCAGTTTAGACACAGGACTTAGAGGAATTAGCCAGAACTGACCTGTAAGCCTCCTCCCTAGGGACTAGCTTTTATAGCATCTGAAAGGGCTGAGTAAGCTTTGAGAGAGAGAAGCAATTAGTCCTCCTCAGCTGGAAAGCCTAGGAACTACAATGACCAGAGCGGCAAGATAGGCCCGTTTACTGATTTAAAGCCCATTCCTGCTGTCATTGACCAGTTTCTGCCTCTAAAAAATAAGACATTGGAGAATAAAAGTATCAGAAAAAAGTAAGTTAAATGCTTCAAATGGCAAACAGGTGGACTGGTATTTGACTTTGGGTCTACATAACTGAAAAGCCAGTCTCTCCACCAGTATTCCAGGAGATCTGATGCCTTAGTGCTTCAAGTAAAATGATTCAACTTCTCTAGGACTTGGTTACTTCTCTTATATGTTGACCGTGATGATGATCTGATCACTGAAAAGCTGTGAGAGTCAGGAGAATCTCTAGGTGGAGTATAAAGGCTTGTATAAATATAATTGTAATTCTAATGGTGATAGAGATTGTGGGAAGGGTATTATAAGTGCTGTGAGTATGTGTGAACATTGGTTCTTGTATCTGATGTAGTCATTTGTTTATAAGTTGATTTTTTTTAAAAACAGGTTTGCATTGAGCTACTTAAATGCTGGAAATAAAGAGCTGGCTTCAGAGTCAATCTTTTTGGAAACTTGTTGTTGTTATTGTTTTTGCTTTGTTTGAGGCAGGGTCTCTCTGTAGCCCAGGTTAGCTTCAAACTTACCAACTTCCTCCTTCAACCTCCCAAGAGCAGAAAATACAGGTGTGTACCCTCATGCCTTGCTTCTCTTTGAAATTCCGGACATCAAATCTTAACCCCATCAATCAGCAGCTGTGGGAATTTTGACAAATTACTCAAACTTACAGAGCCTGTACAGCAAGAGCTATTTCTGGAATTGTGGCAAAGGTTAATTAAGCTGTAACAGGTGTTCAACAAACACAGAAACTTCTTTGCCTGACCTTGACACTTGCTGGGGTAGGGTATTGTGAAATCCATGAAATGAGTGAGAGACAAATACCAATATAATTTTAGAATTAGGAGAGACTTTAGACTCGCCTTACCAAAAAATTTCATTTTACAGAATGAAAAGATGTGGTTAAAAGGGATGGATTCAAGATCACACAGCCAACTGATCACAGAACTGGAAACAGGCCTTCTAGCTCACAGCTTCTGGTTTGGCTGTGGTACCATGTCAGCCAGCTTCCCGTTACTGTGACAAAATGCTCAAGACTATTGAAAAGGAGAGTAGTGCTGTTTTTGCTCAGGGTTTGAGTCTGCCGGCTCTGTGGACTCCAGGCTAGATGCGGCAGCACATCCCCACAGAGCACACGACAGAGAAAATCTGTCTACCCTAAGGTACCTGGGAAGTGAAGACAGAAAGAGAAGGGCAGACCAGAATCCCTTCTGAGGTCCACGCCCAGTGGCTTATCTCCCTCTTAAAGTTTCCACCACCTCTCCTTCAGAGGAACAAGCCTTCATAGCGGGCATCTCAGATGGGAACTATATGTCTCTGATAAGGATTAAGTCCGACCTTCATATCCCATCCCCAAAGTACAGACACAGGAACTTTCTAGGAAGGTGGTTTGGGGATGTAGCAGTGAGCCAAGCTTTTCTGAACCCACACAAGTGACTCCAGAGCCATGTCTAGTTGGACTGGCATATACCAATGAATCACCTTGTCAAATATGCTCACTTTTTATCTCTCAAGTACACAAAGTCTTTTTTTTTTCTTCGAGACAGGGTTTCTCTGTGTAGCTTTGCGCCTTTCCCGGAACTTATTTGGTAGCCCAGGCTGCCCTGGAACTCACAGAGATCTGCCTGGCTCTGTCTCCCAAGTGCTGAATCTTGACTCTTATCCCCAAAGAACTTCCTCCATTTTTGGAAGAAAAATATGAGCACATGAAAAAGTTGAAGCATCTTGAATCACCTGCCAGGCCACGGATATGGAGACCTGTGAAGGTGTCTCAGAGAGATGGCCATCTCTGCACAGGTATCTCTGGGGGATGGGGAGTGCTTTTTTGTTTTTAAGAATATGTATTCTGTTTGTGTGTATGTGTGAGTGCAGGCACAGATATGACATGGAGTGTATGAAGCCAGAAGAACAGCCTTCTACCTTGTTTGAGGGAAGAATCTTTTGTTTCCCTTTGTGTATGCTAGGTTAACTTGCTCACAAGCTTCTGAGTGGGCACCCATATTGGTCTATGACTGCAGGAATTACAGACTCACTGCAGAGCCTGGCTTCTCATGGATCTTGGGGATTTGAACTCAGGTCTCTATGCTTGCATGCTAGGGCTTTATTCACTTTGTCGTCTCCCCAGTCCTGGATGTGAAATTCTTAGAAGTAATAAGAAGGACATTCCAGACAGAGAAGAAGATATTAACAGAGGACACAGGAAAGGAGTATGTAGGGTACATTGAATTAACAAATGTATGAGTGTTGGGGACAATGGTGAGGACCACTAGTAGATTGGGGCATCACAGAAGGCCTTGAGTGTTGTATGGGATTTGTGTCTTGTCCTACAGAGAGTGGTGACCTGAAACATTAGCAGCAGGGGAGCACCAAGGATGTAGAAGGAAGAGTTCTCTGGTGGTGCTTTTGGAGACAGGCTGCAGCTAGGGCAGGGAAGATCTGATTCAGATAAGCTGGTAGGAGGGAGGCCAAAAGGTAAGACACTTGAGGGATGTGAGCAGGATGGTGTAGAAGCCCTGGTGAGCTACAGACCAGGAAAACGCAGACGATGTGTCAAGTGGGTGATGATGACAAGTTGTGGTTCTTTGACAAAAATAGAACCAGGGGAAGGGATGTGGTGGGAGGAGATGGTGGGTACTTTGGGAGAATGACCTTTCTTCTAGACGTGATGTTTAGTGTGCTGGCAGACTGGAGAAGTCCAGGAGGGTGACAAATACAGAGATGCCAACGACAGACCCTTTGGTGCCAGCTTGACATGTGAAACTTAGAGATTCTGAATAATTTAGACCCCCTAACACTCTACAGTATAAAATCCAACCTGTCACTAAATTATTCAGATTTGATTTTTCTCTCGTAATGAACTGAGCAAAGAATCTGACTTCTCACTTATTTTTACAAGTGAGAAAAATAATGGGTTCAAAAATATCAGTGATTTCTGAACGTGCCTGGTAGATATTTTATAAAGTGAGGAATATCACAAACCACAGAGGATGGAATCTAATGGTAGCATTTTATACTCAGCTACTCACATGAACACCACCCAGGTCTGGATCTAGAACTTTCCAATATCTCACAAATCCCCTAGAAACCTTTCCCCCAGACTACACCCCCCCCAAAGATGGCCACTGTATTGTTCATCATCTATGTAGATCATTTTTGTCTACTTTGAATTTTGTATGAATTGGATAAAATAATATATACTTGTTTCTTTTGGCTAAAATTGTTGTAGCTGGGCATAATGTTGCACACTTTTAATTCTAGCACTCAGGAGGCAGAGGCAAGCAGATTTTTGAGTTCAAGGACAGCCCACTATACTTAGTGACTATCAGGACAGACAGAACTACATAGTGAGACCCTGTCTCAAAAATGTCCCCTCAAAAATAATAAATAAAGTCTGGCAGTGGTGGCACATGCCTTTAATCCCAGCACTTGGGAGGCAGAGGCAGGCAGATCTCTGTGAGTTCAAGGCCGGCCTGGGCAACAGAGTGAGTTCCAGGAAAGGCTCCAAAGCTACACAGAGAAACCCTGTCCCAAAAAACCAAAACAAACAAACAAACAAATAAATAAATAAACAAACAAATAGATAAATAAATGTTATAACATCTCAATGGAGGAATTTTGCAGGTCAGTGGTAATAACTAGAATGAGCACCCATCCATTTATGTACAAATTCCACCACTAGCATTTTACTACGGGGTATTCTCTTTGGAGTCATATGACGTTTACTTTTTTGAGCACACCATACATGAGTACTGTATTTATATCTTTTCTACCTCACAGTTTACCTCTCCAACTCCAGCTGTGTCCTCCTCCCTGACTCCCTCTCCAATTCATGGTCTCTTCTTTAATTATTACTCTTTGGAGTAATCAACTCATCTTTACTTTGATTCATTCATCTCTTCTTTACATTTCTTTCCTCATAATGTCATTTTGATAGACTATGTTATGTCTGTGTTTTATTCCAGCTCTACTATTTATTTATAAGCAACATGTATTTCTTTTAATAATCTTCTATTTATTAAGTGTACTTTTAAACAATATTAAATTACTTCGTGTGTGATGTGGGGCTTTCCCAGCAGCACACATTGTTCCCTCTCCTCCTGCCCTCTGGGTTCCTGATGCCGTGCATTTTTATTTCTGTGATATGAACATGTTGTTATAACTTTAAAGAGCTGGTTGCTTTTTTTCAGGCCGTTTAGCACTAGTTTTAACGTGTCACTTATAGTCACACGCGTGTGTGGCCATTGTCAGTTGTTTCCACCTTCGTGTAGAGTCATGTTGGTATCTGGTGTTCTCCCTCTTCTCAGGGGACTTTCTGGGACTGTTAGTCTGCTGGCAAGAAAGGAACCAAGTTCTTGTTTTGTTTTGAAAATTTTTAAAAAATTTTTCTTTCATTTATTAGAATTGAAAGATGAAAGATACGTTTGCTAGGTATAGTATTTTCGGTTGTTCATGTCATTTGTGTAACTCTGCATTGTCTCTCACCTGCCTGGCTTCTCCTCTCAGTGTGTCATCCATTTCCACCGTCCTTGTTTGTAATGCTTCCTTTACAATGAGATGCTCTTGGAACACTCTTCAAGACGTCACTGGTCTTCAACAATTTGACTGTGATAGTCTCTATGTGTATATTTCATGCTTCTTCAAATTAAAAAATGTAAGTTTCTTTATCTGAAAAGGTTTACAGTTTTCATCAACTTTGGAAAGATTCCTGTTATTAGTTCTTCAATATGATCATATTTGTTAGCCTTCTCCCACATCTCCCCAGCTTTCCCCGGGACTCCAGTACACACCTACGGTGCCACGCTGTGGACGGTTCTCAGTGTTGCTTTTGTCTGTGTTTCGTAGCTGTCCCCACTTCTGCCTCCAACTTCACTCGGCTGTTTCTGCTTTCTCATTCAGTGCATTTTAATTCCAGACATTTGATATTCAGCTTTGGAAGTTAGTGTTAGTTCTTCTTCACATCTTCTGCTTCTCTGTTCATCATGGTCATGTTTTTCAAAGACTTCCTGAGCATGTGGAGTATGTTTATGATAGTCACCATATCTATTTTAATAGTTCTGCTTGCTAATTCTATCCTGTGTACTACTTGGGTAGGTTTGTGTTGGTTCTTTAGGTTACAGAAGTGTTTCCTGCTTCTTTGACTGCCTGTTCGCTTACAGAAAATTATTTTAATTTCAATAAAAATCTATGCAAACATAAAGTTTATTATTTAAATAATTTGAAGTGTACAACTGAATAATGTTAAAGTTATTCACATGGACATGCAATTTCCTGAAGTATTTCCTTTCTTCAAAACTGAAACTTTATACTTAGTAAAATCCAGTTCCTTCTCCTCCTCTTTCAGGCCCCAGGAATCACAATTCTGTCTTGTATTTCTATGACTATGACTACTCTAGATACCCAATACTTCAGAAATTTTTTCTTATGTACAATATATTTCATTTGCCTTACTGTTTTGAATACCTTTATGTATGCATAGCTGAGGTAAGTTGTTAGTATAGAGTTCAGGCTAGCATGGGCTTTGTTAAGCCCAGGTAGACCTGAAATTGGTAATCTTCCTGCCTACATGACCCTAATGATGGAAACATAGGCATAGGCCGCTATGTCTGGTCCCTTGCTTCTTAAGGCTGAATAATAACATTCTTTTTAAAGTATACAATATATTTCACTTAGTCATTACTTTATAGACATTTGTATTGTTTTCACATTTTGGCTGTTATAAGCAATGATTCTATAAATATAGTTGTTTGAATTGTATTGAATTGAATTGTTTGAATTGAATATAATTGTTTGAATTGTAAGAATTTCACTTTGTTGTATGCTAGATTTTTGTTATATTCCTTTAAAGATTGGAACTTGCTTCTAACACATACACAAGTAACTTGAAATTAGCTTTAAGCTTTACATTTTTTTTTCTTCATGGGAAGATTATAAGCAATATTTTTTTTTAGTTAATTTATGTTTTACTGAGATAACATCCTTTTCCTCGATGCTCACGTGTAAAGGTTTTATTCAGGCTAGTTATAAGGGAGGCTATTCCCAGTGCTTGGTGAACTTTAGAAATGGTTATTCCAACTGGGCATGCTGGTTCAGGCCTGAAATTCCAGAACTAGGAGGCTGGGTCAAGGGATTGAAGTGAGGCTGAGGACAGTCTGGTCTATAGAGTGAGAGTGTGTACCAAAAGACACAGAAAAAACCCAGAACATTTAGGGACCTTCACTTTTGGTGGTTATTGAATTGGCTGCAGATAGTCTCCTGCTTCCTTTTTGCAGCCAATATTTTAGTAATCTTCTCTTTACATCTTTCACACACTATGATGTTTCCCCTTCTGATTATTTTGCTTTGGAAATTCCATATGCCTCAGTGTCTTCAAATTCTGTCCTTTGTCTCCTCTGTGAGTTGTAGTCTGGGAGATCTTTCCATTAGGAAGCCTAAGCAATACCAGGACTCAGCTTCTTTGTTTCTCTTTTCTCGCTGTTTGCCAACAACTTTTCGTTTGCTTAAGATTCAGAAGATTATTTTATTTCATGTCACTGTTATGTGACTATCTCTGGGGAGACATGAACAAATGTCTACCTCAGTGGTTCTCAACCTTCCTAATGTTGTACCCCTTTAGTACAGTCCCTCATTTGCTGACCCCCAATCACAAAATTACTTTTGTTGCTACTTCATAACTGTAATTATGTTGCTGTTATGAAGTATAATGTAAATATCTGTGTTTTCAGATGGCCTTAAGAGACCCTGTGAAAGGGTTGCTTGGCCCCCAAAGGAGTTGTGACCCACAGGTTGAGAACTGCTGGTCTACTCCAGAGAGGGAATTGATGTAAGACCCGAGTTATGATAATACCAAAGTCCAACTTGGTGAAATCAATGAATTTTGGGGGGTTATTTACAGTAGCTAGAGTTTTCCTGCCTTGCCCACAGTCAGGACAAATCTTTATCACCCGCCAGTCCCACAGCCGCTCAGACCCAACCAAGTAAACACAGAGACTTCTATTGCTTACAAACTGTATGGCCGTGGCAGGCTTCTTGCTAACTGTTCTTATAGTTTAAATTAATCCATTTCCATAAATCTATACCTTGCCATGTGGCTCATGGCTTACCGGCATCTTCACATCCTGCTTGTCCTGGTGGGCGGCTGGCAGTGACTCCTTCTGCCTTCCTGTTCTCTCTTTTCTCTTCTCTGTTAGTCCTGCCTATACTTCCTGCCTAGCCACAGGCCAATCAGTGTTTTATTTATTGACCAATCAGAGCAACACATTTGCCATACAGAACATCCCACAGCAGGTTTGGGTAAGGGATTACTTACAGGTGCATAGATGACTTGAAGATACCTATACCTAGCCCAAAGCTAGAACCCTGGAGCTCTTTGCAAGACTTGGAGGCAACTCAACAGGTTGGAGCTTCTCTTTTTCACATTTCCTTACCGCTTTAATAGTCATAGAAAGGAGGGGCCCTGTGAATCTTTAAGTTTCAGGGACTTCCTGAGACCTGTGTGTTTTTATTTCCTGAGTCTTATCTATCTTTTTCTTTTCTCCGTCTCTCTTTCACTGAGATAGGACCTTACTATGTAGTCTAGCCTGGCCTCCAGCTCACAGAGATCTTATCTCTGTAGCTCTGAGTGGTGGTGAAGGGGACTTCCACACAGTGGGGGCTCCCTCCTACACTCTGGGTCAGGCACAAACCACACCCAAACTCCTGTTTTCACAGAGAGATCCTTTATTAAGCAGGAAAGAAAAGTTGAAGTGGCTACTTTCTGACTCCGGCAGAAAAACAGCAGAAAATGATCTTGCAGGTGTAACTTTTAAGAGGAGAAAAAGGGGAGGTCTGTCATAGAATGGGCTAGGGTGCTGTGGTAAAGGATATAGAAAATGAGGGAGAAGGGGAAGGGGACAAGGAAAAGGGGGCAGGGGTATTTGTCCTGGAGGGACAAAGGACTGCCTCTGGATAGAAAGGGGACAGACGTGGCACATAGGAAAATAGCAATTTATAAGATAAAGGGGGAAATCCTGTGTTAGGATGAGGTGTTTAATTTTAATTGGGCATGTTAATTAGGTGAACCAAAGAGGACTTTTTTTTATTAAGAATTTTTTAATTCATTTTACATACCAATTAAAGATTCCCCCTCTTCCCTCCTCCCACCCCTCCAACCCCCACATCCCCAACCCCCCCCCATTCCCTCCTACAAGAAGTTAAGGCCTCCCATGGGGAGTCAGCAGAGCCTGGTACATTTAGTAGAGGCAGATCCAAGCCCCTCCCCCTGCCTCAAGGCTGTGTGAGGTGTCCCATTATAGGTAGTGGGCTCCAAAAAGCCTGCTCATGTGCCAGGGATGGATTCTGATCCTACTGCCAGGGGGCCCCTTACGCAGATCAAGCTACACAATGGTCTCGCTTATGCAGAGGGCCTAGCCCAGTCACATGCAGACTCCACAGCTGTTGGTCTAAATTTCATGAGTTCCCACTAGTTTGGTTTGGTGGTCTTTGTAGGTTTCCCCATCATGATCTTGATGCCCCAATGGGGACTTTTGATTGCTGGACTTCAATACTTTGATAGCTGGACCTTGATAGTCAACCTCAGGAGGAGGAAGTGGCCAATAAAGGAATAGACCTTGGGGTCTAGCTTTAGGAACATAATCTAATGGTTTTTAGCAAGGCAGAGGGAATGGGGGAGAAGGACAAGGCCTGTCAGAGCCATGCTTGCCAGGCCCAGGCTGGCTAGAGTCCCTTCAGCTGGGATTAAAGGGGTGAGCAACATGCCCAGCCTATGGGAGAGTTTCTTAAGAGCAGTAGTTTCTGGAAAGGCAAGTTGTGACAAGGTTGGAACATTTAAACGTCTTAAACACGAGTGTTCCCTGCACGACTGTGGCATGTGTATGTGGGCTGGGGGGGATGCACAAGTGTTTGAACAAGCAGCAGCTTGGCCCTGTTGGAGAGTCTGCAGGAGAGGAGGCAGGAGGCACAGGAAGCCTGTGCTTTTCACGGGTGAGTGGACTCGGTGGGATACTGTTCTGCTCTCCTAAAGAAGATTTTTATTGAAGCAGTCAGGCAGGCAGTTTTCTCATTTCCAACCAGTTCCCTGCTTCAGACAATTTCCTTCCCTCTGCTGTCCGACAACTCATGTTCCAACCTCCCTTCAGAAGTTGGCTCAAGGTTCCTCTTCACCAGGAGACCTATTTGGTGTCTGGTCCATAAGTGAACTTTAATCTGGGTCAATGATCTGTTAAAGAAAAATGATTCCTCATGCTGGACTAGGGGGATGACTGCCGAGAGGCCCAAGTGGTATAGACAGCACTGAGAAGCTGGACCAGTGGAGGTCAGGTCAGCCACCATCCGAAAGGAGTCACAGAGCTGGCCAGCTGACAAGGAAACCATCTCTTCCTCCTTAGATTTTCCTCATGTGCTTTTCCTGGGGCGAGTGAGGCCCAGATCCAGCCCTGAGTGGGTAGGCTGTGAGTGGCTATCCATGTTCTTGTATCTGCAGCCTTGGAAGCAGGAGGGGGGCAGCGGTTTTGGGAGGTTGTGGAAAGAAGCTAAGGCGGATTATGCTCCCTGAAAAAGCATACAGAAAATGGAAAGTTTGCTTCAAATTGGTTTATAAATTGTGAATATGCTTGCTCTTACTTTATAACCGTGCAGTGAAAATAATTAGTTCCTAGTGAATTTGCTAATGGTTCAAATATTTATTCAGTTTATTTCTGGGCCATTCTGGTCAGTTTCAATGATATATGATTGACATAAATAAATTTCACTCTTTTAAAGCACACTATTAAACAAGTCCTTCACACACGCGCGCACACGCACGCATATGTACTCACATATGCATACACATGTCATGCAATCACGGTCATATTGAAGATATGACACATTCCTGTCAACCCTTAATGTGTCTTTATTCTCCTTAGCTGCAAATTTCTTACTTGTTTCTATCTCCAGTTGATGATCTTTTTTCTATCATTAGGGATTTTTTTTTCTTGTTTGTTTTTCTCAAGAATGTTAAATCAAATCTAGCCTCTTTCAGTAGCCTTTTAAGAACAAATTTAACATTTTTATTTTATGCCTGTGAATGTTTGCCCACATGTGTACCATGTACATGTCTGGTGGCTGCAGAGACCAGAAGAAGGTGATGATCCCCTGGAGTCACAGATGTGGATGCTGGGAACTGACCTCAGGTCCTTTGCAAGGGCAGACGTGCTCTTAACTATGGAGCCATCTCTCCAGACTCTCAGTAGCCCTCTGAGATTTGTCCACACTGTTTCACGTACTGGAAATTTCTTCCACTAGCTTGTTCAGGGGCGGTCACGAGACAAGTGCATGTAAATGTTTCCAACTTCTGCTAATTAAGAACAAAAGCCGTTATAACCATTTACATGCAGGTCTTTGCATGGAAATATATTTTCATGTCCTCAGAGTACATGCCCAGAAGTAGGATGGTTGATGTGTTTAACTTTTAGAATCTGCTACTTGGCTTTCCAAAATGGCAGAACTGTTTTATATTCCCATCAGCAAAGCGTAAGAATTACAGTTGCCCTTCATCCTTTCTGTTCCTTGGTATTGTCAGTCTTTTAAATTTCATCCTTAACACATGTATGGTAAAACACCATCGATTTAGTTTTTATCCCTTTAACAAACTGACAGTATTTGAACTATTTATTTATACTTCTTTCAGTGTGTTTTTATGATCTATTCATTTCCTTTGATGAAAGATCTGTTCAAATGTTTTGTTCTCTTATTAATGGGTTGTTTTCTTATTGAATCTTGAGACATCTTTATGTGATTTATGCATGAGTTCTTCATTAAACGTAAGTTTTAGAAGTATTATTTCCCAATATGTAACATGTCTATTTTTAATTTTTTTTTTTTTTTGAGTTTTTGAGACAGAGTTTCTCTGTGTAGTTTTGGTGCCTGCCCTGGATCTTGCTCTGTAGACCAGGCTGGCCTCAAACTCACAGAGATCCACCTGGCTATGCCTCCTGAGTGCTGGTATTAAAGGCATGCGCCACCACTGCCTGGCTTAAATTACTTTTTACATTTGTTGGTTGTGTGTGTGTGTGTGTGTGTGTGTGTGTGTGTGTGTGCCCGTGCAAGGAGGTCAGAGGACAACTCACTGGAGTTTGTTTTTGCTTTCTACTAGGCTTGGCAATACACACCATTGCATGCTGAGCCACCTCACTGGCCCTTGTGGCTTATTTATTTATTTATTTTAGGATTGATGTTTGAAACACAGTATTTTTTTAATAAATCATTTTGATATATTCCAAGTTAAGTTGTTGTCATACACAGCTCATGTTGTTGTTTTTAGGGTTTTGTATAAAAGCTGCTTAATTAAGGCACACAAAGATTTTATCTCAAGTTTGACTTTGGACATCTTACAGTTTTAGATTTATGTATGACCCATTTCAAGTTAATTTTTTGTGCATAGTACAAGGGTTGAAGTATTTTCACACATAGATGGTAATTATTCTATTGCATCCCCATCCCTGTTGAACACCCTGGTCCTTTCAGTTGGAATCAGTTGACCACACATGGATGTCTGTTTCTGTTTAATGAGCTGTGCTGTCTCTTAAGTCAGTATCAAACTGACTGATTATTGCTGCTTTCCACTCTTGAAATAAGATAGTATTTAATTCTTTCAAGTCATTTTAGTTTTTCAAAGTTGTTAAGTTTGTCTTAGATCTTTTCCCATGTAAATTCTGTTTGTCAACACTGAACATTTGCTGAGATGTTTCGGGGTATTTTTCTCAGGGGAAAATGCTGTCTTCACTGTGTGAACCTTATAATCCTTGAGCTCAACATACCTTTCCAAGGACTTCAGTCTTCCTTAGGCTCTCTTAGCTGTATTCTGTAGTTTTGACTGTATCAGTTTTGTACACACTTTGTTCTACTTATTTCTAAATAGTTAATACTTTCAAAGCTATTTTAAGTGACACTAAAAATTCAGCTTTCAGTTGTTTGTTGCTACTGTTTAGAAACACAAATGACTTTTGTTCATTGATTTCATGTATTAATTTTTTAGGCTCACTCCAACAAAGTAACACACACTGTTTTTCTAAAACAACAGAAACTTAACCCTTCACAGTCCTGAAAGTCTGAAGTGACACAGTAAGGTTTATTCCCTGTTGGAGGCCCCAGGAGATTGTCCTCCTCTTCTCTCCTAGCTTCTGATGGTTGCCAGCAACCCTTGGCATGTCTGTCTTCTTATTATATCACTCTAATCTCTGCCTCTGTAGTCACATGGCATTCTCCCTCTCAGAGGATGTCAGCGTTCAAATTTCCCTTTTAGAGGAACACTAGTCATTGAATTAAAGGTTCTTCTTGGTCTCCTATGGCCATGTTTTAATGTGATTGTATCTGCAAAGACTCTATTTCCACGTAAGTTCACAAGGAAGTATAGGTGGGGCAACCAAACTAAGAATGATGGGAAGGAGAGGGTGGAGACAGGAGTCACCAGCCAGATGCAGAGGGAGCAGGAGTTGAACATTCCATGCTAATAAAAAGTATCACCATGTGGCAGAGTGTAAATAAGAAATATGGGTTAACTTAAAATGTAAGAGCTAGTTAGTAATAAGACTGAGCTATTGGCTGAGCATTTTGTAATTCATATAAGCTTTTGTGTGTTTATTTGGGACCAGACAATCGGGACAGAAAAACTCCACCTCTGTTTACAATTTTGGGAGACAAAATTTTACTCACGGCACCTTGGGTCCTGCAAACTGGCTAGCTGCATTACTGTTTCTAGTATTTATTCATATAGGCTATTTGGAATTTCCTATATAGAATCTCTGTATCTGTATATTTTTGACCAAACACTGAAGCCAAATCTAAATAAAAGTCCCTCTGTGCTTATCATCACCAAGGCATTAAAGTGTGTCTTAGGGTTTTTATTGCTGTGAAGAGAAACTATGACCATGGCAACTCTTATAAAGGGAAACATTTAATTGGGGCTGGCTTGTTCAGAAGTTTAGTCCATTATCATCATGGCAGGAAACATGGTGGCATGCAGGCAGATATAATGCTGGAGAGGTAGTTGAGAGTTCTCTACATCTGGATCCACAGGCAGGAGGAAGAGACAGTGAGACGCTGGGCCTGGCTTGAGCATCTGGAACCTCCAAGCCCACCCCCAGTGACACACTTCCTCCATTAATGCCACTCCCTACAAGTCTATGGGGCCATTTTCATCCAAACCACCACAGATGCTTTTGCCTTTGATTTGTGTCTATTGCAGTATTGATGAAGGAACCTAAAGTCACTTCTGTAAGTTCGTTCAAGCATTTCTGCATATAAGGAATTGTCCCAAGTCATCCCCTGGTTTCCCAACTGTTTAGCAGGTGGGGGTTGGACAGAGTGAGGCCTTGGCTTCAGGTGCAAATTAGGGAGACATCACCACCATCCAGGTAAATAGCCTCCTGCTGGAGTAAGAACAAAGCACACATCAAGACTCTCAGGCTCTCAGGCACCCACTTTTCAGCACAAAGACCGAGAGCAGAGAAAGAAAGGGAGAAGACCAAGCAGACAGACAGTGAGATGAGAGAGAAGCAGTCCTATCTGACTTCACAGCACCTGTTCAGGACAAGCTTCCAACCCCCTGGGATGCAGGCTCTTCCATCCCTCCGAGTCCTATGTGATTCCACATCAGTCATACTAGTAAACTACTTTACACATCCTAGTAAGCTACTTTAAGTTTGTTGGTGTTAGTTGCAACTTGAGAATACTGGTCACCCTACCCTCTTAGTCTTGCTAATTTTGTTATCTCTTTTTCCTCCAGCAAAGAAACATAGTCAATCTTTTCTTTATGTTTTTTTTTCTTTTGATGAATGAAATCCTTTCCTCTAGTAATATAGAGGCTCCTCACTAATTTTTAAAATCCCCTTTTCCATTTTTCTTTCTTTTAAACATTTCTTTGGTGTTTTTCATGCCTACTCCATTCATATGTTTCTAAAACTTACTCTTGTCATTACATGTTTGTATTATTCTAATATTACAATTTTCTAAGTATCTGCACTCCCTATAAAATAGCTTCTGATATTTTCTACCCTATTCATTAGCCAAGGTCAAGTTTAAATGTCATTTCTACTATGAACCTGTATTGCCAATGTGTTTATTTTTCTTCCAGGAAGAATGTAAACAGTTCTATGGATACTAATCTTTGTTTGACTGTATTTATGTACACCACATGTGTTTCTGGTGCTCATGGGGGTAGGGGGAGGGCAGAAGAAGGCATTGGATCCCCTGGAGCTGGAATTACAGATACAGATGGTTGTGAGCCACCATGTGGATGCTGAGGACTGAACTTAGGTCCTCTGCAAGAGCTGTTAAGGGTTCTTAACTGCTGAGCCATTTCTCCAGCGCCGTGGACACTGGACTTTATTAATGGTCTTCTATTATATATCCCCTAAGTTGTGTTTATATTATGAGCATCGCACACAGAGAACTTCATCAGCAAGGGTGTATGGGATGAATTAGCGAATGAATGAAATGCCTGGTCTGCTTTGCTAACCTATGTAACCGGGAAGAGTACATAATCATCACAGACTCCTTGTACCTATGTTCAATCCTCTGTCATCTTTTTCCCACTTTACTGTGTTCCCCTGGGTGATCTTAGTCACCATAGCTTGAGTTAGCACCTGCTGTATTTCACTGGCTCCCATGCCTGTGTTTTCAGACCTGATGTTTCCTAGGCCACACCCATATTTCTGTCTGCTAGTATGCTACAGGGGTGGGTGCTTTTGTAGGTATCTAAGACTTGATTTATTCTGTCAGATCCTGACTCACCACTTTCCCTTTCAAACCATTCCGATTTCTCTGTCTCCTTCTCTGCTCTTTGATCCCTAGATAGTGAATGATGACACTATTTAGTCAACTGCACAAGTGCTGATGTATCTCAAACATTTGGAACATTGCTTGCTACCTAGTAGGCACTTTCTATTTGTTGGATAAACAAATTCCATTAACTAAAATGGCCAAATCGATGGAAAATGATAGATTTTATGGCTACATTAAAAAATGGTCTTAGACTGACAGCCAATAGCTAAAATGAGAGAATGCTATGGAAATTTCCTTTTTGATGTCATTGAGACACAAAAACAAGCATCACTCATGAAATCTTAATTTAAAATCCATACCTCAATGTTAATTATTTGTGATTTCCATAAAACTGTCTGAGGCATCTTTTTGGCAGACACATGGGGCTTTGTAGGGATTCCCACTCTTGAACAGTATATAAGGGCTAATGTCAATTTTCCTGAGGGAAGTCCTCCAGGAAAAGGAATGTCTTGTGTAGTGTCATATTGGGAACAAGGCTGAGAATTGATGTTTCACTCTTCTTTCTCAAGCTAATGGGAAAAACAATGAACAGGTACTGTGAGAACCAGATTGAGGTGACTTTGAGTTTTGGCTCCTTTGTTTTTTAGGTCTGTGACTTGAACAAGTTAGCATACATTTCTTGAATCTTAGTTTCTTCATACATAAAACAGTGACACTTTCATAGCTCACATTCGTTCGAAAGTAAACACACATGAAGTGAAGCTTGGTCTCCACAAGCAAGCCTTCTCAATATCTTTGAGCTACTTCTCTTTCTCTTGTTAGATTTGTGACATTGTCCAAGTTACTGATCTTGAGTGTCAGTTTCCGCATTGGTCAATGATTTAACTCTACCTATTCACCAGTTATGTTCAAGAGTAGTGCATAACACAGCAATCGTTTTATGAATTTTGATGTCCTTCCTTTTGTTCTTTGCCCAGAGGTTCTGAAAAGTGCTCGCTAGTATTTTGGAAGTCTGGTGGCAGTTTGAAGTCAACCTTTATGCTCTTCTTCTACTCTAGGTGACTTTGGAAGAGAAGACCACAGGGGTGAATTATTGTTCTGCTCATCTGGATAATTGATACTGTCAATAGCAATGTGCCAGAAGAGTACCTGTCACCGTGGTGGTGACAAGCCCTGTGCCCCATCATCAGACTCGCTGTAGGGCTTTCCCTCATGGAGTTTCTAAATGGTAGGAAATCAGCAGTGGCCTGAGAGCTCTTTCTAGTTACGCGTGACTGCCATAGCTGCTGGCTATGGTGAGCACCAGCCAATGCTCAAACACTTGCCTAGAGCACTTCTGTTAGTATCCAGCCAGCTGCTGACTTGAGCTAAAATCCCCAACCCCACGACTGGTTTACTATTCCTGCCATTCTACATGATAATCACTCTCCTGTCTACTGATGTAATCTGTTCTCTTTAAACATCCATAAAACCGAGTTGTATGCGCTTAACAGCTACAACGCAACAAAAATGATTTTGTTTCTCAGAAACATGGCTCTAGCAGTAGCTGAGGTGGTAGGTGTAACTTTGGTCAGTGTGCCTTTGGTGCCATGAGAGTCGAACCATGGGGGGAGGTGGCTAATGGAGGTGGAAGCAGACTGCTAGAAGATACCACTGTGGAGTGGAGCTGTTCCGAGATGGGCTGAGCTCAGGAAGAAAGGTTTGCTTTCACCATCTCTTGGTTGTTATTGTGACAGATCCCCAGTCTACCTTTAACTGGTGGTTTCTTTCTCTCTCTCTCTCTTTTGATTTTTTTCGAGACAGGGTTTCTCTGTGTAGCTTTGTGCCTTTCCTGGAACTCGCTTTGGAGACCAGGCAGGCTGGCCTCAAACTCACAGAGATCGGCCTGGCTCTGCCTCCCGAGTGCTGGGATTAAAGGCGTGCGCCACCACCGCCCGGCCCTCTCTCTCTTTCTTTCGGTTTTTTGAGACAGGGTTTCTCTGTGTAGCTTTGCGCCTTTCCTGAAACTCACTCTGTAGCCCAGGCTGGCCTCGAACTCACAGAGATCCTCCTGCCTCTGCCTCCCAAGTGCTGGGATTAAAGGTGTGCGCCGCCGCCGCCGCCGCCGCCGCCGCCGCCGCCGCCACCACCACCACCACCACCACTGCCGCCCGGCTAACTGGTGATTTCTAAAGGCTCTTCCTGGTAACATCGATGAGTGTGGCATGAATAGGGAGTTGTATATGGAACTCGACTGAGGTGCTGGTTAGTTTTTGTCAAGTCGTCACAAACTTGAGACTCTAAAGGGAACCTCAGTTCAGGAATTGCTTCCATCAGATTGGCTTGTGGGTATGTCTGTGGGAGCATTTTCTTGATTGCTAATTGATGGAGAGGGACCTAGCTCTCTGTGGGTGGTGCTACCCCTGGGCAGGTAGTCCTGGTATGTATAAGAAAGGGAGCTGAAGGTGAACTTGGAAGCAAGCCAGCAAGCAGTGTTCATTATGGTTTCTGCGTTAAGCCTCTCCCTTGGATTTCTGCCTTGGGTTCCCTCGCGACAGATTATATAAGATGAAATAAACCCCTTTCTTCCCACGTTGCATTTGGCCAGTGTTTTGTCACAGCAACAAGAAGCAAACAAGGACAGCTAAGATGAAGGTAGGGAGGAGCAGAGGCCATTGTCGGGGATGCAGAATGGATGGGGAATTTCTATGTAGGAGATTTTTGGGATTTGGGAGCAAATAATTTATTACCCAAACCTCTAACTTCCTGGACAGATTGCTCTTGGCATGTGTCTTATTTAAAAAAAAAAAAGAAGGAGAAGGAGAAGACAGAAGACTGGTTCTTGTTTCTTAGAAAAAACTTCGAAGCCAATCCAGGGCATTCAAATGCAGCAGTGGGAATGGAAAGAAGGGAAAAATGTACTTGGCGGGAATTCAGAGACCGCCAATTGTCTTTATTGAAATGGCACTAAATTAACAAATCAAAGGAGGTTGAAGGCATCTTCTTTAGTAGAAGAAATTGAAAAAAAAAAAAAAAAAAAAGGCCGTTGCTTCTCTGTAAACAGTATAGAAAAATAATGCTTGCGAGTTTTGTTTTCCTCATCTCAAAACAAAGCAATCTGTGCGTGCTATAGAAACACTTAAACACGCTGCCTGCTTACCGCTGGTGGTTCCAAAGCCCTCACCAGAGCGCCAGGCAGTCAGATTCTATTCCTGGCCCCAGGTCCCAGTCTGCCCTCTCCCCCAATACCCCCATCTCGCCCCCGTCCACGCTCCTTTCTACAACATGCACTTTTGCAACCTCTTTCTTTCTCTGATGAATGGCCAGAAATGAGATTCTGGATGAGAACAATTAGAAACTTTAATTACCCTCCAGGCAGCGCACAATTATAAACCGCATTCTTATTTTTTTTAATAAGGAATTAGCTACAGATTGGGCAGCCGCGCCTGTCATGCTTTGAAACATTTCCTTCTATTCCGTGCAGAACTGTGCATGCTCTCTCTCTCTCTCTCTCTCTCTCTCTCTCTCTCTCTCATATATATATATATATATATATATATATATATATATATATATATATGAACGGACTTGCCAATTCCAGCACCTTCGAATGCATTATCCTGTCCTTTCGTCTCCAAGATGACCTGAAATGACCTTTTGCTTGGCAGGAGACGTGACTCAACTGATAATAAAAGTGTTTTGAGGAGGGAGGGAGGACGCTGAGGACTCTGTGTGTGTGTGTGTGTGTGTGTGTGTGTGTGTGGAGGGGTGGTGGCGGCTGTCTGCTCCTGGTTGCTGAGCTGAAGGACAGCCTGGGAGAAGTATGGAGAAGGAGAAGGAGGGGACCAGATCCCTTTAAAGACAAACACTGCCGCATTTTTGGCTGCAGCATTTCCTGTTATTAATTTTCCACATATCACCTATTCCACGAAGGAAGAAGAAAGATTTTTTTATTCCCCTTAAGGCACACCAGTCTCTTTGTTTAACCCGGGAACCGAGGCTGCTCAGCCGTGACCGCCGGCAGGGCGGGAGAGGGTGGGGGCGGGGCCGACGTCTGGGCATCCCCCTGCAGCGAGGCCTCAACCCTTGGCTCGGATGTGGGGTCTCACCCCCGCAGCTTGCTTTCTTCCTGCAAGACTTTGCAGCTGCGAGCACCTTGGCAAAGCAACCTCGCCAGCTAAAGTGCCCGCATGAGGTTCCATTTCACACCAGCAGCAGCCTTGGAGGGGCGTGGGCTTTTCCCAGAATCTCGATTTCTTTGTTTAGGAAGCCTCAATTTTTCAAAAATTCCAGAACTCCAAATAGATGTCCCAGACAAGTTTTAACGACTGGATACCCCACCCTCACCCCCCACATCGACTTAAGTAGGAAGAGAGAGAGAGAGAGAGAGAGAGAGAGAGAGAGAGAGAGAGAGAGAGAGAGAGAGAGAGAGAGAGAATTATTTATCTCGGTACTCTGCGAGGTGGCAGGAGTTGCCACAGCGACAGCGCTGGACCTCCTCTAGCCGGAAGCTCTTTCTGGAGCGTGCTCTGCCTCCCCAATGACCCCTCTTTAAAGGACACCGCTAGCCACACTGTATCAATCCGGGGCGTGAACACATTCACAGATGGTCTCCACACTGGAGGAGACAAAGGCGAGGGCTTCCTCAGGTGGTGTGTGGGATTGCCTTTAGCTAACTTGAGTAGGCAAGCCGTCTCTGGAGTTAAAAATTGGACTTTAGACACCTGACCTGAGCCTCGAGAGTTTCTTGTGTGCACAAATGCTTGAGAAGTGCTGGCACTGTCTCTGGGGATGTCTGGTGCTTCCAGATGATAAAGGTGCCTGCTTGAAAGCGGGCAGGGCTAATTCCACAGGTTCCACCTCCATCACAGGAGAAAGGAGATGCTCCTAGCTGAGAGACAGGTACCCTGCGAAGTGCCGCTTGGGCTGAATGTTCTTCCCTACGCAAGAGGCTTCCTTCACACCTTCTGACTTTCTTCCGTATCCATCCATCCATCCATCCATCCATGCATCATTCATTCACTCACCCACTCTTCATTCATTCATTCATTCATTTATCACGGATACCTTTCCGTTTCTGTGCTAGTCACCACTGGTGAAAAGTACAATCAAAAATCCATTCAGGTCTGCCCTAAAGGAGTTTGTAATGAAGATTGGAAACAGGAGCAAACAGACCGTTACAGATAAGCAAAGGAATGATGCCATGGTTCTGCGGGAGGGTCCTAGCCACCAGTGTGACCTCTATTCAGTAATTTTTTTTTTTTTGAGACAGTTTCTCTGTGTAGCCCTGGCTGTCCTGGAACTCTCTCTGTAGACTAGGCTGGCCTCAAGCTCAGAGATCTGCCTGCCTCTGCCTCCTGAGCAATGGGATTAAAGGAATGCACCGCCACTGACCACATTCAGTAATTTTTAACTCAAGGAACAGTCAGTGGAATGTTTGCTTTTCTGTTCTGTCTTCCAACAACATCCCTCCCCCTACCTCCTCAAAACTGCCTTGTTACATGAAAAGCATCTCCATTCAGGAAGAGATGGATGTCAGGGAGCTGGCTGTGAGCACAGCATTGTGAAGGGTGCTGGTGTCTTGAAAACATAAGAGCTGTTTCTTTCTGACCTGAATTTAAAGGGAAACTAATGTCACTGAGCACTTCCACATGTGGTACCTAGTGCTGTTTCCTACATCTACATCCTGCTGAGTACTGTAGACTTTCGTCATTCTCTGCCTACCTGTTTTATCTGAACCACAGAATGAAGAAAATGATACAGATGGGTGTCATTGTCTCAGTTATTCTTCATAGCGTAAATCACACACACCTGGATGCACAGGAGTGAAATTCCACTTAACTTACAGAGTGGATGTTGCAAGTATCAGTCTCGCCCATCTACCAGCATCCCTCCTCTTCCACAGACACTAAAAATTAACTCTTCTTTTTTTTTGTGATTCCTCTAAATCTAGCCCCATGAGCCATTGAGTCTATTGGGGTTACTTATAGGAGCAAGGACAAACTCTGGTCAACCATATCACCCCAAAGTCTCTCCTCTTAGCAACAGCTAACCACTTACATATCTTGGGAAGAGTTTTACAAATACTGTTCACCTCATTACCTCCTCCCCGCCTCTTCTCCCAAGAGGGAGTGGTCAGGAGTAATTTTTTTATTTTTATTTTTTTAATTCTTTTTAATTTTTTTGTTCTTTAAGACAGGGTTTCTTCATGTAGTTTTGGTGCCTGTCCTGGATCTCGCTTTGTAGACCAGGGTGGCCTCGAACTCACAGAGATCTGCTTGGCTCTGCCTCCCGAGTGCTGGGATTAAAGGTGTGCACCACTGCTGCCTGGTGAGTTATTTTACGTTTAACTGTGTTTAGGTATGTGCTTGTAACTGTAAGTGCCCCACAGAGGTCAGAAGAGGGTGTTGGATCCTCTGGAGCTAAAGTTATAGGCTACTGAGTGGCCTGCCACCCCCATGTGGATGCTGGGAAACAAATTTTGTCCTATGTTAAGACCATGTACTACATCATCTCTCTGTCTCCCACAAAAGAGACTGTTAATAGTCTTTATTTATTCCTTTTTCTTCTTTCTTTTATTGTTTTATTAATATCTATTAAACACATGCAATAGGTTTCATTGAGACATTTTTGTACATGTATGTGCTGGATGGTTTTTTGTCAACTTAACCAAGCTAAAATCTGAAAAGAGGGAACTTCAATTAAGAAAATGCCTCCTAGCCCGGCGGTGGTGGCGCACGCCTTTAATCCCAGCACTCGGGAGGCAGAGGCAGGCGGATCTCTGTGAGTTCGAGGCCAGCCTGGGCTACCAAGTGAGCTCCAGGAAAGGCGCAAAGCTACTCAGAGAAACCCTGTCTTGAAAAACCAAAAAAAAAAAAAAAAAAAAAAAAAAAAAAAAAAAAAAAAAAAAAAAAAAAAAAAAAAAGAAAGAAAAGAAAAGAAAAGAAAAAAAAAAAGAAAAGAAAATGCCTCCTAAGATCAGGCTGTAGGCAAACCTGTAAAGTATTTTCTTAACTAATGATTGATAGGGGAGGGCCCAGCCTGTTGTGGGTGGGGCCATCCCTGGGCTGGTGGTACTGGGTTCTATAAGAAAGCAGGCTGAGCAAGCCATGCGGAGCAAACCAGTAAGCAGCACGCCTCCATGGTCTCTGCATCAGCTTCTGCCTCCAGGTTCCTGCCCTGTTTGAATTCCTGTCCTGGCTTCCTTCAGTGATGAACAGTGATGTGGAAGTGTAAGTCAAATCAACCCTTTCCTTTCCAGTTGTGTTGGTTATGGTCTCATCACAGCAGTAGTGATCCTAAGACAATGTATATAGTTTATTTGATCCTATTCATTCCCCATTACCATCTCTAAGGCGTCTCCCACTGTCCCTGACCACCTTTCTCAACGTTTCTACCTCCCCCTTTGATGAGTTTCTTTAGAGTTGCCTATAGGAATACGGTTAAGGAGTTATTTACAGGAACGTGGGTCCCATACCCGTGGTTATAACACTGAAGTAAGCCCCCCCTCCCCCAGAAATCAGTGTCTCCCAGTAACTCCTCTGGGAGGGGTGAGACCCCAGGAACTTCTCTACCCACTGTCACCAGAATTATCCTTTGAGTTAGGCAGGCTCACCAATAAAGCTGTCACTCACTGTGATGGGAACACCTGGTTTTTAATAACCGAATCGAGCACGTCTCAATCTGATACCTCCATTCAAGACTTTCAAAACTGAATACACCTTCTGAGGCTGGAGACCTTTGTTGTCAAAATCAAGGACTATGTTTCTAGACCTAGGGCTATCTGAAAGAAGATCTAGGCTCCTCTGTGAGTGAGACTGAATGGTTTGCCTTTCAAAAGGATAATAATGATTTGTAAGTAATGTTTGATGATTCTTTAGGTCTGTGTGGAGCTCATATGTTAAGTTTTCATGGTGAGGATCACTGAACACAGGGCCAAATCCACATGAAAAGTCCATTTTTCTAACTGACTATGGCCTTAATTATCATGACTTTTAGTTGTCTTTGAACTGATGGATTAAAGTAGGTGGTTGACATTTTACTTTTTTATGTCTGGGGTGGGTCAAAGGTCACATTATGAGGCTGTTGGTCTTTTCTTTTTTCCTCCTTTCCTCTCTTTTGTCTTTGTGTGTGTGTGTTTATGGTGTGTGTGTGTGTGTGTGTGTATGTGTGTGTGTATGTGTGTATGTGTGTGTGCACATGCATGCAAAGGCTTGAGTGTACATGCCATGGTGTATGTGTGGAGATTTAAGGCTAATTTATAGGAATAGTTCTTTTCGTACTCTTTGTTTCCCTGCACTTTACATCACTTCTGCATTTTAAATTAATTCATTTCTTAGTTGAGAGGCACAGTTTCATGTAGCCCAGGCTGGCCTCCGGCTCACCATGTAGCCACATCTAACCTCAAAATTTGAATCCTCCTGCCTCTACTTTCCAAGTGCTGGTCACACCAGGTCCTTCTCTGGTTTAAATAGACACTTTGTTCTGCCCTCTTCTCTTCTCCCTTTTCTAGCTCACTCAAACAAAACAAGCATCTTGTTGTAGAAATGGCTCTGTGCATCATGGTTTACACTACCATTTTTCCCTATAAAAAGCCATAGTAAATATGTTACACTCTGTAGGCCATGGCCTGAGTTGCAACTGCCTGATTTGGTGTGCCAGAGTGGCTTTAGATACTACATAAGTGAACAGATGTGATTGCATCTGAAGAAAATGTTATCTGTGAACACTGGGGTTAGCTGGGCTCATCTAACTCTTACGGGTTATGAAATACTCTAATTTTTTTTTCATTCTTTTTCAATCCTTTACAGATGTCAAAGTCATTTGTGCATCCATTGTAAAACTTAGGCAACTTGCTCTCTCCATATTTACAGTCCAGTATGAGTTTCAAACAGTATGGCTCTCTCAGAGTTATTTGCATTTTATAATCTCTCCCCAAGTCTCAGAAGAATCTATGGAAACACTTGGTCAGGAGTAGGGTACCTATAGTGGTAGTGTCCTCTTGTTTCTCTCTGGGAAGATGTCTGACAGCCTGAGCCAGACTGGCCAGCTCAACACATCCACTTACAGGAAACCCTCCAAACATCTGGGAAGAGTTGGTAAAAAGTGTATTTACTGTGATGGTGAACTTGGCTTTCATTGAACTTGGACTCAAGCTTAGTTGTGTTCTGACTCGGGTAAAGCACTTAAAGCTTTGAGTTTCACTTTGGTTGACCAAAAATAATGTCTGCTTGGAAGAGTTATGACAAGGCTAAACTGTAGAGACACCATGTGACAGTGTGTTTTAAGAGATGATAATTATGGCATGCTAGGTCTTTCATAAATGTTTGAAGAGTATTAATGGGCACTTGGCTAGTGTTTTAACAAGGCAGGAGGAACTAATCTTGACCCCTGAAGCATAGCAATGGGAACAATGGACTTTGTGGCATGTCTGATATTTAACTTTTTCAGATCCTTTCAAGGGTCGTTGTAGAGACTGATGAGAACACAATAAAGATAATTTTGGTAGAAAAAAAAAACCCCGCAGACCTTTTGACATAAGTGACGTCAAAGCTGGAGGTAGGGAAGCAGTGGCTGTGTTTTTAGGTTAGGGTTTGGCTCAAGATGACATAGGATTCTGGAAGGAAGTAATAGGATTGAAAGTTTGAGGCCCCAAACTAGACCCCATCTTTTGACTAACCTCTTCACCTTACTGGTTCCCCAACTATTCACAAATAGGTCCCTCCTTTTACTTCACTTTACTTTTTTTAGCCTAGATTCTGTATGTGAGAAAAATTCCCTATTTGTCTTTCTGGGTGTGTCTTACTTAATAGAATGTCTTCCAACTCCATTCATTTTCTTGTAAATAACACAACTTGGTTCTTCTTTATGGTTAAATTATATATATATATATATATATATATATATATATATATATATATATATCTCCTTTCCCATTCCTTATCTATTTATCTATTCAACTATTCATGGGCATCTAGGTTGATTCCATAACTTGGCTATTGCAAACAGGGCTGTTGTAAACAGAGATATATGTGCATCTTTATCATATGCTGATAGTGATTTGCTCAAGCATATACCCAGGTATGATATAGCTTAGATGGTAGCTCTATAAGTAGGCGTGTATCAGGATAAGTTCTTCCTATAATTGACAGAAGTAGAGACGGCAATTTTAGTCCCCCAAGAGAGAAGCGAAGCAAAGGTGAAGCAGAGCCAAGTAGCCAGTGTTTAATTCAAGTCCAGCTATTGTTGGCCGAGTGGAGAGTGAAAACTCTTATTTTATGAGTTCACAGATATGTCAAAGGTAAGAGAAAAAGACAAGAAATGCTAATGTTGAGGCCCATTCCAGATATGAGAGGCCAAGGCTATAGAGAAATCACGTTGAGATGAACTCCATTTCGGGAAGTTGCACAATCATCGGTGTGCTTATTGCTTTGATCTGATCTGAACTTGGCCGTGAGAAGCAGAGCCATGCCTGTCCATAGTCTCAGCACCTGCAAATTACTAAGATTGATCTTTGAGGGTGCGTGCTTGCATACTCATGTGTGTGTGAGTACATGTACATGTGTGTGTGTGTATGTGTGCGTGTGTACGTGTGTGTACGTGTGTGTGTGTGTGTGTGTGTGTGTGTGTGTGTGTGTGTGTACGTTGTCTGGGATGATATGTTAGATACAAATGATAAAACCCACCCTAAAATGTAGTGACTAAATAACCCTAATTTATTTCATGTTCATGGTTTCCAAAATGGCACATATTTGCTGATCCTTTGCAGCAGGCTCTCTCGAAAGCTGCAGTCAAAATATAGGCTAGGCTGTGGTCATCTCAGCATTTCATGTGGGAAACTCAGCTTCCAAGACCATGTGACTCTTCACGGCCTCCTTATGGACTACTGGACCGTGGTCTCAACTCTCCACTGGAGGTGTTAGAGGCCATCTTCAGTTTGCTGTCACTTGAATGCCCTAAATGGCTGTTTGTTTCATCAAAAGACGCAGAATGAGAAGTCAATAGAGTCTAGCGAGATGGAAACCATGGCCTCTTGAAATCTGATGATAAAGGCCACGTTTGGCAATTAGAAACCCATTCATTTTGTTAGAAACATGTCTTTGGTCTAGCCCACACTCACAGAGCAGGGATTACATAAGAGCATGAACGCTGGTGAGGATCATTGAACACCATCTTTAAACACTGCCCACCCCAGGGGAGAATCGCATTTCAATGAGAGTGACGCCATTAACCACAGAAACCTGAAAATCACTGAGATGTTGTTTTTTTTTTTTTTTTTTTTTTTTTTTTTTTTTTTAAATTCCTGCTTGGATTTATTTCCTCGCACAGTCTTTTTTTTAAAGATTTATTTATTTATTATGTATACAACATATATGACTGCAGGCCAGAAGAGGGCACCAGATCTCATTACAGATGGTTGTGAGCCACCATATGGTTGCTGGGAATTGAACTCAGGACCTCTGGAAGAGCAGTCAGTGCTCTTAACCTCCGAGCCATCTCTCCAGCCCGAGATGTTGGTTTTAAAGCTAAAGCTGATGTATTGTGGGTAAAGACAATCACTGACTATTTAGTCTTGAACTTTTATAAAACGCCACATTTCCGAGGGACCTGTTGGTTCTTTGGCTCTCACATTTGTCTCAAGTGTCCTTGCCATTTTCTCTGGGAAGCATGGGATAGTTTAAGTATCTGAAAGTGTTATTTTCAGTACAGTCTGCCTTCTCTATCTGTGGACCTGGCATTCATAGATTCAACCTATGGTGGACTGAAAATATTTGAAAAGCCTTGCATCTGAACTAAACATTTACCGACCTTTCCTTTTGCCCCCCTTCCCTGAAAAGACACAGTAGAACAAGCATGCTGTATTAGCGATGATAAGGAATGTAGACACTATTTAAATTCCACAGGATGGTGTGCAGAATTACATGCAAACACTCTATCATTTTATATGAGGGCTGAACATGCTTGCCTCTTGGTATCTGTGAGAGAAATGGGTTTGAGGACAGGAAGGGGCGACTGTCTTTGCTTATCCTCTGGAGTACTGCAATATTTGTGTTGTTATCAACGCCCTCAAAATTAATTAACTTGCTTGGTGGCTTTCTCCTTGAAGCGGCTACACGTGGCTACTGATTAGTGAGGTATCTCAGAATGTAGGAAGTTGTGCTAGTTACTTTCTTGTTAGTGTGATAGAACACACCACGACCATGGCAACTTTCAGAAGAAGGTTTATTTTGGCTTACTATTTCAGAAGGGTTAGTATCCACCATGGGAGCACGTACAAAAGCAAAGAAGGAGACTTGGGAATGACGCAAAGCCCTCCCCCAGTGAAATACTTCCTCCAGCAAGGCCACACATCATCCTGAACCTCCCTAAACAGCGCCACCAACTGGAGACCAAGTGTTCAAATACAGGACCACCTTAGAAGTCCCACTGTCTGTTTCAGAAGCAGGGGGAGGAGGTGGCACCTCTTGTCCTCTGAACTTCGCTAACTATGGGAGCGGAAACGTGGCTTGGCTGTACCTGGTGGATTATGTGCAGGTGTTCATTAAGTCTCTCTTGGAGACAAAGCTCTTGGTTGATCACAGCCTATGTTTTGGTGTTCTCAAGAGAGAAGAGACAGAATACCTAATTATATTAGAACAATAATAACATATTAGGGAGGGAATTTAACATAACATTCCTACATATCCTTAATCAAAGCACAGGGATCTGAAGTTGTCTATCCAGGAATACAAAGCTGGTTAATGGATACCACAAGCACTACAGTGCAAAATGCAGGACTGAGTAAGGCCAAGATTCAAATCCTACCAACTATGTTCAATGTGGTCCCTATTATATCCTGTGTCTGTATATTAAAACATTTATAGGTAGGACCTTTATCAGATAATTAGGAATAGAAGAGGTCAGGAGGGGTGGGTCCCCATGGTGGCATTAATGGCTTTATAGGAAGAAGAAGAGAGATCCTAGGTGGTATAATTTTTGTATCTTGCCATATGTGGTCCCATCTACCATGTTCTGATGGAGCAAGCAGGTTCATACCAGGTTCACTAGGACTATCAGCTAAATAAAATCTAGTTTTTTGTTTTTTGGCTTTTGTTGGTTTTTCAAGACAGGGTTTCTCTGTGTAGCCTTGCACCTTTCCTGGAACTCACTTTGTAGCCCAGGCTGTCCTTGAACTCACAGAGATCTGCCTGGCTCTGCCTCCCAAGTGCTGGGATTAAAGGTGTGCGCCACCACCGCCCAGCTAGTTTTTAATAAATAACTTGATTCCAGGTTTTTTTTTCCATAGTAACAGAAAACCAACAAAGGTGTGGGTAGATGGACTGATTTGTTGGTGATCAACTATACTTGTTGAATATTGTATGAAGAAGAACTAACGAATGGATGAAATCATTTCCAGCTTTAGAATGCACTGGTTGAGTGATTACAGAACATTGATTACTCTACTCTGGGCTTTAGTTCTCTCATATTTAAAATGAGAACATTAGTCTGAGTTTTGGAATTTCACCTCTGGATTGCTATGATTGAATAACCACACAATCACTTGCTGATGAAGATACATCCAGAGAAAGGCAGTGTTTGGTGTTTTCATCTTTGTGTGAACATCATGAAAAGTGCTTATACAAACTGAGATGGCTGTGATAACATTAGGTGATATTTTCTTATGGGACCATTGTTGTATATGTGTGGTTCATTACTGACCAAAGTGTCACTATGAGGAGCATGACTGCCTATGATGGGGAAAGAGGAGGAGGAGGAGGAGGAGGAGGAGGAGGAGGAGGAGGAGGAGGAGGAGGAGGAGAAGTTAATTCCCTTTAGTTAGGGTCTCTCACTGAACCTGCCTGGATGGTCAGTGAACTCTAAGAATTCTGTTTCTATCCCCCAACACTGGGGTTACAGGGACATTTTATGTAGGCACCAGGGATTTGAATTCAGGTCTTCAGGCTTGTTCAGCTAGCACTTTTGCTCATTGAACCATCTCCTAAGCCCTCAGACTTTAAAGAAAACTTCTAGCTTTATTAAAAAGTGACTTCTAAGATTCTCTTCTGTTCAAATATCTTATGAGATCTAATATGAAACTATTTAGCCTAATTGCTGTATTTTAAATCAACTGTAGTCTGACTAAAAAGTGTTGTTTAGGGGGATTGTACAGGAAGGAGAGAAAAAAAATTGGGTTTCATATTTCTCCTTCCAGCGTTTTTTAGATTTGATTTATTGATTTGCACACATGTGTCTGCATGAGTATATGTGCATGTACGCATGCATATGTGTGAATGCAGTGGTCTAAAGAGGGTGTTGAGTGCCCTTCACTGTCAATGTATTTTGAGGCAAGGTCTCTCACTGAATCTGAGGTTTGCATTTTCTAGGCCAAGCTGGAAGTTAGCAAACCCCAGCAATTCTCCTATCTCTGCCTCCATCAGGGCTTGAGTTACAGGAGTGTGTGTGTGTGTGTGTGTGTGTGTGTGTGTGTGTGTGTGTGTGACTGCTAAGGTTTAAATTCCAACCCTCATGACTGGGCAACAAATTCTCATAACTGCTAGGTCATCTCTCTAGTCCCTTCCCATGTTTTGGGACCGATCTGCTAACATGCCATTGCATGTAGTGGAAACCTTAAGTTGTGTGTGGTTGTGTTTGTGAACCAGATCTAACATGGAAAACATGAGTGTATGGAAGACTTTCTCTTCACAGAGACAACTTCCCCTGTATTTTCCTTTCATAAACATTATTGACTGATACTCCATCATGTCTCTGGAAGCCCTCTTTTCTCCATTGCTGCGTATGAATGTCAGTTGAGCAACTAGAAAACAACAACAACAACAACAACAACAACAACAACAGTGATGACAAAACACCTTCCCTGCAAAACAGACAAACAAACAAAAGTGGAAATAAAAGGAAGCCACAAAAATGTTCATCTGAGCTGCCCACATGAGCTCTCAGGGAGGTGCGCCTCTCCTCCAGCCAAAGTGGCTGTGCCATAGCTCCTCTTGCCCTCAGCCTCAAGGTCATGGGTGCATGACCTTGCCAGCATCTCTGAGTTTTGCTTAGGTGATGACATGGGATTTGTTGGTCACTAGGTCACTGTAAGTTGTCAGGAAAAATTTGTGTGGTGCCAAAGTCCTCAACTCTTCTTTCACGGAAGTTCAGTCATGGTCCGTTTCCTGTCAAGCTCTTCGTTGTTAGTTACATAAGCAAATGCCACGAAGGTAGGAGCTCTCATTCTGTGTTCTCCTGGTGTCTGAACCTCACCAGAGCCTCTTTGAGGTTTCCTCTAGTGGATTTGCTTGTTTCCATAACTCCACAGGGCCTTGCGCCATTCTATCTAAGGACCAGGCGGGTACTACCCCAACGGGGAGTGAATCAATACAGCAGTTGCTTCATCCAGCTTTGTGCCACTCTGAACAAGTGTCAGGCTAAGTTTTCAGCCACCATGTGCTGACAGGCACAATGCTTGTTTGGCAATGAAGGGTGTGCTGCTTAGTGTCTAGGAAGAAGGAACTTCAGCTGAGAAAATGCCTCCATCAGATTGGCTTGCAGGCAAGTCTATGGGGTGCATTTTTTTTTTTTTTAATTTTTTGAGACAGGGTTTCTCTGTGTAGCTTTGGCACCTTTCCTGGAACTCACTCTGTAGCCCAGGCTGGCCTCGAACTCACAGAGCTCTGCCTGACTCTGCTAGGATTAAAGGCGTGTGCCACCACCGCCCAACATGCATTCTTGATTAATGGTTGACTTGGGAGGTGTTACCTTTGGGCAGGTGGGCCTGGAAGATACAAGAAAGGTAGTTGAATGTGATCCTGAAAAGCAACCCAATAAGTATCATTCCTCCATGGCCTCTGCTTCAGTACCTGTCTCCAGGTTCTGACCTTGACTTTCAGCCCTAACTTCCCTTCATGATGGACTACAAGCTGTAAGATGAAATAAACCCTTCCTTTCTCTAGTTGCTTTTGGCCATAGTCTTTTCTTCCCACAATAGAAAACAAACTAACACACCCATGAGACTTTGGACTTGGTGCTCATGGCAAATGCAGGGGTGAGGCAGGCGCTGTGTCTACTGCAAGGATCTTACATGTGGGCTCTTTGGTTTGTTGCTGTATAGCAAATTCCTTTAGGTGATTTACATCAACAACCTTCATTTATTTTGCTATGAGCCTGTGAGTTAGTCAGAGCTTGGTGGCATTGCCTAGCCTGTTGTGTTCTATGTGATGTTTGATAGTCCTTCCTGGGATGATTGAGTAGGAGCTAGAGTGAGTCGGGACTAAAGGACACTCTATTTAACTCTCTCGTCTCAGGGTCTGCTTTAGTGGCCTCCTCACTGTGATGGCTTTCAACTTTTTATGTGCTCACCCAGGGCTTCCAGAATTACTGTTCCAAAAATCCTAGAGTGAAACTAGACACAAGTCTATCTTTCTGGCAAGTCACTGATGGCTACATTCAAGGGGGAGGGACCTGGGCTCCAGCACAGGACCACACTTGGCATGTGTGTGTTTCACCACACCCTGGGCTGGCAGCATTACAGTAAGGAAAGTGAGCAGAGGAGACTCAAGTCACTTGTCAAAGCCGATAAGGTCTTAAGTGACAGAGTGAAAATTCAAACCTAGAACCTTGACTCATGATAAGATACCCCCAGGGATGCTTTTTAAATTTCATTTTTACATACAGAAAAAAAAAGTCAATAGGCTCAAGGGAAGGAAAGTCTGTTTGCATCGCTTTTTATTTTTTGGCAGAGTGAGGTAACCCAAGCCCGACAAGTTGAGCAAATCCTACGACTCCAGGCCATTAAGCAGTTACAGGGAAGGAGCTGGAAACCCTGTGCAGCCTAGGTGCCATTGTGTTGGATGTGTGTAGAAGAGTAGCACCTGGCACAGTTATCAGACTCCGGGGCACTGTGCCTGCCAGTCACTGTCAATGTCAGAAACCACAGGAGTGGCAGGAAGACATGCCCTACGGCTTTGACCTTGATTTTAAACATGACCTCCCATTGTGGTCTAAAACTCTGTTATGCTATGTTTCAATTTATTCTGAATGATTCTCCTAAATGGATTTGGAAACTTAAAGAGGGTAATCTACGTCAAAAGAAGGAAGTTTGAAACTGGCTTGTGTTCTAAAAGCTTCATAAGGACTTTGCTGTTTCCAAATTTATGGGCCCTTTGCCACTGGGAACCTGAGGAGTGTTGGCTAATAAAGGGAAATTTTTTTTTTCTTTTTTTTCCTAACCACAAAAGATGAACCATTTCTTTCTGCTAATATGGAAACTACTACAAGTATGTGGTTTCTTTCTTATTCTAGCTGAATGGTGAAGAAAAGCAATTTCTGTTTTCAAAGCTAGAAGGCGTTAGTCTCCATAGAGTGCTGAGCATTGTAGGGAAAAAGATAAAGATGGCCAGAAGGCATGAGAGCTCAGCTAGCCTCTGGCTATTACAGTCTTGTCTTTAGGGGGTTAAAGTCTGTAAAGGAGAAGCTATTGCTGGAAGGTGTTTATTCTTTATACCTAGTAAAGTTACTGAACACCTGAGAACCAGGGACTGCTGAGGAGAGAGCCATTCTCAAATCAAGAGATCTATTTGTAATTATTACATAAACTTGGAGACAGTCTGGGATAAATCTGCCAGTTCCTAGATTTTTTTTTTTATTAAATAGTACATACCATGACTAAATGAACAATGAAGCTTGTGGTAAGTAGGGGAATATATGTGGGTGATTGGTTTTTTTTTTCCTACTCATTTTTAATCTATTTTTTTTTGCAGCAATTAATGATAGTAGGACTTGTTTCCCCTTCAATAAAATGCTTTGTGTTTTCATTGTGTGTGTGTGTGTGTGTGTGTGTGTGTGTGCTGCTGGTGTCCTTCTTGACTGTTCACCTCTTTATTTATTGAAACAGAGCCTCTCCTTGAACCTGGAGCTTGCCAATTCCTGATGGTCTAACCAGCCATCTCTCGCCAGGAAGACGCTGTCTCTGACTGGCGCCTGGATGACAGGTGGCTGCAACACCTGCAGAGCGAGTACAGATTCTGGGGATCCACACTCTAAGCCTTCACATCGGCAGAGCAAGAGCTTCGTCTAGCAACCCCCTTTCCACAGTCCTAAAATGCCCATTTGAGAATAAAGACTCAACAAAGAGGAGAGAAACTTGCTCCCTCTAATCATAGTGGGAGACCACATGATTTAAACCACAACACCAAAGCTAGCACATTGCTGGGACCTCTGCTTACTCTAAATGGAAGACAAATACACAAGAAGAAAGGTGACCTTACAAACTCAAGCCCATAATAAGATCACTGTCCTTCCCAGAGGCCAGACCCTATGTTTATACAAACCATACAGTATATCTGAATAGGCCAATTACCTTCTCTGTGGGGGATCTGAATGCACAGTGGTGGGGTGGGATGGAGGCATAAAGAAAACATTAAAGAAGTAAAAAGTAAAACTACTATTTCAAAGTTTACCTTGGTTCATATGATTTTGGGTGGCCGACTATGAATTTCCTTGCCCTTGGCGGCGGGAGGGGAGGTATGTCTGTGAAACCATTAGAAATTGTGAGATTTCAGACTTTACAGAGTGAGCTTTCAGGGTTGTCCTTTAGAGCTAATGCACTTTGTTCTCTGGCCACAAAATCAGAGCACACTAGAGTACCCCATCAGAGCATCTGTAGGTCTTGCTGTGAGATCCTCTCTCTCATCAAGGACCACCGCAGATGGTCATTGCGAGGGTCAGATTGAGGTCCTCATGCATGCTTAGTCATTGAACTACATCCTTACCCTCAAAGGACGTGTTCTGATGAGCTGGAGGTCAAGGAACAGATCCCATCTGGATGTAGATGGTATTATCTACAACATCTCCACTAAGCCTTCCCCAGTACGCTTGACTTTGACTGGGCATGTCTCTGTAAACCATTAACCTGTCTTCCTATTCTTTCAACTTCCTGAGGATTGCCATCCCCTCAGTGAGAGCGGGCTGGGACAGGCTGGAAGACACCCTGGTTGGTGGACTGTGGAGTTTTGCTGGGGGTTCCCTGCTTCAGCCCACAGAGATGATGCCACTTTCAGCTACCTTCCAAGAGGCTAGCATGCGTCCATCCTTGCTTTGAGAGCTGGGAGATCCATTTTTCAGAAAACCCAGGAAAACTGAGGAGGAGTGTTCCCATCTTGGTTATCAAGCTCCATTTGTTCCCTCTGTCCTAGTTATTTGTCTTTCCAAAGGTTCTGGATTTGGTTTCCTGCTTCCGTGATGCCCTGAGCAGTGTCTTTAAATATAGTTTCAGTTTCAAGGTGGGAGTGTGAGTGGTAAGAGCAATTTTGTACATTTTCAAACAGCAGCCGATCTATTGACCTCAAATGTCTCCTGAGGGCCCATACCCTGGGAGCTGGAAGGAGGATCCCGCTTTGCTTTTACTAATGCACAGAAATTGTCCAGATTAATGGGTTTTGCTGTGATAGTCCCATGCATGTACTGATCATGTGTTGATCTGATTCATCTCCCCTTCTATCCTTTCTTGTCCCCACCCCCTCTCAATTTTTAAGTCTTTTCAATTTCTGTACAAGACAGAATGGGATGCTTGTCTTCCTGTATCTGACTTCTTTCAAGTCATAGCTTGTCCTCCAGCTCCATTCATGTTTTCCTGCAAAGGGTCAGGGTTCCCTACAGGAATAGAACAGATAGTTTATGTATGGAATTCATTAGACTGGACTACATGGTAGTCCATAGTTGCTCAGTTCACAAGGCTGGTGTCGCAGCAGTCCTAGTCCGGTGCTAAAGGCCTGGAAGATTCCTGGAGAGCTGTGGGTTGATCTCCAGTTCACACTGGAATCCTGAAGCTGGGTCCCAATATCAGCAATGACAGCAACCGGATAGATGAACCTGATGGTGAGAATGACGATAAGCAGACCAGAAGCAGAAGCCTTCCATCTTTGGTTGCCTTCATCCGGGCTGCCACCGAGGGGAGGCCACCCACAGTTGGACTGGGTCTTCTCACTTCATAGAAGCTAATCAGCGCAATTCCTGACCAGTGTGCTCAGCAGCTTGCCTTTAGGTGATTCCAGATCCAGTCAAGTTGACAACCAAGGTCAGGACATCACAATGTGGTAGTTCTGCCTTTGGTGGTCTGGGGACTTTCTGTACCAACTCCCACAACTTACCAACTTATGCTCCCGGTGATTCCTTCTCCAGCTTTGCCACAGGCCATTATTGTTTGCTTATTTTTGTGTCTCAGGGAGCTGGAGCCCGGGTGCAGATTGATTTGCTGTTGGAGGGCAGCTGTTTCCACCTTCCAGCCAGTGTATCTGCCAGACTGCTTGTTGTTGGGCTTTTCATGTGCTGTGAGAGCCAGGCTTCCCTCACGGTATCCCCAGAAACTGCCAGGGAAGGGGGCACACAGAAAGGCATGGGGATTATATCTTCTCACATCCTTCAGTTGGAGAAATTCCCTTTACACTTTTGATGTGTGTGTGAGTTTTGAAAAGGGGAGTTATAAAAAAGATGACTGAAAGGTAAAGTAAGTTTGGGATTCTCAGCCCTTACCAACAAGGCTATGAGGTGACAGAGATGCTTGGTCAAAGGACAGTGTGGATCTTACCAAAAGATGTGTGTGTGAGTCCCCAGCAAGCTGGTCAGGCCCTAGCCGGGTGACTCTGAGGCAGGGCTCCTTCAGGCCTCATGAGTCAGCATTTTGGGCTGCGGTAGTAGAGCTATGTAGATTCTTGTATAAACAGGTTCTGGAGAGAAGGATCTGCTACTCACTGCATTACATTAGCCCGTTCACTGTCACCATCTCCTTTTCTACCTATGACAGGGTCTCATGGACCGTGGGCTGGTGTGGAACTCACTAGGTAGCTGTGGATGCCTTTGAACTTCCAATTTCCACAGTTCTCAGAGTGGAACCCAGGCTTTCGTCCTTACTAGGCAAGAGCTCTACCACCTGAACTACAGCTCAGCCTCCCCGGTCTCTTGCCTCACTGCCTGTGTTCACCTTCTTCCAAGTATGTATTTGTTTCTGTTCCTCGTCTGTCTCCCTTTGTGCCAAACAAATACGTGGGCTGGGCTTGGAGACTTGTTGGAACAGCTAAAACATGATCATGAAGGGTTTTATCCGTGTAACACAATCTCATAAAAAAGTCCTTGTTTTAAACAGAATTGACTGATGTACCTCTGTCCTGGGACTTCGGAATCCAGCCGACCACTCTTGTTTTAGAAAAAGTAAGAGGAACCAGCTAAAGAAATTATATTCTTTATAAGGTTTCTAATCCCATAACGTTATTTAAAGGTGCCTTGGATGGAGAGGCACTTGGTCTAATCCCCCTGTTGCTAGCCATGCTGGGTCAAGTTGCTCCTTGTGGGCTCCATTAGGACACAGTGGCCATAGCCAGAGTCACAGACAATGAGGGAATTCTGCCTACCTTGCTGAGGAACTGGCTAGCTGGATGGTCACAATTTCATCTCTGGTCTTTTTTTCTCTTCTAAGTATTTAATGCTAAGTGGCAATTTAATGGAAAGGGCTTTTTAAAAATTTTACATTTAGCCTGTGGCAAGGAATCCAGCATCAAGATGGATGACTCTTCTCACGATGACAAGAATGAAGAATGTCCTTTCTTGCAGTATTTTCCCATCACCTCCTGGCCTCCCCACAAGGCTGATGTCATCCTTGGCTCCAGCCTACTTTTTCATTTTTTCTAATCCCATTAGGTTCTCTTTCTTCCCGTTATGTCTCCGTCAAGGGACTGACTAATGACCAGGAGGCAGATTTCTGTGGTCATGCCAGCACTGAACTCCCTGAGGGGAGCAGGGAAAAGACTGTCACCGGGGCTTGGTGCTAGTGAGGAACTCTCCTGTGTGGTTTTGAATGAAACATCTGCTTGGGTAAGGATGCTGTACACTTCTGAATATTCATGCTGGCTTTTAAATTCCATAAGATCTGTGTGGCTTCACCCCAGGCTTTTTCAATCTCTTGATTAAATGGACACTCAGCATTAAGGAAACTGAGAGAATCTGTCCTTGTTGTTCCCATGGTTGATTTGAAGTCTTTGCTAGTGTATCTTGTACATTTGAGAATTTTCTTAACAAATGATATATAGGAAAAACACTCAGATGTGACCCACAAGCCCCCAGATTTCTGGTGGCTCCCCACTCCCAGTGGGCAACATTGATGAAACTCTAACACAGTATGGGCAGTAATCATGAGGTAAGTTCCCCAAAGCCAACAATGTGTGACATTAATTCTATTCTTTTTTTCTGTGCCAGCTTTACTTGTTATATGGATATAACTTAATCAGATGCCACATTTAATGTTCCCATACTAACTGAGTTGAATACTGGCAAGATATGTGAGAAATCAAGCCACTAGAAACTTGCTCTGGAGTTAAGTATGTTAAAAACACCTTTATTACTCACTTTAATTGCATTTACTTTCTTGTGTGTGGGGATGTGTGTGGGGGGGTGGGGGTAGGAGGCATGTACTCATATCACACACAGCATGCTTATGGAGGTCAGAGGACAATTTGCAGGCGTTGGCTCTCTCCTTCCACCATGTGGGTTCTAGAGATCTGACAAATGACTTTATATGTTGAGCCATCTTGCAAACCTCTCCATCTCAACCAACCAACCAACCAACCAACCAACCAACCAACCAACCAACCAACCAGCCTTTCTTTAAAAGTAAGAGAAATGTTCTAAACATCTAGAACGTTTCTAGGAACTTTTAGTAGTTTCTCCAGGACAGTAGTCTTTTGTTTTGTTTTTCGAGATGGGGTTTCTCTGTGTAGCCCTGGCTGCCCTGGAACTAGCCCTGTAGACCAGGCTAGCCTCGGACTTGCAGAAATCCTCCTGCTTCTGCCTCCTGAATGCTGGGATTAAAGGCGTGTGCCACTACCACCTGGCCCAGGACAGTAGTCTTAAACAGGACTGCTGGTAGCAAATTAGTGCCCATCATCATGCTGTGTTAAAAGGGTGTGGTTTACCATAGTAGAAGTGAAGAACAAAGGACATTTCAATATGGGGACATTGCATAAGTAAGGACTCAGAAGGGTCTCTCTCTCTCTCTCTCTCTCTCTCTCTCTCTCTCTCTGTGTGTGTGTGTGTGTGTGTGTGTGTGTGTGTGTGTGTGTGTGTAAAAGCTTGGATTTGACAGGTCATGAAACCTCAATGAAAATTACTGAATAATAATAAGAAAACATGTCACTTTGGTTTTCTACTGAAAGATAAGCCATGTCTAGGCAAAGAGCACCAATGTGGAACCTGGTCAGTTATCACCAGGTGAATAGACCCATGTCTGCAGCACCCAGAGGGAGAAGCAAAATGTTCCAGGGACTCCTGATGTCACTCCTCCAACCCTAGCCAGTCAATTTTTCCCTTGGGGGAGATGCCAGCCTGAATCCAGACAAGGATTAGCTTTGTCTGTCCCCTGTGTAGAAATGGAACCTTACAGAAAGCATCTTTAGTGCTGATTGTTGTACTCTGTTATTTTTCTGAGTTCATGTTGCTGCGCCCAATCATTCTTTCTTCACACTTTTCATTCACACTGCCTGGCATGATGGCATCACCATGTCTTTATTCATCGCCCTTTTAATACACCTTTAGGATGAGCACTTGGCTGACACAAACAAAGCTGATCAACTGGTCTTTCTTATGTTTGTGCCTTGCTGAGTGTGTTATACCCAGGGATTCGTTTCTGGATACAGGGTGGTGCATGGACCAGTGTTCTCTGATGATGGAGTGAAAGTTCACCCCATCAGCAGGTTTCTGTGGTCCAGTTACTCTGCCCTAGTACTAGCACTCCATATGGCCTGACTTTTAATTTGGCCTTTCTAGTGCAGCCCACAGTCAAGGTTCATTATGTTTTATTTTTCTTCTTCTTGTTTTTAACTGGTGCACAGGCACAGTGCAGCTTTGTAGACTAGGTGTGGTGTCTGATGCATGGATATGTTGTGTAAGGCACACACTTCACTTTTCATGTTGGTTTTACTTATGACAAATGGAGTTACATATGTTTTTGTAGATTTACTGGCAATGTTCCTTCATTTAAATATATTTAGTTTTATTTTACATTTGTACGTGTTTTGCCTGAATAAATGTCTATGTATCATGTACATGCCTGGTGCCTGGCTCTCCTAGGAAGGTATTATACAGATGGTTGTACACCACCACATGGGTGCTAGGAACTGATCCTGGGTCCTCTGGAAAAGCATTCAGTGCTCTTAACCATGGAGTCATCTCTCCAGTCTCTAATACTCCTTCATTTAACTTTAAATTACCTATCTTATCTTTTATTTTTAATAGATAAGCTATTTATTCATTGTTGGAAGAATTTTTAAAAAAATATATTTTGACTGTAATTCCTCTGCCACATATACTGCATGCCTAATTAGTTCACTCCCTTAATGTTCTCTTGCCAAATAGAACATTTTAACTTAACTTATCATGCTTTTCAGTTTCTCATACTGTCGTTTAGGGTTCCCGTATGACATCTTAGCCTATCCCACTGTCAAAAATGTCCCATGGCTTCTTATGTTTATCTTGTCTTCTGAAAGTATATTGAGGATTTTAACAAAATTAAGATGTATCATGTAGGATGGATTTGTGAAGACAGAAAGAGTAGCCAGGAAGATGTAGCATCCACATAAATATCAGGGACAAATTCGACCCAGACTAGAGATACATGGTTTAAAAAAAAAAAGCAGAAGAAAAAGGAGGAGGAGGAGGAAGAGGAGGAGGAAGAGGAGAACAAATGTGTGAGACACACACTCTTGCCTGATTGAACATGAAAGAACTGAATAACAGAAGTGTGGTAGAACCTTTATCCTTGTTTGGGTTTTGAGAAAGTGTAAACATTTTATCGCAGGATCTAGCCTTCAGAGATAACATTTTAAAAGCTATTGTAGTCCCTGTTAAAAACCATATTGAGCAAGGATTTGCTGTGTGCAGAGAACGGAACAAATGGGAATAGCCTCCTGTAACAGAAAAGATAAACTTAGATCATGGAAAGGTTGCAGAAGTCTGCTGGGGATCGAACAGTGTTTTTGGTCTTTATCTGAGCATTGTTGGAAGTGGTACTGGCCCATCATTTATTCTGATGAGTAGGTGTGGTGCTGAGACAAGGTTTAACAGATAATTCTTGTAGCTCCCTGACAGCTCTAGTGATTTCTCATCTGCACTTGAGCTGACTTATGGAGACCATTCACAGCTGTGAAATGACATCTGTCTAATGCCAGGAAAAGGCAGATTTGCTGTGCTTACCTTTCCAAAGTAGTAATTGATAAATTCCACTAATACCTCTTTTCTGTCACTCTCCCCTGAAACAGATGTCACATTTGAATTGCTTATACCTTGGCACTCTCTAGTTAGGTAGACCTCAACACAATGATGTCATGAGGGGAAGGTTTGTGTAAATGTTTTGGGGAATGCAACTTGGAATTTATATCTTTGGGTTGTGACTTCATTTTCTCTGTGTCCCAGACAAAGATGTTTTTGTGAGGGAAGTAAACAATGGTTCCCATAGGATTGGCAGATGATATAAAAGTATCTCTGTTTTGTTCTGACTCCGGATGCTGTGGCAGATTAAATAAAGAGATTGTAGATTCTACTGTGTCTTATTCAAAGCAAATGAAGGAAGGAGCAAAGCGTGGGGTCCCCTGGGATTCCGATTTGTTTGAAGTTCCTAGCATCTCACTGGAGTCTTGGTTCCAGTTGTGTGTGGGCATGCATCTGCCTTGGTTCCTCGTCTCTCCTCACAGGACTGCGGAGGAGTTTCTGTCCCTTCACTGACTATGGTCAGCTGCAGAACGAGCATCATCTAAGGCATCATCACATCTGTTTCAGTCTTCTGGAGACACAAGTTTTTGCTGTGTTCTCTGCAGTTCCCAAGTGCCCTGGTGTGAGGCTTGGCACACAGAAAGTACTCAAATACTGTTAAATAATAAATGGTTGATGGTGGCATGGAGAGACGAATTGCTGTTCAGTTATAAGGACTAGAGTTTAGATCCCATTGTCCTTGTCTAGTGGCTCACAGACACCTGAAACACCAGCTCCAAGAGATCTGATGCTTTCTTCCGGCCTCTGCACACATACGTGCACATGCATTCTCTTTCTTACACACAGACACATGCACACATACATACAGAAAATAGAAATCACCATAGGATAATAGGATTGAGATGCAGACGTTGGTAATATTTTGTGATCCACTAAGAAACAAACAAAACCTTATCACTGCCTGACTTGAGCTCTGTCAATATACCCAAACTGAAAACTGACTTCTTCATATTTTTTTTAAAACTTCCATTTTAGCAACAGATACCAAACATAGACCCTTTTGGTTAATACCTTTACATTTTTACTGAGCCTGTGGGTTTCTGCTGCCCAGCTATTGGCCTCAGGGTTGTGACATTTGTTCTAGGACTCCTGCTGGCCTCTCCCTTCTCCCACATGCACCATGAACTAATAAACCAATGGTGGACAGAGGGTATGGTGCCAGCTCCCACATGCTCCCTGCTGGGTTGTTCCATAGAAGAAAATGCGGGGGTGGGGGGGTGGGGTTGTCCGCTTGTAGAACTTCATGACAAAGCTTTGAAGGACACTGGAATAGAGAAATTCCCTCCATCTCTTTGGCCCCAACTTTTCTCTCAGGCACCTCATAAGCCTTTCTTCTCTCTGTACCAGTTCAGAAGTGTGGCATAGGAAACTTTCTCAGTGCTTCAGGGAGATGATCCTTCTGCAATGATCTTAGACCAATGGCTTCAGGAGAGAGGAAAAGCTCTCCAGAACATTCAGCCTCCGCCTGTTCCTTTCTGGTTGCAAATCTTGCCAGCATGGACTGGGGGAAGCCGCTCAGTGTGGCTGCTTCTGAAGGAGCATCATTTGATCATGAGAACACATATAGGGTTCATGGATTGTTGTGAAATAGAAAATTTGTTTAACTATGTAAAGATGTGTTACATTTGTTTTTCCTTGCCTGCCTAAGGCACCTGATTGGTTTAATAAAAAGATGCATGGCCAATAGCTAGGCAGGAGAGGGATAGGCGGAACTGGCAGGCAGAGAGAATAAGTAGTAGGAGGAATCTAGGCTTGAGAGAGAATGAGGGAGAAAGAAAGGGACATGCCAGGGACCAGTCAGCCAGGCAGCTGCCAGCCAGCCAGACATGGAGGAAGCAGGCAAGTAGGACATACAGAATGAGAGGTAGGTGAAAAGCCCCAACGCAAAATGCAGATGAAGAGAAACAGATTAATTTAAGTTAAAAAAAGCTAGCCAGAAACAACCCTAAACTAAGGTCAAGCATTTTTAACTAATAATAAGTCTCTATGTCTTTAATTTGGGAGCTGGTTGGTGACCCCCCAAAAAGCCTGCTGCAATGGACTCCACAGTGTGACCACACAGAGGACTGTCATTAAGACTAGAGGCGGAGGCTCAGCCGTAAAGTGCTTCCTGCTCAAGCATGAGGACTCAAGTTTAGATTTCCGTTACCCACATACGAATCCAGTGTGGGGTGTAAGGTCAGTGCTGTGGAGGAGGAGACAGGTGGACGGATCCTTGGAGCTCACTGGCCAGCTAGTCTTGTCATTTGGTGAGTTCCAATTTCAGTGGGAGACCCTGTTTCAAAAAGTAAGGTGGAGAGCGACAGAGGGGACACCTGACAATGATCCCTGCCTTCCAGATGCGCATGAACACACCTACAGGAACGTTTATGCACACACACATGCACAACCTAACGGAACCTATGCAGAAAAAAGACGTGGACTATGTAAGGAGTTACAGTAGTAAATAACTTTCATATGATTTTTCTGCTCTATGGAAGTGGAGTAGAGAGGAGGAAAAAAAAGCTGAAACTCGACAGCCGTGGTTTATCTGCTGTGAGGCAGAGCCCTGACATGCTACCTGAGCTGGCCTTGGGGTCACTGAGTGCAGGGGTTACACGTATGCACCACCTCACCGGAGGTTAGTCATGTTATATGAAGAAAACACCCACGACTTGATTCTGACTTAGGTACCTCGACGTTTTAGGCTCCGCTCCTTGTGGTCTTTAATCCTACTACGGATTCTCTGGGAGGGAGCTTGCCATTGAAAGAAAAGCAAGCGGAAGAGAAACTAAAAGTAAGGGCTCTGTTGGGAAAATAGTGTCAAGGTTCTGGAATAGGAGGAAGAGATCTCGGGGCAGGAAGCTCCAGGAAGCCAAGGATTGGAGTCAGAGGTTCACTGTTGCTAAGTTCTGTCTTTCTCTTTAGTCTCTACTCCCTGTTTCTCTGTCTTTGACTTTCTGCCCCCCCTCCTTCTCTCCCTCTGTCTTTAACTAGCCACCTAGAAACTTTTCTTTCTTTTAAAAAATACTTATTTTAAACATTGTGTGTCATGTGTGTGTGTGTGCATGTGTGTGTATGCATGTGTGTATGAGTGTGTGCGTGTGTGTGTGTGCGCGTGTGCGTGCGTGCATGCGTGAGTGTGTGTGTGTGCGCGCGCGTGTGCGTGTGTGTGTGTGTGTGTGTGTGTGTGTGTCTATGTAAAGATGAGTACAACGCCTATGGAGTGGTCAGATCCCCCTAGTAATGGAGTGACAGGTGTTTGTGAGCCACTTGACTTGGGGCCTCTACAAGATCAGCCCTTGTTCTTAATGGCTGAACTATCCCTCCAACCCCTGCTAGGTGACAGACTAGCCATCACTACTCCCCCAGTAATAACCATTACCTGACCACATCTTCTTAAATGATATTTTACTCTTGCCCTGTCCCAAATGCTTATTTCCACCTCATACTGTATGATTTAGTTCATACCCAAGACTCCTCAGAGTCTCAACAGTTTAACATAGCGTAAACGTCCAAGTTTAAGTCCTCTTGAGATATAAGGCAAACTCTATGCTGTCTGTCCCTGTAAAACCAAAAAGAATGTGTTTCCAATATACATACTTGTGAGTAAACAAAATTAAAATAAAAACCCAATAATATAAAAATGTGTAAAGAGACATTCGAATGTCTTTTTCTTGGTGTTGCAAATGAATTGCTTTGAGTGACCTGAATCTATACACTGCACTTTGGACGCTACTGGTCTGCAAGATGAAATTTAGAGCTCATTAAAGATTAATGGAGAAGGATGAATTATATTTCTTTTATTATCCATGAAAAGGAATGATTGCAAAGCTTTTCTCAGTTTAAAACTGAATAGGAAACACTATTCATCCTCTTAATGTCTAAAAAATTACTTGCAATTATATGTGTTTCTGCACATGTGCATATGGGCACCCTTGGAGGCCAGAAGAGGGTGTTTGGTCCCCTGGAACTGGAGTTATGGAAAGCTGTGAGCTGCCCCAGATGAGTGCTGGGATCCAAGCTCCCATCTGGAAGAGCAGTACTCACTTCTGAGCCCTGAAGTATCTCTCCAGCCCCTGGGTCATGTTCTTAAATTCCTCACTTCCTATTTCTTAAGCTAAATTTATGGGAAGAGTACTTACACATTCTCTCTTTCTCTGTCTCTGGGTGTCCCTCCCCCCACCTCTACCCCTGTCCGTGTGTGTGTGTGTGTGTGTGTGTGTGTGTGTGTGTGTGTGTGTGTGTATGTTTAATGCTTCTATTGTCAAATAATACAAATGACAAAGACCAGAGAAGAGACCCAAGATACACACAGCTGTTACCTAAAACTTTCCAAGCTTATTTGATCATGAAGTGTTTTATTCACAAAATCATTTATTTCATGTTTACAGAACTGATATTCTATAGAATACACTGTGGATGCTCCTCCTGTAAAGTGATTTCTAGATCTTTCCAGTGGCACGCTTATTTTCAAATGTATCAACCAGTGTGGAGAAAATGTATTGATTTTAGTGAGGTTGTTACACCTGAAACACAAATCTAGAAAAATGGTGTTTTCCCAGCACAGTGTTCAGTGAGGAACCTCTGTGCACCCAGACAAAGATTTCTTCTGACACCTTCCTTCCTTCCTTCCTTCCTTCCTTCCTTCCTTCCTTCCTTCCTTCCTTCCTTCCTTCCTTCTTCCTTCCTTCCTTCCCTCCTCCCTCCCTCCCTCCCTCCCTCCCTCCCTCCCTCTCTCCCCACTTCCTTTGTTCCTTTCTTTTGAAACAGGGTTTCTCTGTGTAGTTTTGGTGCCTGTCCTGGATCTCGCTCTTTAGACTAGGTTGGCCTTGAACTCACAGAGATCTGCCTGGTTCTGCCTCCCAAGTGCTGGGATTAAAGGTGTGTGCCACTGCCGCCTGGCTTCCTTCTGACACCTTTCTACAGACTGCCCTTTCCCCCAGTCCTCTTTGCTGTTCAAGGGGAGAAGGGAGATTACTGACAGAAAGGCCTCATTGCTGAAGACAACACATACACAACTCATTGAACATTGAGAAGTCAAGATAGTCAAGCTATCATAGAACCTTTGCCCCATGTGCTGGAGTCTTTGGTACAAGAAGGCACTCTGCGGACAGAAAATGAACTCAAAGGCATCAGTGGAAGTTCCTTATCTCATAATATCCTGTCAGAGCTTTTTTCTCCCTTTATCTTATTTTTATTTTATTTTATTTATATACATTTTCTCTCTTTTTATCCTACAGTTTCTTTGGATGTATATGGTGACTTCAAGTGGTTTTGATAACCCTGGACCGCTAGTTTACCCATGTTTTTTTTTTTTTTTTTTTTTTGGTTTTTTTTTTTTTTTTTGGTTTTTTTTCGAGACAGGGTTTCTCTGTGTAGCTTTGCGCCTTTCCTGGAGCTCACTTGGTAGCCCAGGCTGGCCTCGAACTCACAGAGATCCGCCTGGCTCTGCCTCCCGAGTGCTGGGATTAAAGGCGTGCGCCACCACCGCCCGGCAAAACAATGGCCAGACCTCTTTTGTTATTTTGTCTTTTTTTTTTTTTTCCCCCAGAGCTGAGGACCGAACCCAGGGCCTTGCGCTTGCTAGGCAAGCGCTCTACCACTGAGCTAAATCCCCAACCCCCCATGTTGTTTTTATAAGAACAAATAAATACTCTTGTGCTTCACGTGAATGCCAAGCAGCAGATACCTTGGAAATACCCTGGTATTTGTGCAGCCCTCTGGCCTGCCTCACTCAGCTTTCCCTTCACTCCTGTTATTGGGGGTTATTTTGTTAGTATATTCCTTTGGCAGAACAGTAGTATTTGGTTTTACCCTAGGTTCCTGGGTTTTTCCATCTCAGGTTCTTGGTGACCCAAGCAGTGTCAGTATGGGTTGTGCAGCGGACCTGAAGTCAAATCAGATATTGGCTGGTTGTTCCTACAAGCTTGGTGCCACCATTGCCCTGGCAGGACAGGATACACCATTGTAGATCAAAGGGTTTGGGGCTGAGTTGGGTGTTTACATTTCTCCTCTGATAGCAGGCAGAGTGCCTTCTTGTACCAAAGATACCAGCACATGGGGCCTTATTGTCAGTTTGTGGAGAGCAACCTAGAGTCTTGGCAACAGCCTGGGTTATTTGGGGGTTCCCATGGGACCCGTTTGACCAACAACTCAATTAGATGTAACCCATTCCTGGTAGTGGAAGCTTCACTTGATGACAAGAGATATAAAGTTTGAGCTCTGTCTCCTTCATTATTTGGCAATTTCATTTAGATTGCCTTCATACATGTATATATTTTAAGAAGTTACTATTGTATTAGATTTCCATAGTACCCACCAAATGGCCCTTAATTTTTAATGTCTTTACCTGTATTCCCTCATCTCCTCCCTTCACCCTCCCAACTTTATTCTCCCATTCCAGCACCCCCATACACCCAATAACTATCTATTCTATTTCCCTTTCCTAGGGAGATCTTTCTGGCCCCTTTACACTACCTAATCTTTGTGGTTCTGTGTATTATAGCTTGATTATCATTGACTTAAGAGATAATATCTACACATAAGTGAATACATACCATATCTGCCTTTCTGAGTCTGGGTTCACTCTCTCAGGATTTTTTTCCCCTAGTTTCATCCATTTGCCAGTGAATTTCATGATTTTATTCTTTTCAATGACTGAGTAATATTCCATTGTGTAAATGTACCACATTTTCTTATTTATCTTTATTCATTTATAGATGTTGAAGGACATCTAGGTTGTTTCTAGTTTCTGGCTCTTATGAATAGAGTAGCAATGAACATGGTTGAGCAAGTGTTTCTGTGGTAGGATGAAGTGCCTTTCGGTATATACTCAAGAGTGGTTTAGCTGGATCTTGAGGTAGATCAATTCCTATCTTTCTGAAGAATTACCACACTGATTTCCATAGTGACTGTACAAGTTCATACTCCCACCAGCAATGGATGAGTATTCCCTTACTCTACATGCCCATCAGCATGAATTTTCATTTGTTTTACTGATCTTAGCCATTCTGACAGGTGTGAGATGAAATCTCAAAGTACTTTTGATTTGCATTTCCCTAATGACTAAGGATGTTAAACATTTCTTTAAGTGTTTCCCAGCCATTTGAATTTCCTCTATTGAAAATTCTGTTTAGATCTGCACCCCATATCTAAATTGAATTGTTTGTTTTTTTGATATCCAGTGTTTGAGTTCTTTATATATTTTGTATATTAACTCTCGATTGGATATGGAGTTCATAACATTCTTTTCCCATTCTTTAGGCTGCCAGTTGTTTGAGTGACAGTGCCCTTTGCTTTACAGAAGCTTCTCAGTTTTATGAGGTTCCATTTATTGATTGTAGATCTTAGTGCCTGCATTTCCTGTTCTGTTCAGGAAGTCTTTTCCTGTGCCATTGTGTTCAAGGCTATTCCCCACTTTTTCTTCTGTCAGGTTCTGTGTATATGATTTTGTGTTGAGCTCTTTGATCAATTTGGATTTGAATTTGAGTTTTGTGCAGGATGATAGATATTGATCTATTTGTATTCTTCTATATGCTGACATCCAGTTAGACCAGCACCATTTGTTGAAGATGCTTTCTTTTTTCCATTGTATATTTCTGGCTTCTTTATAAAAAAAAATCAGGTGTCCATAGGTATTTGAATTTACATCTGGGTCTTTGGTTTAGTTCCATTGATCAATCTTTCTGTTTTTATGCCAATGCCATGCGATTTTTATTACTTGAAATCAGGGATGGTAATAAAGAAGTTCTTTATTGTACAGGATTGTGTCAGCTATCCTGAGTTTCTTTGGTTTTCCACATGAAGTTGAATATTATTCTTTCAAGTTTTGTAAAGAATTGTGCTGGAATTTTGATAGGAATTTGGGTTGAATCTGTAGATTGCTTTTGGTAAGATGGCCATTTTTACTATGTTAATCCTACCAATCCATGAGCATGGAAGATCTTTCCATCTTCTGATATCTTCTCCAATTTCTTTCTTCAAAGACTTGAAGTTCTTGCCATACAGGCCTTTCACTTGCTTGGTTAGAGTTATCCCAAGATATTATATACTTTTTAGGCAATAAAGGATGTTGTTTCCCTAATTTCTTTCTCAGCCCATTTATTGTTTGTGTATATGAGGGCTACTGATTTTTTTTAAAGTTATTTTATATCCAGCCACTTTGCTGAAGGTGTTTATCAGTCTGTAGGAGTTCCTGGTAAAATTTTGGGGTCATTTATGTACACTGTCATATCATCTGCAAATAGCAATACTTTGACTTCTTCCTTTCCAATTTGTATCCCCCTGATCTCCTTTATTTATCTTATTACCTTAGCTAAAACTTCAAGTACTATATTGAGTTGATATGGAGAGAGTGAACAGCATTGTCTTGTCCCTGATTTTAGTAGAATTGCTTTAAGTTTCTCTCCATTTAATTAGATGTTGGCTATTGGCTTGCTGTATATTGCCTTTATTATATTTAGGTATGTTCCTTGTATCCTTGATCTCTCCAAGACTTCTTATCATGAAGGGGTGTTTAATTTTGTCAATTACTTTTTCAGCATCTAATGAGATGATCATGTGGTTTTTCTTTCAGGTTGTTTATATGGTGGATTACATTGACAGTTTTTCATATGTTGAACCATCCCTGCATTCCTGAGATGAATCCTACTTTATCATGGTGGATGATCTTTTTGAAGTGTTCTTGGATTCAGTTTGTGAGTATTTTGTTGAGTATTTTTGCATCAGTGTTCATGAGGGATAATGGTCTGTAATTCTCTTTGTTGAATCTTTGTGTGGTTTGGGTATCAGGGTAATTGTGGCCTCATAAAATGAATTTGGTAATGTTCCTTTGGTTTCTATTTTGTGAAATAATTGGAGGAATATTGATTTTAGCTCTTTTTTTGAAAGTCTGTTAGAATTCTGGTCCTGGACTTTTTTTTTTTTTTTGAATGACTGCTTTTATTTCCTTAAGGGTTATAGGTCTATTTAAATTGTTTATCTGATCTTGATTTAACTTTGGTAAGTAGTATCTATTGAGAAAATTGCCCATTTATTTTAGATTTTTCCAGTTTTGTGGAGATTTTTGAAGTATGACTTAATGATTCTTTGGATTTCCTCACTGTCCATTGTTATATCCCCCTTTTCATTTCTGATTTTGTTAATTTGGATATTAGTTAGTTTGGATAAGGGTTTGTCTATCCTGTTGATTTTCTAAAAGAACCAACTCCTTGTTCTATTGATTCTTTGTATTGTTCTCTTTGTTTCTATTTTATTGATTTCAGTCCTCAGTTTATTTCCTGCCTTATACTACCCTTGGGTGTGTTTGCTTATTTTTGCTCTAGAGTTTTCTGGTGTGCTGTTAGGTCACTTGTATGAGATCTTTCCAAATTCTTTATGAAGGCACGTAGTGCTGTGAACTTTCCTCTTAGCTACTTTCCTTGTGTCCTATAAGTTTAAGTATGTTGTACCTAGGTTCATTTTCATTGAATTCTAGGAAGTCTTTAATTTTTTCTTTATTTCTTCCTTGATCCAGTGGTGATTTAGTAGAGAGTTGTTCAGTTTCCTTGAGTTTGTAGGCTTTCTATTGTTTTTGTTGTTGAAATCCAGCTTTAATCCATGGCCTGGTAAGGTACAAGGGATTATTTCAATTTTCTTTTATCTTTTGAGACTTTCTTTGTGACCAAGTGTATGATAAATTTTGGAGAATGTTCTATACGGTGCTTAGAAGAAGGTATCTCCTTTTGTGTTTGGATGAGATCTTCTATAGATATCTGTTAGGTCCATTGAGTCACAACATCTATTAGCTCCATTGTTTCTGTTTAGTTTTTGTCTGGATGATCTGTCCATTGGTGAGAATGGGGTATTAAAGTTTCCCACTATTAATGTATGAGGTTTGATGTGTGATTTAAGCTTTAGTAATTTTTTTTTTAATAAATGTGGTTGCCCTTGCATTTAGAGCATAGGTGTTTAGAATATCATCTTGGTGGATATTTCCTTGGATGAGTACGTAGCGTCCTTCTCCATCTCCTTTAATTAATTTTGGTTGGAAGTCTATTTTGTTAGATATTACACCAGCTTGCTTCTTATGTCCATTTGCTTAGAAAATGTTTTTCCAACCCTTTACTATGAGGTAATGTCTATCTTTGGTATTGAGGTGTATTTCTTGTATGCCACAGAAAAATGGATCCTGTTTTCATATCCATTCTGTTAGCCTGTGTCTTTTTATTGGCAAATTGAGTCCATTGATATTGAGAGATATTAATAACCAATGATTGCTAGTTCCTGTAATTTTGTTGTTCTTGTTGGTTGCGTGTGCACGTGAGGTGTGTGTGTGTGTGTGTGTGTGTGTGCGTGTGTGTGTGTGTCTGTGTCTGTGTGTGTGTATGTTTCCCTTCTTTGGGTTTTGGTGGTGTGAGAGTAATTATTTCCTGTGTTTTTGTGGGTGTAGTTAACTTCCTTGGGTGGGAATTTTCCCTCTAGGTACTTTCTGTAGGGATGGATTTGTGGATAGATATTCCTTAAATTTGTCTTTGTCATGAAATATTTTGTTTTTTCCATCTATGGTGATTAAATTTTTTGCTGGGTATAGTAGTCTAGGCTGATATCCATGGTCTCTTAGGGTCTGCAGCACATCTGATCGGGCCCTTCTGGCTTTTAGAGTCTCCATTGAGAAGCCAGGTGCTATTCTAATAGGTCTGTCTTTATGTGTTACTTAGCCTTTTTCGGTTGCAGCCCTTAATGTTCTTTCTTTTTTCTCTATGTTTATTATGTTTGTTTATTTATTTAACATATTTGCTATGTTATATATTAAGTAACATATTTATTATGTTCTGTATGATTATCAAGTGGCATGGGGACTTTTTTCTGGTCCAATCTATTTGGTGTTATAGGCACATTCTTTAGGTTAGGAAAATTTTCTTCTATGATTTTGTTGAGTATATTTTCTGGGCCTTTGAGCTGGGATTCTTCTCCTTTTCCTATTATTCTTAGGTTTGGTCTTTTCATAGTGTCCCAGATTTCCTGGATGTTTTGTGTTAGAATTTTTTTTCAAGACAGGTTTCTCTGTGTAGTTTTGGTGCCTGTCCTGAATCTCACTCTGTAGACTAGGCTGGCCTCTATCTCAGAGATCCACCTGCTGCTGTCTCCTGAGTGTTGGGATTAAAGGCGTGTGCCACCACCAGGCAGCTCTCTTCTTAGGTCCATGTCCATAGAATATCTTTTTCCATCCCTTTACCCTGAAGTAACGTCTATCCTTGATGTTAATATCTGTTTCTTGGATGCAGCAGAAGGATGGATCCTATTTTCTCATGTATTCTGTTAGTCTTTGTCTTTTTATTGGGGAGTTGAGAATACTGATGTTGACAGATACTGATGACCAATGATTGTTAATTTTTGCTATCTTGTGGCATCAGTATGTGTGATTCCCCCCTTTAGAGTTACTGATTGGAGTTATGCATTCCTTGTGTTTTCTTGGGTGTGGTTAACCTCTTTAGCTTGGAGTTTCCCTTCTAGTGCCTTCTGTAAGACTAGATTTGTAGATAGATATTGCTTAAATTTATCCATCAATTATGTTTGAATATTTTGCTGGCATAGTAGTTTGGGCTGTCATCTGTGGTCTTTTAGAGTCTGTAGAGCATTTTTCCAGACCCTCCTGGCTTTTAGAATATCCATTGAGATGTCAGGTGTTATTCTAATAGGTCTGCCTTTCTATGTGACTTGGTCTTTCCCCCTTGCAGCTTTTAATATTCTTTCCTCATTCTTTACCTTTAATGTTTTGATTATTACTTGCTGAGGGGGATTTCTTTTTTTGGTCCAGTCTATTTGGTGTTCTGTGTATTTCTTGTACCTTGCTAGGCATCTCTTTCTTTAGTTTAGGGAAATTTTCTTCTATGATTTTACTGAAAATATTTCTGTGGCTTTGATCTGGGTTTCTTCTCCTTCTTCCATTCCTATTATTCTTATATTTGGTCTTTTCATAGTGCCCCAGATTTCCTGGATTTTTGGTGCCAGGATTTTTTTGATTTAACAAATTTTTCCTTGACCACAGTATCTATTTCTTCTATTGTGTCTTTAATGCCTGAGCATCTCTCTTCTAGCTCTTGTATTTTGTTGGCAAGGTTCCTGTTTGAATTCCAAAGATTTTTTTTTTGATTTCAGATTTCTCTCAGTTTGAGCTTTTTTTTTTTATTGCTTCTGTTTCCAGAAGGTCTTGAACTATTTTATTCATTTCCTTCCACTGTTTATTTGTGTTTTCATACATTTCTTTAAGAGGTTTATTGGTTCCCTCTTGAAGGATTTCTATCATATTCATAAAGGCTATTTTAAAATCTTCTTCTCGTGTTTCAGCTGTGTTGCAGTTCTCGGGGCCTGCTGTGGGAGGGTTGCTGGGCTCTAGGAGAGACATATTGTCCTGGCTGCTATTGATTGTGTTTTTATGCTCATGTCTATGCATCCGGGTTTGGGATAATTATAATTCTAGGTGATTATATCTGATCTTGCCTTTGTTGGGTGGGTGTTTTGTTCCTTGGTTTCTGTTGCCTTTTCTGCTTCTTAGGAGAGTATGGTGGCTATATGTTGCTTGTTAGGGAATTCTTCAGGGATCCTGATAGGTGTGGTCACTGGGGTTACAGGGCAAGATGTGTTTCTAGGTATTGAGAACTGACACTTAGAAATGAGGATGGATATTACAAACAATGCTGCTATGAACATAGCTGAGCAAGTGCTCTTGTGGTATGATTGAGCATTTCTTGGGTATATGCCCAAGAGTGGTATAGCTGGATCTTGGGGGAGATTGATTCCCAATTTTCTAAGAAAGCGCCATATTGATTTCCAAAGTGGTTGTACAAGCTTGCATTCCCACCAGCAGTGGAGGAGAGTTCCCCTAATTCCACATCCTCTCCAGCATAAAGTGTCCTCAGTGTTTTTGATCTTAGCCATTTTGACAGGCGTAAGGTGGTATCTCAGAGTTGTTTTGATTTGCATTTCCCTGATGATTAGGGATGTTGAGCAATTCCTTAAATGTCTTTTAGCCATTTGAGTTTCCCCTCAATTGGATCAGGCCCTCTGAATAGGTGAGACAGTTGATTGGCTTGATCTGTTTGGGAGGCAACTAGGCAGTGATACCAGGTCCTGGGCTCATTACATGAGTTGGCTGTTTGAAACCTGGGACTTATGCAGGGACGCTTGGCTCAATCTGGGAGGAGGGGACTGGACCTGCCTGGACTGAGTCTATCAGGTTGATCTTAGTCCTTGGGGGAGGCTTTGCCCTGGAGAAGGTGGGAATGGGGGGTGGGCTGGGGGGAAGGGTAGGGGGGCAGGAAGGGGGAGAACAAGGGAATCTGTGGCTGTTATGTAGAACTGAATAGTATTGTAAAATAAAATAAAATTAAAAAAAAAAGAAGTGAGGATGGAGGCTAAGGGGGTTCACAGGAGGGAGGAAAGCAGAGTGTTCCACCAGGATCTGCTTAGTTCCCTAGGAATGGGAGCAGAGAGGAGGGAGAAGCCCCAATAGGTAGGCTGCAATGGAGTAGGTCCCTAGAGAATGCCTGCTGGAGTTAGGGGCTGGAAGAACAGGATGACTCATGGAAGGTTAGAGGAGAAGATCTGCTTGATCCACTGGTGATGAGGACAGAGAAGTGGGGGAGGGCTCAGAAGGTGGTCTGCTACAGAGCTAGGGATGAGACTGAGGGATTGGATTTGGAGGAGAGGAGAGAAAGGTGAAGATCTGCAGTTAGTCTACCTCTCTGACTGGACCACATCTCTCTTTTCTTTCACTGCTGCTTCCACGAGAGAGTCCATGTCAATAGAGAGGCGGCTCTTAAGCTTTTGTGTCCACCTCTGTTTAGCCCAGCACTGGTAACTCCTGGAAATTCATCTGCTGGGAATTTAACGCACTACACTAGGCCCTGATGTAGGAAGGGTCAGTCCACAATCTGAAAGTAGATCACTGGGAATGATCCAGAGAGGTCTGTCTCATTGATATCCTTGCTTCCAAGATTCACATAACTGCTTTAGGAGATACTGGCCACAATGGCTTCCTGTTTTGCCCAATGCTTGTGGTGGATAGAATATGTGTTAATATTAACAGAGGACTCTGTTGACATATGTGCATGGGTGTACCTCAGATGAACCAGAAATCACTTCCCTTGGCCATCTGGAGCAATGTTGAGTGTTACACCATGCCAATACTTTAAGCTTTAGGATAGTGGTATGGTCATTACCACATGGGTAGGAGCAGGGGAGGAAACCCATTTTCTAAACGGATCAAACCTTGGAGAAGGACGAGTCACTGCCTCTTGCAGGTCGGGAAGATTCTGATGTATTATGCCAACAAGGCCTGGGTAATTTCCTAAAGCATTGGCACTCACATATGGTCCATACCTGAGCTGGTCTGTATGCTGCTTTTCTGGGAAACAGAGAAACCATGGTTAGAAACTTTTTTTAGTGAGCTAACATTCTGTAATGACCATGCATCTGATTTTATTGTATTATATAAAAGCACTTCCCATAACATTTGGAAATTAAAAATATAACAAAACCCTTACATTCATCAATGGTGATTAATTAGAAACAGCCTCTGCATCCAGGCTCCACATTGTTGTGACCACAAAGTCCTCTTTATTTACCACCAAAGTCACACAGCTCCTGGGTCCTGAGCTAAGTAGAGAGACTGCTGACTTCATAGCAGACTGTGACATCTCCCTGGAGACCAGGAGACCTGGAACCTTATGGAGGCAAAATACTTTTGACTGGCTCTGACATTAACTATGAAAGGCTTTTTTTTTTTTTTTTTTTTTTTTTTTTTTTTTTTTTTTTTTTTTTTTAATTTGGTGTATCTTTGCTTAGGTTCACCCACAAAAACCATCCTAAAATATGCCCACCCCAAATCCTGGAGGATATCAAATTGTAATGTGTGGCTCCTATAAATACTATCTCATTTGAGGAAAGTGGTCTTTATGAATGTGCTAAGGTTCTTTTCAGGGGAGGGCACCCTGAATTGTCTGGGTAGGCTCTAAATAAACTCACAGTTTCCATTAAAAAGGAAACAATGGTGAGACTTTATGAGATTTCTCCCATTCACACTGGCCTGTCCGGGCTGGTGGTGTCATTGTGCTAGTCTTGTTTAGACAGCCACATTGTTGAGATTTCATTGGCACAAACTTCCCTGTCATGTCTAGAAGACACTACATCACAGAAGATGTCCTGGTCCTCTAGCTTAGTCTTCTAGGAGATTCGCCCCCTGATAGGTGATCCAGTCCCCAGTGGGCAGTCCTAAACACATACACATACAAGCAACACTCAATGGACTCAGCAGGCTGTATTTATAAGTATGTAAACTGTATAGAAGTATTAATGTGTATGTAATGTGAATAATTAAAGAAGAAGAGGTCATACATTGTGGGGGGAACACAGGACTGTAGAAGGGAGAATGTGGGTGGAAATGATATAAATACGGTACTCATGTATAAAATTCTCAAACAATAAAGATAAAGTGACCAAGAAGAGAGACAAAGGGGGTTCAACAAGTCCTGAGGGATGATGGTCTTTGGGGCCCATGAATGTGAGCAGCAGAGGCTAGAGGAGCCATGGGTTCTTCCCACCAGTTCTCTGTGCCTTGCCTTCAACCTAGTGGTCTTAGTTTCAAACTCCCGATTTCCAGAGCCATGATGGAAGACATGATTGTTTAATGTTAAAAACTTCTTTTTTCTTAAAGCAGCATGGAAAACTAATACATGTAAGTAGCCCAGTGTTGTTCCCTTTGGATAGGCAGTTTGCCACTTATCAGGAGGGTTGGGCTGTGTGTCTGTGTGTCTGTGTATCTGTGTGTGTGTGTATGTGTCTATATATATATATATATGTATATGTATATATATATTGTAAACCACTTATCTGTCTTATTACTTATTTCTCATCTTGACTTTCTATCTATCACCTGTCTATCTATCTACCTATCTATCATCTATCTTTTATCCACTATCTATTTATAGTCTACCTATCATATATCAACATATATCAGACTTTTCTCCAGATGAACCTGAGGGTCCAGTGCATTGCTTAAAGTTATAATCTCTGGGAGAATTTTCGTTCCTCAGTGTCCTTTAGTGTAATTTCCGAGTGCATCTGTAATATGTCACCTGTCGACTTTTGCTTACAGCAAGCATTGTGTACTGTAAGTTTTTCAAACCAGGCTTCTACTATATTTTTTTTTAATGCTTTCTAGGTGTGAGTGAAGGAGGAAAATAGCAAGAAGATATGCTTACTCATGACTTTCAGTTGCTGGGAGGTCTCCAGGCTGATGCATGCTCTGTATTATGTAGAGACTGCTCCTCTGACCACCCGATCTCATGAAGCTGTGGATTAAGGTGTCTCTATTTCCTGATGGGCAGCCCTGCTTACATACTCCCTCAGTACTCCATTATCATCCACTAACTCCCAAGCTTCTGTTGAAAGGAGAATAGTTGTTCTGTAGAAGGCACGGGCTTTCCCCAGAACCAGTCATCTCTTCTGAGCCTCCTAGTGGGTCTCAGATGGGGGCGATTCTACACATCTTCATCCCTCTCTAATGCCACTGAACCCAGGCCCGAGGGGCCAGACAGAGCTGGAGCCTGGGCTTTCAGTACCGCCTCAAGTCACTCTGAACCATGTTTGTATCTCTAGAGAGCATATGCATGTTCATATGCATGCATGTATTGTTCTGTAAATCAACATATGCCAACACTTGCTTTTCCACACTGACTGCTTTATCGACAGGCTCGTGGGTGACAGCTGTCCCCAAAACAACCCCTATCTTTTCTACAAAAGCAAATGAAGAGGAAACGGGGCTCCCCAGCAAAGTGCAGCCAAAGGACCTGGGGAGTCAGTAGCCTTGACTCCCAGGCCACAGGTATATGGAGGCTGGGAAGGAAGATAGGAGATCCAGTTCCCCAAGTGTGAGTTGCTGGTGAGGTGGCTGAGTAGACTGAAGAGGTGCCACAGTTATTCCTTTCCTGGGAAACTGTCACCAGAGGATCCAGGAACCTAAGCTTGGGGAAAGGGGTGGGAGCTTAAGAAGGGAGTAACTCAAAGGCTTCCAGAGTCATTTGAGGCACAAGGTTCTAAAGTTTGAGGCTATCCTGGGCTGCATGGTGAAACCCAGCAACCCCTCATCTTCACCCCCCTACAAGCATTCAGGGCCACCATCATAGCTATATCTGCAGCCACACACATGTCTATTCATTCACATCTACTCCATACATAGAGGGAGGGCTGTCACAACCCTGGATCAACCCACTGGAGCCCTGAAATGTCTGGATTGATATGTAGGTGGGGACTGTTGGGGGGGAAGGTCCTCGATATTGTTATTGATTGGCTGCTTCACAGGCATCTAACCAATCCCTGTACACACCCATTAGTTCTGACACACATGATGACTATCTGGAATTCTTTTAAGTGCACAGTATAGAAATTACTCTGGTGTTTTGAGCACAGTCGATTTTCACATCACAAGACTTTCCATGGTTGTAGAAGAGGCAACTGGGTGTCCAGGCTGCCTGTCATCTTCTTCTTGGGGACTGCTTCCTTTCTGATTTCCTTTGTTCCAAGGATTCCGGGGGTGAAATCCTCACCAGCCTTGCCTTGCAGCCAAGGCTGCTTCACTTGGGAGTCACTCAAAACATATGTGTATACACACACACACACACACACACACACACACACACACACACACATGAAATTCAACTTCATGCTGCACTTCCCATGGCAGACAGACCTATATACCTTCTCAGAGATGCCAATGACTCCTTAACAAATACATTCTTTCTTCCTTAATGGCAGAGTGTGCTCTGGACACCTTGGAAAGATGGACTCTGACATTTTATATCCCAGTGCACTCAGTGATAAGGAAGAAATATTAAGAGCGAGCACAGTGAGGCACACTGAGCTTTGCTGAGCCAGGAAAAAGAGGTGGAAAACCTTTGACCTCTTTGCTCAGGGTTATTTGGCTCAGAAGATGAACAGTAAATCAGCTGGAGAGGAAAGTGGTCCAGGTCAGACTGGAGCAGAGATCCAATCCCGGTTGAAGCAAGGTTATCTGGGTTGGCTTGGGTGCTGTCTTGGTAATCAATAAAAGCATAGAACACTTCCCCTGCATTTCTTGCCTGTTCATTTGATTGCGATGATAGAGAACCCATCACAGAGCCTAAGGCATAAATCTGTGAAAACCACACATACTTTGAATTCAAGATGTAGTCTTGTTTTCTCTCCCACCATCTTTGATGAGCACAAAGTACCTCAGGGGTTTTGGTGAGCTCTCCTGCAGAATAGGTGGCCAAGGCCCCTGCTGCGAGTAAACTCTCTTCTTCGATTCTATTACCCTTCTGTCTCATCTGTCAGGCCTCCCCTAATGGTCTGGTCTGCACTTCCAGAATCTGCAAAATTCCACCGGTTGGGGTGGGGGCAGGGCTATTCCTCAGGAGTAAGTAGGAAGCCTGGAAAGTCATTTTCTATGTCCTAAGGGGTTCACAAGCCATCCTACTCTCTGATTGGCTGAGTCAGTTATGAGCATGAACCCTGAGCTATATATCCTACTGCCTCGCTATGCATGGGAAACAATGGTTGCTAACACCAGTTACCAGAGTTCAGCCTGCAGCTATATCTGAGGTGGAGCGGTCCTCATGACTTGGAATAATTGGCTTCTGAGGAAAGATGGCCAAATGCAAAATAATTAGGAAGAGGTCTCTGCAATTCAGTAACTCATGGTTCTTCTCCCGCCCATCCATGGCCAGGGCTGGAATCCAACTGGAACAGGAACCTGCCTCCACTCTGAGCCAAGGCGGAGTTAAATAAGCCATTGTGCCATGTGCTCATGGGTAATTAGGCATGAAAAGAATCTGCCGTCTCTCCCTCCATTGTTCCTCACAAGCTGTCCTTTTGCCATGTGCCCGAGCCCCCAGGTCTCAGCTCTGGCACTCATACAGAGATATGGATGTCGTCGTCATGGCAACTCCTCCTGTGCTAAGCAACTTTATGGTCTAATATTATTAAGGGGGCAGGGGTCAAAAGCCAGTGAGAGACTTTGTCTCTGAAGCCCGTGATAATTGTACCAGGGATGGGGCAGCCGTGGGAGCTTATGGGAGAAGGGGGGAAACTCTGGCAAATCACAAAGTCAGTACAACAGCTTCTGCTGCTCCTGCTCTTCTCTCCCATGTCCCCTTCTGAGTGTGTCACAGTGTCCCTTCAGGTGACTGGCACCCTGCTGGTCCCTCCTGGGAAAGCTCTGCCTCTAATAGAATCCATCTGACTGTGGATTTTCATCACTGCATTAGTATCCACACTTGTGTTCGCAGCTGAACAACAGCTCCTGACCAGGAAGTGATGGGGATATTTAGAAGAACAAGTTCTCCGTTCCCAGAAGCTTAAAGGAGCAGCGGAGCTGCTTTTTGTTTCTATCTTTGGGTCTCACTGTAGGAAACGTCAAAAAATTCACACTAGTAAGGAAAAATGAAGGAGCCCTGTATAACCCATCACCCCAGTTGTATTCTTGTGTGTGTGTGTGTGTGTGTGTGTGTGTGTGTGTGTGTGTGTTCACATGTGTCGGTGCACATGTATATGCATGCACATGGAAATTAAAATGTCTTCTTTAGTTGCTGTCCACCTTATATTTTGAGGCAGGGTCTCTCATTTGAAACAGAGTTTGCTGATTTGGTTCGTCACTAGCTTGCTCTGGGGATTCCCTATTTCTACCTCTCAACTTCCCACAAAACCATGTGTATTTCCAATAGTCATTTGCCTTGCTTGGATGAAACACAGAGCAGAAAGGTTCCCTCAAACCCTGTCTCCTCCATCTCAGCACCAGTCAGGAGGTTAATATTTCCTGAGTGGTGACATAAAGGAGGACATGTTGGATGCTGCTGAGGCATATGCCAGACATGCCTCATGAGATGCTACACACGGTGCTGTCCTTCTGTATAGTATGAAGACCTAGCAGTGCGTGGGGGCTCCCTCATGCTAAACCCACTCAAGTCCAAATCCCGCTGACGTCCTGGCCATTCTGATGTGGCTTGTGGTTCCACTCCTGGTTTTCATAGGGCTAGATTCACACACCATGCTATCAAATGATCTCCTGAGCTAGCAAATGCTTTCCTAGTGCCGACCAAGAGGCAGATTCAGAAAATCCTCTTGATCTTAGAATAAGGTGATGCCTTTTCTCATCCAGTAGCACAACATAGCTCCATGCATGCTAATGAAGTCCCCAAAGTTTCTTTTATTTAAAGGGTTCTACCTCGGCCCCCTCTGGAATTAACCCTTAGTCTTCCTAGGCTGGGATTAGAGGGATGTGCAGCTCAGGAAACCTGTTAGAATAAAGTTAATCCCACCTGTGCATTAATGATTTAGTCTTTTATGTGTCCATTAGTTGTATGAATCATTATGTTTTATTATGACATCTTCATATATGTATATAGTACTTTGATAGTTTTTATGCTTCCTAATTCCACACTTATCCTCTCTCCCTTCTCCCTGCTCCATTCCTTCCCTAGTAATGCCCCTTCTCATTTTTTTTTCAGTCTACATTTGAGAGAAAATATGTAATAGGTGCCTCTGACTCTTGCTTATTTTGCTTAATGTGATGGGGTCTGGTTCCATCCATTTCCCTGCAAATGACATAATTTTGTTCTTGATGGCTGTTCATATGTGTGGCGTTTTCTTAATGCACTTGCCTATTGATGGACAGCGAAGCTGTAATGAATATTGCGGTAATAAGCAAGGGTCTGCAGGGACCTCTGCGATTTGGTTTCTTTGCTTATCTTCAAGGAGCAGTACGGGTGGTTCCTGTGCTAAGCTCTAGTTTTAGTTGCTTGAGGATCCTCCATGCCAGTTTCCACAGTGGAAAACATAGCGTGGGAGCTCCTGCTTGTCCTGTATTCTTGCCAGCATTTGTTTCTTGTGCTTAAATCCTGTTTCTTTCTTTCTTTGTGTGTGGAAATGCTTATATGCACATGCTATGGTATCCACATGGAGGTTAGAGGCCAACCCCTGGGCAATTGTCTCCTTCTACCATGTGGGCCCCTGTGATGGAACTCAGGTCATCAGGCTGGGTAGCAAGTGCTTTCACCTGCTGAACCGTCTCACCGGCCCATTTTTGTTTTCTGGCTGGACTAAGATGGATGCTCAGTATAGTTTTAATTTTACTTCCCTGATGAGTGTTCAACGTTTTCATGTATTTATTATTGTGGTGGTTAGTTTTGGGCAACTTGACATAAACTAGAGTCATCTGGGAAGAAGGAACCCCAGTTGAGAAAATGCCTCCATCAGCTTGATGTAGGCAAGTCTGAGAGGCAGTCTTTCAATTGCTAACTGGTGTAGGAGGGCCCAGCCCACTGTGGGTGGAGCCATCCCTAGGCAGATGGGCTTGGGCTGCAGAGGAAAAGTAGCTGAGCAAGTCAGAAGCAGCATGTCAGTCACCAACACTCCTCTATGTTTCTGCCTTGAGCCCTGGCCTTCCTGGCCAATGAACTAGAAGCTATAAGATGAAAGAAACCCCTTCGTCCGCTAGTTGCTTCTGGTCATGGTGTTTAATCTCAACAGAGAAGCCCATTAGAACAATCATCCATTTGTATTTCTTCACTTGAAAAGTGTCTGTTCTGTGTATTGGCTTGTTTTTTTTGATTGGATTACTCGATTTTCTGGTGCTTGATTTTTGTGAGCTGTTTGTATATTCTGGATAGCAGTCCCCGGTCAGATGTAAAGTCGGCAAGGGTTTTCTCCCATTCTGTGGGCTGTCTCTTTATTAATTGTTCCCTTTGCTGTGCAGAAACTTTATAGTTTCATGCAGTCCCACTTACTAATTCTTTTTTTTTTTTTTTTAAATTAACTTTCTTTTTATTTATTCTTTGTGTCTTTCACACCATGCATCTCAATCCCATTCATTTCCTGTCTCTTTGTATCCATCCTCTGCCTGTGCAACCCGCCCCCCAATAAAATTTGAGAGAAAAAAAGAAAAGAAAAAAAAGGAAAAAAGGAAAAAGTCTTGTCATGGAAGCTGTAGTGTGACACAGTGAGTCATGCAGTAAACCCCTTTGTCCATATTTCTTTACTTGCAAGTGTTCATTTTAAGAGTCATTGGCCTGGTTCAAGGCCTCTGGTTTCTAATACACTATCGGTGCTGGGTCCTCACTGGGACTTCTCTTGGGTAGCCTATTACTGAGCTGTGTTGTGGAGATCCTGCTGCTTTGGGTCTGCAGCATGTGCCCCTTCCTGTGCTCCTGTAGATCATAGATGGGGTGGATGTTGGGGTGGGCCAACTTATAACCCTGGTTCTGGGCCTGGGTAGTTGCAGGGTTGGTCAGGCCGCCATCTCTCCCCCATCCTCACCAGGATGAACTCTCCAGCATTGATTGCCCTGGCTAGTTCACTCCTTGCGGCGATGAGCAGGGGAGGGGGTGGGTGGGCAGTTCTGCTTTCATGCCCTCAGTTCTCCCACATCTGGACCATCAGGGCCAGCTCTACTGGGTTGCCCAGATGAGGTGCAAGGTGGACTCTCCTCCTGAGTGCTGCAGCTTGTGAGGAGCAGGCACAGGTCTCCTACTCTTATGACCTTAGGGCCAGCTCTCCTCAGGACGATGGGTGGGAGAAGGGGGGAGGGCATCTCTCCCCAGACCCACACCATCATGTGGCAGATGAGGGGTGGGGCCAGATCCCCCATGCTCACCTTCTCAGGACTGATTCACCCATACCCCTGTCAATAGGGTCAACTCTGCTCTGCTGCCCAGATGAGGTGCAGAGCCCACTTTCCCCGAGCACTGCAGCTAGTAAGGGGAAGGGTCAGCTTCCTTGCTCACCGCAGGTGGCAGGGAAAGAGGAGGAGGGCATCTCTCTATTGCCCTCACCACTAAATGACAGACAAGGGGCGTGTGGCCAGTTATCCCGCTCTCGCACCCTCAGGGCCAGCTCACCTGCACCCCTGTCTACAGGGCCAGCTCTACCGTGCTGCCTAGGCAGGGTGCAGGGCCTGCTCTCCCGAGTGCCGCTGCTGGCGAGGGGCAGGAGCAGCTCTCCTGCTCTCAGGGCTTCAGGGCCAGCTCTCCCACATGCCTCAGGCATAGAGGGGTGGGAGGGTGTCTCTTCCCCACCCATGCTGCCATACAGCAGATGAAGAGCAGGGCTAGATCTCTAGTCCATTCTCTGGGTCGGCTCACCCCACCCTCATAAACAGGATCAGTTCCAGTGTGCTGCCCAGATGAGGTGCACGGCCCCACTTTTACAAGTGTTGCAGCTGGTAAAGAGGAGGGCTAGCTCCCTTGCCAGCTGGAGGCTGTAGGGGCGAAGTGGGTAGGGCATCTTCCCCTTGCTCTCACCAGCACGTGGCAGACAAGAGAGGTGGTGCAAGCTGTGCACTTCTCAAGCCCTCAAAGCTGGCTCGCCCATGCCCCTGCCTACAGGGCCAACTCTACTGTGTTGCCCAGTTGAGGTACAGGACCTGCTCGCCCAAGTTCTGCAGTTGGTGAGGGGTTGGGCCAGGTCCCCCACTTGCTGCAGGCGGTGAGGGGTGAGGGGAGGAGGGTTTCTTTCTCTCTCACATTCCACCACATGATATAAGAGAGGGGAGTGACCTGCTCTCCCATTCTCACACCCTCAGGGCCAGCTCACCCATGCCCCTGTGAACAGGGTCAGTTCTATTGTGTTGCCCGGGTGAGGTGTAGGACCTTTTCTTCTGAGTGCTTCAGCCAGTGAGGAGTAGGAGCAGTTCTCCCTCGTGTTGCAGCCAGTGACGGGTGGAGCCAACTCGGTACAGCCCTATCCCCCTCTCTGCCTTTGGAGATATCAGGAGCCACAGACATCAACAGAGACCGCAGCTACGTTAGAGCCATGAACCTAGACATGGCCCCAGCAGCAGCCCAGATCCAGATATCACCATGCCCCGAGTGGCAATCAAGACACCCACCTTAGCCTGCTCCTCACTTTTGCCTCTTCAGATATGCCTCTAGCCACAGGACATGAACCATTCTCTCTCTCCTATACCATGCCATACATTTGCTCACCATAGTAGTGCCTATCTGCCTCGCCCTGAAAGGTGCTGGGTGGGCCTGTGTTTTTTCCTCTGAGCCTGGTACAGATAGCCCAGGCCTGCCTGTGACTCTCCTTGTCCTTCTCAGTCTGTCATGGTGCTGCTTTGGGTCATGGTGTTCATCACAGCAACAGAGAGCAAACGAGGCGGTTTAGTTATTGGACTTCTGTGGCACCCAGTCAGAATGTAAAAGACAGTAACATAAGCATGAAGAGAGAGCTTCGAAAACTTGTGTAAGGGACAGAAAAAAGGGGGAGTAGCCAGTGAAGGGACAGGGTAGGTGTAGCTCTGTTTAGTGAATCCTAGGGTTGGTCTAATGAAGAGAAGCCGTATACAACAGCTGCCAGGTTTAACATGATTCATGGTTATTAACAACTCACATTTCTACTTTTTGGTATATGATCTAATCTCTCAACATAAGATCTTACATCCCATGCGGTCAGGAGGTAAATGTTTACATCTCTATTGTTTAGGTAAGGAAACCAAGACCCAAGTTAAGTGACTTATTGAATAATTAAATGAGTTGGGTAAGCATTAGACCCATGTTTCCTAGTCCAGGGCTCTTTAGGAACAAATCAATAAGGCAAACAAGCTGGTTAAGTCTGTCAAAATAGCTCATTAACACCCACCCCCCCATTCCATTATGTGTAGCTCAAATGACCCATGTGTCAAGTGACCCTTGGCTTGCTATTGCCTGAGAATTTACCTCCCATTCACAGATGTATTTCTTTAACTTTAAAAATCAAAAACATACTAGTATTTTAAATTTACAAATACAAATTATATTTATGGTATGAAAGCCAGTGCCTTGATCAATGCATATTTTGTGGAAGAGTTAAATTAAATTAACACATGTATCACCTGGCAAACTGATAATTCTTCAGAGCTGAGATGTAAAATCAGTATGTTCTTAGAATGTTCAAGTCCTTAGTACATAATCATCTATAGTTTCCATGTTGTGGAATAGTTGTTCTGAACCTATTCTTCTCATGAAATGGAAATTCCATGTCACATGACCACCCCACCCCAAAGCCCTCCTCACCCTGGCAGTCACCATTCTATTTGATTTCAAGTGTCCCTGACCATGAAGCACTTGTCTTTTGCATGTATGTTGTAAGCATGTGTGTGCATAAGATGCCCATGCCCATGTGTGTACATATGTAGGCCAGAGACTCATGTCAGATGTCTTTCTCAATAGCTGTTGACCTTAGTTTTTGAGACAGGGCTTCTCAGTGAACCCAGAATTTGATGTTTCAGCCAGACAGACTGACCAGCAAGCCACCAGAACCTACCTGCCTCTGCCTCACCCATGCTGGGCTTACAGATGTGTGCTGCTGTGCAGGTTCTTGGGATCTGAACTCAGGTCCTCATGCTTGTACCGTAAGCGCTTTACCCACCACACCATCCCCCCAGCCCCCATATTTGTCTTTCTGTGACTAACTAATTATATTTAGCACAACGACTTCCAATTCCAACCATGTTGCAAATGGTAGGATTTGAAGTTCTTAAAGAAACAGTTTTTCGCGGTGTCTGTGTCACATCTTCTATACGAGTGATGGACACCTGAGCTGATTCCCTTGCTTGGATCTTATGGATAATGCTCAGATAAACTGAAGGGTGCATGCATCTCCAGCATCCTGCTTTCCATTCCCTCCAGATGCAGACTCAGCGGTGGGTTGTAGGGTTGGGTGGTAGTACTGGTCTTCATGTTTGAAGGGGCTGCCATCTTGTTTTCCATAATGGCTGTACTAACCTGCATTTCACCATTGTGAGTCAGCATCCCCTTTTCCCCATGTTTCCCTCAGCACCAATGACCTCTTGTCATATTGATCTTGATGTGAGAGATCCTGACAGACATGACATATCATAGGTTTAACTTGCTCTCCTCTGGATATTAGTGCTGCTGACTATTTCTTTTTCGTATACATGGTCCATTTGTATATTTTAAACAAATGGGGCTGTTTGTTTTCTTCCTGCTGAGCCTGAGTTGCTTATATATTTTGGATGACAGTCTCTCACAAGACATAAGCTCTTCAGACATTTCCCTCTCTCCCACGGGTTGTCTTTCCTTCTGTTGTCTTTTTTTTCTTTCTCTGTGTTGGTGCTTTTTAGTTGGAAGCAATCTCATTGATCTGTTTTTGCCTCTGTTGTCCAGACCCGCATTCTTTATAGTTAACTTTTACAGTTAGCCTCTTCTGGCTGCAAGGAAGAGAGACACTCAGCTCAAATGAACCTGAGGAAATAAAAGGGCTTATTGTACAAGTGTCTTCAGAGGAAACAAAAAGCTCTTGGGGGGGCTGCAGGGGCACTCAGACTAGATGCTCCGAGCTCTTCCGTGCTTCTCTTTGCTCAACTGACTTCCACTGTCTTTCTGTCCTAGGAATCCTCCGCTTATTTCAAACTCAGTCTTTCCAGGACCTTGTTCTGCATTGTGGTCCTTCCTGGCTATTCCAGATCCTAAGAGCTAAGGCTCCTTCAGTGTTTCTTCTCCTGACTGCTAACACATCCTTCTGTATGTTCCTTACTGGAGGTCTTAGGAGAGGCCCTCTGATGACCCAATGCATTGAAAGTATAGGATAAGCTGTATTTGGGTCATATGTCCATATCTATGGCCTAAATCAGATGTGGCCTGTGTTGGGGATCACATGTGATTAGTTATGGTGCCTGAAGGCTACTCTTTATGTGCGGCTTATAGGAGAAAGGAGTGAATGCAACTGGAGTCCATGCAACTGTATACATTCGTGGGCTCTGTCTCTTCTCTTTCTCACTTGTAACTCAGCACAGACAAGGGAGGGTATGAAAGTTAACATTGTATTGACTCTCAGGTACCAACCTACTTTTGCATAGAGTTGAGGGTAGGTGCCTCCTTCTGTTCCATTTCTGGGGTTTCTTTTTGACTTGTATTTTTCCCAATAGTTTATTTCCTTCTCTTACCTATATCACAATGACCTGTGTATTTCCAGGCATCCAAAGTCTCCTTCTTGGCTCTCTGTTGGACAGTCCTCTGTTGAAAGTCTCTTCCAGTTTTTGGATGGGTTCTCCACCTTTCCCTCTTATGTGACTACTCTGTTAGTCTCACAGATTCCTCTTTTCATTCAGTCTTTGTATTTGGTATACTCCATTGATCTCCAAACCTACTCCAGAGATAGCCTGGTTTCGACATAAGATTACATGTTGGTTGTTGCTGAGGTTTGCAGCTTCCAAGTAGCTTTTTCCTGATTGGTGTCCATATTCATTTTTCTTCTAACTTTTCACCCTGCCATCTCACAGGAACACCAAACTCAGTATTCACTGGCACAAATATAGAGTACTTCCCTAAAAGCTTTCTTGGCATTCTGTGCTACTCATATGAACAAATACACTCACTCAATCAAAATAATTGGCCATGCCATCTCTGATTCCCCTCATCTTAGCCAACTGGTCATGAAAAAGTTGACTCTCTCCTCTATATAACTGTATATATCCCTTCTTATCCATCTTTACACAACAGAGAAATGTCTAACACACCAAGAGAGCCTGAAAGTATTCACTCCATCTATTGGTACAGAGGCTATTGGTGAGAACGTATTTTTGGGACGGTGATGGGAACACAAACTCTCACTCCTTGCATTTGATAGTGCTGTTGTCAACAGATTGGCTGAGATCACTCTTTCTTACCTTTTCTCTATCCCACAGCCAAGTTGTCTTCCAGAACAAAAACGTTCTTGCATAGCATGGTGTCCTGTATAATGAGACTAAAAGGAGACTCCCACCAAATCTCAAATTCTGAAAGACTGACTCCTGACTGAAAAATATTTTCAACCATTTATCACTATCTAAAAAGATGAAGTCCAGCTTTATCATGGCATTCAGTATTGTTCATAACCTGGTGTTCATTATCTAAGAATGTCATCTGTTACTGCACATCTTCTCCAGTCCTGTGACCCAGTCATATTGTAGCCCTGACAGGCTCTTCTAAGCCAAGCTGGACCACAACTCCCTGCCTTATATGTGCTTTACTTTCTATACTCTCCCTCATTTGCTTAGAAAACTCCTTCTTATCTTTTTACTCATCTCAAGCACGCCAGGCGAGCTTCCCCTAGACCCTATACCACACAGGCAGAGCTGATGCTTCCTCTGTCCTGTAACACATTTGCCCTTATGTGTGGCATCAACCCTCTTGCTGACAGCAGTTGCTCCCATGTTACATTTCGAGTTCCTTTCAGACCAAGGGTGTCTTTTGACTGTCTTTGCAGCCCTGTGGCTTTTTCTTGTACAGAACTAGCATTTGTTCTGCAGCCTGTGCTTGGAGACACTGAGCTGGGCTCAGTGGATGCTTTGTTGAATGAATTCATCTTTTGGCTTCCAAAGCATTTTGAAATGATTCATGCTGTGTGGATGAATCTTTTCCAGGGCAGAGTGGAGTGTACTAGAAGAGAATCAAGGATCTCCCCAGGACTGCCTTCAGTGGTGATGTAACACAGTCAGTCCTTCATTTCATCACCGTGATGGAGCTCTCTCTTCAGTTTTTCAGATGTCTGGCTTATCTATGTTCTCCTTGATTCTAACTAATCTAAGGTCTAAATCTCCTAAGCCAAAGGCAACCACCAAACAAGACCGTCAAAAGGCTGAGTTGGTCTTCTATCTCCACATTCCCTCCCCAAAGTAGGATGTTGTTTACTTGCTTAAGTTGAAAAGGCCGTAATTTTCATTGAGATCTAACACTCAGTAGATATTCTATTAACTTTTCTTGGGACTAATTAGTTTGTTATAATATCTTACTTAGAAAATGCCTGGGGGAATATCTCTCTAACAAAGATGTGAGTATAGGAGGAGAATCCAGGAGCGGTGGAGGTATGAAAAGAGTACATGTCCTTAGTAATTTGGAGCAGAGGGGTTAGCTGATGTTTTGGGGTAGTAGAAAGGGGAGGCAGGGAGCTGAAAGGAGACAGAGTATGTTTAGTGAATCATTCAACACTTTTATTAATTTTACTATGAGCCAGGCACCCAGGATTATTAAAGAAATAATAAGGTGATGATTATGCATTGCAGGAACTCATTATCTTGTGGGAAAATTGGATACTGAAAGTCACAAAGCAATATTTTAAGCACAATGGTAGAGGTTAAATATAATATGCCCCTGGAGCACAGAGGAGGTAGCAAATGGCTCTGACAGGGAGGGAAGTCTGCAGAAGCAGGGGAGCTGCAGAGAGAAGGCAACGTTTACCTGTGTCTGTCAACGGACTGCAGATGGATAGCAGAATCCATCTGGGGGTGGGGTGGGGGATGTCAACGGGATCTGCTTAACAAACATTTATTGGGTACGTGTTGTGCAAAGTGTATTTCTAGTTGTGTGGTATTCAAAGGTGGCCAGACAGGCAGAGGCCACAGACAAGGCGCTTATGTTCTAGTCAGAGAAAGGGAAGAGTCAAGAATTGCTCCAGACGTTTCAGTTTGAGTTAGTGGCCATGAATTGAGAAGGAAAAGGAGCTGGTTTGGTTAAAAACAGTAGGGGGTTAGTTTGAGAAACATTTCCTATTGTCTTTTACACAACTAAGCAGTGATGTTAAAATATGCCTTTTGGCTGTATGGAGAGGGATCCAGGCTGAAGATATAATATTGAAATCCACCACCACCACATAGAGTTAGAGGTCAGGATACTAGAAGAGTGACATGGATCTGTGGTGGGATAACATAGGAAAAGGAACACGGGTGGACAGCAGGACAGGGTGTAGAACTGATCATTTGGGAAATTGTACATTTAGATGTCAGAGAAAGGAAATAAATGGGTGTAGTCAGAAATGAAAGAGAAGAAGGAATATGATGTGGCATCCTAAAAGCCAAGAATATAAAAAGTTTCACCAAGAATATTCACCTATATCTGCAGAATGACAGACAAAGAGGAAAATGAAAAAAAAAAAAGAGTTTTATATTGCATGTAACAATGCGGTCATCAACAGACTGGTGGAGAGTCATTTCAGGGCAGCTACAAGGACAACTGCATTGGAGCATGCTGAAGAAAAATGGGAGCATGTGGGGCGGCTGGGGGGGGGGTTGTCCTAAAGTTACAATCAGTTGATAGAGTGTTTACCTTGTATGCCCAAACTCTTAGGTTTAATCCTCAGCACTACATAACATAAAAGAGGTTGTGGTACACACCTGTAATCCTAGCAGTTAGGAGGGATGATAGGAAGATCAGAAGCTCAGGGTCTTTTCTGGATATATAATGAATATGAGACCAGACTGAGTTTCTTGAGACCCTATGCGAGGAAAGAGATGGGGAGTAAGGGGAGAGGAGAAGAAAGGGAGAGGGGGTAAAGGGAGTGAGAGAGAGAGTGTGTGTGAGAGAGATCAAGCATAGTTGATTAGTATCAATGGCCATCAGGAAAATTTCAAAGCCATAAGCTACTTACTTGACACCCCCCAGCATGGCTACCCTGAACACAGCAGATAGCACGAATCAGAAAGGATGCAGAGACACTAGAATATTTAGCGCTTTGATTGCTGTTGGTGGGGACATAGGGGCAGCGACTTATAAATGGTTCCTCAAAACTTTATCTATACATCAGTGTGTTGCTCAGTCCTCATCAGAGAAGCTTCCTCTTGCAGTCTCTGGTAATTAACACAGAGACCCACAACTGGACAATGTGCAGAGAGTGAGAGACTTGAGAAACACTCAGTCTCAACTTCAGTCTTGATCACACCCCTCCCCTCAAGACTCTGGGATCTATGGGAAGAGGGGACAGAAAGACTGTAAGGGCCAGAGGTGATGAATGACTTCAAGGAAAGAGTGTCATCCAGACACAACAGGGCTGATACATATATGAGCTCCCAGAGACTGTGATACCACATACAAGATCTGCAGAAGTTCAAAGCAGACAAAATCCCAGTACAGGGAAGGGGAAGTAGACACAAAATCCCACCCCTAGTTAAGAAGTTGTTTGCAATTGTCACCTGCTAGAAAATGGAAAATCGATGTTCTCCAGTGACTCAACACTGGGTATGTCAACCACATCCCAAGGCAGGCCCCATGCTTAGGAGTAGTTGGCCAACACAAAGCAGGCTCTATGTTTTTAGTGGCCCTTTTCTTTTGTTTTTGTTTAATTCTTTTTATTTATTTGTTTGTTTGTTTGTTTGTTTGAGAGAGAGAGAGAAAGAACATGAGGTTGGGTAGGTAGGGAATCAGAGGAAGAACTGGGAGGAGTCAGGAGATGAGAAAGAATATGATAAAGTACACTGTGTAAAATCCTCAAAGAACAAGAAAGAAAAAGTTAGAGTTGCCACCTGATAAAATAATGCATCCTTTGTACAAACTTAAGAGAAATAAAAACATAATATTCATATAAAAACTTGTACAGGAATGTTCGTAGCAGGATTACTCACAGTCAAAAATGGAAGCAACCTAAATGCCCATCAACCAAAGAACAGATAAATAAAACACAGTGTCTTTTTTAGCTATGAAATATGCAGCCAGGAAAACAAAATGATTTGTGTTATAGCTTGTCTATGCTTTAAGACTGCATGCTGAATGGAAGGAAAGGCTCATGGCAGGCCACATGCAGTATGATTTCATTTACCTGAAAAGTTTAGGGCAGACAGATCTATAGTGGTGGCAGGTAGGCCTCGGGGACACAGGGTGTAGGTGAACAGAGAGTTACTCCTGACTTGTAGGTACCTTCTTTGGTGTAATAGAAGTCTTCTGAGCAGGTTATGTTCATGGTTGTACAACTCTGTGAGTACTAAGCCTTGAGGTATAAATTTTGCCAGGTGCATCCTTTCCCTTCAGTTCTGGATTACAGGTGAGTGAGGCCACACCCAACAGTAAGTGGACTCAGGGGATCTGATCTCAGGTCCTCATGCCTGTGTGACATCATCCTTACACACTGATCCATCTCTGCTTCCCCTAATTTATCAGAAATCTGACTGTAGGTAGAGATTAGTGTACATGAATTTCTTGATAAATATTCTCAGGAGCAACATCTAAAAGAGGAGATAAAGGGAACATTGATGGGTGGTGTGGTGGTAACGGAGGCCTCAGGGACTCTGGAAGGTCGCTACAGAGCTGGAATGCCCCCCCCTGAGCTCATTGAGGCAAAGAGGCTGTGCCCTTTGTAGATATTTGCAAATATCTCCTGGGATGGAAAACAGCCATGGACAAGGAGGCTCCTGTTGGGTAACAGGCACTCCTCAAGAGAGACTCCTCTGTAAAAGGACAGCCATCAGCACCCCCAGAAGGTACAGAAATCAAGTGTTCCAACCTCAAGGGACAGATGTTAGTGGCTGCCTTTGTTCCTTTTCCTGTTGTGGTGGTAAAATACCCTGACGGAAGCAATTTAAGGGAGAGAGGGCTGATTTTGATCTCACAGTTCAAAGGCACAGTTCATCCTATCAGGGAGGTGAAAGTGGCAGGAATTTGAAGCAGCTGGTCACAATGCACCCACAGTCAAGTCCAGAAAGCAAGAAATGCTGGTGCTCAGTTCACTTTCTCCAGTTTACACAGTCTAGGACCCAAGCTCAAGGGATGGCTTTGCCCACAGTTAAGATGGATCTTCCCATGTCAGTTAATGTAAGATAACCCCCCACAGGCATGGTGGGTGGACCATCTCCCATGTGACTCTAGATCCAGTCAAGTGGATAACACTAACTGTCACAGTGACATGTCGCCAGGGAATTACAACTCATCCTCCTCACTGTTCATAGTAGGTGTTGTTTGCCTCTCTCAGGTAAACCTCCATGGAGCTTGGGAGAGGGCTCACTAAGCAAAGTGCTTGCCACATAGGCACAGGAGACCCGAGTTTGATCCCTAGTACTCATATACAAAGCCAGGCACAGGGGGAGACCCTTGTAATCCCAGCACTGGGGATGTCAAGACCCACTTGTCCCTGAGGCTCAGTGAGCAGTCAAACTGGCCTAGTCAGAGGCCTCATGTTCCAGTGGGAGACCTCATCTTAACAAGCAAGGTAGATAGCTCCTGAGGGACAGCACCCTCTGTTGACCTCTGGCCTTCACACGCACACTCACTTGCTTTTTATTTTTACTAGTTTGATTTATTTATATTGTTATATGATGTGTATGAGTGTTTCACTTGCATGTATGTATGCGCACCACATGCAGGTCTGGTGCCCGTGGAGATTAGAGGAGGCATTGAATCCCCTGGGACTGAAGTTACAGATAGTCTTGAGCCACCATTTGGGTTCTGGGAATCAAACCTTGCTCCTTTGTGAAAGTCCAAGTACTCTTAGCCACTGAACCAACTCTCTAGCTCATTCTCTCTCTCTCTCTCTCTCTCTCTCTCTCTCTCTCTCTCTCTCTCTCTCTCTCTCTCCACACACACACACACACACACACACACACACACACACACACACACACACTCACTCATACCCAAACATGCACACACCGCCTTTCACACACATAATATTAAAAAAAAAAAAAAAAAAAGAATGCCTCCTCTAGGATTCTCATTACTTCTTTCTCTAGACAAATTTGTATGAGATCGGTGGATCTACATCTCAAGTCTGTAACTGGCCTAGAGGCTTCCAGCAGGGCTCCAGGCTCCAGATCCACTTCCTACCTTGTATTCTTCTCTCCAAGTCTAGGTGGCTTCCCTGGTGGGACCAGGTTTCTCATCTATTTTAAGAAGTGTGGGCCCTGGGGTCCATGGTCACCATGCCACCCTTAAGTGTTGACTCCTGCATTTATTTGTTTGTTCAGAATTAAGGAAGTATCAGTGACAGGTCACTTAATGGTCAGACACAGTCTTTTCTTGGAATCTGGCTTCCCTCATCCTCAAGGCCATTAGAAAACTATTCTGCCATTCTAAAAACTTCTTTTCTTGACTGCTGATATTTTGAAACAGGAGCCCAGTGACCAGGTAGCAGCCATGGTCTAAACCAGTGGTTCTCAACCTGTGTCTGTATCTCTTTGGGGGTCACATATCAGATATCCTGCACATCAGAAATTTACATTGCAATTCATAACCATAGAAAAATTACAGTTATGAAGTAGCAATGAAATAATTTTATGCCTGGGGGTCTCCACAACAAGAGGAACTGTATTCAAAGGTGACAACATTTGAAAGTTTGAGAAACACTGGCCTAAACTTTAGCTCTTCTAAATCATAATGGAGTCTGGTGCACTCCAGTCTGAGACTGAGGATGTCCAAGCATGTGGGGCATTTTTAGGGGTAAGGAGCACAAACTCTCAAACAAGTCCTTGCATGCACAGATAAGACGGACTACATGGTTCCCAGACCTATATGCCTCACCTACTGGGGCAGGGAAGCATAAAGTAGCCATTGAATCAAACTTTGTGCTGTGTTCTGGAGCACCCCATGTTTCAGGGGAGCCTCTCCAAACGGGTGCCTCAACTGTACTTCTGAAAAATCCATTCCACGGCTCAGCTGGCTTCCAGGGTGCTTGCCACTGGCTCATCTAGGCAGGCGGATGAGGCCTGATGGGTATAGTGAAATAATGCATTGTTCTGTGGAATGAAAGCATTCAGTTTCCTTTGGATAGTATTATCACACACAGGGACAGTCTGGTGCCAAATGTGTACTTGTGTACATTCCTTCGCCTCCATATGGATAGAAACTGCTTCTGGTCCTACTCTCTGACAGGGATAGAAAGGGACACATTGTCCAGATCGTTGGCTATCTTTGTACTGCGTGCTTAAGGCTGGGGACCTAGGAAAGACATTAAATCCAGCAAAGATGCTGTAGTTGAGATTGGGGAAGTTCCCCATATGTCACTGTCATCCATCCTAGCCCATCTGGTTTTTTGTAGCAGCCAGAAGGGTGAATTAAATGAGATATGACAGAGTTTATCGCCCCTGCATTCCTTTGATCTTTACTGTGAGATATCTCTGCCATTTCCCCCAGGAATAGAGTATTGTTTTGATTTACTATCTTGGCCAGAAGATATGAATTAAAGAATTCCTCTGGATCCCTCTCTAGATTGCTCTAATTTCACAGCCCCAGGAACCAGTGTGGGTCTTGCTAACTCGCAAGGAAAATCTGTTTCCACTGTATATGTGAGCACAGATGTGGTCAGTGGCTATGATGGTAGGCAAATGTCATTGGGACCGGTGATGTATTACCTGGTCCTTAAATCCCTTCTCCTTCATGAACAATGGAACCCCCAAAACTTCAGCTTTGGTATGTCTAGAAGTCCTTCAAATGTTATGTCTAATGATCTCATTCTCTCATTTTTCCCTTTCTGAAAGGATTGGAGCTCTTATTTTCATAATTATTTACTCCATTCTATAAATTGTCCATTTGGGAGCACATCCTATCCTTGACTCAATGGGTTCTGGAGCAGAGACAAGTCAACTGATTTGGACCTTCTGTTGGGGTTGCAGCCTTCTGACTTCTGACTCTCAGTTTCTTTCAACCAATCCCTTGCTGTCTGTGCATCATCTTTTCTCAACCATTGATAAAAACTATGTGCTTTAAACCATTTCCATAATGTCTGTGGGTCATGCAAGAGGCACACCATAATTTCTTGCAAAGCCCAGGCCTTCTGGGTTATCTTAAAAATTAGATGAGACACCCAGCTCATAACAAGGAGAAGTAGGTCATCCCTGCAGGCCTAGGGGGTCCAAGAGTGACTTGGAATTCTAGGTATTCAAGCACATCAGCTCAGATGTTCCCATTCCCAGGTCTCAGGGTTTCATTTTTTCACAAGTAGAGTCCTGACCTCAGCATAGAAAACCTGAAAGTCTTCATGTTCCACAATTCTGCTGCTTCTTTAGTTCAATATTGGCTTGAAGTTCTGCTTTCAAATCTTTCAGCAGCAGGAGAAACAATCCCTTCCAAAGCAGCTAGAGTCCTACCAGTTTTTGTATTTGACCTTCAATTGGTGATTAATATCCTATCATCTTTTATTTTCATTCCCCAGTACACTGCCAGTCCCCAACAGTCTCATATCCAGCATCACAGCCAACATATTTGAAGATACAAGCCATCACATTTGATTTTCTCAGGATCCTGCTCTACTCACCACTGGTTGACATATAGTGATCATATCAAGACATCGAGCATGTGACTGGCTTCCCATCGTCACTCACCACTGCCGAGAAAATCCCAATTCACCTCTGGTTTCGGGGTCATCTTTCCCAAAACCTTTGTCAGAGTTTGCTTTTGGAAGGGTCAGAAGCACCAACGATTTGGGGTTAAATTCCCTGTAAACAGAGTCCAGTAGCGATAAACATGCAGAAAATTTTAGGAGGAATTATTTTGGGAGGAATACTTGAGAAGGAGTAAAAGAGGAGGACTGGGCAGAGCCATGGTGGAGCTAGGAGGCTGCTGCTGCACAGTTGATGGAAACCTTCAGAACAGCCTCAGGGGAAGGCAAGGTGGGTGGCTTCTGTGAATCCCACCATGTATAGTCACTGGACACTGGATGTGGAATGTCTCCAGGGGTCCTTGGTAAGGTGGCTGATGAGAGAGGAGGCAGGGGGAGGAAGTGGGGAAGAAGGATGAGTATGAAACATGTATGAGCTGGCAAAGCGAATCCCTTAGTTGATACGCTGATGGCCTTAGTCCTGAAGGAACCTCTGTAGAGTACAGAGTGATTAATGTTCATGGTACCTGGTGAATACCTGCAGTGGGAGGCTCAGTGGAACTGTTTGGGATTATGTGTGGTGTAAGTACCCAAGCTTACTCTTCAACAGATACAATTTTCTTTCCCTAGATTTCCTGATTTCTGCTCAAGCATCATCATGCTCATTTGGATTCATGTTCATTTGCATATCTAGTTAGTTGTCAAAACTTGTCCTTCTGCCTCAACAATGCCTCAGGCTAGCTTCTCCCCATCCCTGCCATACCATCTCAAGACCAGGCCCCTTGCTGTGCCCCCATCCCTGCCTCACCCCCCATCTCTGCTACTACAAATGCTTTGTTCTCTCGGTGCTTATACCCAACATAGCCCACAAATTACTACTCAGTGGTCCTCTCTCAACTGAACTTTGATTTCAGAAAGCATCAACTGGGGTCTAAAAATGTTAAATGAAAGTCCATATATGGATAATTTACAGATTTTGAATTGCATACTATTTTATGCAGTGTCTTGAAACTGCACTCCATCCCACTCTGTTCTGCCTGGAACACGAATCTTCCCTTTTCAGCATATCCATTTTGTATGCACTACCCTCTTGGTAGTTACTCAGCAAACACCTAGGTTACCAGATATCTTGGTGCTAGTGTTCAAATAATCTTTATTTTACTTAACATCACCCCTCCCCTTTTGGACTGAGGATAAACATCAGGCATAGGTACGCTAGTCCTCTGCTCTATCGATGAACTATATTCCCAGACCTACTTTATTTTAGATTTTGATATTTTAGAAGAGAGTATCACTAAACTGCACAGGCTGGCCTTGGACCTCCTCACTCTTGGAGTTGTTCTCAAATTCATGATCCTTTTGCTTCAGCTTCTGAGCAGCTGGGATTAAAGGCCTATGCCACCACACGCGGCTTAGTTGTTATTCTGTTAAGGACTGCTCTACTTATTAGTAGTTATTGTCAGCTCTTACTGCACTTAATGTGTAAATGGTGCTTCATGAGAGACATGGGTAAGGGAAGGAGCGCTGTAGCCATATGGTTTGGTGTTACCTGTGATTTCTGGGATTCTTGAGATATATCTCCACAGATAAGGGAAGCAACTGTGCTTGACTGACATTTGAATCTTGGCAAAGGACAGCTCCGGATGCATTGAATCTTTACAAAAGCCACCCGTGACATCCCACTATTTACCATTTTAAATACAGAGGCTTCATCTCCTCTTCCAGGGCTTAGCACAGCCATGCCACACGCTTTCCTTCTGACTTATTTCCCAACACACCTTTGTTGTTTTGACTGAAGGAATCATGACCAGCCTCACTCAGGTCTCTCTGTTGCTGAGAACAGCACCCTGGGTCCAGAGGTCAGTATCATGCTTATGGAAGGAGACAAATAAACATACATGGACTAGTGGGGGGAGGTAAAGAGATTCCCGGCCAGGACACCACCATTGGCTGAGGGTCCCTGTGCTCCGTGCTGTGCGCCTGTGCCGAGGGACCTGTCTGACCCTAAGATGTCTTGCCTCAAGGATGGTTCAGCTATTCCAAACTCCATTTCTCTTGGGCTTTATCTAATGGCTGGAAACACCATTTGCTCTCTTCACAGTACATATAAACTCCCTGCAGCGGGGGTGGGGGTGGGGTGTGTGTGTGTGGAGGACGACTCGGCCTTATTCTTCTCTTAGTCAAAGCATGAAAACAAACAGAACCAGCCTGGTGCCTGAACACTCCCAAACACTCTGGATTACAGAAAGGGAAGCATGTGCAAGCAGCTGAATTTGTTCAACAGCAGACAAGGAGATGTTTATGTAACAAGAGCTTAGACAACAGAACATTCCAGAAGCACGGTGTGGCTGTGTCAGGTTCTGCAGGCTGTTGGAGCACCTGACACTGGTTTTCTTGTTAGGATTTGGAGAGATATCTTTTGTAAGTCATGGATCAATGCTGGCCAGGCAGGCTTTGTATCAGAAGCCAGGGAGTGTAGTGATTTTTTTTTTTTTTGCAAGCTTAGTTTCTTTTTCCTTTTAAACTCTGACATCATTGCTTTTCAAACAAAAATGTGTGTGTGTGTGTGTGTGTGTGTGTGTGTGTGTGTGTGTGTGTGTGTGTGTGTGTGTATTTGTAGGGGAGTAAGCACTTTAAGTGAATATTTAATAATATTTTAACTTGGTCATTTAGAAATGGGGATCTGAAAACATCTGGTAGATAATTAAATAGATTGTAATACTGTGTAATACTATCCCTTCAAATAGAAAATGTCCTTGCATTTTAGGTTGTGTATGCTGTCTCTTCTTTCCTCTGTCTCCCCCTGCCCCCGAAAAAGTGGCTTCTTCTTAAACTTTTAGAATTTCAGTCTTAGGGAAAAGGAAAACGCTGTATGGAAAGCAGCAGCAGCAGCAGCAGCAGCAGCAGCAGCAGCAGCAGCAGCAGCAAAACCCTACCATGCTGTGTGCGCTGAACGTCCACAGATGCAACATGTTGATGCATTTGGCTAAAATGGATTTGGAGCGTATTTTTAGATTGCTCATAGGTACATAGCATTTTTGAGAGAGATGGTGAGTAAACTATCAGAAATGATAGGACTTTTAGTTCATCTTAGCCAGAAGTTAAAAATAATCAGTGAATTCTAAGTCACAAGAAAACCTTACTTCTGACCTGCCTTCCAAAGCTGGCTGGAGGAAAGCCTTTATGCTGGCGTTTGGGAGAGCATTTTCTTTAGAGAAAAAGCCGTCTGTTTTTCTTCTCTCTAGGGTAGCTGCCATTTCGGACAGGCAGGCACAAAGCCGGGAATGTAATCAAGGGCAGGGAAAACTCACCCTGGGTTCTGTTTGTCAGGCTGACCCATAGGTCATAACCTGAAAGTTTATGGATGGGGAGGCCTTGTCTCCGTGGAAGCCTGTTTTCTGGGCTTTGGCGGATGCTAAATTCCTGACTTCTCAAAGAGGGTGGGTGTGGACTTCCAGGGCTAGCCAGTGGGAAGGAAGTAATATTCATTAAGAGTGTCTCATGCAAGCTGCGCAGGCAAGCATGCTCAGTGTAATTTCTCCCAGAGTCTGTCAGCTATGTTTGAACCTGGTCCAGCCTTTACTTTTTTTCCCTACCAGGAAGAATGATCCGTTACACTGTGCTTGCCTGGCTTGCTTTCTCCTTTCTTTCTTTCTTTCTTTCTTTCTTTCTTTCTTTCTTTCTTTCTTTTTTCTTTCTTTCTTTCTTTCTTTCTTTCTTCTTTCTTTCTTTCTTTCTTTTTTCTTTCTTTCTTTTTTCTTTCTTTCTTTCTTTCTTTTCTTTTCTTTCTTTTCTTTCTTTTCTTTCTTTCTTTCTTTTTTTTTCTTTCTTTCTTTCTTTCTTTCTTTCTTTCTTTCTTTCTTTTTTCTTTCTTTCTTTCTTTCTTTCTTTCTTTTTTCTTTCTTTCTTTCTTTCTTTCTTTCTTTCCTTCTTTCTTTCCTTTTTTTTTTTCCTTTTTTCCTTCCTTCCTTCCTTCCTTCCTTCCTTCCTTCCTTCCTTTCCTTCTTCCTTTCCTTTCTTCTTTCTTTCTTTCTTCTTCTTTCTTTTTCTTTCTTTCTTTCTTTCTTTCTTTCTTTCTTTCTTTCTTTCTTTCTTTCTTCTCTCCTTCCTCTTTCTCTCTTTTCATTAGAAGATCAAAAACAATGTTATTTTCTGATCAGTTCAATAATACAATGCCTTCTGATGTCCACACCAGCATCTCAGTGGAGAAGAAGAGTGTTGGCTACCTGGGAACAGAAGACTTCTTAGGTCAGTAGAAGCTAATCAAGTCTTTACAAGGCTTCTGGAGTCAAGAGTCACCTTAATGGTTCAGGGAACTGACAGCAATTTAATTGTCCTTTCAATTGGTGTGTGTACATGCACCAATATTTTTTCACACACAAACTATGGTTTTCTTATGTTAGTGTGATTTTCCAAATGCAGGGGGAAAAAAAAGTTTTTGGATTAATTTGCATTTGAAAGAACCTCTTTTTTACAGGAAGGTTTTTTTTTCATTCTTTTTCTTTCTTCTCTACCACAAGTCATATGTTTTCCAAACAAATACTGTGGCAAACTGATGTAGCCATAATAAGCAAATGTGGATGTGGCTGTGTGGTATTAATTCTGGGTGTGGGCAAGTTTGGTGAAGTTACTGATTCTGTTCTGCCAAAGGTGAAAGGGAGTTTATCTTTGCCATTGTTTCTGGAACTTTTGGTAGGTTTTGAGACTGCATTGTGAGCCCCATAGAGAAAGAGGGAGAGGGAGAGGGAGAGGGAGAGGGAGAGAGAGACAGAGAGAGAGAGAGTTCTTTTCATATTTAATGTGCAATCTTTTTATTTTTTTCCAAAATATTCAACTCCACATCTAAACAAGGACTGTAGCTTTTTAAGAATCTGTGTAGGGATGAAGTGTAGTTTTGGAGGGAAATAGCATGTAGAAGGCAGAGACAAGTTTTTAAATGACCAATCTAACTCAAGATCCTCATGGTGACTAGAAGCAAGACAAGAAAGAAATGTACGTGCTGTGAACTCACTGATTTACTGAAGTTTATAACTTTAAATTTTTCTTTTTTGAGAAAGTGGGTCCAACTTTAGAGCATTGTTCTGTAACATCAGGTGGTGAAGAAGTCACCCTCACCAGAATAAGCAAGAGCACAAAGACAGTTCCTTTAAAAGCATCTGAGGGTGGGGCTTAGAAAATTCTGAGGCCTTACAGTGAACTGAATTCCGAGCTGTTTTGCTTTATGTACGAATCTTAAGAGCAAAGGGGATTTATTTTCTTTTCAAAACAAAAGGGCCAGAGAAGGATTATTGATCTGTGCTGGATTGAAGATCTGCTGGCATGCAGAGCATCACAGACTATCAATATGCAGCTCAGAGCAGCCAGTTAGTTATTCAGGGCATAGAGATGAAGCCCACTTTTTCACAGGGTCAAAGACAGGAGTTCTAACTACTTCTTCCCCTCTGCGCTGGGCCCTGGGAGGGTTGAGAGGGATGGAGCATGGTGAAAAAGAACCCTTGGCCTGTGGGCTGACCTTGCTTTCTTATTTATATCCATCCTCTTTTAAGGGGCAGCAGTGAGCAATGAGGCCAAAGACCACAGGGGAGATCAGGAAGGAGAGGGCACACCCACCCTGGCTGGGACTTGTGCTTGGTCCAGAGAGGACCAGATCAGCCAAGGGTTTGCATCTGAATCCACTTCTGGTCTCGGCTCTTGGATTTCGTCCTAGGACTGTTTGCTGCACCTGCCTTTCTGTTTCCATAAGCCAAGGCTCGTGTTGGTGTGTAGATGGGCTTTATTCGGTGCAGACCAGTCTCTGAGGAGAATGCTAAGGTTATTCAGGTTGCTTTCTTTTGTCATTTTCCTCCAATGTGCAGTGGTTTAATTGAAGGCACAGATCTCTCCTTGGGTGAGAAAACAGTTTTCCCCTGAAGGTGAGTGTGTGTGTGTGTGTGTGTGTGTGTGTGTGTGTGTCTGTGTCTGTGTCTGTGTATGTGTGTCTGTGTGTCTGTGTGTGTGTTAATGTGTGTACATGAGTGTATCCATGTGTGTGCTTGTATGTGAAGGTGTGAATGTGTGCATGTGTGAAGGGTGTATGTGAGTGTGTGCTATGTCTGTGTGTGCCCCTGCAGCCTGGATTCCGAGATGCTGCTTCTTGCAAAGCTTTGCATGACTGGCGGCACTGGTTTGGGGTCAGGGCCCTTTCTATTCATACTGACAGGTGGTCCATATTTTGGAACTTTCTTCCAACTCTTTTCCCATTACTTCCCGCCACTCCCTTCAGTTCATTTCTCCTTTCACAAATGATGTTTTGAGGAATAGCACCTAGACCCTGGGAGGTACAGAGGTAATCAAAGGCTGTGCAATGGAGCAGAGAAGGATTTCATATCTGGGTAAAATTTAGGTTGTGATAAGAGTAAATGGGGAGAGATGTCTGAATCTGACATTACATTTGAAAACTGTATATCATTGACTTTCTTGGTTTGCTTCTTCCAAGCAGCCTGAGTGCTGCTGAATCCAACCCACATCTCCACCCACTGGACTTGTGGGAAGGCAGGTATGACATATTTTATAGGAAATAGGTGGCTTTCACCAAAGAGTATCTAAGTTAATGTAAGTTTAGATACTTCACGTCCAAGTCTTACCTGCTGGACAGTAGCATAATCCATGCCTGTTTCTGCACTGTGGACTCAGTTTCCCCATTTCATGTAACACTTTCTTAGACTGAATCCCCTGCTGTCACACCATCTTAAACCTGAGAAGTACTTCAGGACGTTACAGGTAACTCTCTCATCTCTCCTTTTCTCCTTTCTTCAACATCATCCAGTGAAAAAGACAGGTGTATCCAGTAGGGCTTGAGAAAAGAAAACCATGAAACCAAACTAGGTCGGGCCAGTGTTGACATCTGTCAAAGGATGCAAGGTTGAATGACTTCGTGCCTCAGGTCAGACAGAGGCTGAGTGGGAACTTAGGCTGCAGGTCGTGGAGAAGTCCTGTGTCCCGAAGTGTCAGACACACAGCAGAGCTGGGGGCTTTGGAGCACGTCAGTTCCTTTGCAGAGAGAAAATCAAGGCCAAAGAAACAGCTTATACTTCATTCATGGTTCTACTAGGAGGTTGGGGAGCTGGATTTGAACTTTCTCATCTTGAATCCCAAAACGCATGCAGTGTGGTGTTCTGACCAAGCTCTGGTTCTTGGCATCTGTCTGTCCTCAGCAGCAAATGAGGAAATTAAGAAGTGTCTGTGGTAAATGTATAGCTTTGAACAAACACTAAACAACTCTTGAGTGATCGCTTCAGAGAAAGGATTGGGGGAGGTTGTCTGGGCAGATGTGTCTGAGACAAGCCGAGTCACATCCGATCATCTTTGCTAAGATTCCGATGCTACTGGCCAGGCTTCTTGGATGTGAAGGTAAGGATGGCTGGTCCACACTTATGATAGGTTTGTAGGTAGGTTCATGGAGACTGAAAAAATGAGCAGCGTGCGGCACTGTCAAGACCGTGTTTCTTCTCTCGGGCACCCTGGCCAGTGTTGCCTGGGCTCTTGAGGTCAGTGACACACCTGCACTCCAGAACTCCTGGTCTGTAGTGAGCATAGAAAGATCCCCTTAGAGAAAGGTCCAGGGTCCACTCCAAAGCCAAGTTATTCCCAATGGAGTATTTTCTGCACTGAGAGCTGGAAGGATGACCAATGTCAGGAAACAGGCACTCTGCTAGGATCAGGAAACTTCCAGGTGAGCCGGTGGAACATAGAAGTACTCGGAGGAGCTGCATAAATGTAGATGAGACAGGTCTGAACAGACTTCCCTGATCGTGGCTGGAGGTGGAAGTTCCAGATGTCTACTTCCAGCTCTTAACTTCTTTACCCTTTAATTCAGAGTTCTCTTTCAGAGGCTTTCCGCAGCCTTCATACACATGTCTGTGCAGAAAAGGAGGGCCAATGGGGGGACGACAGGAAGGACAGAATAGGGGTGACTTTCAAGAAGCTTTACTAAGACCTTTAAAAGTTTGTCTGTCCATGGGAAGTTTGCTGCCCAGTTTTATGTCGACTTGCCACAGCTATAGTCTTCTGAGAGGAGGGAGCCTTAATTGAGAAAATGCCTCCTTTAGAGTTGTAGACAGGAAGCCTGTAAAGGATTTTCTTAATTAGTGATTAATGGAGGAGGGCCCAGCCCATTGTGGGTGGGGCCATCCTTTGGCTGGTGGTCCTGTGTTTCTATAAGAAAACAGGCTGAGCAAGCAATGTGGAGTAAGCCAGTAAGCAACACTCCTTCATGGCCTCTTCATCAGCTCTTGCCTCTGTGTTCTTGTCCTTTTTGAGTCCTTGTCCTGACTGCTTTTGATGATGAACTATGATATGGAAGTATAAGTAAGCCAGGGAGTGGTGGCACATGCCTGTAACCCCAGAGGCAGAGGCAGGGGGATCTTTATGAGTTCGAGGCCAGCCTGGTCTACAGAATGAGTTCCAGGACAGCCAAGGCTACATGGAGAAACCCTGTCTCAGAAAAAAGAAAAAAAAGTATAAGTAGAATAAAACCTTTCCTCCCCAACTTGCTTTTGGTCATGGTATCTCATCACAGCACTAGTTAACCTAACTAAAACAGAAGCGTTCGGGGAGGAGCCCTGTCCTAAGAGAAGTGTATGTATGGCCACTGAAGCAGAGGGGCCCTTGGATAGCTGACCTGTCCTAGGGTACTCTGACTTTTTTAAACTAGTGCGTCTCTGTGCAGGTGTAGATCCACACACCTGTTCATATGCTCCTGGAGGTTAGAGGTCGACACAGGGTACCTTCTTCAATCAGACACCATCTTCGTTTTGGAGGCAGCATCTTTCCCTGAACTTGGAGCTCATCAAATGCCTGGGCTGGCTGGCTTGTGGGTCCCTGGGATCCTCCCATCTCTACCCCTACCCTCCAGAGCTGGGATTACAGACAAGCACTGCCATGCACGGCTTTTTGAGTCAGAGACAGGATCCAAGCTCAGATCTCCATGCTTCACAGTGAGTGTTTCCCCCACAGAGCCATCTCCTAAGTCTCCAGGACACCTTGTATCAGAAGGCCACTCTGGAAACAATGAGGCAGCTCCTCAGAAACTAAGAGGAAGAATCACCATACGATTCAGATGGGAGGAACGGACATCAGGGTCTTGAGATATTTTTGTATCTGTGTTCCAAGCAGCATTGTTACAATTGCTCAAAAGTAGAAGCAACTCAAGTTCCCATCAATGAATGAATAGATAAGGAAAATGTGATGTTTCCATGCAATCGAATATTACCCAGTCTTTTTTTTTTCTTTTTTTTTCCGCTTATAAGAGTAACCCAGTCTTAAAAATGAAGGAAATCCTGACATATTCTATAGCATGGAACAACACTGAGGTTATGGAAAGTAAAGTAACCAGTCATAAAAGGACAAATGCTCAGGATTCCACTCATATGAAGTATGGAGAGCAATCAAACTCATAAGGAAAGTAAAACTCTGGTGCCAGGGTCAAGGGTACCTGAGAGTTGTGATTAATAGATAGAGGTTTGCTTTGGGAATATGAACACATCCTGGACAAGGATGTTGGTGACAACAGATGGCAGGCCGACAATATAGTGTGGATGTTCCTTTCTGTTTTCTCTCTCTCTCTCTCTCTCTCTCTCTCTCTCTCTCTCTCTCTCTCTCTCTCTCTCTCTCTCTCCTCTACCCCCTCTCTCTCTTTCTCTTTCTCCTTCCTCCCTCCCTTCCTTCCCTCTCTGTTTTGTTTTTGTTTTTTTTCAAGACAGGGTTTCTCTGTGTAGTCCTGGCTGTCCTGGAACTCACTCTGTAGACCAGGCTGGCTTCAAACTCAGAGAGATTCTCCTGCCTCTGCCTCCTGGATTCTGGGATTAAAGGCGTGTGCCACCACTCGGCTTGTACGGATAATCTTAATGCCTCTAACAGTACACTTAAAGAAGATTAATCAGGTGAATTTTTTTTTTTTTTTTTTTTTTTTTTTTTGGTTTTTTGAGACAGGGTTTCTCTGTGTAGCTTTGCGCCTTTCCTGGAGCTCACTTGGTAGCCCAGGCTGGCCTCGAACTCACAGAGATCCACCTGGCTCTGCCTCCCGAGTGCTGGGACTAAAGGCGTGCGCCACCAACGCCCGGCTTCAGGTGAATTTTTATGTTGTGTATCATTAATTACAATTAAAAACCTTACAAATTGAGATTATAAAATATGATTATATCAGAGGAAAAAAACCTGTGAATTTGAGAGGGAGAAAAGTGGAGGGCATCTGGGCAGAATTGGAGAGATGGAGAGAAGAAAAGGAAAGAGAAATGATATAGTTACATTTTAATTTTAAAACATTTAAAAAAAATTAAAAATAAACCAGACTACTTCCCAGCATGATGATACACACCTTGAATCCCAGCACCCAGGAGAACAAGGCAGGTGACTCTGAGGCCAGGTTAACCTACACAGTGAGACCCCGTCTCAGAAAGAAGACTGTATTAAATTTACAAGGGCTTCCCGCTGCAAATGTGTGAGGATCACACTGGAATGGAAGAGAATAAAATCAGCTAGTGAGGTGTTGGAGAGGTAGTTCAGCAGTTAAGAGCACGTGTTATTCCAACAGAGGACTCGGGTTCAAGTTTTAGCACCCACAACTATCTGCAACTCCAGTTCCAGGGGATCTGGTGCCCTCTTCTGATGATCTGATGCCCTTGTCTGACCTCCTTAGGCACCTGGCATGCAGGTGGTGTGCAGACACACATGCAGGCACAACACGTGAGAGAAATAAATCCGAAGATAAAAATCAAAAAGTGGAAGTTTATTTAAAACCAGTCAATGAGTGTAAGCTTGGGAAATATGTGGAGCCAGCTCTTGACACACAGCAAAAGAGATTCCAGAATTTCCGCATCCAAGGAACTTAGAGGTGTCGTTTCATTCCAGCCCTGTGATTGCACAAAAAGCACAGGGCAGGACTTGAACTTGTGGCTCTGGCAGCCGACTGGGTGTGCAGTGTTAGCAACCCTTGTTTTGAGACACAGCCTTTGGTAGTCCTGTCAGTTTTCATCAGGATCTGCCCTCGGGAAAGATCTCTGGTAGGAAGAGTGACAGAGTTAAAGAGACACTTGGGAATGAGTCTAGTCATCTAGAGGCAAGAAGGGGAGGGAGGCCATGTGCATCCACTAACTGCTCCATTTGGGGTATCCATTCAGGTGTATTTAATCATCTGTTCAACTGACTCCAGGGTAGATTTTACATGGCCGTTTTGTTTATTCATTTTTAAATCTTGATACTGTTGTTGTTGGTGATGATTGTGTTTGCATATGATGTATGTGCCTGTGTGTGGATGGAGGTGTGGAGGTGAGATGAGAATTTGGGGGGCTCAGTTCTCTTCTTCTACCATATGATTCCTGGGTATTGAACTCAGGTCATTTGGCTTGGTGGCAACCCCCATTACCCACTGGCCATTTTGCTAGTCTTTCATGGCCTTTTTATACAGGTGTCTTTTTGCTTTTTCTTCTTGCTGGTGGGGTGTAAGCCTGTGCAAGGGTGGGTGCACCACCCTTGGTGGCTTTAGAAATTTCACTTCCCTAAACACTCTGGGTAATGCTTTCCTGACTTTCACTATTAGCAGCAGCAGAAGATGGTTTTTCCCTACACTTAGTTTCTCCACGTGATTTCCTGGGGATTCCAATACCAGCCCTGATGAACTGAATTTAATGTTCATTTTCAACAATGTTCACATAGCATCATGTCAGCTTCCTGGGGGACAAGGCCAGGTGTGAGGGTGGCTGTCCAGAGTGCAGGTGCCGGAATGAGTGGGGGTCTGCACTTCCCTCCCAGGAAGACATTTCATAGGCTCCTTTGTTTGGTTTGTATCCAGCTCTCAACGTATGGTCCCTTCTGCTTCAGCAGTTGGAGAATGCCATCTTCTCTATTGATTTCCCACAGAATGCTCACTGCTCTCCAAGGTGTGACCTGAACCTCTAGCTAATTTATTTCTGTCATGGCTTCAGCACTCTGGAATGAAGTGGGGGAACGGGGAGGAGTGGGCCCTGGGGGGTGGGGTGAGGTGGGGGTGGGGACAGAGCGAGGTGTCCAGGTTGTGAGAAGTAAATTCAGCATTGGAGGCCCCCACTGCCCGCTGACAGGCAGGCCTGCAGCTCTGGAGGGCAGAGCTGTGAGCTCAGCAAGGGGACTTTGTTTGAAAATCTGCTCTGTAAGATTGAAGCCACAGCCTGGGGTTGCAGAAGGCCAGGATTAGAGCAGGGCCCCATGGGGACAGGAAAGCAGGGAAGGAATGTGTTTGAAAATAGCGTCTTGACTGTTCAGGAGCCAGTCACCCTGTCTGAGCAGCATGGGGTAGGCTTTTCTTTTTTTTAATGAAATGATGGAAACTTCTAGGGGCAGGGAGGTGACTAGTGAAGTCACATTCTCATCTTCGTTATGAGATTTTTTTTTTTTTTCAACCACAGAGCATTGGAGTGTCAGTCTCTGAAACTGCATTTGCTGTGAGTGACAAGTGAGATATTAAATCGAGGTACATTGACACAAACTTCTATGTCTAGGACATATAGCCGAGCTTTTTCATGATCTGATTTCACTAGATAATTATTGGAATGTCCACTCCATTTTCCCTGTGAAAAAGCCTTAAAAATATGACAAGAGACAAATTCAAGGAAGGGAGTGGGTGGTTATTCCTGCCTGGGTAGGGCATGCATTTGCTGGAAGGGGAAATAGATCACATTTGAGTGGCATTTTAAGCTTTTAAAAAAATCAACATGATTTTATCTCATTTTCCTAACAATGCGACGAAGGAGGTGTTGTTATTTGCAATCTATATTCTCAGAAATGCTGACTTGTTAGGCAGCCTGCTGCCGGCTAAGGTCCCAGGATTAAGGCATGACAAACAGAAGATTCACCTCTGGGCTTTGGGCTCCAGGTGGCTGCCACAGTTCCAGGCACCTCAGACAGAGGACATGTTTCACCAGGCTACCTGTTACTCTCCAGCAGGGAGCTGGAGAGGAAGTATGATAGTCCTGATTTGCCCATTTAAGTTAAAGACACTCAAGGAGTGACTTAGAGCTAATTGGAACACACAGGGTTCTTTCTCCCCCCCCTCCTTGAATAATGTTTTTATTCTCTGAGAATTCTATACAGTATATTTTGATCATATTCAAAATCCTCCCAATCTCCTACCAGACTCCCCCCATGCCCCCCTAAAACCGCCCACCACTTCTGGGTGTGAGGAGTGCCTTGGAGTGTGGCTGCTATACCAGATGTCACACTATTAAAGAAAACTGACTCTCGCTCCCCCAGAAACAATCATGTGCCCATAGCTTCTCATCAAGGGGTGGGACTTCATGTCCACCTCCCCTCCTCCATGCTGGCATTTTGTGTGACTTAATTTTGTGCGTAAGTCTTGTACATGTAGGTAGTCACAGCTACTTCGAGTTCCTGTGTGCAAAAGCCCTCTCATGTCCAGAAGATCTATTTTGTTGCAGACATGTACCTCCTCTGCCTATTACAGTCTTTCTGCCCCCTCTTCACCATGATGCCTGAGCCTTGGGTGGAGGGGTGTGATACAGATGTTCTGCATAGAGCTGAGAACTCCTCCGGCCCTAAGTCTCTGAACACTGACTAATTGGGCCACACGTGCCCCATCTATTCATCTGCTGATGAGCATCTAGGCTAGTTCCCTACTTTGGCTATTGTAGACTGTGCAGCAGTAATACAAATGTACATGTATCTCTATGAACACCCAGACTTCTAAGCTCACGTGACCTGTGCCCAGGGTCAGCATTCCTGAAGCACGATGATGTCTCAGAAGGGTAGGACATTGCTACTGACCTTTCTCACCCTTTCTGCTACACAGCTGTCCTCAGTTGTACCCTGATACACACACAGGTCCTCTGTCAGCTGCCCTCAGCCCCACCCTGATAGACATGCAGGTACCCTGTTAACTCCATCAAAGCTAAAGTAAAATAACTCATGTCTCCTCAAGCATCGTACCAGTGACATTTATTTACCCTGGGCTAAATGAACAGTGGTAACTGTGGGGCAGGCCAGTTTATGCCTGTGACTGTCAGGTGCTTGGAAACCTTAGTGGAAGACCACCTCACTGGGTTGAGGGCCACCCATAACTGGGGCCTCAGCTCCCATCTTCCTGTGTCATTCTAACTGTGGGTAGTTTTTTTTTTTTTTTTTTTTTTTTTTTTTTTATCCTGACTGATGGTCCATCTTGGAGCTCAGCAGCTCTAGGAAGAGGCTCTGAACATCAGTCATTCCATCTTTAGTGACATGTCAAGACTGTCTCCAGGTGTTCTGGTTGTTTTTGTTGATTTGACACAAGCTTGAGTCATTTGGGAAGAGGGAACCTCAACTGAGAAAATGCCTCCATTAAATAATGGCATTTGCAGGTAAGTCGTGGGACTTTTTTTTTTTTAATTATTAATAATTGGGCCCTACCCACTATGGCAGTGTCACCCTGGTCAGATGGTCTTGGGTTGTTTAAGAAGGCCAACTGAGCAGGCCAGGACAGTAAGTAGTAAGAAACGTTTCTCCATGGCTTCGGCTTCATTTTCCACTCCCCTGTCTTAGATTCCTGCCCCGATTTCCCTTCACGATGGACCGTGACCAGGATCTTCAAACCAAATAAGCCTTTCCCTGGCCAAGGTACTTGGCCGTATTTTTTCACCGCCATAGAAAGCAAGCAGGTGAAAAGACTCCTTTCTAAGGGGGTGTAGTGGAAAAAGGAGGAGGGACCGTTCAGAGGAAGATAATTTTCCAGCATGTAGGAATAAAACAGAACTGTGCACGTCCCGGGGATAAATGGTTATTTGGGCTTGAAAAGATGTGGACTTTGGAAGGAAATTACTTTTGCGTTACATGTGGCAGACTCTGTTCCTACCGTCTCTGAGGTAACTTCATCTCAGGACTTGTGATTTTATTCTATTCAGTACCACATCAACTTACACGTTTTGCTGTTTCTTCTGATTGGAGCAATTTTGATTTCTCTCCTAGTCTCTCATTTTCACACTGACTTGGGATATTTGAGGGATGCTTTTTAGAAGCCACACATGCCTTCAGGTTGGCATAACATTGTACTGAAGATTTTCAGAGCTAAGAAAATCTGAATTTGAGCTCAGTGTTGGATGGGGCATAGAGTGGTGCCTGGTTTGTGGTTAATATCCAAAATGTTTCTTAAATCAGAGGAAGAAAGTTCACAAAATTCTTTCAGTGTAGTTGACATGAATTTCTTGTCTTTCTTTCTCCCCTCCCTTTCTTTCTTCCTCTCTCCTTCCTCCTCTTTCAGAACTTTCTAAGTGTCTAACTGGACAAAAAGCAGTCATTTGAACTCTCCAGCACAGATAGATGGGTTCTCAGGGGATGCTATTGTGATAGGATCATATGAGTCGTTTTCTGTAGTATTCACTAAAAATACATTCAGTTTCATGTATATCTAAACTCTATACTTGCAAAAGAAATAGCCAGAGAAGCAAGTCTTTTCTAGAAAGGACATGTGAAAAGGACAGTGTTCATGGATATTGGCTCATAGATGAAGGTAGCACTCTGTAAGCAAGGTCAGAATGCTGTCATGTTACAAAGATGGATTCACATTCCTGCCAAAATTCCCAAGAACAAGTTCATGCAGGTATAAAAATAAAGAGAACAGCATACCGATTGCTCACATATCCTTCATTTAGACTTCATTAGTAGTAGTATTGTGATATATTAATTTGGTTTTTTATTGAAGCATTTTAAGGCAAGTACCTAAAATCATACAATTTTGACCCCTAAATATTTGATTAAAAACTTAAAAACACATTTTCTTCTGCCATCAAGTATTATTACACCCATCAGTGCTCTTTATGCGGTCTTTCTGACTGACAATCAGATTTCCCCCAGTGACTCCCAGGTAGCCTTTCTAGTTAGTGTCCTGGAATCAGGAATAAACAATCCCCATAGTGCATTTGGTTATTGGAACTCCAAGGTTTCTTTCACTCTGGAATAGCCCGAGTCCTAGTGCAAATCTGGGAAGGTTTTACTGTGTAATGGGTTCAAGGCTGGGAACCTGGTGAAGCTCTGGGGAGTCAGAGGTTAGGTGCTGCTCAGTGCACCTTGCACAGTACCATTGTCAACAAGGGTGCTCTCGGCCTATTCCGTCAAGCCTCAGGCATGGGGAATGCCACTGTCCATAGCCAGGGTACCACAGGGAGAATCAAAAGCATGAGGAATGAGGTATGATCCCAGGCAGAGGTGAATGTAACCCTTTATATTAATAAAGGTGTTCAAAAGATGCTCTGAGAGCCCAGGGAGGACTGTTGTGAGCCATGCAGGGGAAGAAGGGGGAGCTGGAATGCCTGTCTTTCTGGCCTTCCCGGTTCCTTTTGAAGTAGTTTTTATCATAGATGAGCAAAGAGTCTGAGGTACTTTTAGGCCACACTGGGCAGATGATAGACAGGTTCAGGAAGAGATCGAATGATTTGAGGTTCCCTGGATTAGATTCGAGGAAATCTAAGTTCTAACTGTTGTGGAGTCTGCCAGGTTTCTGCTGTGTGATCAGAGCCAGAGACCTCGAGGCTGAGTGCAGAGAGTGACGCCTTCACAGAGCTGTTCAGAACACAGACTCATGCATGGCGTTTGGGTGGAGGTGCTGAGGTTGGTCCATCAGATGAGTCATCAGGGAAGGGGCCTGGTAATTATAAATAGAAGATTTTAGGCTTGGCCCTTAGTGTCTAACACCCTCTCCCTTAGTGACATGCTGTTTGGTGTTCCATTCTTTGAGTATAAATTGGGCCTTTGTAAATATGCCAAGCCTAAAGAGCTCTTGAGAAAAGGGTAATATATCTCCCAAGAGGTAGGATTCTCAAGAAAGTACACATAAAAAACAAAACAAATAAACAAACAAAACTCACTCCAACAATTTCCCCTGAAGTCATCATCTTTGACATCTTTGTCCACCTCATTTGGAAGGACTTCTGATGAGGAGGAATTTACCAGGTACCAAAGGGGCAGCCATGCTCTTGGGAACTTGTGTGTGCTGGAGGTAGCCTGTTCCTAACACCAGAGTGGATAGAGAGTTTGCAGAAGAGACCTCTGTACTGAGGCATGGAAAGACCAAGGTTGAATTCTTCCTTCTGAACTAACCCAGCTTAATATGTCA